>NC_135019.1:10835000-11476875 GCF_051020955.1 Megalopta genalis
GATATTAACCGTCGGCCGGGCCGCGTTCCGCGGACATTAATTCCGGTTAACACCGGGCAACGGTTCGCGTCCGCCGACGCAATATAACGCTGGTTTTCTTTTGTTCGGCGAGCCGGCCCATATTCGGCGCGACTCGGTCCGGCCGGCGCCGGACCACGACCGCGGAAGTTCTAATTAAATGGGCGACACGGCCGTCGGATTCGACGGACAAAGTGTCGGGGACGGTGTGATCGTCACCGGTTCGCTGCGTTACCATCGAGGCCGGCCAGGGATCGAAGGTCTCGCGCGCGGATTACGCGATTTGCGGTCCGGAACGACGTTATTATACGGCAATAATTCTGCCCGGTCCCCGGGGAGCCGGCTTTAATGGGCCGGGGCCGTGGTCTTTTCGAACGGAACGCCGGCGGACGGTTTCTACAGTCGATAAAACGATCGGGACCGGAATTACAAAGACGGAAACCGGCGAATTTGCGGCTCAGCCGAATTGCTTCTGGGCCAATTGTGCCGCGCGAGCCTCCAGCCAGCTGCAGCCCGGCGATCCAATTGTTGCGAGCTGCTCGAGAATAATCGGTCTTACGTCTCTTCTGTTATCCTCGGCCGAACAGGGCAGAGATAGTTGCTTCTTTTCGATCTTCAACCGAACAATTCCTCGATAGACTTTTCATTCACCCCTTATTCGTGCCGAGCAATTTTTAAGACCGATTTCGCATGCATAGTTCGCATTTTCTCTCAGCACAAGTCTTTCTTTATAATTGGTCCGAAATCTGTGAAATTCCCGAATACGTTTAACCGAGATTTTTATTGAGATCATAAGGCTGTTTGTTGCAAGCAGAATATTCAAATTGTTTCGAATAGATATTTATCTAAGATAATTATCCGAAGGAATGCTTTTTAGTCGAATATTTTATTCGAATAACGATTACTCATTATTCGTCATGAAATTGTTCTATCCGTTTATTCGAATGAATTCTTATTTGTATAAAGAATCGTTCGAAAGAATTCTTATTCGAATAAAGAATTATACGAATGAATTCTCATTCGAGTAAAATCTTATTGTTCTATCTGTTTATTCGAATAAATTCTTATTTGAATAAAGAATCGTGCGAAAGAATTCTTATTCGAATAAAGAATTATACGAATGAATTCTCATTCGAGTAAAATCTTATTGTTCTATCTGTTTATTCGAATAAATTCTTATTTGAATAAAGAATCGTTCGAAAGAATTCTTATTCGAATAAAGAATTATACGAATGAATTCTCATTCGAGTAAAATCTTATTGTTCTATCTGTTTATTCGAATAAATTCTTATTTGAATAAAGAATCGTTCGAAAGAATTCTTATTCGAATAAAGAATTATACGAATGAATTCTCATTCGAGTAAAATCTTATTGTTCTATCTGTTTATTCGAATAAATTCTTATTTGAATAAAGAATCGTTCGAAAGAATTCTTATTCGAATAAAGAATTATACGAATGAATTCTCATTCGAGTAAAATCTTATTGTTCTATCTGTTTATTCGAATAAATTCTTATTTGAATAAAGAATCGTTCGAAAGAATTCTTATTCGAATAAAGAATTATACGAATGAATTCTCATTCGAGTAAAATCTTATTGTTCTATCTGTTTATTCGAATAAATTCTTATTTGAATAAAGAATCGTTCGAAAGAATTCTTATTCGAATAAAGAATTATACGAATGAATTCTCATTCGAGTAAAATCTTATTGTTCTATCTGTTTATTCGAATAAATTCTTATTTGAATAAGGAATCGTTCGAAAGAATTCTTATTCGAATAAAGAATTATACGAATGAATTCTCATTCGAGTAAAATCTTATTGTTCTATCTGTTTATTCGAATAAATTCTTATTTGAATAAAGAATCGTTCGAAAGAATTCTTATTCGAATAAAGAATTATACGAATGAATTCTCATTCGAGTAAAATCTTATTGTTCTATCTGTTTATTCGAATAAATTCTTATTTGAATAAAGAATCGTTCGAAAGAATTCTTATTCGAATAAAGAATTATACGAATGAATTCTCATTCGAGTAAAATCTTATTGTTCTATCTGTTTATTCGAATAAATTCTTATTTGAATAAAGAATCGTTCGAAAGAATTCTTATTCGAATAAAGAATTATACGAATGAATTCTCATTCGAGTAAAATCTTATTGTTCTATCTGTTTATTCGAATAAATTCTTATTTGAATAAAGAATCGTTCGAAAGAATTCTTATTCGAATAAAGAATTATACGAAAGAATTCTCATTCGAGTAAAATCTTATTGTTCTATCTGTTTATTCGAATAAATTCTTATTTGAATAAAGAATCGTTCGAAAGAATTCTTATTCGAATAAAGAATTATACGAATGAATTCTCATTCGAGTAAAATCTTATTGTTCTATCTGTTTATTCGAATAAATTCTTATTTGAATAAAGAATCGTTCGAAAGAATTCTTATTCGAATAAAGAATTATACGAATGAATTCTCATTCGAGTAAAATCTTATTGTTCTATCTGTTTATTCGAATAAATTCTTATTTGAATAAAGAATCGTTCGAAAGAATTCTTATTCGAATAAAGAATTATACGAAAGAATTCTCATTCGAATAAAGAATTATACGAAAGAATTCTCATTCGAGTAAAATCTTACATGTGTAAACTTTTATCAAGATAAATGTTTGTACGGTCGAAATATTTATTCGACAGTGTCGAATCAAATTGTATTCGTTACTCTTCCTCCCACCCGAGTAAAACGTTGTCCAACTCTGACTGTAACACGTAAAATCGTCGTTTCTCTCCGTCGAGTAGATACAGTAATGTCTCCCTAACTGACGGTCAGATTGTGCATAAAAATGGACAATTTGGGAAGAGGACATACGATTATTCGAGCCTCGCGGCTCGAGCCGCAATGCTCTAATAAGCGTATCTCCTCTTCCCAAATTGTCCATTTTTGTGCACGATGCGAGCGTCAATTAGAGAGACATTACTGTACATCTGCAGCCAAGAGATTAAGCGAGCTTCTTTAACGACCTTCGCTAAACGACAACCGATGCAGAAAAATTATGGCAGTCCAAAGATTGCAAGAAAGCTGTCGAGGAAACATAATCGAAACCATAGACGTTTAAAAGGTCGCCTAAAGGGGCGAGTTAAATGAAAGTAAACGTGCCAAAGCACCGTTAACGTCGGCTGAACAGTTCCCAAAAGGCGCACCGTCGCAATCTAAACGAACGAATATTACCCAGCAATTACCGCGCGTATAATTTATCCAGGAAGCAATTCATTTAACCGGACGTCGGCCACGGCAATCCGCGGCGGAATAAATTCGTCGGGCGGCGAGCAAAAAAATCGTGAAAGCAAAAATCGAACGGGACGCCGTTCCAATTTCCAGAGTGGAATAGAATTTGATTCGACGTCGGTACCGTCGTGTTCGCGTATAAAAACGTGAGATTTACAAAGCGCACGCACCGTGCTGTCGCTGTGCACCCTGAAATTGACTGCACACACGCGAACCGGCTCGGCCGCGGCACCACGTGTGCCACTGTCAACGCACGACAACGGACAGTCGGACGTGTTTCCCGGTAGCGAGGAAGTGCAGCCAACTTTTCTATATACAGTCCATTCTTCTTCAATCACATTTATCGACACGGGAGTTGCCGCGAGCTCGAATAAGACCCGGGGCCGGCCGGGAGACGGTGAAACAAATATGAGACACCCGACGCCTACGCGAGGGGGGTATGAATTATGAATGGCAGTGCACGTAGCGACCGATACTACCGGCGCATCGACGAATGTGCTCGCGGTCTATCTATACCTCGCGTCTAAAAAAGAGCTTAAAGACAGAGCGCGGACGTATCCTGGATCGGTCGGTCGCCGGTCGTAGATAGTCGGCGCGGGGGTGGCCAAGGGTGACAGACGGCGACGGCGGGGAGGCGAGAGGGGCTGTGGAAGACGGTGAATCGAAGCCAGAAGGTAGGCTGGACGATCATTTATTTACGGATAGATTCCGGCAGGCCACGGTCCGAGCGCATGCCAGCCCCGCCGATGCACCCCGATGCACGCCGCGTGCACTACAGGCCTTAATATTAGCCGCTGTTCCATTCATGCCACCGGGAACCTCTCCGATTCATTGGCATCCAATGGACCCCTCTGGTTCTACCGAAAACGCCGCGCGAAACGTTTCTCGATCTGTACCGCGGAAAATGTTCTACCGTAGACGTGCTGCGAACACCCGCAACGGCAGTCGCATTAACCCGTTCCCTCTTGCATTCGCAGCTGTGAAAATTGTACACGTGCCAGCCATTAGGCGCACGAGCATGATCATTCGCTAGGTCGACTCCAGGCGAAGTTTATGAATGCCAATTCTCAATATTTTTCCGTTTGGTTTCGTTGTTTGAATTGGATGGATGTTCGCGTCGAGAAAATTCGTAATCCTGCTCTGTACGTTTTATTTTTTCCTTTTTTTTTGGCTTTTGGTGGTTGGTCTAAAATTTTGGAAATATTCCATGAAATAGGGACGCTAGATACCTACAATCTGCTTTCTCAGTTGTTCGAATAGATAGAGTAGTTTCCGAGATAAACTTTTGCAAAGTTAGGGGTTGTTATTTTCATATTATCGCAAAAGGATGCACACATGTATTTAACACGATTTGAAATAATAGTAGTCATCGATTTCAAATTTTGAGTAAAATATGTCAAGCAGGGATAACTGGGACCTACTATATGCGTTTTGGTTCATTCGAATATCTTGAATAGTACTCGAGATACATGCTTGCAAAGTTAGGGGTTGTTATTTCCATAGTATCGTCCCACCAGAAAACATTAATATTTGACGCCATTTTTAACAATATCAATGGTTGATCTAAAATTTTGAAAAAAATATATGAAGTAGGGACAAGAAGGACCCACCGAATACCTTTTGATTTGTTCGGATACCTTGAATGGGTACCGAGATAAAAATTGGGGAATTTCACAGAATGTGAAACCACGTAAATAATTTCTTGCGGCATCGGTTAGAAGATACTTCCATAATTGGGCAATTATATCAAGTCGCACTTATTACAAATCCATATCTCGCCCATCGATTCGCGCCGAGCCGACCAATTCCACAGTTTTTCCTTCCGCGTGTTCCGACGTACACGGAATAGTTCGAAACCAGTTTGTCGACGGTTTAATTGATTCCCCCGTCGAACCGGGTCGTCGAACGCGGCGTATTTCGCGTTGCTCGACCTATTTTCCAGCAGCACAGTCAAATATTTTAGGTGCTCGTTTGTTCAATTACTTTAATTTCGTATTCGATACAAAGCGCGCCGGATTCGTCCACGCCGTTCGCATAAACAGAGAAGAAAATCTATGGAGGAAGACGACGGGAACGTCTTTGACTGATCTTTATTTGCATTTCAACGTTCGGCTATAGCTCATCTAAATAACCAATATGTACGATCTGAATTTCAAATACAATTCGACTTTCTTAATCTTGTGCTTTCCCTTCCTTTCCAAGACGATGTTTCGTCTTCCATTTTGTGCATCGTTTTAGAGATTTTCTTCTATTTATTACTGACCCGAATCGTTTATAACTCGGGGTAGAACAAAATCAGATACATTATAATAAGCTCTCGATCGTATTTTATTAAACGCTCGAAACAAGAGCTAAATTTTGCTTGTCCGCAATTGATGATGCGGATAATGATATATGTATATATGTATGCATAAAATGTATCCATGTATCCATAAAAGTCTGCAGTTTAATATTTGCCTAGGTATTACAAGTACTTCTGTTACTACAATACGCGCGAACTCGAACGTAGCAAGAAATAGCACTTGAAATAAACGTGATTTTCTTCTCACAGTAATTTCAACTTTCGCGCGAAAGAAGTCCCAGATTTAACATTTTTGTTATAAGCCATTTGAAAGTTATAATTGTTACAAACTACAGATTGTTTCTGAGTACACTGAAATTTATCAGAGATACAATTCAATATTTTCAATATACTTACCAGCAAGCGTCAAAGTATAATGCGAACCAGTTCGTTTCTGTTTTATAACGAGTTATAAAAATAATTAGCTGGATAGCTCGGAGGACAACTGGCATAAGTCCGTTAGCCTTAAAATTGAGATAATCAAGGATTTAACAAATAAACTACGAAAAGTACCAATGCCACTTATAACGCGAGCAAAAATTTGTCTGAACACAGAGGTTCAAAAATTGGATTTTTGCCACAAAATTCTGTTCTCCGGAGCTCTGTTCAGAGGTGCTTCGGGAATCCGAGCGTAACGCAGCGGCTTATACGGGGTGTTCCAGAATTATTGTACAAGCGGGAAACGAGGGGTTCCTGAGGTCATTCGAAGAAACTTTTTCCTTTGCGAAAATGCAATCCGCGACATCGTTTGCAAGATATTGACGAAAAACGCTGACCAATGAGAGTCGAGATTAGCTGGCGCGAAGCGGTCCGAGCCGGAATTGGGCTTCGTGCGCTCATTGACTCGGCCACCGTGCGTCAACTGATCTCGCCTCTTATTGGTCAGCATTTTTCCTTAGTAACTCGTAAACGAAGCCGCGGATTGCATTTTCGCAAAGGAAAAAGCTACTCCAAATGAGTAGCCAGCCAATATTATCATTTCCCGCTTGTACAATAATTTTGGGTCACCCTGTATGTATCTCGGATCTGGTATCCAGGAAATTAATTTAATTAAGGAAAAACGCTGACCAATGAGAGGCGAGATCAGCTGACACGCGGTGGCCAAGCCAATGAGCGCACGAAGCCCAATTCCGGCTCGGTCGCTCCGCGCCAGCTGATCTCGCATCTTATTGGTCAGCGTATTTCGTCAATAACTCGTAAACGAAGCCGCGGACTGCAGTTTCGCAAAGAAAAAAGTTACTTCAAATGTCCTGAGGAACCTCTCATTTCCCGCTTGGACAATAATTTTGGGTCACCCTGTATGTATCTCGAATCTGGTAACCGGTGCAAGCCGGTGCCGCGTCTGAATTCCCGAAACAAGCGATCGCGAATTGTATTCCGTCGAGCCGGCGACGTGGAAACAGGGATGTTTGCCTCCTCGAAGCAACCTCGTCCTTGGCGCGGCTGCAGCAAAAGATGTCGGTGACAATCGAGTGCCGGCTCGGCATTGTTCGAATGCGACGAAGAACCGTAGTCCAGATGAATCCGGTCCGCGACTCACTTGGCCTACTCGCCGCGTTTGCCTAACAGTGCGCTCTTGAAATACTGCCAGCGACGATAAACGCCCACGATCCCGTTCAATGGAACTCTTCTACGGGCCGCGCTCCACCTGAAAAGGGACCGGGACGACAGAGAGAGAGAGAGAGAGAGAGAGAGAGAGAGAGAGAGAGAGAGAGGGAGAGAGAGAGAGAGAGAGTGAGAGAGAGAGAGAGAGAGAGAGAGAAGAAAAAAAAACAAGATGTACGTATCACGCTCTCGCGAGAACGTCCGTGCTGTTTGCACGAACTCGCCCGGCCCCTCGAACTGCCTCGCCCGTATCCTTTCACTCGTCGCGGCCGTTTGCGCGTTGACGTGCCGACAATGCGGCACACTCGCGTCCCCTAACTTCCCTCGCGATCGGATTGTTCCGCGGCCTTCGCATCGCGCAGCGTCGTACTGCAAAAATTTCGCGATCTCGCCTCTGAGAGCCGCGAGCAATCCGACGCCTTTTTCCCCTCAAGGTTCCGCGGCGCCACTTCCTCGCAAAGAAAATTGGCGGCGTTTCTCCATAGAGTATAGTAATGTCTCTCTAATTGAGAGACACTGAGATTCTGCACGAGAATGGACAGTTAGGGAAGAGAAGGTACGATTATTCCAGCCTTGCGGTTCGTTTTTAGAGCTCTTGATAATCGGCAACTATAAAAACGAGGTGCACGACTCTGATAATCGCATTTCCTCTTCTCAAATTGTCCATTCTTTTGTGCATTTATGTGCGTCGATTAGGGCGACATTACTGTACGTGGTTCGAGTAGTCTAGCCGGGAGACAGCCGATGAAATTTTTATCCCAAGGAATTTCTGTGCGGAGCCTCCGCCTGGAAAATTGATGGGTCGATCTCCCGCGGAGACAATTCATGAGAATCTAGTGAAAAATTTCGGCGGTTCTTGCCGAGGGAAAACGAGCGGCATATTTTGCGGTGAAAAGCGGCGACTGGATTGCGGATCTTATGCGTTCATGATTAAAACGAGTAGGAACAGTTTAAAATACAGTGTAACCACGATTCTTCGGATCTCCAACGTCGAATAGAAGACCGCGAGGAAATTTGGAGAATTCAAGCACATTCTTACGCTATTTTCGACCCGTTGAAATAGTTAAAAAGCGGAAATACATTTTAATTTAACTTCTGCTTCGTAGAATTGGTTCAGATTATTTTTATTCTACGTAATGATCCGCGGTCTAATCATGATTTCCGCATGAGCGTTGCACTTAACCCTTTCGCTACTACAGCTCCATCCGTCGAAGTACCGTCACTGAACAGAAACTCGCTCCAGAAATATGCACAGTGCGCATGGTTTCTGTATATATGTTGTTCCAAGTCTTAAATAATAACTGTGCCGAATAAAACAATCATTGGTCCAATGTAACAAGTATATTTACACTTTTAATTTAAAAAGACACAAAATTATAGGTAACATAGGTATTTATACAGGGTATCCCAATAATGTGTCGCAATTCGAAAGTGGGTGATTCCTGAGGTCATTTGAAGCAACTTCTTCCTTTACAAAAATTTTCTCCGAGGCACCGTTAACGAGTTATTAACGAAAAACAGTGACCAATGAGAAGCGAGTTCAGCTAGCGCGAGCCGGCCGAGTCAACGGCGCCAGCGGTCGAGCGGTCTAATACCAGCTCGGCTGGCGCGAGGCGGTCGAGCCAACGGCGCCAGCGGTCGAGGCGGTCGAATCCCAGCTCAGCTGGCGCGAGGCGACCGAGCCAATGAGCGGAACTGGGCTTCGCGCGCTGGTAGACTGGGCCGCCTTGCGTCAGCCGTACTCGATTCTTATTAGTCACTGTTTTTCGTTAATAACTCGTTAACAGTGCCTCGGAGAAAATTTTTGTAAAGGAAGAAGTTGCTTCAAATGATCCGAGGAACCCGCCACTTTCGAATTGCAAGGCATTTTTGGGACACCCTGTATGTTGTTCTAAGTCTTAAATAATAACTGTGCCGAATAAAACAATCGTTAAAACAATCGTTTTTTTATTTAAAAAGACTTACAAAATTATAGGTAACATAGGTATTTATATAATTACAAAGCCTAACGATTAAATGTTTAATATAATTAATAACGAGACAAAAATGATTAAAATATAATAATAATATGTAAAAACTAATAATATAATTCTATGCTATATATTCGAAAGCAAGGATCTATACAAAGGCCAACATCGCAATCTTTGCACTCGTACCGCGAATCCGTTCTTTTATCATTTTTGCTACAAATTACACATCCGCGTCTTCTGTATACACTTCGTTTCGATACCGCATATATGCGTCGCTCGTACCCACAGGTCGTCGAGTGGATGCCGCGTATATACGGCGCTCGGCGCGATTGGGTTAAACGATAACAAACGATTATTTTGCAAATTTGTTACAATTCGGAGCAGCGAAATGTTTCTCGCGTCGCGCAGCAATTAATCGCAGCCACGCCGAGCTGTTTCTTATATTTTATGGATCTCGGCGGTTCACCCCGCGGGATTCTCCCTTTCCCGATTGTTTTACGTTGCCGGCGTTGTTGCTTTGAAATTCCGATCGGCAGTCGGACTGACAATGAATTAATCAAAGCCGGCCGCGGCAGATTCTGTCGCGGGCGTTGCCGGGATATCCTCGTTGCGTTTCGCGATTACTTTCCATTCGGTTTGAATTATACATGTCGGGATGTTGCGAGCGTGCACCCCCCCCCTCCCCTCCCACCCGCCTGCCACTCGAATCGGAGCCTACTACTCCATCGCGTTCGAAGCCGTAACGATCGCGGATCGAAAAAGCCGAGCGGCGACACTGGCCGGTTCCCGCGTCACGGTTAATCAGAGTTGTTCTCCCGGGTAATTGGGCCAAGCCCCGCGGAAACTTTTTATTAAATACGGCCGGGCGATGAATAGAGGATGGAAATTATGGCATCACCGGCAGGCGGCTATATTTCTATTACTTGGCACCGAGCACACGTTGCACTCCGCCCTCGGCCCTCTGTCTCCTTTTCTCCCGGACTTGTCCCCCATCTCGCCCCGCTGTCTAATGAATGGCCGACTTCGCGTATAATTAACTATAATGCTCTTACCGATAACAGGCCATTAAGTGCTTCTTCATCCAGCCGCCGACTCTTGTCCAGGGCCGGCGTCCTCGCCTCCGGACAACCCCCGCCCTGTTATCCGACCTTTTCAAACTTACGGGGCTTTTCTTTCGAGCAGCCAGGGTGGCCGGGCTCGCTCGGAACCCGACGGCGATCCTCGGGCCGAGGACGGCCGTGATTAGACAACGGATCTTTCCTTCTCGTCGAAATTTCTGCATCGATTCAGCGGGTTAGAATCATAGCGGCGTGAGTCAAAGTTTTCGGAACTGATTCGCTTGCGTCTTCAAATGTAATCTATGCGTGCCGGATAGTTAAAAAGATGGGTTAGATAAATTATAAAGTTACCACGAAATTCACTTACACCTAAATTATCTCAAAAAGCTCGAATGGTTGTAATCGTAAAGAAAATGGTACGGCAAGGGGTTAAAGTTTCGATAATACTAATGCCTCGTATCGAATCAGTGTTTCGAATTGCATAATTTTTGTTTCAGTCTACAAGAATTTGTTTCCGCGACTATAGTGCTATAAATATGGGTATACGTAAAGTTTTCAGTTTTATCAAGACAATGGTCCTAAACACAAGGCCAGAATTGTATAGGAATATTTATTATACAATTGTCCAAAAGTACTGCATCGTCCTCCTCGATCGCCTGATTTAAATCCAATTGAAAATTTATGGGATCAATTGGACCGCAAAATTCGTACAACACCTACAAAGACAACAACAGAGATAAAACAACGTTCGTTAGACGAATGGAAACGGATTTCGCCGGATTATTTAAATAAAATCATCTGTAACATGCCCAAGCGATTACACGAAGTAATAAAACAAAAGGGTCAACCGACAAAATATTAATATTACGATAACATGATTAAAAAGATTTTCATTTTATATAAAATTAATGTAATTCTTTCGCTGTCCGAATATCCTTGCGACGTTAAATTTTGTCACAATCTTGTTTATCGCTTATTATACAAAAGAACATGCGCAATAAATAAACAAAATTTATGTTTCTACTTACTTTAAGAAGTGCTTTATTATATGAGAAAACAATCGATTCAATAATACTATCGTAAACAATAAGAAGGAGCAATAATTCTTCTAACAATATCGTGTCCGAATATTAACGCGAGTCACTGTACAGGATGTCCCGAAAATGTCTCGCAATCCGGAAATGGGAGGTTCCTGAGGTCGTTTGAAGCAACTTTTTCCTTTGCGAAAATTTCCTCCGAGGCACCGTTAACGAGTTATCAACGACAAACAGTGACCAATAAGAATCGAGTACGGCTCGCGCCAAATGATCTCGCCTCTGATTGGTCATTGTTTCTCGTAAATAACTCGTAAACGAAGCCGCGGATTGCATTTTCGCAAAGGAAAAAGTTGCTTTAAATGACCTCAGGAATCCCCTTCTTGTGGCTCGTTTTTATAGTTACGAATTGTTAACAATTATAAAAACGAGTCGAAAGGCTCGTATAATTGTATCTCCTCTTCCAAAATTGTCCATTTTTGTGCACAGTCTGAGCGTCAGTTAGAGAGACATTACTGTATCTTGAATTTGTTGAAATTGTGGCTCGATACGTTTTCCCATGTAGCCACAGAATCGTCGAACGACGCGACACTTTTCTAACTGGATCAAGCTTCGAAATGAATCAGCGAGGTTGGTGGAAGCAGTGCGAAACGATCGACCATCGTCCGATCAGAAAAATCACACCGCGTCCTCCACGTTTTCATCCTCTTTTCGGCGGGCTCCTTTGTTCCCGGCTCCTGCCGACTCGCTCCCCTCTCCCTCGCTTTCCGGATCTATCTCCCCTAGTTGGTAGCTACTCTCGCACACAGGCCGTCGTTAATTGCGCGGAGATTCAGTCGGATCTTGTCCCGTGCTCATTCGCGTCGGCCTTCCCCGCGCGCTATTCTTCCCTTTCAGGGTGCTCGCGCGAACGGGGCGCGCAAGCGAGCACCCAGTTTCTTTTTTCCGGCGCCCGAATCTGGGCTAAGGTCAGGGCTCCGACGGTAGCCGACGCTCGCAGGACACGTGAGAGAGATCCTCGGATATGCGCCGGTATCGCGAGAACGGCTCGGGGACGGGGAGCCTCGTAAAACCGAGCGCGCTGACGTTCGCACGCCCGGCTATGTAGGTTAAACTTCAGAAGACGTGAATTCAGCGATACGAACTCGTTATACATAGAACGGCCCGGCACACGGGCCACCGTCTAAGGCGTTCTCACACCCGCAGTCGGCCCGTGGATCGCGCGGTTTAACGTCCGTCGATTTATTCGCGCCGTCGAGTCGCGAAACGTCGTTAACGATACGCGCTCCCCCGCCGTCCCTCTCCCACCGGCGTCGTAGAATTTCCGCGAGCCTGACGTGTCCCGATTCGAAAGTTTCGCTATTGTTTCCTCCAGCCGCCCCCCGGAAATCCAATTGGCCCGATCGGCTTCGAACAGCTGTCGGGGCGAAAGTCGCGGCCCAGCTGACGATTTCGCGAGCGAACGTCAGCCAGGACTGTACGTTTTAGTGGGCCATCGGGCCAAGTGCCTGCGACTCTAACAACGATACGCAGTTTCAGGATTGGTGGGGATCTCCTCCGCATCGCGTCGCTATGTACAACAAATCTCGAATGCATTCGATCGACTGGAAATTAAGTGTCGATGTTTCAATTAGCCCTCGTGTCATTGCCATAGGAAAATTTGCTCGCAATTTTCAATTTTAAATGTCGCGTTTTCGGCTACGAGTATGTTTGCTAGAGTGGATTGATCCTTCTAGATTGACGCAAAAAAGTGCCAAATCGGTCCATTCGATAACTTCGGAGATACAAATTTACCAACGACGCATGTCTTCGGGAAACTTTTTCCAGTGCGTATTTGTCGTAGAAACATCTGCTCGCAATTTTCAATTTTAATTGTCGTGTTTTCGACTACGAGAATGTTTGCTAGAGTGGATTGATCCTTCTAGATTGACGCAAAAAAGTGCCAAATCGGTCCAATTGATAACTTCGGAGATACAAATTTACTAACGACGCATGTCTTCGGGAAACTTTTTCTAGTGCGTATTTGTCGTAGAAACATCTGCTCGCAATTTTCAATTTTAATTGTCGTGTTTTCGACTACGAGAATGTTTGCTAGAGTGGATTGATCCTTCTAGATTGTCGCAAAAAAGTGCCAAATCGGTCCAATCGATAACTTCGGAGATACAAATTTACCAACGACGCATGTCTTCGGGAAACTTTTTCCAGTGCGTATTTGTCGTAGAAACATCTGCTCGCAATTTTCAATTTTAATTGTTGTGTTTTCGACTACGAGAATGTTTGCTAGAGTGGATTGATCCTTCTAGATTGTCGCGAAAAAGTGCCAAATCGGTCCAATCGATAACTTCGGAGATACAAATTTACCAACGACGCATGTCTTCGGGAAACTTTTTCCAGTGCGTATTTGTCGTAGAAACGTCTGCTCGCAATTTTCAATTTTAAATGTCGCGTTTTCGGCTACGAGTATGTTTGCTTGAGTGGATTGATCCTTCTAGATTGTCGCAAAAAAGTGCCAAATCGGTCCATTCGATAACTTCGGAGATACAAATTTACCAACGACGCATGTCTTCGGGAAACTTTTTCCAGTGCGTATTTGTCGTAGAAACATCTGCTCGCAATTTTCAATTTTAATTGTCGTGTTTTCGACTACGAGAATGTTTGCTAGAGTGGATTGATCCTTCTAGATTGACGCAAAAAAGTGCCAAATCGGTCCAATCGATAACAATTTAGAGATAAAAATTTACGAGCGACGCATGACTTCAGGAAACGATTTCCAGTGCGTATTTGTCGTAGAAAAGTTTGCTCGCAATTTTCAATTTTACACATCGAGTTTTTGGCTAGGTAAAAATTTGCTAGATTGGTTCTTCTAGATCAGGGGTGGCTTTCGACCACTGCGGGCGACCTGTTTTTTTTAAATTATAGGCAGTGGTCTACCAACGTTGTTTGTGTTAAGCTATTATGAGAAAGGTAGTAATTTAAAACCAAAAATACGATTAAATGTAAAATAAACATAGATAATATCGGACAGGCGGGCGACGGGCTACCTCGCCTTGGCCACCCCTGTTCTAGATCGATGTAAAAAATTGTCAACTCGAGCCAGTCAATAATTCCCGATAGAAGAATTTACGAAGTGAACGTCTTCGAGGAAGAATCTAAAAAAAAGCAGACTTCGGAGGTCTGTATTTTCCGCAGGATTTCGGATGCTTCGAAAAACGCCGGCTCAAACCGGCCCTAATTTCGGCCGCGTTGCAACATATATCACCGTTCCCAGGGTCCTCTCTGCGGAAAAGGATCGATTCCGCGGGAAACGATCCACCGGAGCGGTTTTATAATTCACGCGTTCCCCGACGAGCCGTCTCGGTTCGTTCATCAGCATAAAATATTCCCCGGACATCGAAGACGAACGAAGTTCCGAGATGAAAAAGGAAATCTCATTAAGCTGGCCCGCGTTGTTCGTATTCTTGGCTAACTTCCGCGCGGAACAGGGTTTTTCCCTTCCTCGCCGCTATCATGGTACTTTATCGCGATCGTTATATCCAGCGGCGCGGTGCGGCCCGGCCCGGCCCGACCCGGCCCGGACCGGCCCGGACCGGCGGTTTCCGCGAGGAGTCTCGAGGAAAATCCAGGGTCTTTCGAGAGCGGGCCGTGTGCGCCGCGGACAGCCGTGTGCGGTTCTCCCCGCAATAAACTCGTTCCTGCGGGGTGTTTGCTCGCGAAAATATCGACGCGGGCCGTGGACGAGCTGGGCCGGGTGAGTCGTCTCGGCGAAATAAAACGCGGGATCGAACGCGACGCTGTCAAGGGACAAAACGACTCTGCGGCTGTATGTGCGGCCACACACACACACACACACATGCACACATAGACGCGCCGAGAGACACCGCCACCAGAAAACGGGAATAATAAATAGAGCGGAATAATATTCGACGGATATATCGCGACGCGACGCAGTTATTCGGAAGCGAAAACCAAACTCCCGGCGGACCCTGCGCGACGGGAACGGGCGTGGCGCGTCCCGTGCTTCCTTCCGTCCTCCTTGGCTTTCCTTCAACGGGAACACAGCATGGTCTCCGTGGAAAAATTCGTTCTTCTGCGACCCACCTGCCTCGCCGTTCGACCAGGAAAAATTCAGTCTCATCGTTTACTACGGTTATTCTCATGCCCTGTGTAGTCGAACTTGCTGCGAGTCGATGCGGATCGTCATTTTCGTCGCTGTTCTAGCCCTTAGCGCTCCGTTGGCTCCGCTATGGAGACATCCGTCATTTGTTCCGTAAATCCTAAGGCTCCGCTGCGGAGCCCAATGTATTTAGCATGATTACGCTGAAGATGCTATTGTTTTTCTCGCCGTTGGCAATTGTTATTTGTAGTGAAAACGTGGTTAGCGTGTGTACAATTACGATTGAAACATTTTTTGCCCATTTTTATACTTGGCAACATAAAATGAACAAAATCACACGCTTTCACAAGGACGTGTAATTTTTTCCGCTCAAAATCAACTTCGTTTATCTCAGGCGCTTTGCTCCAAAAATGTGCCGGAGTTGCTGATAGTGATATTTTTGAGAAGAACGTTGTTCAATTTTATTTTAGAACGTCCGAAGAATATTTACTAATTTTTAATTTGATTTAATTATTAACCGAGCCGATTTCAGTAAAGATTAACGATAAAAAAATTCCGGCAAACTCGCGCAAAAGATATTTTTGTTTCAATAATTCCGTGTCCAAACAGAATTCAACGGACGATTCGCAATGCTAATTTTATAATAAATCGCGTCAAAGAACACGAGGGATATATTTATTTAAGAATTGCGAAGAATATCGTTAATAGTAAATTTACCCATTTCGATGAGGATGCATTTGCTGCTTGGAAATTTCGGTCACAATTCACGATGTCGATGCACCGACCTCGTACAATGTTAAGTAGATACCATTACGATTAAAACATTTTTGCCCATTTTTATACTTGGCAACATAAAATTAATAAAATCAAACGCTTTCGCAAGGACGCGTAATCTTTTCCGCTGAAAATAAGACTTCCTTTATCTCAGGCGCCTTGCTCCAAAAATGTGCCGGAATTGCTGGTTAGGTAGTACTCGAGAAACGCGTGGAGCGCTAAGGCTTAAAAGAAACGATCCGAGAGAAACGATTTTTGAAATTGCAATATCGAAGGTAGACGAACAGAAATGAATCCGAGCAAGATGTCACGAAAAAAGACCATCTGGATTAGAAGCGTTAGCTTAAGAACAACTTTGAACAACGTACCGTAATCAGACTCTTCGCTTCGAATCGTGCGTGCAATTCTCGGCGAATTGCGCATTAAAGAGATTTAAAGAACAATTAGGGCAGGGCAGAAGTTCCGCGAACGAAAGCATCTGGATTAGAAACGTTGGCAGAGCTTCGTGTTTATATCGGATCCGGTATTTGGAAAGGACGACGCGACGGTCGTTCGGCGCGGAGCGATAAATTTTCAGCGCGGAAAGTAGGCAAAGTAAAATTCCATAAATTTGATAAGGGTAACGGGGCGTCGTTAATCCTCCCCGACACCCGAGACTTCGATCGTCCGGCGAAGAGCAGCGGGTTTTATATTCTGCAGACGCCGGGATATGCAGTTCGGGGCGCGGCGAGCGCGAGCACAAGAGTTCTGTCAGTTTTTGGCGACGATCCCCGAAGCCTGGGGCGGGCCCGGCCCGGCCCGATCCACGGCCACCAGTTTCTGGCCGGGCACTTGCGCCACTCGACCCACTATTCGGAACCCGGGATCCTTTAACATGCCCGAACTCGCAGAATTTTTAACAACGGGAGCAAACACCGGCTGTGGAAGAGTCGTCAGCGGAAATCGCAGGACCTCTCTCTCTCTCTCTCTCTCTCTCTCTCTCTCTCTCTCTCTCTCTCTCTTTTTCTCTCTTGGCACGAGAAACTATGGTTGCCTCTCGATGTATCGCTCGAGCCTCGCGGCACCGCCGACACGGATTTTACGATTTCTCCTCGGGAAACTCTAATCTCGTTCGCTATAGTCGTCAACGATAAATTCGGCGCTTTTACAGGCGTTTCAACATTGGCGTGAAAATTCGCGGGAGATGATCTGGTATAGTTCGCGCTCCAAGACCGGGCGAAGAATAATTTATCTCGTGGGAATTTCTATGGAATTCTCAGCAATTTTCATTCGGTCGACTTATTCGCACTCCGATAGATTGGATATCCGACGAAATTTTCATTGCTGTAGCTTCCTCTATAAGTGCTTTCACATTAGAATCATAATCCAAAGTCAGTTTCGTTCTCAGCCAATTTGTGTCTACCCTCCGACATACAGTAACTCGCATTAATATTCGGACACGATATTGTTCGAAGAATTATTGCTCCTTTTTATTGTTTATGATAGTATTGTTGAATCAATTGTTTTCTCATATAATAAAGCAATTCTTAAAGTAAGTAGAAACATAAATTTTGTTTGCATAAATTTGCAAAAGAATATTTCTACAAAGACTGGTGGTGGAATGATGTAATGTTTTCGGATGAAAGCAAATTTAATCTTTACGGATCCGACAGACAAAAAATGGTGTGGCGTAAAGTAAATACAGAATTAAACATTTCAAATTTAAGACCGACAGTGAAACACGGTGGTAGGAGTGTAATAGTGTGGGTTTATATCTCGTCCGTAGGTGTAGGTGAACTAGTTTTTATCGATGGTGTATTATGGACAAAATGAAGTATTTGGACATTTTTTTTTTAAATTTAATTACAAGTGCTATAAATATGGGTATACGTACAGTTTTCAGTTTTATCAGGACAATGATCCTAAACACAAGGCCAGAATTGTACAGGAATATTTATTATACAATTGTCCAAAAGTATTGCATCCTCCTCCTCGATCGCCTGATTTAAATCCAATTGAAAATTTATGGGATCAATTGGACCGCAAAATTCGTACAACACCTACAAAGACAACAACAGAGATAAAACAACGCTCGTTAGACGAATGGAAACGGATTTCGCCGGATTATTTAAATAAAATCATCTGTAACATGCCCAAGCGATTACACGAAGTAATAAAACAAAAGGGTCGACCGACAAAATATTAATATTATGATAACATGATTAAAAAGATTTTCATTTTATATAAAATTCATGTAATTCATTCGCTGTCCGAATATCTTTGCGACGTTAAATTTTGTCACAATCTTGTTTATCGCTTATTATACAAAAGAACATGCGCAATAAATAAACAAACTTCATGTTTCTACTTACTTTAAGAAGTGCTTTATTATATGAGAAAACAATCGATTCAATAATACTATCGTAAACAATAAGAAGGAGCAATAATTCTTCTAACAATACCGTGTCCGAATATTAACGCGAGTCACTGTACATTCATTTCTGAATGGAATTTTCGTCGCGGCACTTTTGCCGACGAATTGTTAGAGAATTTTCATGTCGGACGACAATTTTGTACGGTCGACACAGTTTATCCTGAAATAAATTCAATTCACTGCGATGCTCTTTTCATGCGAACGTTTCTGCCTCTTTCGCTTCGAACATCTCCGCAGCCGATCGATCGATCGCCGATTTTTACAATTATATACGCCGGATAACTAACGACGAATAAACATCGATCGGATAACATTTCCGTGTCACCGACGCCGAATATAACGCGTTTAAACGGTGCCGCAGGTGAAACGAGAATCAAGCAGAAAAACCACTGGAAGACGACGATGAATACCGCGACCAGTTAACACGTTCCGTGCCGAGCTTTTTTTACTCGAATCTTCACACTTTGATATTTTACTAAAACTTGATGTATTACGTGCAATTATTAATTCTCGTACACATAACAACGTAACAAAAACTTATCAACGCCCATTCTTGCGGTGGAAATTGATTCTTCGGTTCTAAATTTCTTGTAAACAATTTGTTCAGTTCACTAAGTAAACATGCAAGCGTGTACCATCGATGGTACACGTGGCACGGAACGTGTTAATAATACTGAATGGAACGAAAGATAACACAGCTATGAAAATACAACGGATATTGATCACATGTTGCATTGTCTAATGATGGTGTCATCGTTATACAGGAGGTCATTTGGAGTAACTTTTTCCTTAGCAAAAATTTAATCCGCGGCCTTGTTTACGAGTTATTAATAAAGAAAGCAGTGACCAATGAGAGGCGAGCTTGGCTGGCACGCGGCGGCCGGGCCAATGAGCGGAACTGGGCTCCGCGCGCTCGTTGGCTCGGCAGTCTCGCGCCAGGCGAGCTCGCCTCTTATTGGTCCGTGTTTTTCGTTAATAACTCGTAAACGAAGCCGCGGACTGCGTTTTCGCAAAGGAAAAAGTTACTTCAAATGACCTCAAGAATCATCTCATTGCGGGTATTAACACGTTCCGTGCCGAGCTTTTTTACTCGAATCTTCACACTTTGGTATTTTACTAAAACTTGATGTATTACGTGCAATTATTAATTCTCGTACACATAAGAACGTAACAAAAACTTATCAACGCCCATTCTTGCGGTGGAAATTGATTCTTCGGTTCTAAATTTCTTGTAAACAATTTGTTCAGTTCACTAAGTAAACATGCAAGCGTGTACCATCGATGGTACACGTGGCACGGAACGTGTTAATCCGTCTTCCGTTAACGGTTTGATCGGGCACTCGAATAAATTCCGTTCGAATAAACATCGGTCGGGATAAATGGTGTTCTATTGTTCGGCGAATTAATTCGGATCCGAGGGCGATCGCGTAGCAGCGAGAGCAACGCGTGTCGGTGATCCGCCATTTTTCCAAATCCCGAAACATTCGATACGGGGCGTCGCGGCCGCCATGAATCATACAAGAAAAATATACGGAAATCGAGATCTCCGAGCAGGAGAGTCGGGCGCACCTGCATCCAACAAATTTCACGCCGTTTCTCTGTTGTTTTTCGGTCCGCGAGAATCTACTCCCGGCGTCGCATGTTAATCGATTTAGGTTACACCGGTACCTTCCTCGGCGGAAAATCTCTTTCCGCTCTTGTTGCCTTTTCCGTTTGCCGCGAGTTCCTTTCCGTTCCCCTGCATCGGAGCGCGGCACGATTTTATTCGAATGACGGATAAGAGATAAAGAGACTAACGACTACGTTTTCATTCGACATTGTCGAATAAATATGCGATCGAATAAAATGTACGTACAATCGAATAACAATTTGCCCAGATCGAAATTTATCCGAATAAGATTTTATTCGAATAAGAATTTATTTGAACACGAATTTATTCGAATAAGACATTTATTCGCACCAACAGGAATTCGTTCCTCGTTCACACGCGATGAACATTTCGCACGTAATCATCTAAATGCGAATACTATTCGCTTCTTGCGAATCGAAGCAAATCTTGATTTATTTGATGCATTTTTCTACAAAACTACTGTATTTTTTTTTATGTATTACGGTTAAGATTTTAGCTTCAATTTTTTAAAAATTGAGCATTCGAATAAAAATATTCAATGGCTTATAAATCGACAAAAATTAATACTATAAAATGAAATTTTACGCAATTCGCACGTAATCTTCTAAATACGAATGCTATTCATTGCGAATCGAAACAGAATTTGATTCATCTGTAATCGAAGTATAGGAAAAAAGAATTTTGTGAATAAAAACGTAGAAGAAATTGAAGCTGTCTTGTTCCATCAGAGAAATTACGAAGAAGAAGAAGATGTGCCAATTACCACAGCTGTGAAAGAAATCCTAGTGCAAGATATTAAAAACAAGCCACATTGACTTATTATCTTCGCGCAAAAAAAACAATTGCAATAAATAGCGAGCGGCTGTACGCGCGAGTATCTTCAGCCAAGGAAGACGGTACAAAGAAAAGTTAGCCGAGGCAACATCGCAGCTTCCGGACGCATCGAAATTCTTGATAAATCAACGAAACTACTGGTCGAGTGTGCTTTTCGGCGGAGTGGGCCTCGGAGCGGGCGTAAAGAGGCCGCTTCGTTGAACCCGTGGAAGCTGTACCTCTTCCCGCTCCTCTCTCTTTCTCGCTCTTTCTCTCTTTCACTCTCTCTCTCTCTCTCTTTTTCTCTCTCATCTCGTCTTTCATCCTCGGCTCGGCTCAGCTCGGCCTCTCGCTCGTGATTGCAAAAGTTACGAGCGCCGTAGCTGGACGCGTTTTCCCTTGGAAACGCTAAATAATTCCGTCGGCCGAGAGGCTCGCAACTCACGGTTTATTTAATAATTCTTCATCCCAGGCGAGCTGCAATCCAAGTTCAAACGGTCTGTTTAGCGATTCGTCTCGGATCTCGTCAAACAGACCGCGTAAATCTCGAGGTGATAACTCGAGGACCTTCTCGATTAATCAGCTATCGCGTCGACGCTACTGCCAGACGTTTTCAGAACGATGCACTTTCAGTCTGACGGAATAAGGATTCTGCTAATTGATCTCGCAAAAAGACTTGGTTTCTCTGTCGGCGCAACTGGAGGCTGCAGGTTCCCTTTGCGCATCGCGGCTTTGCCGCACAATTCTTTATTTTATCGAACAGAGAATCGTATCGTTCTCTGTGTAATTAATTCTAGTTGAATTGGCAAATATACATTTTCATTTGCGAGCAAATATTCGGAGCTTCGATTCGTAACAAGTTATTCATGTATACAGTAAATTCTCTCCAATTGTCCCTCAGCTAGTTGACGGCACAGTTGTTGACAATCGGCGATTATAAAAACAAGCCGCGAGGCTCGAATAATCGTATCTCCTCTGTCCCAAATTGTCCATTTTCGTTTACAAGCTGAAGGACAATCGGGGAGAATTTACCGTATCTGTAAACTGACATATGGATCTCATAATCGCTCTAATAGAATGATTAATCATGCTGCTAAAATCTTTATAAGGTTTAAATGTATAAAATTCGCAGTTCAGTTATTACCGCTTTAAACATTTTATATACGTTTGTTTCGAATATTGTGTAGCAGGTGCGCCGTGTTTGGAAGTACGATACTCGATGCTCAAGAAATTCCCAAAAATTGCCTTCGAGCCTGAAACTAAGATCGCAGAATGTGGTAAAGTAAATTCTCCCTAATTTTCGTTCAGCTTTGCGAACAAAACTGGACAATTTTGGAGGAGCAGATACGATTATTCGATCCTCGCAACTCGTTCTTATAGTTGTCGATTATCAACAATTATAAAAGTGAGTCGCGAGACTCGAATAATCGTATCTCCTCCTCCCAAATTGTCCATTTTTGTTTACAAGCTGTATTCTTGGATCAGCGACACGTTACAGTCTTCCACGAAGAGCGATTTATTTCAGACGTGTACGTAGTACACGTTCACGTGTTACACAATCACCTTTCTGATATCGGCGATCGCAATTTATTTCCCTCGAGGCAGATCGATCGACGTACAAACATTTGTCGAAATCAGATCGGAATCTAAACTCCGGCACATAGTAAGACAGTGGGTTAAGCTCCTTTCAGACGCCATCGACAGGAGCGAAGGTAGACAGAGCACCAAGCAGTGTCTCAGTCGAAAAATGGTGGTCCGATCGATAAAAGCGAGTTTCAGAAAAGAGAGAGAGAGAGATAGCGAGAGAGAGAGAGAGAGAAAGAGAGAGAGAGAGATAGCGAGAGAGAGAGAGAAAGAGAGAGAGAGATAGCGAGAGAGAGAGAGATAGCGAGAGAGAGAGAGAGAAAGAGAGAGAGATAGCGAGAGAGAGAGAGATAGCGAGAGAGAGAGAGAGATAGCGAGAGAGAGAGAGAGAAAGAGAGAGAGAGATAGCGAGGGAGAGAGAGAGAGATAGCGAGAGAGAGAGAGAGAGAAAGAGAGAGAGAGAGAAAGAGAGAGAGAGAGAGAGAGATCGTCGGTGAACGAGACGCAGTTCTCAGTATCCGAGAGCCAACTAAGAAGACTTTCCTCCAGTGCTTTACCAAAACTCCTCCGATAAAGTACACTCCGGAGAATGAGAAATTCGAAACAGTAGAAGGCATTACGCCGGGCCGTGCTTCGTTTCCAGATTAACGTCCAACTTCCAGTCAGACCGGGTTTCCGTTTAGGAGCAAAAATTCGGAGGATAGAACGATGACGGTTCCTCGTTAACGAGTTCCCTTGAGCATAGTCGGAGCCGTTTAAACGGAACTTCCGGTGCTCGGTGACGCGCTGAAATTTACGAGCCCGGGGTGCCAGCCCGCGATGATCGACCATGGCAACTCGATTGCCACCGCGGTTATCGGCGACCATATTTCTTCCCATCGATTTCTCGCTCTTATTCTAGATTATACGTAGAATCTCCGGGACGACGCTACTTTATGCAAACGTCGGCAAACGGATATTCCTACTCAATTCTTAATTCCACGTTTTCGTGGTTTTGTGTTTTATGGTTCGTAAATAAATGACATTCGTAGCTAACGAATTTCCTGTACGTTTTAATCCGTAATTTACATTTCATATTGCTGAGCAAAATTATAGCGTGGAACAATCTTCGAGACGAATCGGCCAACTTCGACAGACGACAACTCCGCGAAAAATCAACGTAGGATGATGACTTTCTCTTAAATTAAAGCTTGAAATCTCTATTTTATGATCGCGTTTCTGTATTTTAAGTTCGATGCACCTTCGCTACTGTAACCTGTTAAATGCAAGACCATGTTCGTCATATTGAACATTGGCAAGTTTGACGAAATTCACGGATCGTATAAAATTTTTTGTCGTGATGACTTTTGCAGCAAAATAAAGTCCAATTTAACCTTTTTAATTTAAAAAGAGAATAAACACGGCTGAGATTTTTTTCGCGAAGTTAAAGTACTTCGAATCAACCCTTGCATTTCGCGAAGTTGTCGGTCAAGATTGGCCAATATTTATTCGACATTTTTCTGTGCTATAATTTTTGTATATATATATATATATATATATATATATATATATATATATGTATATATATGTATATGTATATATATGTATATATACATATATATATTTGATTTTTGTATCGTACTCATGGGAATAATAAATAAATAGACAGGTGAATAGAATAAATAAATGAATACACGAAACGCTGCAGTCGATAGTGTGACACGGCGCAGCAAACATCATCGCGATAGCCGATCTCGTGCGCGCAGAAGATCGAATATTAATTCTCTCTGTCAATGGGCGCCGAATAAATTCGAGATAGCCAGCTCACGGGGGAACGTTGCCATAACGAGGGAACTGTGTTCGCGTGTATACCGGCTGGAAATTCCCTCGTACCCGTCCGCATAGTTGGCTCGTCCGTGCATCTCCCTGTTGGCGTTTCTGTATTCGTATTAGGCGAACTTTCCGCGACTGTTACACCGCCGCGCATCGCCGGCACGATACTACCAGCTGTTTACGAATTCGCGAGGGGTTTCGGTCTGCTCGCATCATTTGCATGGAATCGGCGGAGGGGAGAGGAGAGATAACGACACGGCGTAGCTAGGAGCTTCGCGCCGCAACCTCATAATTCCGCGACGTCGGAACGCATCCGACGCGTTTTCCAATTACGCTCCGACGCACTGCGGGGCATAGAGCACTCGGATGCGGTAAAAAAAATATATT
This sequence comes from Megalopta genalis, assembly GCF_051020955.1. Taxonomy (NCBI): domain Eukaryota; kingdom Metazoa; phylum Arthropoda; class Insecta; order Hymenoptera; family Halictidae; genus Megalopta; species Megalopta genalis. The sequence goes on from NC_135019.1 coordinate 10,859,835, forward strand.
TTCTGATTCGTATCACGTATGAATTTACGTCCAATTTTACGATTCCATTATCTTGTTTAGAACACAAATGTTTTGTAGCGAAAACGAACGTTCAATCTACAATATAAATGAGTTTTGGAGACACTATTGATTCCAGTACTGCTAGAGATTTCTGTACTAAACTGCTGCTTTTTAAATGTTACAGACAAGACTCGGTATAAATTTTGATACCGTTGATACCTGAATGTTGCTAAAGGTGTCTTAAAAATTAACCCTTAGCGCTCCGCGCGTTTCTCGAGTACTGCCTACCAGCAATTCCGGCACATTTTTGGAGCGGAGCGCCTGAGATAAAGGAAGTTTTATTTTGAGCGGAAAAGATTACACGTCCTTGCGAATGCATTTGATATATTTGATTTATTTTATAAATATACATTTTCCTATTGTAAATAAAAGATAAATTTTAAATTTTGTAATTCACCATGGTGCGATATCTTTGGTAACAATCTCCCATGTGCATTCTGAGTTTACTTGGACAAGTGTCGCAGTATTCACTTTGCCAAATAGAGTTACTAGATATTTCTTTTAAGTTTAGAACATTTTCTGCGTAACCGTTGGTTTCCTTTATAATTTCATTTACCGATTCGTCCGTGAAAAATAATTTAAAATATTGTATCGGCTGTTCAATGTTTGTAGGAACTTGTGGTCCAACGACCTTCTATCTGGAATATGTAATTCTTCCGTAACATCACGCCATTCATCCAAGTCTTGTAACGAATCTTCGCTTCCACTTTCAATAATTCTCATTCTTCGTCTCTTTGGTAGTATAATTTCGCTATTACTACTCGAAGTGTCAGAATCATAACCAACATTGTGTTCCACAATGTCTTTTAACTCTTGAAAATCAAATACGTCTTCGGTATCACTCGGCTCTAAATTCTCATCGTAATATTTATTTTTCTCCATGCTGCTAACAAATCTTGATTTATTTGATGCATTTTTCTACAAAACTACTGTATTTTTTTTTATGTATTACGGTTAAGATTTTAGCTTCAATTTTTTAAAAATTGAGCATTCAAATAAAAATATTCAATGGCATATAAATCAACAAAAATTAATACTATAAAATGAAATTTTACGCAATTCGCACGTAATCTTCTAAATACGAATGCTATCCATTGCGAATCGAAACAGAATAGAAAAGGTCAACAAATGGTTTAATCGTAATGGTACAGACCTAGCACGTTTTAACTACATATAACAATTGTTAACGCCGACGATAACGTATGCTAAAAACGTTTGGCTCCGCAGCGGAGCCTTCGGAATTACGGAACAAATGACAAATGTCTTCGTAGCGCAGCATTCGGAGCGTTAAGGGTTAAGAATAAAAATATTCAATAACGTATAAGCCAACAAAAATTACTATCGTCAAAATGAAATATTGCACAATTTAAATTAAGAAAATAATTTTATATTTCAGACATTCTCTACTGGGCTTCTTTGAAATCGCGTTCAAAAAATTTTAATCTTTAGGGCACCCATGAAACGTCAGTTTTTACCGCTTTTGAGAGCTTCTTGGTCCATAGCGTGACCTAAGCAAGCATCGCAGCCCGCGTGTCTGGGAATTGTTCGGGAACAACCGCCGACATTCCACGATCGCGACCGACCACCGACCGGGAAATCCAATCGAGACAGTGTCGATCGAACTGGAAACCGACGCTTGTCCAGATCCCTCGATTTTCCGCTGGCGGAGTGCGACGCGTAACGTTTCCGCTGCTGCTCGTCACGCATTGCCGGCGATCGCAAACGCGAATTCTATGTCCCGGAGTGAAAACTCGCGATTTGTTTCACCGAATGGCATCGTTTAGAACAATTCCGCGGATCCTATTCGTATGGACACAGTGGAACCTCGATTGTGTAAACTAATCGCGGAACGAAAATAAGAGAATTTTCACAGAGCGGTTGACACCGAGAGAATTTGGTTAAATATTTGTGGGATAGTAGAAGTGTCTGGTTAAATTTTTTGGCCAATTCTTGTCATCGGAGAGTCTACCATGGATTTGAAAATCGAAGCTTCCGCGTTCCAACGACCACTCGAAACTCGATCTACGATTTTTTCGAAGGCCATTTTATCGGTCTTCGAATGGAAGCCGTGCTAGTCGAGTTAACTTGTTTTACATTTCTCTTGCAAAAATCGAGAAGAAAGATCGTGCGCCGAGCAGTTCTTGTAAACAGGAAACTTCGATCTTGAAATCTATAACAGTTTAACTCGCAAGAATAATGTCGTTCCGATTTTAGAGACGTTTACCCTTCCACAGTCACATTTCCTATGCGAAACGCGTACATAGTCGCACCGAGTCACTCGAACTTCAATCTTCCAGCCACTGTCACTCGAAAACTAGCAATGCTATCGGGACCGAAAAATTTGAGAATATAATTTGAACCCTCTGGAACATCGTCGTTTTTATTAAAACTCGATATCTCACTTCCAAGTATTTTGTATTAATTGTTAATTTCATTGTTCTCAAGAGAATGTCGCTATAACGAGGAAGAAAATGCAGGACATTTAGGCTCGGTGTGACAGCGAATGGTCGAATCTACGAGTTTCTATTTCGGAATCGAAAAATCGTCGAGATGAAAAATCTCAACCGAATGGAAAAGAGATCGTAGAAGGAGGTTCAGGCTCGAGAGTGGCCTACAAAGAGCGAAACGGTTCGAGCGATCGGTGTGGACTGATTCCTCGGATTCGTCGGCGACATAATTCGCGAGTAATTGAATGTAACGGGGTCGGTCGGGGCGCAATCGGCTAGACTCGTTCGTTGTGGGCCGATTGTCTCGTGGCTTTAGTCGGGCCTGCTTCCTAGCCCGCGATTCATCTGCATCCGAACGAACAAAGGGATGGAGGGCTCGGCGTGCTCGCGGAAAGAGAGACGGGGCCCGCGATCCGTGACCAAAGCTGTTGCTCGGTTATCCGGAAGCGACCTGGATAACTGTGAAGACGGTGGCCGCGTGGGCGTACGCCGCCTTACCGTTTCATGCATACCAGATGAGCCGGGTCATCTTCCTCCCCATTTGTTAGGCTGCTACCGTCGAGAGATAGAAAGAGAAAGAGAGAAAGAGAGAGAGAGAGAGAGAGGGAGAGAGAGAACTCGGAGGCGAAAGGGGCGATCGACGGGATCGGTCGGTTGAAAGTAACAGCCGATTCTCGCGGGCCACTTTCAGGCCACGTTCTTTTAGGCTATTGCATTCAACAGAAGATCGGGATTTGCGTCCACTGGCTTTTATCGACCTTCTTCTCTCTCTTGAGTATGAAACATGAAATGTTCGATGAGAATTTCGATTTATACATAGCACGATTCCTCGGTTACATAAACTACTGCCTCGACACTTTGATCGCCACGCTGACAATCTACAAAATTTTATAAAATTACAGTACTCTGTTCAAACAAATTATGACATAGATAAAAATTGCCTAAGTTTGACCGAGGATAACTCTGCCAGAAAGCATCGTAGGATGATGATCCTTCTGTCAAATTGAAGCTCGAAATCTCTACTTTAAGACGCCGTTTCTCGATTTTAAGCCGTACACAACCTCGCAACTATAACCCTTTGAATGTGAAGCCATGTTTGTCGTATTGAAGATTACCAAGTTCGACAAATTGCACGGACTTCGTAAAATTTTCGTCGAGAATGCCGTTTAGAGCAAAATGAAGTCCGATTCATTCCCTTTTAATTAAGAAAATAAATAAATACGGCTGCGATTTTTTTTCGCGATGTTAAATTACTTTGAAGTAACCCATGCGTTTCGGCAAGAAATCAGAGTTCGCAACGTTAAATATGACAAACATCGCCTCGCATTTAAAGAGTTATAGTGGCGGGACTGCATCAAACGTAATAAAATCGAGAACCGTTAGCATAAAGTAGAGGTTTCAAGTTTTCATTTAAATAAAAACTCATCGTCCTACGATGCTTTTCCGCGGAGTTATCGGCTGTCAAATGCGGCCAATTTTTATCAAAAATTGTTCCACGCTATAACTTTGTCGAGCAGTGTTTTTTCATCGCAACGATCGATGTAACAGATTAGATGTATTTTAACAGATCAGCATGCAAACTGCTCAACAAATAATTCCGTCACCCACGTGTAGGTGACGCGGCAGTTAGAGTATTAATTTATCCACTAAAACGTTCTTAAACAATATCCCATCCCGCTTGTAATTTTTTTAGTCGCAAGTAGCTCGATCGTTTTTTTATTTATTTTATATCCGTGATTGCAGATGAACGATGAAGCTCGGTAAAAAATATGCTACGCGTATTTTTCCAACCGCCATTCGTATATGAGACATTGGATAGCAAACAATATTTGTGGCCATTCATTCTAGAAACAATAAATCGTAGAAAAATGTTGTGTACTCTGTGTGTGTAGATTGTGGCTGTTCGTGTTAATGCTATAGGTACCGAGCACCGAGAATGATTGGTATACGTGTCCCCATAGAAACAATAGACGAATAGAACGAATGGTCCAGAGTCATTCTAACATGCGACGGTAGTTTTGGTGTTAATGCAATAGAAATATTTTAGTTGGAAGGGGTCGAGCTTCGAAGCTGCGTATCGTTTTATCGATCAGTTTTGAAAATACACTAAATTCGCGTATAATAACATCGTGACACGGTACTTGCAATTCTCACGTGCTGTTGATGTTGCTTGGTGTTACGGTGCAGCGTCGCTGTCAGTAAACATCCCAACAGCGACACGTTATTTCACTTCTGCAAAAAGTCAAGCTATTCGATCATGAACTTTGACGAACAATGTATCGTGCGGTTTTCACGATGCAGATTCAACGATATGATAGGACGAGGCATACGTATACAGAACTTTATCGAACCAGCTAATTTCCATTTTGTGCAATAACTATTCGCCAGCTCTTGGGCAAATGGTAAAGCTTCCTCGCGTTTATTCGAGTCTCTTAGTCGACAAGTGGAGTAAACCCTGTTTATTAGCGTTCTGAAAATTGGACATTCCTTGTAATACTTTGTAAAAAATTCAGAACACATTGCAGCTGCGTTGTAATAAAATAGAGCAAAAGAACAGCAATTGTAATAACATCATTTAACACTTTGTCTGCCTCACCAATAATCTCAAGAATATTATAAAATTAGAGTAATATGTTTAAACAAATTGAGATTGGAATGTTAAGTTGTATGTCATTAACATAAAATGTTAATAGAAATAATATTAAAAATATAGCTGTTTTATTTACCATTATAATTTGTGTATATTTCTATTCATTTCTATTAATATTATATTAATATATAATTGTATATATTTCTATTAATTATATTCCTACGATTCATTTATTTTCTATAATTTTGGACTCGGGCCACTTGTCAACAAAGAGGCTCACTTGCAAAACAGTTGTCAAGATAATTTCACAGGGACGTACGAAACCGCAGAATTTCCCGAATGACCCAACAATTTGTTCTCAACAATTATTATTTTATCTGGTAACAGTAATATAGTCCGATTTTGCTGGATTCACCCCACTGTTTAACCCCTTAACTATCGCAATTTTTAATGCCGGAGTCGTTTCCGACATTCCACTGTGATAGAATGACATTCGAACGCAGCTTAATGCAACAACAAACTTTTAATAACATATAAAATACAATCTTATCGGCACGTTTGACATCTTACATTGCGGATCTTCGCGCAAAATAAATATTGTCTGCATCTGTTGCAAAAAACAGTAGCAACTTAAAATTTGCATTCTTTCCATAATAATCGCAGTAGGTCGAAAATAATATATTGACGTTATTTAATGTTTCTAACCTCCTTGCCGTTTGACATTAACCCTAGAAAGATAACCATATGACAACGTACGTAAAAGATAACCATACGCTTCAGAGGCGCATGCTTTTCTAAGGCGTCAATTTTATACTAACAATGGATATTTATTTAAGTTAATCTAGTCATTTTAAAGGTTTGGCATTATTGTAAAAATAAAATGCATTTATATTATATTTTTTTATATTTTAAGTAATTTTAAACTTAAATCACTAGACCTCTATGAAAAATTAACAAAAATCAACAGTCTTCGCAGGCGCCTCTGCGACGTAGGTTATCTTTCTCGGGTTAAACACTTCGCGTTATGTCGCGGCGTCGATACTGTTCGTACAAGGTCGCAGACGAAATATCTCGCGACGTATTGCCGCTTGTGCGGTGCCACGGACGTGTTATCCCGCGACGCAATGCCGTTAGTGCGGTGCCACGGATGTGTTATACCGCGACGCAATACCGTTCGTGCGGTGCCGTGGACGAGTAAACACGCGCTTCTGTGACGTCACGCAGTACCGTTCGTGCGGTGCCGCAGACTAGTAGATACGCGTGCTTCGCTATTAGATTCAAAGCTTTAATTCGGAAAAGTTTGGTTCCGTTGCACACAACATAGAAGCAAGCTAAATGGCCGCAGGCGGAGCAAAAACAGAAGCGCGTGTTTACACTCGTTTGGGGTACCGAACAAACGGTACTGAGTCGCGGGATAACACGTCCGTGACGTCACACAAGCGGCATTACGTCGCGAGATATCTCGTCTGCGACCTTATACGTACAGTATTGGTGTCGCGACATAACACGTCCATGAGAACGAAGCGGTTAAGAAAAGTCATTTTTGTCGTAAATTCCTAAAATCCGCAGTTTAATAATACTGAATGGAACGAAAGATAACACAGCTATGAAAATACAACGGATATTGATCACATGTTGCATTGTCTAATGATGGTGTCATCGTTATACAGGAGGTCATTTGGAGTAACTTTTTCCTTAGCAAAAATTTAATCCGCGGCCTTGTTTACGAGTTATTAATAAAGAAAGCAGTGACCAATGAGAGGCGAGCTTGGCTGGCACGCGGCGGCCGGGCCAATGAGCGGAACTGGGCTCCGCGCGCTCGTTGGCTCGGCCGCCTCGCGCCAGGCGAGCTCGCCTCTTATTGGTCCGTGTTTTTCGTTAATAACTCGTAAACGAAGCCGCGGACTGCGTTTTCGCAAAGGAAAAAGTTACTTCAAATGACCTCAAGAATCATCTAATTGCGGGTATTAACATAATTATGGGAAACCTTATATCAACATTTCAATCTCTTATACCCTTCAATCTTAGTACGACTATCAGTGTTATCATACGAGTTTCTATAATCATATAATTAAAGCTTGATTCGTCTTATATCATAACTAGACACTACGGATTTTATGCATTTGCGACAAAAACTAGCAGATCATTCTCGAAACGGTAAAACCACTTGGAAACATTTGCAACTCATTGAAATCATGAAGAAAAACAAAACGAATGTTTCTCCAGCTCCCGCATCTTGCAATCGACGCAGACAATTTTCATTTCGCACGAAAATCGGCAATCTAATTACAACTTAATCCGTTGCAAATCGAACATCATTTTATCGCGCCGATGCACATGCAACTTTTCAAAGTGGTTCAAAGTCCCGAATGGACGACGATGCACGAGCGACCCGGCACAGCGTAGCTAGACCGGGGAACTCGAAACCGTGAATTTTGGGACCGTTTCAAGTCCCGTTCTAGAATGCACTGTGACGTAGATGTCGTTTAGGAGACGCGTAAGGGAGATTGGACGTTGTATTGAGAGACGAAATGACGTGTGTGTTCCAGCAGCATCCGAACGCGACGAACAGTAGCGAGACGAGCGTGGGCGGCGTTTCGGGTGCATGCGGAAGCAGCGGGATACCGGTGGGCGCAGAGGTCGGGTGCAGCAGCAGAGGTGGCAGCAGCAGTGGTGCCGGTGGCACGGGAGGACAGGGCTGCGATCAGGGAGCCCACGGTGGCCCCTCGTCTCACTCCAGGGAGAGCCACGCCAAGTTCAGGCACGGCCTGCTACAGCTTATGATCCACACGATCGATCCGCTCCACGACGGTCAGTCCCGCGCCGGTATACCAACTCCACACTCTATCACTCTCGCTTGCCGCTTTGCCTTAGCGCTAACAGCACGCTCTTAGATGTCCTAGCGACGTTAACCTGCTAACCGGCTAATCCTGTTATCGCCGCCGAAATTAGGCGAACCCGCGGATCGTCGGTCTCCTTCGGGAACGCGTTCGCTACCAGGACCACGATTCAACGACTCGCGCGAACACCGTCGAATCCGCTTCTTGCACGCTGCCCGATTCGATGGGTCGGAATCACATCATTTTGTTTCGTATCTGAACCAGTTAGTTGTGTTTGACGAGTATACTCGTCATGGAGAAATGGCAATATTTTGTGACACGACGAGTATACTCGTCGCGCGTAAGAAGCAGCGACCATTGGCTATTTAAATTGTAATTTTAAGGGAAACAAAAATATATTCTCAAATTTCAAGATGTTTCGAATATTTTGAGGCCGATCCTGCACGAAGTTGTTTACATTGTTATAAAAATAAAATTAGAAAAGAATCACGGTATTGGTGTTCGACGTGCAAAGTGCCATTATATATTGTTCCTTGCTTTGCTAATTACCACTCTCTCTACAGCAGCAATTTGAATTTTTAACTTTTATAAGTATTTGATTATCCCTGAGTTTTTCGTTTATCATGTATATGGTATATGTTAACGTCAAGTGAATAAGTAAATATTAGTAATAAAATTGTTAATTTTATCAAATGAAACCGTCTGTTTGACCCAATATTTCTACAGCGACAGTTACATTGTGTTCGACGAGTATACTCGTCGTCGCTTGATCCTCGCGACACATCTAGGTGCGCGCTCTGAAACGGAGGCGCCACAGCTAACTGGTTAATCTGTACGTGGCAAAATGTTCAAAAGACAAGCGAAATCAATTACGGTAATGTCTCTCTAATTGACACTTGGATTGTTCACAAAAATGGACAATTTTGGAAGAGGAGATACGATTGTTCGAGCCTTGTGGCTCGTTCTTTTTATGATTATCGATTGTCAACAACTATAAAAAACGAGCCGTGAGACACGAAATAATCGTATCTCCTCGTCCCAAATTGTCTATTTTTGCGCACAATCTGAGCGTCAATTAGGGAGACATTACTGTATACGGTTACCATGAGTGAACTCTAAATTATCTTCACGATTTTCACGAGGAAACAATACTCGTGTTAGTAAACGATAACGCTCCTTCTTTCTCGCAATGAGAAAACTATCACTTAACTCGCTATGATTCTAATCTATTCGAACGACACGGTCCGCAGTCCGTTGAATTTATTAGTTATGAAAATATGAATTCATTCTTTAACCCTCGGACGGCGGACCATTCTCACGACCGTGCCGTTGGCGATGTTCGAAACAATTCCGAGCTTTGTTTAACAATTTTTCCGAAACGTGTGTTTTTGAAAATATTTCTTGCGGTCTTATTGCTATTTCTGTTGTCGCCAATGTAACTGGCAATAAGCCTCGACGCACGGAGAGCCATTTCGAAGTCCGAACATGCGATCGTATCATCTTTGCACGACTAACGCGGTGGTAAACGCGTTAAAGTCGTAAGCAGGCACCGGATCTTTACGGCTTCGTAATGTGCTTAGAAACGCGTGCAAAAGTGTACTAAAAAAGATTGCATAAAGATTTGCGGTCTAGATACATATACAGCACGATGCTCGGGAAACCAATGAGTTTCCTGCGTCGCGTTTTGGTATGCAATAGAATTCTGCAGTTACAGAGATCGGTGGATAAAAATTCTGGTAGCGAACGTATTCAGAGAGATTTTCTATATACCGTGGTGCCGTATTTATATTTAGAAATCGATTCGATTCGCGTTCGAAAAGTGTAACGCTCTAATTCTGTACATTTTAGCGTCGCGGCGGAGCATATCCTCGACTCTTGTGTCAATATAATAATGATTTATTCATGTAGAAAAACCCTTCGTTACGGTAAAAGCAATGACAAATAGAGAGATTTTTATATAGCAATCGCACGAGCACGAACAAAGAGAAAAAAGGAAGAAGAACAAAAAAGAAGATATCGAAATAAGTTGAAATATGTCTCATCGAAGCACGGTCTTTCAATTTGCATTTAACATTTGTTGTTAATGTCGGATATACGATTTTGAAACTTTGTTAAAAAGTATTATTTACTTTATTTATTTACTTACATTAACGATTAGACTGCGGATTTTGTGCGTTCACGACAAAACAAGGCTAGATCGAATTCAAAACGGTAAAAATCTTCGAGAAATTTGGCAATTTGAATTCGATCTTATACATCAAATTCTTTTCAACTTGTTCAAGTGATTAAGGGAACGAAATAAATATCTACGTAACTCCTGTATCTCGTAAATTACCGAGGACAATTTTTATTTCGCATAAAAGTCCGCAGTCTATTAACCAGTTAGTTGTGACGCCTCTTTTTTAGAGCGCGCATCTACGTGTGCCACGAGAATCAAGCAAAGACGAGTATATTCGTCGAACACAGAGTAAGTGTCGCTGTTAAAATATTGGATCGAAAAGACGGTTTTATTTGATAAAATTAACAATTTTATTACTAATATTTACTTATTCACTTGACATTAACATATACCATATACATGATAAACGAAAAACTCAGGGATAATCAAATACTTATAAAAGTTAAAAATTCAAGTTGCTGCTGTAGAGAGAGTGGTAATTAGCAAAGCAAGGAACAATATATAATGACACTTTGCACGTCGAACACCAATACCGTGATTCTTTTCTAATTTTATTTTTATAACAATGTAAACAACTTCGTGCAGGATCGGCCTCAAAATATTCGAAACATCTTGAAATTTGAGAATATATTTTTGTTTTCCTTAAAATTACAATTTAAACAGCCAATGGTCGCTGCTTCTTACGCGCGACGAGTATACTCGTCGTGTCACAAAATATTGCCATTTCCCCATGACGAGTATACTCGTCACTTAACATTAACATACACCATATACATGATAAACGAAAAACGCAGGGGAAAAATCAAATATTTATAAAAGTTAAAAATTCAAATTCCTGCTGTAGAGTGGTATCCAGCAAAGCAAGGAACGATACATAATGACACTTTGCAAGTCGAACACCAATATCACGATTCTTTTCTAATCTTATTTTTACAACAATGTAAACACCTTCGTGTAGAATTCGCTGCCAAATATTCGAAACATCTTGAAATTTGAGAACATGTTTTTGTTTTTGTTAAAATTACAATTTAACACGTTGAATGCCACGGGGGTCACCGGTGACCGGCACTTAACTTGGCGGTGACGCAATGGGTGCCACCGGTGACCGGCGCGCCTAAATTGATAGAAATATATATAATTTCAAACAAATGTCAATATCTAAAATTTTGTATTATTACCATCGTCGATTCAAACAGTGACCCCTGTCGCAATTCACATGTCAAACATGATTATACATTGTAACTTATCTATTGCAGATAATATTTGAACATTATATGTATCACATAAAAAAAAATTCATCGTGGCGCCACGGACAATTTCTGTAAAACCGGCGTGGCATTCAACGTGTTAACCATTGACTGCCACGCAAGTTTAGCGCGTCTTGCCCTGGGTGCCATGGTTTTATTTTAAGGAAAACATGAAGTTTTACGAAATATAATAATATTAACACATTGCGGACGGCTCACGAGATATCTCGTTTTTAGCAAATTGAACGTTGCGGACGGGTCACGAGATATCTCGTTTTCATGTTTTTTTTATTTAATCGGCAACAAGCAACCAGCCGCAAATATTTCTGTTACGTAACCATGGTAACGAAGCCTCCCGCATTCCTAAGTAATTTTAGCGAAACAAATGAATCATTCCAAGCATGTAGAAATGATCAGTCAATTTAGCCACTCTAAATCAATATTCAAATTTGTATAATAAATAATAGTTAAAATGTAAAAAATCTTATATAATAAACAGATATATAAACTATGTATATATAGTATTATTTAAGAATACTAAATGCAAATTAGAAATGTGCGTATCCGCTTCCTGTTACTTGCCAAACATGTGTTTGGAGCGTTCGAAAATGTGCGGTCTTTGAGGGCGTGTTGAACGCGCAGAGCCCCGTCCGCAATGTGTTAAGTTACCGATACGATATTTTGCAATGGCATTTACAGTATTTTTTTATTGATAAACAACATGTTCTCTACACTATATACATTTTTCATTCATCCTTTCGAATAGTTCCTAACTCAAATAGCCATTTGTAGCCAATCTAAACTTGCAGCACCCACTACGAATATCTCGTAGCTGGCAGTTTTGGTAAAATAAAGATACTGCCACTTCTCCGTGACGAGTATACTCGTCAAGCACAGCTAACTGGTTGATGACACAAGAGCGAATTGCGACAGATCGGGCAATATTCGTCGGATCGAACGCATCAAAGTTTGAGGAAAGAAAAGAGGAGACCGTTGACGAAGCGACGGATTATTGAAGACGGTTCGCCGGTTAACGGGTTAATAATAGCGTAGCTTTCTATGGAACGTTCTACGTACACGATCGGCTCTCGATTTTCCGCGATTGTCTCGGGATCTCGTCGCAGCGTCTAGCGTCGCGACGCCGGTGCTCCGAACGACGCCGTGATTCGAGGATTATACGATAGCGCGGCACCGATGGATTCACGGATCGGTCGCGTTCCGACGGCCCTCGAAAACCGATCGATAATAATCGATAATTCGATTCATTCGAGGCAGAAAACGAGTCGGCGCTCTAGATCGTAGCTGGTAGCTGTTAGATCGTAGCCTTTAGATAGCATTGTCTCAGATGTTCCGCGCGACCGACTCGTTTCCGGTGGCCTAAACACCGTGCCGTAACCTAAATCTCGAAATTTCGAGCCGGGGAGCACCGCGGCGGATCGACGGCGGTGGGCCGAGTATTCGATTCGGAGCAGCGAACGAGTCCGGATCGCTGTTGAGACGGCGGTTCTACTTACCAGATGATAGCATTGTTTCGAATTTTCCGCGCGGCCGAGCCGTTCCCGATGGACGAAACTCGGCGCAGCAACGTAAGTCTTGAAAGCTCGGCCAGTAGCATTGTTGCGGATCGATGAGGATGGACCGAGATTCGATTCGGGCCACGAAACGAGTTCAGATCGTTGTTTCGGTTCCGCGCCATCCAATTAGGGCCGCCAAACGTTTCCAACCGATTCGAGACGCTTCTAATAAAATTACAAGACGCGAGCGAACTTCGACGAAATATTCGTTCGACTGTTAACACGTTGACTGCCACGCGTGTTTACAACAAAATCTCCAACCCGTGCCGCTATAGGAAGCGTGCGCTGTTGATTCGTGTCTGTTTCTGTTCCTGCACGAACAGTTGGAATCTTTGCCGAGTACCGAGTGGTATAACTTAAAATCTCTGCCCTTATGTTTTTTCAATAATGAAAAGAAAAATGAGAAAGTCAGTTCTCAGTGAGTCATATAGCAGTGAAAAAAAGACCTGTTATGATATTCACACAAATTCGGATAGCAGCGATGGGGAAGAGATCGGATTGCCCAGAAGGAGGAGTATAAATAGAATTACATCGTCAGATTCTGATTCGGATACTGATAAATACAATCTCAGTGATAATGAATGTTACGAAGACGCTATTGGCGAGATTTTACGAGAATTGGAAGTCATGGAAGAAGAAAGAAATGTTTATGATACCGAGGAAGCTACAAGCTTCGAATAAAAGCTCAAATAAAAGATACGAAATGGACCGATCAGAGGCACGAGCAAATCTGAAAAAATCAACAACTTTTTGTCCAAGCTGTCCTAATCAATCTCAACTTTGCAGAGAATGTTTTAATGTTATACACTGCGAATAATTTTTTTAGTAAACCATTTTTATAAGAATTCAATAGTTTCATTACCTTCTGTGGAATATTTGTCCAAATATTTTCGGAAATTCTTTGTAAGTAGTCAAATCAGTGTCACCCACGGGTGACGTGGCCTCATAAGAACTTTTGCTGTCACCCGAATACGGCAATCAACGTGTTAATGTTAATGCTTAAAAAATACCCTACGCGTACATCAAACTTCGACTTGTAACAAAAATATAGGCAATCAATTTAGGCAAGGTGCAATTTGGAACACAGAATTCCAGTTGGGAAACGAAATTTTTGCAGGCGGCTCTCGTTCCATGGCACGAGACTGTACAGGGTGTCTCAAAAATGTCTCGCAATCCGAAAGTGGCGGGTTCCTCAGGTCATTTGAAGCAACTTTTTCCTTTACAAAAATTTTCTCCGAGGCACCGTTAACGAGTTATTAATGGAAAACAGTGACCAATGAGAGGCGAGCTTGGCTGGCGCGAGGCGGCCCAACCAACGAGTGCATGAAGCTCAGTTCCGCTCATTGGCTCGGTCGCCTAGCGCCATCTCGTCTCTCATTGGTCACCGTTTTTCGTTACTAATTCGTAAACAAAGCCTAGGCGCTAACGGCGCCAGCGGTCGAGCGGTCGAACGGTCGAATCCCAGCTCAGCTGGCGCGAGGCGACCGAGCCAATGAGCGGAACTGAGCTTCGTGCGCTGGTTGGCTGGGCCGCCTCGCGTCAGCTGTACTCGATTCTTATTGCACACTGTTTTTCGTTAATAACTTGTTAACGGTGCCTCGGAGATAATTTTTGTAAAGGAAGAAGCTGCTACAAATGCTCTGAGGAACCCGCCATTTCCGAATTGCGAGACACTTTTGGAACACCCTGTAGATCGTAGTCGTGGCGTACATTGGATTGTTTCGAATCCGCCGCGCGAAAATTCCCTCTAACAACGCGATCGTCATCCGCGGATCGTAGAGACGGGCGAAAATCTGTTCGGTTCGTAGCACGGATAATCTCGGCGCTCTATGTCGCCGTTTGGACGATGCACTCTAGATAGCATTCGTTTGAATTTATCTTTCCACGGACTCGTTTCCGGTGGCCCGAGCTCGGCTCGGCAGCGAAGATCTGACAGTTCCGAGCAGGAGTATCGTGACGGATGGACGACGATGGACCGAGACACCGTCTATCGCTGGCACGATCGTTGTCTTTCGTCTAGAGAATTATGGGACAGCATGGATCGACAGGGTCCTAGTGACATCCGGCGCCGTCACCGAAAGTCCCAGACCGGAAACAATCGATCGGCCGCCGATCCCGTGGATTTCCAAGACCGTCAATCACCGTTCCGTGTAACTCGCGAACCCGGTTAACATTCTTGGCACGATGTCGCGTACGGCCTAGCCGTCGCTCTCGCTTCCGGTCGTCGTATCCGCAGAGAGAGAGGGAGAGAGAGAGAGAGAGAGAGAGAGAGAGAAAGAGAGAGAGGCACCTCCGCTCTCATCCTCGTCCTGTCTTTCTCTCTCCCTTTCAGCCGAGATGCGCCGAACCGCCACGACGAACCGCAAAACTTCCGAAAGCTCTATCGAATAAAGTGCTTTTAAATGTAGAGCCGTGGAACACTTATTACAACCGGCGGGGCGAGGCGAGGTGAGGCGAGGTAAGGCGTGGCGGAGGGCGGAGGCGGGTACGGGGCGGATACGGGGCGGGCTTGGCCTCTCTATCGACAGCCGGGTCAAGCCGGAGACTCTTAACCCGGTGAAACATATCGGGGAACGTTTTTCTCGGTCGCGGAACCTTGGGTCGTGGCTTGCCTACTTGCATACCCGGTGGACTCGAACTATCCGCGCCTGATCAGCTTACTGGAGATACGAACGAGGCCCGAGGACTGTTATGATCCCGCTCTCCTGATCATTTTTCATCGAAAGTCGCCGTTGAACCATCCACATATCTCCTTTATTCCCCCTTTATTCTCTGTTTACTGGGATCCAGAATTTTTCTAAAGCCTCCGGAATTGTTTCGCGGGCTTTACCGTGCTCCTTTAGCTTACACGATCTTTTCTACGATCTCCAGAATTTTTTAATGGGCCCTGCGATTTTTTGCAAACACTGAGAATGTTGCCAAAAGTGTCCAATTTTGTAGATTCTAGCTCCTGTTTCGTTGTCTGAAACAATCCGTTTCGCGATTTTTCTGCGGGCTTTGGCATTTTTCTGTGGGATCCATAATTTTTTTGCGAGTTCTTCAATGTTCCCTCGAGCTCCATAATTTTTGTCGGGAGTCTCGCAATTGTTTTGAAAGCCCCACATTTTTTCTACAGCCACTGTGCTCAAGATGTCTAATTCATACTTTAGCTCCTCTGATTTCTTGCTGTAAATAAATGATTCCATATTTTTTTCCAGGTCCCACAATTTTTCTGTTTGTCTTTCGATGCTTTTTGAAGTCCTATAATCTTTGTCAGGGGTTCCGCAACTGTTTTGAGGGCTCTACAATTTTTTGCAGCCACTGCGTCCAGGGTGTCTATCAACATACTTTAGCTCCTCTGACTTCTTACTGTAAATAAATGGTTCCATATTTTTTTCTAGGTCCCACAATTCTCCTACGCGATCCACAATTTTTGTGTTTGTCTTTCGATGCTTTTTGAAGTCCTATATTTTTTGTCAGGGGTTCCGCAACTTTTTTGAGGGCTCTACAATTTTTTGCAGCCCCTGCGTCCAGGGTGTCTATCAACATACTTTAGCTCCTCTGACTTCTTACTGTAAATAAATGGTTCCATATTTTTTTCTAGGTCCCACAATTCTCCTACGCGATCCACAATTTTTGTGTTTGTCTTTCGATGCTTTTTGAAGTCCTATATTTTTTGTCAGGGGTTCCGCAACTTTTTTGAGGGCTCTACAATTTTTTGCAGCCCCTGCGTCCAGGGTGTCTATCAACATACTTTAGCTCCTCTGACTTCTTACTGTAAATAAATGGTTCCATATTTTTTTCTAGGTCCCACAATTCTCCTACGCGATCCACAATTTTTGTGTTTGTCTTTCGATGCTTTTTGAAGTCCTATATTTTTTGTCAGGGGTTCCGCAACTTTTTTGAGGGCTCTACAATTTTTTGCAGCCCCTGCGTCCAGGGTGTCTATCAACATACTTTAGCTCCTCTGACTTCTTACTGTAAATAAATGGTTCCATATTTTTTTCTAGGTCCCACAATTCTCCTACGCGATCCACAATTTTTGTGTTTGTCTTTCGATGCTTTTTGAAGTCCTATATTTTTTGTCAGGGGTTCCGCAACTTTTTTGAGGGCTCTACAATTTTTTGCAGCCACTGTGTCCAGGGTGTCTGTCATCATACTTTAGCTCTTCCGACTCCTTGTTCCAAATAATTGGCTCTTCTTTTTTTAATACCACAAACCTTCCACAAGTTTCACAATTTTTCTGTGGACCCTTCACCGTTCTCTTCGTCCACGAAATTTTTCTCAGGAGCCTCAAAATTGGTTTACGGATCCCACAATTTTTTGTTGTCGCGTAAACGGCTGCACCAGGAACGTAGAACGGTCCGTCGGTACTATTGGCTTCGTTAATATTCCCGGCTCGGTCGGCCGAGCACGATCTACTCGATCGAATTTAAAATTCCGATTGAAATCCGTCCGTCTCGCAACAGTTCCGAAGGCCTCGGATTATAACCCAATTAACCTACATATTAAGCGGCCCGAGAACGGGTCCGACGTACAACATGTATTCTCCAGACCGCGTTCCGAGTTCCCAGCGACGTCTTGGTCGATCGCACGGAAAATTTCGGTGACGGGGACGGATGTGCGCTCGTCCTCGCAGTGTTTGCCGCTCGTTTTCTTTGCATGACCGATATGGCTGTTGCTGTTTCTACGTGTGCGCGCGTGTCTACGCGCGTGTGCGTGCACGCTGGTTGCGTCGGCGAAGTAATTAAGCGTTGCGAGCACTCGACGATAACGAGCCAGAAGTTCAATGTCGTGCACGTCGCGGCTGGCTGGCTGCGTTTTCGCCTCGCGCGCGCGTTTCCGTCGCTCGATGCGCGCGTAGAATCTAGGAGCCGGTAGAATAGGTCAGCCTGCGGTCAGACCGGGGAACGCGTGGGCGGAACAACTTCGGGGAGCCTGCTGGAACTTCGCAGGGCTCCGGTTGACGTTTCTAGGACGACCTTGCCAACTTTTTCAAGACTTTTTAAACAGTTTCCTGCTGATAAACTAATTGGACGGTTCAGAAGCCAATCGGTGCGAGTCCACTTTTCTTTGAAAATCAGTTACGCAGCGCAAACACATCTTTATCACAGGATCTTCTGGTCGTCGTTGATTCGACGGATGATTAAACAAAATTGTTCGGAGAAAATTGCTCCTTCTAAAAGAAAACATTGACATTTTTCTTTCGTTTCTCTTCCGTTTCTCTTCCGTTTCTCTTCTGCAGTTCGTTTGCGTGTCATCTTATAGTAATAATTGTGCTTCGCGTTACTATAACAATTGCATCGTTATTGTTTTTTTACAGCTAATTTTCGAAGTCTTTGTTTACATCAATTTTAAGGTTAACGGGCTTGCGCCGATTTGCTTCCGAGCCGTTCAATTATTTTTTCACGTTGGCCCCAATTGGACGAACGCGAGTGCATTTAGAAAAATAAAGGTCGATTGATATCTCTGGGGAGATAGAAGTAAAATTTCAGTGGAATAGGTCGCGCTATAATCGGGCAAGCGCATTCGTCGGAGAATTAGGTTGGAGCTGTTACGAAACTGTTATTAGACTTTTAAAGAGGCACGGTTAATGTTCTTAGAATGCTTTCAAGTAGTTTGGAGGACTTTCTAAACAATTTTCTGTAAACGGTGATCATTTCTTTTTTTCAAATTATAGACCTATTTAAATCTAGTTTTAGAACAGTTAGCGATAGAAAGGTGCTCTCGCAGGAACTCGCCTGTGTATGTTCGACAGTCGCAAAAACGTGTTCACCGAGCAGGGAAAGCGTAAGTGAAATCTAGATTTCAGTGGAGTAGGTCGCGTTAGGATCAGACAAGCATGAAGTTCGTTGAAGATCGTGGCTGAAAGCCCTTCGCAACTCTTATTAGACTTACTTCTCAAAGATCCTGATCAATCTTGATTCGCGTTATCGAGGACACGTGAGGACTTATCGAAATAATATTTTGCAAGCAGTGCTAATTGATTTTAACGCTGCACGTAATCAATAGACGGCCGAGCTTGTGCGTTTCATTACGAAACCGACTGCGTAAAATTTTAAACCAAGATAACATCTTGTTAAGATAACATCTAGGAATACGAATGCATCGTTTTCGCGCTATTTGAATCATTAACAAACGAGAGAAAGTTCTGTATCTTAAAAGTCTAGTACCTTAGATTTGATATCGCTGAAAATAATTTTGCGTTCGAAACGGTGAAAAGATGCGAGCGAAATTTACGATTCGGTGGAATAAGTCGAGCCATGGTCTGGCAATCGTTTCGGTTGAAAAATGAGGTTGAAACCGCTTTGAAACGCTTGCTAGACTTTGGAGGGCACTGGATAATGTTGCTAGAACGCTCTCGAGGACCTTTATAAGGACTTTTTAAACAACTTTTTGCAAGCTGTGCTAATTCTTGGCGAAGATTGAGCGAAACGACGGGACGCTACTGGGATCGATACACGGAAAATTTAGAATACAGTGGAACGGGTCGAGCTATAGTCGGACGTGCGTGTTCGTCGGACGAGACAGGCTTTTTTAAAGATGTTTCAAGATCGTTTACGAACCTCGGCTCGGAACAACTTCACTGTAACCTCCTCGTAACTGTTCAACCTTGCGACGATATTTTAACCTTTCAATGTTATCCATCTTTCGCAATCGATTCCAAAAAAACCTCGAGGAGAATTTTATTCAACGATTGAGATTCTTTAACCGTGGCCAACTTGGAATTCGCGTTCTCAATATATTGCGAAACTCGGTGCAAAAATTATTTTGTAACTTCCTTGCGACGATATTTTAACCTTCTAATGTTATCCATCTTTCGCAATCGATTCCAAAGAAACCTCGACGAGAATTTTATTCAACGATTGACCCTTCAACCGCGGCCAACTTGGAATTCGCGTTCTAAATATATTGCGAAACTCGGTGCAAAAATGATTTTATTTTCATTTTCTTTCTCTTTCTGTCACCCTTTTAATCGAATTCTTCGAACGTATCTGCTGAAAAACTATTTCATGCTGAAAAATCATAAACTCGCTCGCGGTTAGAGAGAGAGAGGGAGAGAGTTGTTAAAGCGCCCTTTTCATCGCAGTTTATTATTGCCGAAGTTCCCAAGGTCGCCTCTAGCATCTGCCCCATAAACCTACATCTTCGATATCCACGTTTTAGGGGACGATTTCGACGAACGTCGTAAAATATATTTCTGCTCGGAAAAATTCGGCGATCTCGAAATCTGGCGACCTCTACGAAATGCTATAAAATAACAAAGAAAGACATCGATCCGTCCACAAACAACAGAATCGTGCTTTCGGATCGTAGATTTTAGATCGCAAACATCATTTTGATTCTCATTTTGCCACGAGCTGTCTCCCAGCCGTCGACAAAGCTCTTTACTTTCGAAAAACAATCTAGGAAAATGGGTTTTCGCATGAGGAGCCAGGCGTTAGGCGATTCTCACGGCATAAAGATCGCCTCGGATCTTCGCAGCCCTCTGGCGGCTAGCACCCTGGCATCCGCTCTTCGATTCTATCCGCGTCTCTCTCTCTCTCTCTCTCTCTCTCTCTCTCTCTCTGGCCTTATCTCGATCAATTTTTTGATAGAGATCGAATCGATCGCGCAGAACTCGAACAATACTAGCGGCTCGCAAAGGCCGTCCCGCATCCGATTAATCGGCAGCGATACGATGGTGACTGCTAAATGAATGCGAGCACGCGGTTGTTTCCCCGCTCACCTTCTCCCTCTCTCTCTCGCTCTCTCGCTCTCTCCCCGTCTCTCTCCCTTTCTCTTTCGCGGCTCGTTTGCCTCGCTGTCCTCTCCGTGTATTTATAGATCGAGCCGAGCGCGCGCGGCCTCATCCTAGAAAGGAAAAAAAGCTCCCGGAACGTTATTTTTCATCGGATGTACGCGAAGTCTGCAATGTTTGCCAGCGGATAATAACAGGAGAGACGGACAGAGAAAAAGAGGGAGAGAGAGAGAAACAGGTTTGATAAGCGACAACCTTCTCCCGCAGCAGCTGACCATTATTGTTCCGCCGATAGATCGGAATTATATTCTCCGGATCGTGGCGGAACGATCTCCAGCAATTAGGGTAACGTTGCCTAATACGAGGACCTCTCCTAACATGGGACGCTAGCTTATCGCCGTTGTACACGTCCCAAGTGTAGCGTCGACGCTTCTTTTTTGCGTATTTATATTATTAACGCTAGATTTTTACGAAGCACGAAAAACAGCTGTTTTATATTAGTAATAATTATTATACTTGTATAACAATTATTATATTGTTACTTTATAAAAGTAACGATAAGACATTTATTCTGATTTTTAACAAGCGTTATTGTAACATTTGCCGTAAGTAACATATGAATTGAATAAATAACTCATAAATGTAGAGTTTATGTAATAGAATTTATGTTGAATAAATATATATATATATATACATTTACGATTTATTCAACATAAATTCTACTACATAAACTCTACATTTATGAGTTATTTATTCAATTCATATGTTACTTACGGCAAATGTTACAATAACGCTAGTTAAAAATCAGAATAAATGTCTTATCGTTACTTTTATAAAGTAACAATATAATAATTGTTATACAAGTATAATAATTATTACTAATATAAAACAGCTGTTATATATATATATATATATATATACGCGTCGGACACGTATGGGCGACACTAATTTTTAGACCAATTTTGAACATTCATTTTCGGCGTAACATGCTCGAACATACGACGAGGATGTCTCGGATGCGAAAGAGTTTCAACGTCATCCATTGCGATAAATTATAACTTTCTAGTTTCGGCTTAATTAACGTTATATTTACGGAGCACGAAAAACAGCTGTTTTATATTAGTTCATGAAAGTAACAATAAGACATTTATTTTGATTTTTAACAAGCATTATTGTAACATTTGCCGTAAATGACATATAAATTGAATAAATAACTCGTTAATGTATCTTTACGATAAGAATGATCGTAAATTAAAAAATTAGTGATCCATCGTTTTGGCGGGTTTCGTAAATCTAGTGTTAAATCGCGTCTTTTCTTGTTTCGTCTGATCGTTGGCGTCCAGATCAGTCTGCAACAATTTTCAAAGGAGTTCGATTGTATCGCAAACGTCTTAAAAATGATAAGCGTATAATTACTTTCACAAATTCCATTGTACAGCGAATACAAGGAAGCCGAAGAAGCAAATTTTATGCGCCCGATACGTGAGAAACGCAGGAAAAAGATAAATTTTCTGAAACAACCAAACTGGGTCACCTATTAGAAACCCATTTCTCAAATCCATAAATTTGCAAACTTTTTCATTATTATGAAAAGCGGAATTCTTCTTCTTTTTCCGTATTTTCCAGTAGATCCTAAAAGAATACGTAATTTAGTTTTTAAAACGCGTATCTATTGGGTCGTTCGTTCAAAAGTCGTTTCGTTTTTCATAAAAATTTCATTTCGTAAGGGTGTTAAAAAAACCCTTGATTCAGTATTTTTCCGAATGTAAAACATTTCAAAGCTGCCAGAAAAATGTCGAAATGTTTGCTTTTACTTGTAACATTCAAAAAGATCGTCTTTCATTTTCTCGCGGAAGAACGAAACAACTTTCCGAGCGACCCAATACAATTAATGAAAATATTGTCAATCGAAAATTACGATTGAAAAAGGAAATGGGTCCGCCATTAGGTAGCCTTACCTCACCATTTCACGAAGGGAAAAGTGGCTGCGCGATTCGACCCCTGCCCCCGCCGATCCACCTGCGCCGTGCCTCTCGAACGTCGCACGATCCAATGCCGGAAGACCCTGAACGATAATATTATAGGCGGTCGATCGGCGCTGGAGATTTACGACGGTGACGTGCCCCATTCGCCGGAAACACGTTCGCCGGCCTCGAAGGGACACATTCTCTGCCCCCCTCCCCTCCGCTACTCCTCTCGCGTAACTGCAGTTCCTCCCCGTCTTGCGAAACTCGCCGTACCCCCTCTCCACTCTTTTACGACGGCGCGGCGTTCCCGCGCGAAATTTCGATCCGGCTATCGAGACCAGCGCCGGAGCTGCGGAAATCGCTTTTCGAATGGTGCTATGTGCATGTACAGTGTACACAAGGGTCGCGTCGCGACCCCCGCGGCCCTATGACGCGCTCGCTCGCTCGCTCTCACGCGTCGATGTTTACCCAGAATCGGTGTTGAACCATCTCAGAATTTTTTCTGAAGGCCTTACAGTATTTACCTGGCCTCCGTAACCTTCTTCAGCGGTTTTAGAATTTTGTTGTAGGCCCCGGAATTTTCTATACCGTACACTATACCCAAGACGTCTGTCGATCGCTTCATAAAAGTAATTAATTTAATAATATTCTTTTTGAACCCAACAATTTTCCTGCGAGGTCTACGATTTTTTTGTGCATTCTCTAATATTTCCTTAAGCCTTACAATTTTTGTTCGAAGCCTGGCAATAGTTCTGCGGGCACTATAATTTTTTAGAGACACTCTGTACACCGTATTTGGTTTACTCAGTTTCGTCGAGATTTATATTCGATATAGATTTGATTATACTTCTGTATCAACTGTTACTATAATTTTTGTATAAGTCCTACAGTACTTCCAGAAGTCTCACAATTGTTTCGGTAGGCCTCACCAATTTTTTTCGTAGGTTCTGCAATTTCTCAATCACAAATTCTCGCACACATTTCTCCATAAATTCCAATACCTTCTCGGAACAATTACTTTCATAAATTTTTTTACAGACCGTATAATGCTTTTACAAGCACGAAACAATGTTTGTATTCGTCTCGCGTTGTTGTATAAGTACCAGATTTTTTATAAGCGCAGATATACCAAAGATATCTTGTTTTATAGCTTCTTTGGAACGTGTCCTTGCGACAATTAATATTTTATCAAAACGATCGAGGGTCTTTGGAATTATTCCCTACGATGTGATTTCTTAAGGGGAAAACGATCCTGCAGAAGCGTGCACGAAGGCGAGGAAATCGCGTAGCAGCAATCAGACACAAGCCTGCAAACGTCTTCGCGAATTTACGAGTGAATCGGATACAATTTGCAAGCAGTGTCGTTTCGAAAGCGATTTCCCGACGCCGGTGTCTTCTTCCAAGCCGCTCCGGTTCCGCGGGAACGCTCTTATTCCGCGGAACGAGCTCTCCCCGGGCCGCGGGTTCACGCGCTCGTCTTACGGGCATGAAAACGTCGTCCTCGAACGCTATAAAATCCGTACACGCGTCGCGAGCGGTCGAGCGAAACGTTTGCAAACCGAGGCCCCCGTTGAACGGAACACTGTGGAGATCGCGGGTTGGCGTGATCGATAGGAATCTTAATCCAGAAGGTAACCCGGTGTAATCTCGACGTTGAAATTGATTTCGGGGCCTGTGCACGTACGGTGCACCGTTCTCGGTTATATAAATGGGTCAGGTCACGCGCGCGGCTTCCGAAGAAAAGGACGATCATCAATTAGACAACTGTTTCGCGCGCCTCGGATGGCCCGGTTCGATTTTCCGCCGAAAGAAAAGCCGCCCTTTCCCGGGCCAAATTTTATTTCACGAGCTCCCACGCTGCGACAAC
The DNA here is from genome assembly GCF_051020955.1 of Megalopta genalis. NCBI lineage: Eukaryota > Metazoa > Arthropoda > Insecta > Hymenoptera > Halictidae > Megalopta > Megalopta genalis. The sequence continues at coordinate 10,884,326 of NC_135019.1, forward strand.
CTCTTGCTCCACAAAATACGAGCTCTCGGATCCAATCCCTTCGCGTAATAAACTATTATTTCGTTCTTTTCCTCCACTTATTACGCTCCTCCTCGCCATCTATTTATCCCATGCTCTTTCGGCCGCTGTACCTTCGGTACTTTGCCCTCGAACAAGGTTTCGAGGACATTGGAAATTTATAACGGCGAAGGCTTTAGTCGCATCGACACGGTTCTCTGTGAAATTGTCCAACGATCGATGGTCAATTTAACAGTTCGATAAAAGTAAACGACAAATCCCTTAATGCTGCCGCGGCAATTATTAACCCTTAGCGCTCCAAAGGCTCCGCTACGGAGACATTTGTCATTTGTTCCGTAACTCCGAAGGCTCCGCTGCGGAGCCAAACGTTTTTAGCATACGTTATCGTCGGCGTTAGCAATTGTTATCTCTAGTTAAAACGTGCTAAGTCTGTACCATTACGATTAAACCATTTGTTGACCTTTTCTATTCTGTTTCGATTCGCAATGAATAGCATTCGTATTTAGAAGATTACGTGCGAATTGCGTAAAATTTCATTTTATAGTATTAATTTTTGTTGATTTATATGCCATTGAATATTTTTATTTGAATGCTCAATTTTTAAAAAATTGAAGCTAAAATCTTAACCGTAATACATAAAAAAAAATGCAGTAGTTTTGTAGAAAAATGCATCAAATAAATCAAGATTTGTTAGCAGCATGGAGAAAAATAAATATTATGATGAGAATTTAGAGCCGAATGATACCGAAGGCGTATTTGATTTTCAAGAGTTAAAAGACATTGTGGAAGACAATGTTGGTTATGATTCTGACGCTTCGAGTAGTAGTAGCGAAATTATACTATCAAAGAGACGAAGAATGAGAATTATTGAAAGTGAAAGCGAAGATTCGTTACAAGACTTGGATGAACGGCGTGATGTTACGGAAGAATTACATATTCCTGATAGAATACCTTTTAACACGTTCCGTGCCACGTGTACCATCGATGGTACACGCTTGCATGTTTACTTAGTGAACTGAACAAATTGTTTACAAGAAATTTAGAACCGAAGAATCAATTTCCACCGCAAGAATGGGCGTTGATAAGTTTTCGTTACGTTGTTATGTGTACGAGAATTAATAATTGCACGTAATACATCAAGTTTTAGTAAAATATCAAAGTGTGAAGATTCGAGTAAAAAAAGCTCGGCATGGAACGTGTTAATGTATTGCCACAGGTCGTTGGACCACAAGTTCCTACAAACATTGAGCAGCCGATACAATATTTTAAATTATTTTTCACGGACGAATTGGTAAATGAAATTATAAAGGAAACCAACGATTACGCAGAAAATGTTCTAAACTTGAAAGAAATATCTAGTAACTCTATTTGGCAAAGTGAATACTGTGACGCTTGTCCAAGTAAACCCAGAATGCACATGGGAGATTGTTACCAAAGATATCGCACCATAGTGAATTACAAAATTTTAAATTTATCTTTTATTTACAATAGGAAAATGTATATTTATAAAATCAATAAAATCAAATGCATTCACAAGGACGTGTAATCTTTGCCGCCGAAAATAAGATTTCCTTTATCCCAGGCGCTCCGGAGTGCTAAGGGTTAAAGACGTTTCGTGAGTTATCTTAAAAAATTATGAAATGAATCTTGCCAAATGAGAAACAAGATTCATACTTATATCGTATGTATCTACGTAAATTGTAATTGTCAACTAAGTCACCTCTCAAATGTGAAGCAACGTAAATCCAGTTATCATGGAAAATGAGTTAATTGTGGAAATACTTGATTTTATAAAAGAGATATTTTATTTTATGTGAACGTAAAATGATGTTCAGTAGAACAACTGACACGCCTGTTATAGCGAAAGCGGTCAGACATATTATAATATATTTATTAAACATGTGTCGTGATACATTTATTCAACGCGTCATGATATATTTATTAAACGTGTTACGATATGCTAATTAAACGTATCTAGCAACTAAACGTATCGCGGTATTATACATTTAAACGTTCACTTTATGTCCTGTTTTATTTGCAAGCTGACTCAAATATTTGGCAGAATTCGTGCAAATCTCTAATGTCACCCAGCAAAGTGATTAAATCGGTACAATACGACGTGACCGAAAGGTGAAAACGAATATCTCGAAACGAAGCGCGAGACGAAAAGTACAGTAACGTCTCCCTAACTTACGCTCAGATTGTGCACAAAAAATGAACAATTTGGGAAGAGGAGTTACGATTATTCGAGCTTTGCGGCTCGTTTTTATACTTGTCGACAAATCGTAACTATAAAAATGAATCGCAAGGATCGAACAATCGTATCTTCTCTTCCTAAATTGTCCATTTTTGTGGACAATTAGAGAGACATTACTGTAGAGACGGAGCGTCAATGAGAGAAACATTATTGTATCGTCACAGTGTATTGGAACGGAAACGAATGCTCGATTACAAATTCGAGTGGCTTCGTTTCGCGTGGCTGCGGCAAGTGGCCATCGCTTATGGTAAAAATATCGGATCCGACGGGGAAAATATCGGCTTGCCATAATGAAGTGGTAGTACGCCGGGCGTTCTCCATGCGGTGCCGACCGTCTCTCGACCGAGTTTCCCCAAAAAACGCATCGATCCGGGCCGGCCTCGGGTAGTCTTCCGCTCGCAACGGTCCTCCCTTTTCCTTTTTCCGGTTGAATCCGTTCGCGAAAGCACTCCATTAATCTCGATCGCTCGGAAAACGTTCAATACGCGATTTCGAGAGAGAGAGAGAGAGAGAGAGAGAGAGAGAGAGAGAGAGAGAGAGAGCCGTGTGTCGCGGCGTGTGTTTACGTCGCCGGTTCCCTCTGAAAGGGAGGAAACGCTTTTCTTTTTTCTGTCGCTCGCGCGAGAGATCCCAGCCACCTATTTTTTTGTTCTCGAGATCTCGTTTCTCCATCTCCTCTCTCTCTCTCTCTCTCTCTCTCTCTCTCTCTCTTTACTTTTCCCCTCTCGGTTTTCCACTGTCCCTCGATTTTCTGGTACACCGTCGACGGTGTCGTATTAGTGGAACGGAAAAAGAAGAGCCGGAGATAAAGAGCGCGCGCGTGATTGGGGGCCGCGGCAGGGCGGCGAGAGACAGGGGGGGAGGAGGGGCCGCCGTCTGTTCTGTGGGAACCGGAGTGGCTGGATGGTTGGCTTCGAATGAATTTGCGGGACGCGTTTTGAGCACATATCCCCGAGTAGCGGTGAGTGGCGAGTATGTATCGGGACCCTGACCTAGAAACCGCCTTGTTATCGATCGATAGTAACTAGCGAATCCACACTTGGGGGCTCGGGCTCGGGCTCTGCTCGCCTTCCTTTTCCATTCCTTTAACTCCGGGTGCCTCGAACGTCACCGGGACACACCACCTTGCCGTGCCACTCGAGATAATATTGAGGACGAGCCGGCCGAACCGTTTCTTCGGCCGCGAGACCCGCTCTCTCTCTCTCTTTCTCTCTCTCTCACACTCTCTCTCTCTCTCTCCCGACGGAAATGCGACAAACTTCCGGGGCTCCATGAATTTTAAAACGCTCCCCGAGCCGATCCGGGACCGGGCGCTTCCTTTATTAGCTGCCTCCTAACGTCCTTTCGAACTTTCCAACCCGGGAACCCGGCTCGGATCCGATTGTCGGCTTCCCCGGAAAATCGAGACCTGCGGACAATGCTGAAACGATTGCCCGGAAACACCCCGCAGAATTTCGAACAGCTCCGCAAACGATAAGCAGTCGACCGCCTGGCCAATGTTTTTTAATATCTCCGAATTGTGTGCGCCCGTCTGCCCGAGACGGTTCGAGATGTTGCAGATCGATACCTCCGCCTTGCCCGCGGACGGGGTCTTCGAAATTTCCGAGGTCTTTTCTCGGATGCTATAAGAGATATTTGGACGAATCCAAGTGGGAATGGTGAGCGTTCGCGTGCTCTAGATTGTACTTTTTTTCGGAAATTTTAGGTCATTCGGGAAGAGCGGGAAAAGGGGCGATGCGTAGCAGAGACCTACTTCCAGATCTTCGAATTCGAACGCGTAGTTCTTCGGTTTTGCATGCCTGTGGCTCGGGAACTGTTTAAGATATCGGAATGAAACCGAAAGGAGATAGTAGATACAGGTGTGATTTACTTGGCAGATTTTTTCCAAAATTTTCGGTCGTTCGCTAAGAACAGGGGAAAAGAAGAATTTATGCACCTGCGTGCAGATCTTCAAATTTGAACATGGAGTTCTTCGACTTTGTTCGCCTATTTCTCGAAAACTGTTCAAGATGTCAGAATAAAACCAACAGGAAATAGTAGATGCAGGTGTGCTCTACTTGGCAAATTTAATCCAAAATTTTCGGCCGTTCGCTAAGAATAGGGAAAGAGAAGAATTTATGCACGTGCGTGCAGACCTTCAAATTTGAAAATGGAGTTCTTCAACTTTGTTCGCCTGTTTCTCGAAAACTGTTCAAGATATCAGAATAAAACCAACAGGAAATAATAGATGCAAGTGTGTTCTACTTGGCAACTTTTATCCAGAATTTTCGGTCGTTCGCTAAGAACAGAGAAAGAGAAGAATTTATGCACTTACGCGTAGATCTTCAAATTTGAAAATGGAGTTCTTCAAGTTTGTTTGCCTGTTTCTCGAAAACTATTTAAGATGTCAGAATAAAATCAACAGGAAATAGTAGATGCAGGTGTCCTCTACTTGGTAGATTTTTTCCAAATTTTTCGATCGTTCTCTAAGAATAGGGAAAGAGAAGAATTTATGCACCTACGTGCAAATCTTCAAATTTGAACATGGAATTGTTCGACTTTGTTCGCCTATTTCTCGAAAACTGTTCAAGATGTCAGAATAAAACCAACAGGAAATAGTAGATGCAGGTGTGCTCTACTTGGCAAATTTTATCCAAAATTTTCGGCCGTTCGCTAAGAATAGGGAAAGAGAAGAATTTATGCACGTGCGTGCAGACCTTCAAATTTGAAAATGGAGTTCTTCAACTTTGTTCGCCTGTTTCTCGAAAACTGTTCAAGATATCAGAATAAAACCAACAGGAAATAATAGATGCAAGTGTGTTCTACTTTGCAGCTTTTACCCAGAATTTTCGGTCGTTCGCTAAGAACAGAGAAAGAGAAGAATTTATGCACTTACGCGTAGATCTTCAAATTTGAAAATGGAGTTCTTCAAGTTTGTTTGCCTGTTTCTCGAAAACTATTTAAGATGTCAGAATAAAATCAACAGGAAATAGTAGATGCAGGTGTCCTCTACTTGGCAGATTTTTTCCAAATTTTTCGATCGTTCTCTAAGAACAGGGAAAGAGAAGAATTTATGCACCTACGTGCAAATCTTCAAATTTGAACATGGAGTTGTTCGACTTTGTTCGCCTATTTCTCGAAAACTGTTCAAGATGTCAGAATAAAACCAACAGGAAATAGTAGATGCAGGTGTGCTCTACTTGGCAGATTTTATCCAAAATTTTGGCTACTTGTGGATTTTTAAATGTCGCAGGTGAAATCCTTCAACTATGTACGTCGAGTCTCGAAAATTGTTAATAAGACGAATCGAAGAGCAAATAATGGTTGTCGGTGTGCTCTAGATCGCGTATAATTTCGAAAATTTTGGGTCACCGGATGAGAGACGCGTTCCCAGATCTTCGAAACAATAGATTGCCGAGATCGAAGGAGGTCTGAAAGAGGTCATAGGTGCCGTCCGCTCGCAAATATTTGATCGCCTGTTCTATGAACGAGGGAGTCGGCGGCGCTCTGTTAGCGGAATGGGGTTGCTCGGGATTTTATGTGTTTCGGTTTGATATTTAGAATCGAACGGCCGCGGCCGTGGCGAACCGAAAACTGTGCGGCAATAAACTGTCGCAATAAATATTGTCTATTCCGTTTAATATAATCTACGAGAAGCGGTCCCGGTTTTATTCGAAGCATTCTCGAGCTTGGATCGCAATATTTTAAGCCGGCTTTATGCCGACGATTTTATTTCGGTTTCAACGACTGTTGCAAATTTCTCGGTGAAAGAGAAGCGAAACTAATTCGGGACAGCGGTAAATCTTTGACGATACTGATCCGCATAACGCGCGGCTTTCTTCGCGATTGATCCGATCTGGCATATTTATCAAAATCGAAAAACTTCAACTTAACTCCGCGAAATCAAATTCCTCGCGTGAGTTCTAAATTCGGTAAATTATAAACGGTTGTATTAATTCGGTGGAGATAGGAATTTATCCCTTTGCACTCGAATGGCGACTCCAAGGCGTCATTGAAAATTGTTGTGTCACGTTTCAAAATAATTCTATTAACCAAATTCGTTTATATTTAAAGAATTGTTGAAAGCGCGACTGTTGCATGGATCACAATATTCAATTTAACATGTACAAAATGCACTAACTTCTATAAAATAGAAATACCGTGGGTCAGAAAAGCTATTTGAAATTTTCCGTGATTTTGGCTTCGAGCGTAAAGGGTTAAGTCTCCGGTGGTTCTTGTTGTTGCACAAATAACTGGGTTAGAGGTAAGTTTGTGGCAATTTAGAGCGTGACAATGTCGCGTAGTTCCTGTCGTCGACTCGGAAACGAGCGGCGGGAGGCTCGCGAGAGGAGAAGGAAGCGCTTGTTCCCGATGCCGTGTTTGTGCGTCACACGTCGTCGAATTGTCCGAATCGAACGCGTTATTTATAATGAACGGGGATGCACCAGTTCGCTAGGTTTTTTAATAACCTGCAGAGAATACGAGGCAGACGAGTGGCATTGTGGCGGAAGGCCAATCGAAATCCCCGGTGACGTTCGCTGTACATATAGACGACCGGAGAGCGGCGGAGGAAGGGGCTCTGCGCGCGCGAGAGTGTGTGTGTGTGTGAGAGAAAGAGAGAGAGAGTGAGAGAGAGAGAGAGTGAGTGAGAGAGAGAGAGAGAGAGAGAGAGAGAGTGAGAGAGGGGTGGGGGTGATTTTATCGAAAATCCTCGTCCCGGTCCCGTGAGTTACAGTCACGATTACTCGGCGCTCCACTGGGGATGATATTAACAAATTGAACCACGCTGCTTTAATTTCCTAGTCTTTGCACTCGAGAGCTCGTCCGGTCGAGCTGGTTAACGGCCCGTCATACTTTTACTTAATTCCCGGCACCTAGTTCGCGAGCCTCGTTCTATTTACAGATGAACAGTCGAAGTTTGTCCCAAATGTCACTGCCTCCGCGCTCGATCCCACCCCGAGCCGAGCCGACTCTTCTTTGTGTCGTTCGCCTACCACCTCGACAGCCGAATGCATTTTATTTTCTCATCGAACCGCAGCCGGGTCCCGGTCATCCCACGATTCTGCTTCGCCTCCTTCAAAAATCACGTCGGTCTGTCCCGAAAGTTTTAAGGATTGCCGCTGCATTTTTCAGCGTAATCTCCATTAAGGGGTGAGCACTCATCTCGATTAGGAGCGAGCTTCCTTGGACTCCGTTCGCAGGACTTTCGGGAATTACTGTCCACTAATTCGCTCTTTGATCATCCACAACTTACGTAAATTATTCGGACGTGGTAATAATTCTTTTAGGTACAGATGCAGCCAAAATTGCGTACCCTATTTACAAATGGACAAAAACATGTAACTTATTGCGATCGATAGTGCCCGTTTCAACGACCGAATCGGCGAAATTCGTCAGATTTAAACGGTTCATGCTCGTCCACTCGCGTTTCATCCGTCTTCAACGTCTACTTAAAGCATTTTATGCACCTGGCTTTTATTTCATTGCCTTCTTCAACGTCGGGCTGCATCAAGTTTTCAGTGCTATCGCGAACCGCTTCTCCCATACATCAAAAGGCAACCAACCGCTGAATTATTTTCCCTTCAGCAAGCATAAGAATAAGTATTGCACGAACCGTTCCGCCGCGTCTCCGAACAATCGTTCATTTGCTTGTCGTTTCGCTTTGCCGTCCAAATCCTCGCAATCTCGTTTATCTCGCGGAGAGCCGGAGATCCGGGTTTAATCGTATTTATTCTTGCGATTACGTACCTGATTCGCTGTTACATTATTACGAAGGATGTTTCTCGATCCGCTCTATTTCTGCCGGCGCGTTGCGCGTGTCTATTACGTGTGCCGTTGTTCCGATGGTTGGTCAACAATTTCTACGCGGATCGACATCCATTGCATCATCTTTGATGGTAGCGATGATTTTTATATGTACAGTGACCCATAAAAGTGTTCGTGCATCTTTTAAAACGCGATAAATTTTTTTAAACTGCACTAAGCGACTTGAATTTTTTTATATGATATATATATATATATATATATATATATCTTATATATATTATTATTATATAATAATATATATATTATAATATATATATCTTATATATATATATCTTATTATATATTATTATTATATATATATATATATATTATTATTATTATTATATATATATATATTATATTATATTATTATTATATATCTTATTATATATTATTAATAATATATCTTATATATATTATTACTATATTATATATATAATTTTTCCATTACTTGGAATGACAAAGAAAAATAAAAACTATACTATATGTATATATATATAGTAGAGTGAAATTGAGATAGTTGAGTAAAAATTGGCTATTACTTGGAATGACCAAAAAGATATAAAAGACTCTCGTTTTTTAACTTTTTTCATAGAGGCTTATAACGAAAACATAAAAAATATCTTTCATAGATTTCGTACTGGCGATGAAAGATTTAAAAAACTGCAGATTTCTTCCCGTTTTTGGTCTGAATCGTGACAAAGTTGCGATTTTCGTCATCTTCAATTCGTTGCAACTTGTAACAACGTCACTCGATTTCGATAAAATTTTCAGCATGCGTGTAAATTATCGAGGTCTACGAAAGACATTTTCTAAAGTTTCGTTATGATATAGATAAGAAAGATTAAACACGAGAGTTTTTTATTTTTCTTTGTCATTCCAAGTAATGGAAAAATTTAGAGAAGACATTTTGGTCATTGTCTATTATTGTCATTGTCCTTCTATCATCTAACAAAAAATTCAAGTTACTTAGTCCAGTTTTAAAAAAGCTATTGCGTTTTATAAGGTGTACGAACACTTTTGTGGGCCACTGTAGGAATATAAATAAATAAATAAATAAATAAATATAATATATATACATACATTATATTTATTATTTAATATAAGATGTACGAACACTTTTGTGCGCCACTGTAGGGATATAGATAAATAAATAAATATAATATATATATTCTGATAGCTTTTTGCAGCTATTACCGGGCGCTGTGTTATTACGAGGACGCCTTCTGTTTCCGTAATTAGGTGCCCTGTTTCTGGTTCCACCGAGCAGAGTACCTCTCCTATCTTCCGATTATTTATATCCACTTGCATTTATGCGGTTAGAACGGTAATTAGAAGTTCCAGCAACATTTGCATCTTCCAGTAACGCTTTAAAGTTAATAGATACATTCGTGTCTCGCACTATAGTTAACACTTTCGAGGTAGACGGAAATGACTGATACAAAAGTGAACGTTTTTAACGAAGCGAACGCTTCTCATAACGCGCAACGTGTGTACGAATATCATTAATAACGATAATAAGTAGGTACTCGACAGAGAAGCAAAAGGGCAAATGAACATTCTTAACACGTTAGCTAGCAGCGTCACGCCAGTGCGGCGACCATGATTTCGCGTTTCACTTGAAGAACATCAAATTAATTTTGCGTATGAAATTCTTTGAAATTGTAAACGCCTCGAATGATATTTAGAAAATTTATCGTTTCTCTTTGACGATATTTTTATCAGATTTTATAAGGGGATACGGTGTATTTTATACGATAATAATAATAATAATAATAATAATAATAATAATAATAATAATAATAATAATGGTAAATTCAATATAAATACAATATAAATAGAATATATATAAATACAAAGTAAATACAATAAATATAAATACAATATAAATAGAATAAATATAAATACAATGTAAATACAATAAATATAAATACACAATATAAATAGAATAAATATAAATACAATATAAATAGAATAAATATAAATACAATATAAATAGCATAAATATAAATACAATATAAGCACAATAAATATAAACATAATATTTATATACGCGCGATAAATACGATAAATATAAGTACATGCACTCTTAGTGACGCTGGTAGCGAACACGTTAATGACAATAAATTATACTGAACACATGTGTACGATTTTTAAAGTCGTCACCTCGAAGAAAGAGAGCTGGACAAATATGAACGTAACGAATTCTCCAATCGAACGATTCAATAATTAAAAAAAAAAATTTAAAAAAAAGAACGAACAAGCATGATCGAATAATTTCCCCGGAAGACACGACACCATCGATGGAAGAAATTTCAGAGCCGACCGTAGAATGTAATCGGGATGAAATGAACGGCATCGCGGTGTTAAGTCCTTGCCCGCGTTAATCGCATAATTTTGCCGTGCGTCAAGGGATGATACTCGGGAAATCGTGGATCGCGGATAAAGCGATTTCCATTCGGAACGACTCGGAGCGATAATAAGCGCAAATCTGGTGCCGGATTCGTTGCAGATTGTCCTCTTTTCGTTGGCAAGCAAACGCGTGGACACCGGGCCGGGGTGCGATCGCGGGATCTCCCCGTGCTCTCTGACGCGCCTCGGGCCAGGGCTGTATTAAACGAAAGGGGTGTGCTCGAAAAACAGCGCAACACCGAGCACCGTGTACGTCCGGGATCGATATCGTTCAGCCGTTTTCGGATTGCCGTCGGATTCCCGCGAGGGGTCTCGCGTGTAAACGATTAGACGCGGCTGCCAGCTAATTCTAATGCAAAAGCCGGCCGTGATTGATTGCTCGCGCCTCGGCGAAGGTCGCGCGGGGAGACGCGGCGATTCTCGCTCGCCGACGTTTCGCATTTCGCGTCTCGCGTTTCCAGCCCTCTCCGCGAGCCGAAAACCCGTTTCGACGCCGGAACCCCAGGGAATTCTGGCCGACCTAGAATCGTTTCGATCGGCCGACATCCCCGCGATTTCGCGCGGCTTTTTCCCAACGTCCCCGTTAAATACCGCTCCTCCGAGCTATCATTGCTTTATACCCGTGTCTCGTTTCCGCGGTTGCTTTTCGCTAATCCTTTACAAGCTCGAAACTGGTTTAATCAATTTTTTCCCATCCCTTCTGTCTCTCCGCTCGCTCTTGTGTATTCATTCCTTTGATGCTTAGCTTAAGGGATGAAAGCCTTTTTAAAGAGGCTAATGGAAAGATTAAAGCAATATTGTGAAGCTAATTCAGTACCGTTTACGGACGTTTGGCATTTTTTCCTTCGGGAGTCATTCCGATCCTCGGTTGAAAAGCACCGACCTTCCAATGCGTTCACTGAAAACGGCTCTGTGTACATTCATTCGACATTGTCGCAATAATCTTGATGGATACTTCGGCTTATTCGTCGATACCGAAACGTTCATAATCGAACGTATTTTTTTTTTTCATGCAGCACGACATTCGAACTGTCCTATAAAATTAATCGCCGACGAGAATGACAGATGCGTGGGTGACGAAAGAATGTTCAACGCTTGCTTCGCGGAAAAATAATGTGAAAATTTTTGAATTTACGATTATTCGGGTTGCAAGGGTTTTTTACGTTTGTGAGTTATTTATTCGATACACGCGTTGCTTGCGACGAATATTGCAATAACACTCGGAAGTTGAAAATCAGAATAAACGTCATTATCATTTTTATGAAAACTAATAGAAAACAGCTGCTTTCAGTGCTCCGCAAATCTAGCGTCAAAGTTGAATTTACATTTGGGAACGCTGACGTAGAAAAATTGACGATCGCGATTAATTATTCTTAATCGCCAACGAGAGAGAATGACAGATGCGAGAGTGGCGGAACAATGTTCAACGCTTGCTTCACGTAAAAATGACGTGAAAATTTTTGAATTTACGATTATTCGGGTTGTAAGGGTTTTTTACATTTGTGAGTTATTTATTCGATACACGCGTTGCTTGCGACGAATATTACAATAACACTCGGAAGTTGAAAATCAGAAAAAACGTTATTATCACTTTTATAAAAACTAATAGAAAACAGCTGCTTTCAGTGCTCCGCAAATCTAGCGTCAAAGTTGAATCTACATTTGGGAACGCTTGCGTAGAAAAGTTGACGATGGCGATTAATTATTCTGAAAAAAGAAAGACTGCAGAATTTTTAAAATATGAAATTTTTGGTGCAAGTATTTTATGGCACGCTGCAGCGTCGATTGGACAAGTCCCGACTGTGAACTTTCATTCGTGCTCTCATCGGCGCCCGTTCTAACCGTGTTAGGCTTCCTCGCGAGCGAGACAAGTGGCGGCGAAACGGGGTAACACGAAAAATGGAATGAATTTCCTCTGTTTAGCCAGATGAAATTGTCGGCGAGCCAGCACACACGTGCACACACCCATGCGAAAGCCGACAGTCCGCCCCGCCGGCACGAGCAACCGCATTCTACAAACACAAAAATATTTGCTCCATTAACGAGACGGTGTTTATGGCCGTCGACGAAGGACGCGTGTCGATCTATATCTCCGTTCTTAACGATTGCCCCGCCCGGTGTCCTTTCGCCGTGTGTTCAGCTGCACAGAGTGCCCCGACAGTCCCGAATCGGCACGAGGATTCCCAGCGGCGTAGGACTAGGCTTGCAAGGAAAATCGTGCTCGAACGTGTTCCCACGATACGCACGGAACGACCGCGATAAGTAGTATTGTCAAACAATGGTCAGACATGCTAGGCGAGTCCTATTCAACCGTGCAATTATCCAATTAATATTTAACACGTCGAGTGTCACGCGAACCTATTACACCCCACGGTAATAATTGGATTGCGGGTATTTAGCATTGCATTTATTCATTTTTAATTGCAACGACTCTCGGAGATTAATGCCGGTTTTTATACCAGACTGCTTTTCTTTCTACGCATTTTCTAGCACTTTTTTTTATTTCACGTTAACGTCTCTTCGAAGATCTTAACGTATTTTTTAACGCACCCATAATTTTTTCATACGATTCATAATAGTGTACAGGCTAGTTAGTATTTCTGTGTACGGTAATGTCTCTCTAATTGCCGCTCAGATTGTCCACAGAAATGGACAATTTGGGAAGAGAAGGTACGATTATTCCAGCCTTGCAACTCCTTTTTCATAGTTCTTGACAATTCGTAACTATGAAAACGAACAGCAAGGCTCGAATCATCGTATCTCCTCTTTCTAAATTGTCCATTTTTCGTGGACAATCTGAGCGTCAATTAAAGAGACATCACTGTATTTCTTGCAGTACTTTTTTTAAGCCCTAACTCTTCTCCGTGCACTTTAAAATATTCTTTTGGGTTCGATAATCTATCGAGGATCACAAAATCATTTTTTTATAACCTATCATTGTTTCCCAAGATCCTATAATTCGTTTTTCAATTATGACATCTTCTTAAAGACGCTAAAATGAATTTTCTAGACTGTAACATTTTCTGTGTACATTCTACTTTTATTCCTCATTTATAATCCTCAAAATTTCATCTCTCGTTCCAAACATTTTTGCATGCATTCTAAAATGATCTCTTTTATTTCAATCCTTATTCGTGATCGTAAAAATTTGTTCTTCAAAATCTAACATCTTTGTGTGGGCAATGCAATATTTATTTTTATTTTTATACTTACTTATAATCCTCAAAATTTCATCTCTCGTTCCAAACATTTTTGCATGCATTCTAAAATGATCTCTTTTATTTCAATCCTTATTCGTGATCGTAAAAATTTGTTCTTCAAAATCTAACATCTTTGTGTGGGCTATGCAATATTTATTTTTATTTTTATACTTACTTATAATCCTCAAAATTTCATCTCTCGTTCCAAACATTTTTGCATGCATTCTAAAATGATCTCTTTTATTTCAATCCTTATTCGTGATCGTAAAAATTTGTTCTTCAAAATCTAACATCTTTGTGTGGGCTATGCAATATTTATTTTTATTTTTATACTTACTTATAATCCTCAAAATTTCATCTCTCGTTCCAAACATTTTTGCATGCATTCTAAAATGATCTCTTTTATTTCAATCCTTATTCGTGATCGTAAAAATTTGTTCTTCAAAATCTAACATCTTTGTGTGGGCTATGCAATATTTATTTTTATTTTTATACTTACTTATAATCCTCAAAATTTCATCTCTCGTTCCAAACATTTTTTTATGCATTCAAAAAAGTTCTCTTTCATTTCAACCCTTATTCGTAATCATAAAAATTTATTCTTCAAATCCCTACATTTTTGTGTGAATTCTACGATGTTTCTTTTTATTTTTATACTTACTTATAATCCTCAAAATTTCATCTCTCGTTCCAAACATTTTTTGATGCATTCAAAAATGTTCTCTTTCATTTCAACCCTTATTCGTAATCATAAAAATTTATTCTTCAAATCCCAACATTTTTGTGTGAATTCTACGATGTTTCTTTTTATTTTTACACTTACTTGTGATCCTCAAAATTTCGTCTTCCTTTCCAAACATTTTTGCATGCATTCTAAAATGTTCTCTTTCATTTCAACCCTTATTCGCGATCATAAAAATTTGTTCTTTAAATCCCAACATTTTTGTGTGGATTCTACGATGTTTCTTTTTATTTTTACACTTACTTATGATCCTCAAAATTTCATCTCTCGTTTCAAACATTTTTGCATGCATTCTAAAACATTCTGTTTTATTTCAGTCCTTATTCGCGATGCTGAAAGTATATTTCCCCAAAACCCTAACACCTTTCCGCGCGAAGTCTACTACGTGGTCTTCTTTTATCCGAGCGCTTCGGCACGGCTCTCAAAAATCCCTGAAATTTCTGCGACGGACTCCGGAACGTTCGCTTTTATTCTAACCCGTACTCCTGATCCCCGAAATATGTTCGGCGATCCTAGAGATACAGTCCCGAGTAGCCCGTTGTGTAAAACGAGCCAGATTCTTGAGACCGATCCCGTTCACCCGCCGTTTTATCCCGCGACCGGTTTTATCCGGCAGCCGAAATCTCGCGGTCTCTATTTGCACCTGGACGACAACTATGATTTCGAGCGGGTCGCACTTTGATCGCTCGCGAAACCGGAGCACGCCAGCCGTGAATAAACACAGGCTGATCGGGCTTTGTAGGTTAATAGGCGACCGCAGGAATAAGCCGATATTCGTAACGGAAGCGATCACCGAATCGGGCACAGATTCCTGCTCGACACACTCGATCGATCGTCAATATTTTCTATTCCCGAGCACTCGAGAGCAAGAGAAGGAGGTCGGAGGATGAGGAGGAGGACGTAGGATCCCACAGGTTTTGTCGGTTCACCTGTGCTCCTATCGGAAATCGACTATGGCTAAATCACTCGTCACGCCTGATCCAATTACATTTATCGCTTGCAGTTGGTCTTCGTCGAGCAGAGGATGCTTCTCTTTCAACGGAATCTCCGTAACTTTCCACTTAGTTGGTAATTTACTGAGCCACCGAGAAGTTGACTTTTTCCGCGGCCCTTCTTTAAACGCTCGGCCCAACCAGCGATCCCAATTAATCAGATGCTCCTCTCGCCTTTGTTTCCCTCCCCTCAGTCGCTCCCGGCACTCCTCGCCGCTTTCCTTCCCAAACAAATTCATTTGCGCGTCGTTCAACGGGCGATACTTCAAATGTCTATACTGTTTCTTCGAGAACTCCTTTCAAAATATCCTTAACCCTTGAAGAAATTTTATTACCGTTTATTAGATTTGTACGAAACAACCCCGAGAGATAGGTGTATGCTTTAATTAATCCGATATCGAAACTGCGAATATTTGTGACCAAATACGAGCAGATAAATCCCTGTCTCTTGCAGCCGATGCGAAACGAAATATTTGTATTTTACATAATGTCGATTAACTCCTCGGACCGCGGTTATCGGGTCATATTAACCGAGTGAATTTAAATCGTCAAATAATTATTCATTTCCCGGCAATTAAATGAGATATAAATTCTTGTTATTCCGGCAACAGCAGAAATGCCATTTACACGGAGCGTCCTCAAAAATATGTCCTGAAAAATTGTCGAAGAAAGCTGCAAACGGTCGTAAAACATCGTTAACTGTGTAGCCGTAAATACAGTAAATTCTCCCTAATTGACGCTCAGATTGTTCACCAAAATGAACAATTTCGGAAGAGGAGATACGATTATTCGAATCTCGCGAGCTTGTTTTTATGGTTGTCGATTGTTAGCAAGCATAAAAGGGAGCCACAATGCTCGAATAATCGAATATCCTCTTCTCATATTGCGCATTTTCGTGTACAATCCGAGCGTCAATTAACCCTTTCGCTACTACGGGCCACTATAGTGGCCCTCCATAAGATGCCACTGAGGTACTACGGGCCACTATAGTGGCCTTTCGTATGATGCCACTGAGGTACTACGGGCCACTATAGTGGCCTTTCATAGGATGCCACTGAGGTACTATGGGCCACTATAGTGGCCTTCCATAAGATGCATTATATTGCATAATGTTATTTTCTCTCATACTGTAAATTAAAGAGCGCATGCTAAGACGTTATAAATACCCTGGAATACCCTTTATTTATAAATACCCTTTGGAGAGAAATTTTTTCGTACGAAAACATTCAAGCAGCTTGGGTTCTCCGCCGCGGTACTCCCGCTGACGATCGGCGTTGCGTAGCGTGCAGCGATGTCGCGGCGCTCCGTTCAGCGGAAGTACCGCGGTGGAGATCCCGCCCGTAGCGAAAGGGTTAAGGAGAATTTACTACATAGTCCGAGGATTAAGAAACGACAGACTGGGAGTTTCGTATAAAATCGGAACTGTGCGAGACACTCGTTTGGCATTAGAACCGATAGAATGATCTTCCTAGGGACAGAGAGAAGAAGATCGAGAGATGGAACGCGGAAAAAGTGGCGAAAGGAGAAAGTGTTGAAAATATAACCGAAGCTTAACAGCTTAAAACACGGTGGCCCGTTTCCCGTTCCTCTCTCCTGTTCCGCGGAAGCTTCTCTTGTTCCTGGGAGCGACTACTCCAGCATTTGCAGGTCCCTCCCTTATGCTGTTCCATCCCGCCCGGGGCGGCTTAGGGGTCGATACTTTCATCGCGGTCCGACTTCTCGCCGCGGGCTCTTCGCCTTTCTTTTTTCCGCCTCGTTTCCACCTTCGGGAACGAAGGCCACTCGCCACGGCCTTTTCTCTTTGACCTAACGCGCTGCCAGAACCACGGCGAGAGCCGCGATTGGTCGAAGCTAATCGCCGAATTACGTCTTCCTTTCTCCGCCTCTTCTTTACATGTGAGCCTTGCTCTCCGCCAACCAGGCCCGGGCTCCTGTCGCGTCGTTCCGTGTCGGGCCGTGTCGGGTTACCCGCAATAAATACTTCATGCGTCCGTTCCGACTCGTTTCCACCGATGATCACCTATACATATTCGGCGACCTGTCATCGACCGGTACAGTGAAAATTTTATTGGGTCTGGGAAAAAGTTCGTGGCGTTTTCCCGATAGATGTCGTCAATTGTTAATAACTCACGAACAACTAATTGCAACGATACCACTAAACGCTTCATTTAAAGGTGACACATTGAACGTAATTTTGAGCGTATAAACATCGTGGTGGCGCAGTACTTGGAAAGTTGTTGGCGTTTGAAAGTGGAGAGAAATAATGAGAAATTTTGCTATATTTTACAATATTATTACGACAAAGGGAGGAACGCTGCGAAGGCTTGTGAAAAAATTTGTGCTGTGTACGGTGAGGTACAGCGAAAATTTTATTGGGTCTGGGAAAAAGTTCGTGGCGTTTTCCCGATAGATGTCGTCAATTGTTAATAACTCACGAACAACTAATTGCAACGATACCACTAAACGCTTCATTTAAAGGTGACACATTGAACGTAATTTTGAGCGCATAAACATCGTGGTGGCGCAGTACTTGGAAAGTTGTTGGCGTTTGAAAGTGGAGAGAAATAATGAGAAATTTTGCTATATTTTACAATATTATTACGACAAAGGGAGGAACGCTGCGAAGGCTTGTGAAAAAATTTGTGCTGTGTACGGTGAGGTACAGCGAAAATTTTATTGGGTCTGGGAAAAAGTTCGTGGCGTTTTCCCGATAGATGTCGTCAATTGTTAATAACTCACGAACAACTAATTGCAACGATACCACTAAACGCTTCATTTAAAGGTGACACATTGAACGTAATTTTGAGCGCATAAACATCGTGGTGGCGCAGTACTTGGAAAGTTGTTGGCGTTTGAAAGTGGAGAGAAATAATGAGAAATTTTGCTATATTTTACAATATTATTACGACAAAGGGAGGAACGCTGCGAAGGCTTGTGAACAAATTTGTGCTGTGTACGGTGAAGGTACATTATCAAAATCAGCTGCACGGAAATGGTTCGCTCGCTTTCGTTCCGATGGAAGATGAGTCACGCTCTGGTCGTCCAGTTACCGAAAAAGCTGATGAAATTGTTGAAAAAGCCCAGCAAGATAAGCATATTAGCAGTGTCGATATTGGTATGGAACTAGGCATTGACCACAAAACTGTTTTGAACCATTTACACAAAGCTGGATACAAACAGAAGCTGGATGTTTGGGTTCCTCGTGAGTTGAGCGCGGAAAACATGATGAATCGAATCAACATCTGCGACGCGCTGCTGAAACATAATGAAATCGAGCCATTTCTGAAATGTGTCATAACCGGTGATGAAAAATGGATCACGTACGACAATCGGAAGTGCCAAAGATCGTGGACAAAAGATGATGAACCGTCACAAGCGTTCGCGAAACCAGGATTCACGCTAAAAAAGGTGATGCTGTGTATGTGGTGGGACTGGAAGGGAATCGCCCACCATGAGATACTTCCAGTTGGTCGGACGATTAATTCTCCACTCTACTGTGAACAACTGGAGAGATTACGCCACGCAATTGAAAAAAAACGGCCCGAATTGCATAATAGGAAAGGTGTTGTCTTCCATCGCGACAACGCCCGACCACACATTTCTTTGACGACCCGTAAAAAATTGCGAGAGTTTGGTTGGGAAATTTTGATGCACCCACAGTATAGTCCAGACATAGCACCCTCTGACTATCACTTCTTCTGATCTCTGTAGAACTCTCTCAACGGAATTAAACTGGCTTCAAAAAAAGCTTGTGAAAACCACTTGATTCAGTTTTTAAACCAGAAACCGCAGAAGTTCTTCACCGATGGCATCATGATTCTACCCGAAAAATGGCGAAACATCGTCGATAATAATGGAGCATATTTGGTTTAAATAAATTCATTTTCACAATATAAGAAATTCTGTTGAATTTTACTAACAAAACGCCACGAACTTTTTCCCAGAGCCAATATTATCCGCTCGTGTAAATAGTGTGCGGTCGCCATTCACGCTGATTTTCCGTGCGCACAGCGACCACTTCTGAACGTCTTCGCTGAAAACCTACCGAGCAGTCTCATTGATTTTTAGAAAATCCTTGTATCGAGTTAAATGGGCTGGAGCAAGATCTTATCCACCGAGATAAATACTGCGACGACCGTTCGTAAAAATTTTCCATCGACAGTGACGATTTTTAAATGTCTCCGCACTGAAAACATTCAAAGTAATTCACACGCCGATTTTTAGAACGTTATTTTATCGATTTAAATGGCTAGAGCAAGATGTTATCCATCGAGGTAAATACTGGGCGACCGTTCGTGCCATTTTTCTCTGCGCAACGACGATTATCGAGCTCCTGTATCGGCGCTATAAAGTTTCAAATTAGTTCCATTGATTTTTAGGAAATTGATGTATAAAATTACCGGTGTAAAAATATTATTCACTGAAGTCGATACAATAATGTCTCCCTAATTGACGCTCAGATTGTCCACGAAAACGGACAATTTGGGAAGAGGAGCCTTGCGAACTCGATCCTCGCGACTCGTTTTCATAGTTACCGATTTTCAACAATTCTAAAAACGATCCGCGAGGCTCAAATAATCGTATCTCCTCTTCCCAAATTGTCCATTTTTGTGCACAATCTCAGCGTCGATTAGGGAGACATCACTGTATTGGGCGACCATATTTGCGAAGATGTTGGCTAAGAAATTTCAGACAATTTCCACTGATGTCTTTACAAAAGTATCAAGTATCAAGTTGAAGGTCACGTTTCCACGTTTCACTGCGCCGAAGCAATTTCACGTTTTCGAGCTCGATTCCGCCGCAGCAGTTGTTTTATTCCCATGCCGAGTTCGTCGTGAAGGTATATAAAAATAGTCTTGTGTGTGCTTCGCTTTGAAAACAGGTTACTTTATTCGCGGACATCGTTGAAATATAGGCGGCGAACCGTGCGCGTCCGTGGAGAATTAAAGCGCTGTCGGGTTAAAGCGCAAGAGGGATCGATTTTCCCGAAGCCGCCACAATGCAGTTCTTATGGGGTGGTCGGCTCGCATGGGGTTGAACAAGTGCCGGCAATTTCGCAGCGATCGACGGAGGATCTCGCAGTGATCCTTACAGCAAATATTTGCCGTAGTTGTCGGCGAACGCGACCGGACACTCTAAATAATTTAAGGGGGCACGTTAAGTGAACAAAGTGGTTTTTTTTTCGCGTTCTCGCCTGTGGCTGCGGCGGGCGAGCTAATCGATAGACAAGACTAATGATGCGCGTACGGAGTCCGCCGTGTTGCAACTGGTTTGAACGCGTGTAAACCGAATTTGCCTAACGCCGCGCCGTCTGCCGTGATTAGGCTGCGGATGTTAGGCGTTTATGACAGAAATGGGTGCGTGAAACGGGCAACAGCGAGACCATTGAAAGCAATTAAGAATACTGGTGTATCAATTTCGATAATAACGTAGAAACTAACAGTAAGTAACATCGAATATATAGCTGTTCTGATTTAATAATGAAACATTTGAGAAAGATAACGCGATTTGGAGATATGCTACTATATCGTAGCAAATAATATTATCTGGATTAATGCAATATTGACATATCTTTAAATGTATAAAGCAAAAGTATTAATCGATATACATTAGTACAAAATTCAGTGCAAATGATATTTCCTTATTTTCGAAAACCAAATTATTATTGGGAAAATACAACTGTAAATGTCTTTGTCTTTTAACTTCATTATTTGGACATGTCACAGTCGATTAGAGCAGCGATACGTACAGCCCTATATTTGCTAAATTATTATATCGCCAATTTATTTCATTATTTGCCAAGTTATATTGTCGATATAACAACTCTGTATTTGCTAAATAAACCATCTGATTTAAAGCGTTAATAAATAAAAGAAGATTTATTGAAATGATCAGAAAAAGAATGAGAATTATACTAGGCTCAATTGGCTTGCAATCGATGCAAAGAATTTTTACTTCGCAGAAAGCTCGGCGGTCTAATCGTGAGACGAATCCTGCTGATTAAAATTTGTTTGTCTCGCGAATCTACGAATAAAAAGAAAGTAGGACAGATCGAAATCTGCAGACTCTTCTACGCTCGATTAATTTAGAAGCTTCTGCAGCTGCGCGGGACGCTGAACGGTAGCTATCTAAGAAAACATTGCTTAATTTGCAAACGTACGGATTTCTACAGTTTATCCCTCGCCGCTGTGTGCGCGTAAAATTTGTTGCTCTCCCACTCTCGAAACTCCTGCATCGGCGAACGTCGAAATACTAAATTGGAAACAATTTTGTTTGCCGATCGAGCGTCGTCCGGTTGAACGCACAGTGCATTATTAATCCGGCGAATGGAAATTAATTCGATACGACCGGTTCCTACGAATCGCCGCGCGACTCAAAGCGAATTTCTCGCTCAATTAAATATCGTCTTTAAGCCCCGGTTAAATTCGTAAAATATAGATCGACCAATTACCGGAGACCGATGCGCCAGGATTAATTAAGCGTTCTCCGCGCTGTAATTTACCGCGCCTTCGTCGCGGCCTCCCGATTCCACGGACAATGCTCGATGGCTGCGCCTTTTTTTCCCCCCCTCCAGATACCGCGAACGACGACGTTGGGATACCACTATTAGGTTACATTTACGGCGTATTAAAAGCCAGCGGCGAGGGGCGCGGGGTGGGGGGCGTCGGAGAGAAAAAGAAAACGAGGAGTAACAGGACGGGGCAACGAGATAAATAGGAAATGAGATAGCCCCCGGCTAGACGGATACTTTTCGTATCGCTGCAACGACTTTCAGTGTACTTCTCGGCATTCTACGCCGTCTGGTTCTCCTCTTTGACCTACTATCGCGCGAATAAGTGCGGGATCGGTGGAGAAGTTGCGACGAGTACGCGGGTCGCGACTGAATTCCGAGGGTCTTACAGCTGTTCCGGCGAGCGCGAGACGCGAGCGAATGCGAGCCGGAATTGCTCCGCGCTATGACAGTTGCAAGGTTGAGTTTCACGGGGTTGAATTACGGACTGCTATACCCGGAAGATGTACCGCGGGCACCAGACAATCCTTGGAATCCAGTTTCGAGCTACTCCGCGAAATATTTGGCGACTCCGCGTTCCGACGGCGCGAAAACTTTACCACGTAGCCCATCGATATCCACCGTCGTTCTTCCCTCATTTTTCTTCTGCCCAGTTTCGAGAACGTGCTAATCGTTTCGTTCGCCGAATTCGTTTAATCGTTCATGTTTTTGGGTGCTAAGGAGGTTTTTTGGCCGTTTTTCGGGGTTTTTTGGCCGTTTTTCGGGGTTTTTTGGCCGTTTTCGGAGATTTTTGGACAGGTTGGCATTTTTTTAAATTTTTTCATTAAACATTTATTGGTTAAATATTTATATATTAATAAATAATTTTATGATATATCATTTGTTAATTATATTTAATTATATTGTAGTGAGATTTATAAATTTATTCTACTTCTTAATAAGAAGTAGGATCAATAATTATTCTATAAATATATAAATAGATTTATTAAACCTTCATTATTTATCTAAATGGATCCATTTATATATATCTATGAGGACAGGTCATATGTCTAAATTTATAGTTGATTAATCACCGTTCGTAATTTCCTACAGGAGGAAGAAAATTTGTATGTTTTCATTTTCTGTATCGATGAAACATCAGGGTTGAAGAAAATTGGATGTTTGAAACAGTAAATAGACTAGAAATATTTTTATCTTCTCGTGTGATACGGAATTTGGCAAGTAAACTGTTTTCGAAATACATAGCAGTTACGTATGGAAATCGCGTTTTAAATATATTTAACTACGTAATATCCATATGTATATATCGACAACTATTTCAAAAAGAAGTTCACTTGCCAAATTCTGCATTAACAAAAACACCCTGTATAATCATTTAATACAGAATTTGGCAAATAAACTGTTTTCGAAACACATAGCAGTTACGTATGGAAATCGCGTTTTAAATATATTTAACTACGTAATATCCATATGTACACAAGAACATTCGATTCCATGATTTGTCAAGAATGGTTCACGAAGGAAAAGCATTAGATTCTATAATCCGTCGTAAATGGTTCACAAACAAAAGCTATTAGATTCTAGAATTCGTCAAAAATAGTTCACAAACAATAACCATTCGATTCTTTAATGTGATATCAACAACTATTTCAAAAAGATGTTCACTCGCCAAATTCTGTATTAAATGATTGTACAGGGTGTTCCAAAATTATGGTATTTCCGAGAAATGGGAGATTCCTGAAGTGATTTGAAGTAACCTTTTCCTTATCGAAAATACAATCGGCGGCTTCGTTTGCGAGTTATCAACGAAAAACCGTGACCAATAAGAGGCGAGATCGGCTGACAGGCAGCGACCGAGCCAATGAGCGGTACTGCGTTTCGTCCGCCTTGCGCCAACCGAGCTCGCCTCTCATTGGTCAGCGTTTTTCGTTAATAACTCGTAAACGAAGCCGCGGATTGCATTTTCGCTAAGGAAAAAGTTACTTGAAATTACCTCAGGAACTCTTCATTTCCTGAAAGTAACGTAATTTTAGGATATCCTGTATAGTCTATTTACTACTTCAAAAACCTATTTTTCCCCAGCCCTGTAAAGCATAAATAACAGAATAATTCTTCCAAGTTAAAACGCAAAGCTGCCGAAGGACAATAGTCAAGACAAACAACAATCGAACTCGCTGAATATTTATGAAATGTATCCGATTAGACTCGAACAGGGCAGAAAACTCCAAGGGTACCGAAAACTCTGAATACGGATCCTTTTTCGAAGATCCAAGATTATCTTGGAGTACGTTCCGAGATGATAATGAAACGGAAGTTTCGGCTGATTTACGTACCAGCATGGTTCTATCCGCTATTAATTAAGGCCACCTTGGACCCGGGAAAATCACCGACGAGAAATTAGTTCCCGGCGGAGAATGAGGACGGTACCTGCGGATGGGCGCCGCTGGATTCTTAAAGTACCGCGATTCTTGCGGAAATGGGGCGCGTAAATAGGCGTCGAGGGTCTCCCGTGGGAACCGGCGGGAATAAGTACTCGGATGCTCCCGGATCCGCTCGACTTATACTTCCCGGACGATTGCGAGAGGGTTTAGTGACAATTATCGAGTGATTTTTTTTTAGCTGCCGCACACCGTGAATCGGACGCGCAATTATTTCCTCCGTGTCAGCGCCGTGCGATTGCGCGCATTTTGCGAAATCGTGTTAAACGAAGTGTTACGTTGTCGTTGGCGCTAATACGTTGCGCTGTTACTATAATCGGCTTCGATTCACTTCGAAGGATTCGTTAAATTTGTTTTCGCAGTCGGGACGAGACATAATCGGCGCGGGCTAACAGGATCGTGCTCGTTCGAACGTTAATCGGCTCGTCGTAATTTTCTTAAACACGATCCGGCACGATGATCTCTTTGCACGCGCCGCGCCGTTCGACTCTTCTAGTCCAATTAGCCGGCGATCGTGACGGCTGAAGTCGTTACGGGCAATAAACGGCGCTCGGCGAATCTTCTATTCTTCTTGAAGAAATCGCTTGACAGCGCTTTCTTGGCCGTTTAACCTCCCGTTAACGGACCCGTTCGATCGCTCGTTAATTCCACTGCCACCGGATGCGATGATTATCGATAAAAGTAGCTTGCATACGATTCCAACGGACATAATCGTCCGTCTGAGAGAGCGATTATTAACTCGGGGGGGACAGGCGAATGCAGTTCTGGCAGCTATTTATAACTCCGTCGAAGTTCCGTAAGGATCATTGACTGCCGCGAACCCTTTGGAACGTTCTCCGGGGAGAGGTGACAGTCATTGATGTTAGATGAGCAGACACTGCTCCTCAATGACTCGCGTCAGTGCTAAGACCGTGTCCCTAGCAGATGCTAAGCCTTGCTACAGGCCTCGGAGACGTGTCTCCGCTATAACAAGCACTGTCTAGAGACTCTGGTCGCCTTTACAGTTGTGTATAGGGATTAATAGATGACACTAATCTAACCTGAAGGTTAATTACTCATACGCGCGAATATATCCAGCGCATACATCTGCTAGGTCCCGGATAAACCGGTCACCGGAATAAAACTGTCGACTTCGTCGCATCTTGAACATTTTGATTTTTACATTGTTTATATTTCCGTATCACCGGCCTCAGGGTCCTGCTAATTCAATTACGTCGTAATTGAATTACGTAATTGAATTACATTGCATTTCAATTGGATCGCAGTTCAACTACGTTGTACTTCAATTACATCGTAATTCAATTATACCGTATTTTAGTTACATTGTAATGCAATTACATTGTATTTCAATTACATTGTAATGCAACTACATTGTAATTCAGTTACGCGTAAATCGGTTAATTCAATTATTAATCATCTCAGCCAGGAGTGTAATTGAACTATTTTATAATTGAATTATTATGTAATCGAATTATAGTTTGTAATTGAATTACTCTGTAATTGAATTAGTTTGTGACTGAATTACTTTGCAATTGAATTAGTTTGTGACTGAATTACTTTGCAATCGAATTACTTTGCAATTAAATTACTTTATAATTAAATTAAATGGCGATCTGAATTACGAATTGCAATGTAATTTAATTATCTCGTAATTATAATTCCCCGAGCGATTCAATTATAATCCTGGCACAACTCGGGCAGACTTGAGAGGATGAACATTCGTGAATGGGAAATAATTGAAGAGCCGCTGCTTTTAGTGGCTGCATTAAACTAAATCGGGGAGGGGGGGGGGGGTTTAGGAGGCGCGAGGTATTTTCACGCCGTTAGCATCGCGAGATCGACGGGTTCGCAAAATAGACCGGAAAATGGTCTGTGTTACGTAACGCAAGGTTGTTCGAGGCAATCGTGCGAAGTGGAACGTGGCAATGGGCGCGCGCGAGGGAGGCTTTGAATGACCCTTGCTCATAATTATTTCGTAGTTTCAGCTTCAGCCAGATCTTTAAGTGCACGCTTAAATGGAACGACGATGCATCCGCGACGATCTTGCGCGTTCGCTCCACGCTCTGTTCTGCCTGTGAAACTTCTCTCGCCTGCTTTGCTGCACGCTCGCCGCAAGGACAACGGATCCTTGGCGCGCCGTCTCCTCGGATCGAGGCGATCGGACACACTTTGCTTCGCGCGAACTTCGCCGCTTTATTAGCCGTTCTTTTATTTTATTTTCTTTTCTTCTCTTTTCGCTGGACGGTCGTGGGCGTTCACCGGTTTCTCCGGGTATACAACGTTAACGCCGTTGTCCTTCGATCAACTTCTTCGAACTTCCCCCGGCGGGCTGTGTGGACTCTTGCGAAGCGAGACCGTTGTTCGAGCCCGGCTCCGCGGAAATGAGACTCTAACTAATTCCCAGGTTCCGTAACTCAACTTTCGCGGGCCTGGAACCGGTTTAAACGGCTCTGCTCCAGCGAAATAGAGTCCCGCGAAGTAGCGACTTCAATTCGAATCTGTATTTAATATTCTGCCGCGATCGATGTTTCGCTTAACGATGTGGTCTTGTCTGTAAACTTTCGATGAGAGAATGGCTAAAAGTGTTTACACGAATATCGATGCATCATTCGCAAGTTTCTCCGAAAATCATTACACCGAAAAGAGGTCGACTTCCCTTCGCGGTCCAACGCGATACAGTTGTACACCCCCTGGCGAAAAGTATTCGCCTTTTCGAACGCAATAACATTTTTTAAACTGCTCCAAATTGCTGGAATTTTTCGTTGTCGCAAATATATTCGTCGCAGGTTCAGACGAAAAAGTTTAAAAAACGCCCGATCTTCATTCCTCGCTGTTGCTTCAAATAACAGCGAAATTCAGAAAAAGTGAACCCTTTAACGATTAAAAAGAATTCCAGTCATTTAGCACAGTTCGAAGAAAGTCGTTGCGATCGAACACTTCTTGCCAGGTTTCGTACGAATAAACTTTCGTCCAGCTTCGATCGCCATAGAAGAGAACTCGCCGAAAGATCTGGCGACAGGCCGGGAATAACGCCGTAAAAAATACCGTTCTCATAACAATGGTTTCCGTCTCTTACGGGCGGCAAGTAGGTGACACGATCTATTCCGATGGGCAGCTGTAAATTAGCCATTTGTAAAAATACGGTCCTCGGAATCGGCGATCGAGCCGCGATCGTTCGGACGAAACGTGGTCGGTGCCCACGACTGTCATGGGAAGGGAAAGCCGATCGGGAGACGTAGTCCGGTTAGAATGAAGGAAAAGCGTGCCACGGTTCGCGAACGGGATAACCAGGCCCCATTAACCTTCTGCTCTGCTACTGTTCAGGCAAAGTGGACGAGAAAGCGACGCAACTACACGCGATAGCCTCGCTGAAGGTGCTGCTGGACGCGACCAGGCCGCACAACGGCGCGGCGACGTCGACGGCGGCACAGTACTCCGGCGCAGCGTCGAAAGAGACCACTCTGCAGTTGCAGCAGGGCTCCCAGGGCACGACCACGACCACCACCACGACGACAACCACCGCCGGCACCACTGCCGGCATCCAGGAACTTCCCAACGGCGGTATAGCCGCCGGCCTCGACGCCGGCCTCGAATCGGTAATTGTCGGATTCGACGGATGCCTGAAACTTTCCGCGAACCCCCCTATGGGCTCGCTCGATTATTGCGGTGCCATCGGCGCCGGTGGTTTCCGGCCCCTGTGTCCCGTCGCGGAAATTCCTCGTTTCGAATTTTCCCTCGATTCGCCGCCGAACGGGCAGCCTCCGCTCCAAGATCCAAAAATATTTACCTTTCGCGCATTCAGATTTGGGAACTCTGTTCGATGGCCTCTTTCTGTTGCATCTGCAACGGGTACTCCTGCGGAATCGTTGCACAAGATTTTAGAAGGATCGCATTTTGCAATGACCGATCGGATATCACCTTGACATAACCTTGACATGACCTTGACGTAACCTTGACATAACCTTGACATAATGATATATATGATGACATATATATCATATATGATATATGATGGACATATGATCCAATGATCAATTGGAACATTCTCAAGGCGATATCGAGACATCCAAAAGTCCTTCTAGCTGGGATTTCTAGTCTACTGCCTAAATGACAGCCATCATTTTCACAAATCTAAGGACGATAAAGTAACAAGTAGACCACACTGTCCTCCTTAGTTAACCCTTTGCACTCAAAGCTATTTTAACTGTAAATATAAAATAATTTTTCTAACTTCTAGTATTTCTATTTTACATGACAAAATGCATTTTATGCATATGAAATTGACTCTTGGGACTCGCACAACAGTTACACTCTTAATAATTTTTTAAATCTAAACTTTTTGTCAATATCACAAAATTATCTTAAAAGGTGATATAACAAATTTTAGTGGTGCCTCAGAGTTGCCACTCGAGGGCAAAGGGTTTAATTGTCCTAACTAACATTTCCGATCATCCAAGAACTGGAGCTTGAAAGTAATAAAATAATATTTAGATAAGTGAATACAAAGAAATGCGATTAAATTTGGAACTATGTAAAGTATAGAGAATATTCAAGCTACGCTTAGAAGGTAAAAGGCAAGCGATGTTCCGAATATTTTCAAATATCCTGGAATCTGGCAGATTAATAGAGAAGAAATTTTAATTAATGACGACGGTACAGGTATCTATTTTTTTCTTTTTTTTAAGAAGACGGGTGAAACAGTATTTTATTACTTTCAATAATGTCCACTAATGACGCCCAGTTAGAATTTAATCAAGTCGGTGGAAGCATCGGCATCGTGGAAATCGTTTAATGTTTTTCGTTCGAGGAGTCCAGGCTTCGTGTTCTTCCGAAGCTCTCGGTGACTGGCTGACCTTTCCCTCTGGCGAGTGCAAGCACTGCAGTGTCGGTGGCCGTTTCCGGCAGCCACGCGTCTGCCTGTCCGAGGAAGTTCATCGGTGCTACCGCAGTTCCCTTTAAACCGGCCCCGTTTGGGACGATAAGTGGAGCTCCCTCTTCTTGTTGTTAAATCTCTCAAGGCCTCTAATCAGCCGCCTCGAACAAAGCTACCGCTGCCAGCTAGGGAGTTAGCAACTTCCAGCTACGAAAGATCGAGGAGCTGCTCCGGGGAGGGGATCGAAAGCGAACCGACTCGGATTTCATGAAATTTTCTGGATCCCTGGGAAGCGAGTAACGATCTTGGTACCTTGGGCAGTGTATTAGACAGCTTCTTCGTGGAAGTAAACGACTGCGGCACTGACGATACGCCTCCATCAAAAATTGAGAACCATTTGATGCTCGAATTTACCTCTTTCGGGTAGGATGGTTCGAAAGGACTTGTGCACTCGTTGTACGGTGTGGAATAGTTCTTTATTCTCTTGCGAACTTTGTCTTCGGACGACTCGCGGTGCAGTGATCGAGTCTTCGTTTTTACACTCGCCGTTTGCCCTGGTAAAATTCCTGAACAACCCTGATTGGCTAACCCCACGCGTTGAGCCTTCCCAATCGGCGTTGTTCATTTGTCCTTTTCACCGCCTGTTCCTTACGTCCTTCGCGTATTTTCGGAACGGCGCGGTGATCGGAGGGGATAATGAGTTGGACGTGGCAACGTGTGGAACTTTTCCCTCGGGTCAGCCGCGTCGGACCACATGGCCCTTGAGTCGCTGGGTCCGCTTCAAGTATCCTTCGGAAACTCTCCGAATTTATGACGGTCTCCGTTTGCTATTGAGGTATTTCGAAAAAACTCTATTGCAAACGTGCGTCGTCAAGATTTGGAACTTATCATCTCAAAAATAGCTTCCTCTTCTGGTCGTTTGCACGAGGACTAAGGTTTCCATTGTGCGTACGAGTGGGCGCTGCAACCTAAGCTCTTCTTGCTCGCTAAATTTTCTACATCGAATGATTTTTAGCCGGCGCGTGAGTTCTCGATAAGTGACGACGCAGGGAATATTGAACAAAGTCGATAAGGAACTTCAAAGAAGAGAAGCGGCTTCTTGTCGATAAAATCGCTATTTTTAAAGCGTTCTGAATAAACATTAAGCGTTCATTCGAACCACACGATTTCTCTCAAAGTCTTCAGTCGCCGATGTCGATGGGTATTTATGAGACGACGCGAGTTCGACGAGCATCGATATAAAAAAAAAGTCCACGGAATGCTGCTTCAAAACAAACGTTTCGGAAAGCGAACTCGTCGCTCCGTTTCGCTGGAACAAACATAACACT
Organism: Megalopta genalis; assembly: GCF_051020955.1. Lineage (NCBI taxonomy): Eukaryota > Metazoa > Arthropoda > Insecta > Hymenoptera > Halictidae > Megalopta > Megalopta genalis. The sequence continues at coordinate 10,914,881 of NC_135019.1, forward strand.
TTCTTAGGAGCCTCTCAAGTGGCCGATGTAAGGGATCCGCTTCGTAGGTAAAAACCACCGAAATTGCTTCTCGCAGCTTTCAGGGGCGCGAGAACCGGGTCTATGTCACCCCAATCTCGACTCTGCTTCCTATCAGATTACCAGGGCTGCCCGAGGTGCTCCCACCTAACAGCTAGTGTCCGATAAACTCTAGCCCGTCGAGTCTTAGCTTGCCGAAGTGCCTGGAAGCGGTTTCTGTTTATACATCTGCTTCTGTTTTCACGGCGCGGCGTCTTCTTCGCCGGCTTCGTTAAAGTATCCCCAGTTTATGGGGTCGCGCTAAGCTCTTTTCCAATGACAGCTCGGCATTTCGTTCCTACTCGAACTCATTCCCGTCCCATGCTTTCCCAATCGTACGTACCTGGACAACGTTCTGAAATTTCTTCAGCTTCCCGAGAGCTCCGAGTTCAGTCAACGGGGTTCTACAGGTTGTCCCAAAAATGCCCCGCAATACGTAAATATGGTGTAGCTGAGATCATTCTAAGTAACTTTTTCCTTTGCGAAAATGCAATCTACGGTTTCGTTTACGAGTTATTAACGAAAAACAGTGACCAATCAGAGGCGAGATCATTTGGCGCGAGCCAACGTGCGGAACTGGGCTCCGTGCGCTGGTTGGCTGGGCCGCCGCGCGCCAGCCGAACTCGCCTCTTATCGGTCAGTGTTTTGCGTTAATAACTCGTAAACGAAGCCTCGGAGAAAATTTTCGCAAAGGAGAAAGTTGCCTCAAATGACCTCAAGAACCTCCCATTTCCGGATTGCGAGACATTTTCGGGACACCCTGTAGAGTCAAAGTGTCTAGTTTATGGGCACTCATTAAGCTCTTTCAAGATGACAGCTCTGCTCCAACTCGTCCTCGAGTAATAGTTTCTCGATGTACAAACTCGGACAATGCTTCCAGCCGAGCCGCAAGAATAAAATGTCTCCACTTTCTCGCCGAAGACGAAAGCTCGGATTTTAATCAACAGACGTCCCTGGACTAACAAGAAGCTCGATCCCCAACCAACTGGGCGTCCAACAAACCTAGTCGAGCTTTTCTTCGGCCGTTTTCCACGCGGCTCCTGGAGCCTAAACAACGGCTTCGTTAAAAGTAACTCGGAATCGTCGGCGCAGAAAACTTGCTAAGCCGCGCTCCGGCCTGAAAGCCTGCCGCGGAGGTAAATCCCGAGCGGGATTCCGCTGAAAGCCCTAAGTATTTCAATATCGACAGCGTCGGTGAGTGGCTCGCGGGCGTAGTTAGCCCGGCAGCCAATGGTAGCCTGATCCGCGCGGTCTGGAAGGATCCGGAACGCGTCGCCGCGAATTTCCGCGCGATTCCCGAAAAGCCTGGACCGTCCTCGAGAGAACAATGGGGACGAGGGGAGTGGCGAGACGCGAGCCGAATTCCGGCGTGATCTCGTTCGCCGTTCCTGGTTCAGGGCGAAGGGGTGACAAGCTTCTTCGAGCACGATCCTCCAGGATCGCAATTTGAATTCGCTTCCTGTCACGAAGCCGGGGCCGCTCCTCTCTTTCGCTTCCACGGAAAATAACAGCTCGACCGTCGGCCCCCGCCGTATTCCCCGGCTCAATTATCGCCTATCGATCGCGACCAATCAGCCTTATATCGTGCTTACTCCGTTTCTTTCCCGATGCCGAACGGACGCCGCCTCGCCGAGCGTATTCTGCCCGGCGCGGCTGGTCCGTAATTCCGAGACCGAATCTCGACGCGCTGAAATAATGAAACTCCGCTCGAGATAATCGTGCCCGACGATATGAGGCACCGCGGCTCCAGCCATCGGAGAACGGGGAACTAACGATCATTGGATTCCGATGCCGGAGCACCGTGTTTTACTCGTCGGCCACTCGCGAAGACACTTTCAACGGGATCTTCGTCTCGAAGTGGCTTCCTTCTTTCCTGCGCAACTCGCTCGCGGATTTATGCTTGTTAAACGCGTGCGGAATGGGCCTGTAATTAGTCCGCGAATCTTATGCGTTTATCGCAAATATGATTAAGTCGAAACAGTGAAAACATTTGGAGAATTTAAAAATACTGTCGCATTACTTTCAACTCGTTAAAGCTATTAAAGAAACGATACGAACGTCGATGCAGCTTCTGTATCTTGCAATCGGTGCGGACGATTTTCATTTTCATAAAGATCCGCTTGTTCATTTACAATGCCTTGACAGACAGGATCTCGAGTGACGAGCGAGATCTGCGATCCAATTATATGCACACCCCATGGGTACGTGTGGACAATTATACCGCTTGTAATGAATAAGTGATGTGCGATATGAATTAATGTTATAAAACGATGCATGTCGGCGAATTTTATTTCGGGTATATAATCGGTTATTTGTGGGAATTATTACGTACTGAGTGGAAGAATATTTCTTCGGATTTAATGGAAAAAATTGATAGAATGCCAAAATTAATCAAAGAAGTTTTAAGAACACGCGGTGGGTGCATCGATGAAAAGAATATTTAATTGCCTTTTCGTTATCGTTATATAAATACATTATTGACAAAAGAAAAGAACATTTAATTACCTTTTCGTTATTGTTAGCGAAATATTGAATACATTATTGGCAAAAGAAAAGAACATTTTTAATTGCCTTTTCGTTATCGTTAGTGAAATATTAAATACATTATTGGCAAAAGAAAAGAACATTTAATTGCCTTTTCGCAATTGTTAGTGAAATATTAAATAAATTATTGACAAAATACATTCTCTAATATAGATACAAATAATAATAATAAATACAAAAATCATAATAATATTTGTTGCTGATTTCACAATATTTTACAGATAATTCTCTTAACCAGTTAGCTGTGGCGCCGCCATTTCAGAGCGCGCACCTACTGGTGTCCCAAAAATGTCTCGCAAACCGGAAATAAGAAGTTCCTGGGATCATTTGAAGTAACTTTTTCCTTATCGAAAATGCAACCCGTGGCTTCGTTTACGAATTATTCACGAAAAACACTGTCCAATGAGAGGCGAGCTCGCCTAGCGCTTGGCAGCCGAGCCAATGAGCGCACGAAGTCCAGTTCCGCTCATTGGCTCGGCCGCCTTGCGCCAGCATATCTCACCTCGCATTGGTCACTCTTTTTCGTTACTAACTCGTAAACAAAGCTATGGATTGCATTTTCGCCAAGGACAAATTTACTTCAAATTACCTCAGGAACCTCCCATTTTCGGATTGCGAGACATTTTTGGGACACCCTGTATATGTGTCACGAGAATCAAGCGATGACAAGTATACTCGTCAAACACAATGTAACTGCCGCTGTCAAAATATTGGGCCAAAAAGACGGTTTTATTTGATAAAATTAACAATTTTATTACTAATATTTACTTATTCACTTGACGTTAACATATACCATATACATAATAAACGGAAAACCCAGGGATAATCGAATACTTATAAAAGTTAAAAATTCAAATTGCTGCTGTAGAGAGAGTGGTATTTAGCAAAGCAAGGAACAATATATAATGGCACTTTGCACGTCGAACACCAATACCGTGATTCTTTTCTAATTTTATTTTTATAACAATGTAAACAACTTCGTGCAGGATTGACCTCAAAATATTCTGAACATCTTGAAATTTGAGAATATGTTTTTGTTTTCCTTAAAATTACAATTTAAATAGCCAATGATCGCTACTTCTTACGCGCGACGAGTATACTTGTCGTGTCACAAAACATTGCCATTTCTCCATGACGAGTATACTCGTCAGACACAGCTAACCGGTTAATCAAAGAAGCCACATGCTTATGAAGAAGTCCACATACTTATGGCCGGCGGTGTATATCATTGTCCACGAAGGCCGTGTTAGGTCTCCGATTTGCCCGAAGCTCCACGATTTTGTGAAGTCACGTGCAGACTAGCCGTACACGAAAGCTGGCCGACCGCGCTAAAATAACTGTTGCTAAAAACCGAAATCCCGTTCGCGAAGGGAACTTGGCAAAAAGGGCACCGCCGCGAGATTAGATACAGGCCCCGGTGTCATTCTTTCTTTCACGGTTCAAAAGCTCCGGCAAAATGTCACTAAATCCTTCGATCCACGGCGCAGCGCGCCATTGTTCCTGGCATCAGCGGATTTCCGGCGGCAGGAAGACGTCGGGGAATCGTTCGATCGCGGGGCAAAGAAAATTCTATTGGATTCCAGCGTCGGTGGGCGTGCGTGACGACCGGCGACTGGCAACTATTATCCTTGGGGCCCCGGATCGATAGATTTTTCATCGAAAACACGGAGCCAGCCGGTCTCCGTAAATGGTTCTTGCCGGGCTGTCCCCGAGGGATCGAGTCCGGGACTCGTCGGGGTCGACCGGTTGTCGCTCAACGTGAAAATGTAACGAGCCATATCGCAGTTTCCCCGGCATGCGGGACGTGTCCTATCTGAAATTCCGTCCGTCTGCCCGCGAACGGAGATAGATATTTGATGATACCTCTGGACGTATCGCGCCGATACGAGAAACCGGCCGAGCAACTCCTTATTTTACGGATCGTCGAGTCCTGACAGATGACCCCTCGTTCTTCTTTTTTCGCGCGATCTTTCGCTTAACGCGTCGAGTACCGCGCCGGTCACAGATCAGCGACGCTAATTATTAATTAGATTTCTTGACATTCATTTTTATTCGAATACATTGAACCGAATTAAATTTTACCGGCGCACAGTGGGCCGGATCGAATATTTTAGTGACTTTTCGACAAAAACCTGATTTTCCCATATTAATGTCCAGTAAATTTTTATTGCTTGTTAAATGTCCATTACACTCGAAAGTGGAAATATTAATGATCATAAATTTTGTAATGGATACGACAATTTAAAGTTCAACATTTTGAACACTACATTTGACGCCAAAAAATATGCTTCTTTTCCTCGCAATGTCCTGTGACGAACCTAATTAATGTTTTCCTTTGCTTTCTTTTTTTAACATTAGGAGGCAATATTTCTCGTTAGAAAACAGTAACTTCAATTAAGATTATTGCAGACTATAAATGAAAAATGTAATGTTTAATAAAATACAAAAAGTGTAAAAATTCTCTACATTTGACTAGGAATATCTTTTGACACTCGAGGAATCACAGTTTCGGACAAACGGTATGTTTTCAGGATACTTTTCTCTATATATCTCTGTAAAAGTTACATACCAAGACGAACCAGATTGCAAATTGAAAATATAAAAATAGTTTGCAACATTATATTTAAACAATTTTGTTCACAAAAAATGTCAATGAAAATATTATTATATTATTATTATTTAATAATAATATAATATAATAATATAATAATATTATTTAATATTATTATATTATTATTGTTTAACAAATGCAAGAAATATTTAATTATCTGTAGTTGAAAATAACTATTTTTTGAATATTATTGGTGAAAATTTCGTTGTAATATCTTTGATGGTTCAAAAGCTATAACAGAATGTCACTGAATTTCTCGATTCAGCCCACTGTGCAGCGTGTTCAGGATGTAAAAGAATCAATGTACACAGTAATGTCTCCCTAACTGACGCTCAGATTGCGCACAAAAATGGACAATTTGGGAAGAGGAGATACGATTATTCGAGCCTTGCAGCTCGTGTCTATATTTCTTGACAATTTGTAACTATGAAAACGAACCGCAAGGCTCGAGTAATCGCATCTCCTTTTCCCAAATTGTCCATTTTTGTGAACAATCTGAGCGTCAATTAGAGAGACATTACTGTACCGTCTCCACCGACGTCACAATTTTTACCAACTTCAGTTTCACTGATTAAATTATGCGCTTAGATATTTTCTGCGAATATTTCCGCTGGATCTTTCGCAGTGAACACGTTAACGAACAGATCGTCTGGATGCCACAATGCTGAAGATATTCCCCGGATCGTGTCCTTTGTGCAGCCCACGATTCTCGGGACAATGTAATCGGTAAATTAAATCGTGAACTCGGTTCGTCCGTGTACCGCAGATTTCTATGCGCCTTCGGCGTCCGCAAATTTGTAAAATACAGAAACGCAAGCAAACATCGTATCCGTGTTCAAAAACGTTTTCGTGCACACGTATCGCATGTGCTTGTATAACAATTCGTTGTACAAATTAGGTTCTGTTATTCAAATCTTCCTTCGATTAGAATAAGCGTGATTCTACTGTGGTTTCCATTGGATTTTTCCAGAGTGAACAAAACAGATCCTTCTCTATCGCTCTGAATCGTATAAAGTGATCAGCAAATATTGTGATTCGAAGACAGACTAGCGAAATTTCTTTCCAACCGAAAGAAATTATAATATCTAACTAGTTTGTGCCAGAGCTCGCGTTGCTCGCATCGAACGCAGATGCCGGGAGATCTTTTGGGTGCCAACGCAGCGATCGCCGAGCGAACATCCCTTGTCCGTTCGACGAGACAAGCCGCATTGTGCTCCATAATAGCAGGACGTTCGGAAATTGGGTCGTTTTCCAGCGGCGAAGATGTCGGGGCTGGAAACAAGGCAATCGGGAAGAGTGGCTTCATCCCTCTTCCCTAAAGGACTTTCGCTTTCCATTCGTCGCAGCTTTCTCCCTAACATCTTTCACTGGTAACCCCTGCATCGGTAAACCGTAATTCTTTCGATACACGATGTCTCAGCGTCATCGTTCCGAACTACTTTTCCCGACTATTGTCTCCGATCGATCCCAGTGACGCGATCTCGAGATATCGCGAGCGAAAGCCGCGATTGTCGAAGCGACTCGCAGGAACCCGATGATTTTATGGAATTCCGACGATAAGACACGGCACTGTATCGTCGTCGACGGTGTCGAGGAGGACGACGGACGTCCGCGTGACGTCGGACGGGTCCTCGGAAGCGGCGGAATTAGCCTCGGCATTTTTCCGGGCCGATATTAGCCGGCGTCGCTGCTTAAAACGCGGCCGCCGCGCGGATCGCGAGGGATTCTCGAACCTCGCTTTGTCCTAAATGAGTGAGAGAAGGCCTTTTCATTTTGAATGCGCCGCGAATCTGGGTCAATTCTGGCTACACCCGGCGTGCACCGCGCGCATTCACTATTTCAATCCCGCCTCCAACGCCGCCGCGCCGCCTCGGATAATCGAAGCAAAGTCGCCAGCCGATACGCTTCCCCGGTTCCGCGTTCGAAAACACGCTTCCTACTTCTGCGTACCCCCAGCACCAAGGTCACGTGCTCTTGATCCGCGATCTTGATCTTCGCGTCCTTCGTCCGTCGCCGCGCTCGAGCCGATGCCCAATACATCGCCCTTGTTATTCCTGCAGCGACTCGCGTCGAAGAATGCCCAGCAATCTGGAACGAGCACTCTGGTTTCTTCTGGTTCGACAGAGTTCTCGCACCCCTGGAACAACCAACAAATTCTGGAAAGATTTGCCGATATACAGCAATGTCTCCCTCACTGACGCACAGATTGTCCACTAAAATGGATAATTTGGGAAGAGGAGATACGATTATTCGAGCCTTGCGGCTCGTTTTTATAATTGCGGACAATTTATAACTATAAAAATAAACCGTAAGGCTCGAATAATCGTATCTCCTCTTGCCAAATTGTCCATTTTTGTGGTCAATCTGGGCGCCAATTAGAGAGACATTACTGCACTTCCGACCTGCGCGTCTATTCGATTTTAGCTTATTTCAGTTTAGTTTACTTTCTTGTTCCATCTTATATTTTATTTTCTCGCTTTATTTCATCTATCACTTGTAATCCGTAAGGAATAAATTGTTATTGTTATTACTTCCAACTGCACGATTTAAAACTGTATAATTTCAATTCGATATAAAGAAATTCCGAGGGTTCGGTGTTTGCAATTTATTGTACGACACAGAGGTGAAAATCGATGCGCTGCGAGATAGTTGGTCCTCCTGGTTTGGCACAGTTTGCGCGCAATTAGGGTACGCAGAAAAATCTGCAAATATTTGCTGAAGTACTCCGTGGCGCCTAGTTTGGGACCATAAAATTGAAATTTCCGAACGAAAACGGAAAAGCATAGCCTTTACGATCGTTTTCCGATACTGCATCGATGATTGAGTACTCTGTACCCATCGGCTCTACTAAACGATATGAAATGAGCTTCGAATAATGAATTTGCATTTGTATAAACGTATAGAGCCATTCAGAAGGAATCGCTCTCTTCGACTTGAAACCTCGATTAGAAGCAGACACAGCGTGCAACGACGATTATTGTATCAGAAACGGCAGCGCGTCGACCGAAATCGTCGCAGCAGCGGAGAAATCGATGCATGATCAGACGCATGGTCGAACGAGTTTCGTTAGGGCGTCTAAAAGTGTCTAGTCGTTTCGAGGAGGTATCATCGGCGCATTTGTCCGACATTACTCGTCGGACTTGTGTTGGCAGCAATTACGCCTGCGGCGCGACTTCCAGCTGGAAAATCCGAACACCTGGCGTGGGCCATTGTGCCGCGGTTAGCCGAGGATGAATAAGGACTCGCTTTGTGCCTTTGCGCGGCTCGTGGTTTTTCGAGGCGTGTCTTTGCCGAGGCCGGCCGTGCCTGTATCCTACTTGGCAACAATACGCGGCCGGCGCCGAGTGTGTCGCGGATGATAAAACCAGCCCGCGGTTAATCCCATTCGACCGTACTCTCGCTCGGACGGATTCTACCGGGCGCCTGAAAACCACCGAGAAAACGGTCGTGTTGCTAATTTCATCGCGGAACTAACGAACGTGCCTGATTCCAGGGAGAGGAGGATGAACCTCCGGAGGCGTTGGACATGGGCTGGCCCAGCAGTCCCAGGAAGAGGCTAACCTACATCCTGGTCGCGCCCATTTTGTTCCCTCTGTGGCTCACCTTGCCTGACACGAGGACACCCAAAGGTAAAACGACCTCTTTTCGACGATTCACAATCGGGAACTTAACCCTTAGCGCTCCGCGCGTTTTTCAAATACTGGCTACCAGCAACTCCGGCACATTTTTGGAGCGGAGCGGCTGAGATAAAGGAAGTCTTATTTTGAGCGGAAAAGATTACACGTCCTTGTGAATGCATTTGATTTTATTTATTTTATAAATATACATTTTCCTATTGTAAATAAAAGATAAATTTTAAATTTTGTAATTTACCACGGTGCGATATCTTTGGTAGCAATCTCCCATGTGCATTCTGGGTTTACTTGGACAAGTGTCACAGTATTCGCTTTGCCAAATAGAGTTACTAGATATTTCTTTCAAGTTTAGAACATTTTCTGCGTAACCGTTGGTTTCCTTTATAATTTCATTTACCGATTCGTCCGTGAAAAATAATTTAAAATATTGTATCGGCCGTTCAATGTTCGTAGGAACTTGTGGTCCAATGACCTGCGGCAATACACTAAAAGGTATTCTGTCTGGAATATGTAATTCTTCCGTAACATCGCGCCATTCATCCAAGTCTTGTAACGAATCTTCGCTTTCACTTTCAATAATTCTCATTCTTCGTCTCTTTGGTAGTATAATTTCGCTACTACTACTCGAAGTGTCAGAATCATAACCAACATTGTCCTCCACAATGACTTTTAACTCTTGAGAATCAAATACGTTTTCGGTATCACTCGGCTCTAAATTCTCATCATAATATTTATTTTCCTCCATGTTGCTAACTATAGAAAAGGTCAAAAAATGGTTTAATCGTAATGGTACAGACTTAGCACGTTTTAACTACAGATAACAATTGCTAACGCCGACGATAACGTATGCTAAAAACGTTTGGCTCCGCAGCGGAGCCTTCGGAGTTACGGAACAAATGACAAATGTCTCCGTAACGGAGCCTTCGAAGCGCTAAGGGTTAAATTTGTTCAACTCGTCTGCGAGTCCATCGCTGATACCTTTTTGCTGTTCTTCGAGAAGCAATGGCTATTTGTAACTTATAAAAAACATGTATCGCTTGAAATCCGAGGTTCATAATATTTAATATGCATTCGCTATGGACTAATTTACTGTGGAATAGTTTGAGGGGCAATATCAATTTTAATCGTACGTGAAGGATGTTAATTTTTATTTCATTTTACTTAGTTTACACTTTCGTTTCACTAGACCGCAGACTTTTATGCAAAATAAATATTGATAAAAATGGCATTCCGTTAGTAATCATTTTAATAACTTCCACATAGGATAAAGATATCATCAAATTCTGCTGACGTCTTCACAGTTTTGTATTTGACCTAGCTATTATTATCAAAAATGCAGTCTCTCTGATGATTACACAGAGCTTCGTCAAAAATGTATTTCTTCTTTCAACAGTTTTAATATGTTGAGAGTAATATGTCTTCATTGTTTCCTACTTGAAGTATTGATTTTTGTCATATATGCATAAATTTTTGATTCCAGTCACTATAAAATTAAAGGTTCTGATATTTAATCTCTGAAACTTGCTAGATGTCGAGCTTGAATGTATTAAATAAAACTGACTAAAAAATCAGCCCAATAAAGTCAGCACAGGAATATGTAATAGCAGTGCAATGAAAGAGTACTAATTACTCTAAGACAACGGTTAAATTTCAATATATAGTATCAACAACCCGAAATCCTATACGCGATGCAAAATTAACAGATCGCGCGGTTCCAAGGCTAATATTCGAATCAACTGTCTAACAACGTTTTCTCGAAGGTCAGATTAATTAATCCGGTTATGTTCGGCTCTCTCTCTCTCTCTCTCTCTCTCTCTCTTTGTGCTTATTGAACGCACACACGCGATTTCTGCGAACTGCGGCGACGGCATTCGCAAGAATCCACAAACCGAAACGATCCGAATATGGGAGCGCAATCTTTGCAGGCGAACGGTGGTCGGTCGAGCCACCGCGGGCTCGGTAAATTACGGTTGAAAATCGGTGTTGGCGTGCGGAAGGTAAAAGCGCACGGTCTACGGACGGTCCATACCCTTTGTTCGCGCGTTTTCGCTCACCCGCCGTGCCCCCTCCCAATCTTGCCAAGTAATCGTCCGCAAAGAACGTCGAACGCCGCGCGCCGCCTCCGCGTCGTTCCCGTGAACACCGTTACGCGAATCGCGATCAAATTTTCCGTAAATAGCCGGTGAACCTTCGTGAACCGTTCCTCCTTCCGTGTACCAACCGCAATCGACGACGAATCATCGGGACCGGTTATTCCTGAACGAGTCTTGCAACATTTAGCGCGATCGCTGCATCGAACGGGTCGCGCGGGCATCAGCTGGACCAGTTGTTCCAAAATCTGCAAACTGCAAACTCCCGGGCTTCTTATTGCCAGCTCTTTTTTTCCTTTTCATTGAAATTTAGTCTCCGGAAAAGAAGATATCTGTGCAAGTTTTGTATGTTCATTGCTGCAGCAGTTTACGCAGTTGTTGCTTTTTATACTTCATGCTTTGCCTCTCATTTTCATCTTTATATAACAGGTACATTTGTTGCACTTTCATTTACTTTCATTTTATTCCTATAATACTCTGCGACGGTAGTTCTATGAATTAAATAATTATTCACACTACATTTTCTGGGACACATTGATCTAAATTGGACAGACGTTTACTTTAACCCCTTGTTATACTTTGACCAGTATGACACGTGATGAAGATTTCTAGTAATAACCTGTTAAATACGAATGCTATTCCGTTCTTTTTAGTCTGAATAAAATTCTAATTTCTTGTCATCGGTATTTAAACATTTCAGTAAATGTAGATACGCAGTGAATATAAATTATTCTTTTCCTTCTTAGAAATTATGTAGAAACCGAAGGTCAACGACTGGAGTGTCCGCGACCGCGTTATAATTTCGGAGCGTCCTCCGAAATCACAAAAAACCGATCGGTGCTCGCGAACTGCCGTGCGTCAGTCCCACGCGACGTGCGTGTGCGTGCGTACGTGAGCGCGCGATGTTCGATTGCGCCGCTGGCTAGGACGATCGGGTAGTATCGGGCGCTATTAGGACGCTCGGCTAGCGTCGGCCGCTGCTAGGATGATCGGCTAGTGTCGAGCGCTGCTAGGAGGCTCGGCAAACATCGGGCACTGATAGAATGATCGGCTAGCGTCGGCCGCTGCTAGGACGATGGGCAGTCGTCGGGCGGTGATTGAACAAAACGGCCAAATTCGCAAGGAGACTCGTAATGTTCGGCTAGCGCGCCGATAAAAGGATACGCAGAGCGCGAGACGGAACACGACGAACGTCAACACGTAAATTATGATCACGCTCACGAATACGATTACGATTACGGTTTTCGACTTCGACGTACAATTACGAGAATTATTGTACACAGCTTCACTGTTTAGTAATGAGTAAAATAGTTTCTAAAATCTACTACCTCTACGAAGACTATAAAACTGTAACTACGAAGAAAATGGTGCGGTAAGAGGTTAAGAAAGATGACGTTCCAAAGAAAGTTCACTTCTGCAGTATTAAAAACACTGAGAAATAAATAAATAAATAAATAATTTACGTTCGGATACGATTTCGCAATAGAAAAAAAGACGATTTAGGTAAAAGGGCTGGTTGTTCAAACAGAATGCGAAAACATTGCCATACCGAATACCAGAAACGAGCAGTGTCCCAGAAAAACTCTGGACGCGTTAATCACGAAACAACCGTTGTAAGATGGGCCGTGGGTGCACACGACGGTGTCTGTTATTCAAAACCGATTCCCGGTTGCCATCAATCACGTTACCGAGCTGCATTATCTCGCCCTATTAACGGGCCTGTATTTCAACCGGACACAATGCCTGCCGACGAAAGATGATATTGACACGCTAATTTCGAATCGACGACTGATTGTTGCCGGCTGGCGCAGCGAGGCATTCACAGCTTGCCCGTCGCTTTTCATTGTTACAGAAAATTGCGAAGCGGCCTCACTCTCTCGCCCTCTCTCTCTCTCTCTCTCTCTCTCTCTCACACACGCTCTTACTCTGTACCCTTCTCTCTGCCTGTCTCTTTCCTTTCTCTCTCTCTCTCTCTCTCTCTCTCTCTCTCACACGCTCTTACTCTGTACCCTTCTCTCTGCCTGTCTCTTTCCTTTCTCTCTCTCTCTCTCTCTCTCTCTCTCTCTCTCTCTCTCTCTCTCTCTCATGATTTCAATACGCGGCAACAGGAAAAATTCGTTTCCCCGCGGAAAATCGAACCGCTGAATCGCATACCGGAACAGCCGAGCCCCGTTTAGTTAGAGCCATTAAGCAAACTTCGTTTCGTTTCGCCAGTGAGAATCGTTTCGCGTCACGGTATCATCCCCCTAACATCCTCCATGCTTGGCATCGCTCGCCGAAATATCTACGACCATAACACTTTCACGTCCCTGCGAAATACCATGTTCAAACAATTTTTTAAAGGGCCCGCTGGCCACGGTCGCTGAACATTGATTTCGGTTATTTTTCTACTGCTTCGTATTCGTCGAAGGTAATTCGAAAGTATAACGGACAAGTAGGACAACAGAGAACGTTGGTCGAAGTTCGAGTGACTCAATTGTTTTATTCTTTAATATTTCACCGAGCCTGGTTTAAGCGCTGAAACGGTCATACGAATCGATGATCCTATAGAATATTGGATACAATGTAAATTTGTACAGACGTTCTTCTTCCTTTCTCATTTCATGGCTCCCGTTGTGGCCCAATTAAAGTTACAACAGGGACTCCCTTAACCGAACATTTATTTTTACAATATTCTGCCATCCAAACGTTCTGTTATCCGATCATTGTATTATTCAGACACGTTATCACATAGCAGAGAACTTGAATACTTGAATACATTCGTCGGTAATGTTTTGATATTTTTTTTCTTTTTTTCTGCTGTTTCTTTCCTTTTTTTCTATTTGTTTGTACTTATAAGATTGCTACATAAAATCTCTCTATTTGTTATCACTTCTTCTGTAGCAAAAGGTTTTTCTATCTGTATACATGTGAACAAATTATTATGTATATATTATATTATGTATTTATAAAATAATTTATAAAGTAATTTATAAAATAAAAATATATAAAATAAAAATATTATAAAATAAAAATATAAATATACTATATAAAATCTCTCTATTTGTTACTACTTCTTCTGTAACAAAAGGTTTATATATATATATAAGAAGTAGTAACAAATAGAGAGATTTTATATAGTATATTTATATTTTTATTTTATATAATTGAACTAAAAATACACGGCTGTTCAACGCATAAAAAGTCATTAACGCCCAAAGTGAACTTCCACACGGTATAGCTTTAGCCTAATTTCGCCCGAAAATCGTCAGTCTGCCAAGGAATCGTATCTCGGAGTGTCTCGCGCAGTTCTCGGCAAGCCTGAAAATACTAACCCCAAGGAATTTTTACTCCGAATTCATTTTTCTCCGACGCGATCGCGGGAGCGGCGCGCATGAAGGAAGCAAATGATTAATTGGACTTCCAATGTACCGTCAGGATGATAATTGACGGGCGTTTCACGTGCTCCGACGAACTCTGCCTATTCCTGGGGGCGCGTCGGGCAAGTTTCTTTCTCGGCCAGCCGAAAGGGAGAGACTTAAAGCCGACGTTTCAGAGAGAAATTTCGCGGAACTATTTCCTATGTAGACGATCGCGGTTTAGCGGGTCGGCCAGGTTGCCGATTATTCTCCCTTCCCGATCGTCCCTTCGTTTTTCTTTCATTTTTTTTTCCTTTTTTGTTTCACCGCCGACTCTGCTCTTCCCGAATCCGTCCCCTTTGATCGTATTCTCAGCCCCGGAAATCGCTCTTGAAATAACGACCCGCGTCGCGATCGAACGGAAAGCCTGCCGCTTTGTCTGCGAAACCGTGGACCTCGATATCGGTCGGATAGCACAGTTCAGATCCTTATCGAACCGTTCAATACACGTATAATCGCGGATATTCGACCTTTCGGATTAGATTATCCGTGGTACCTTGGGCGTGGTGGCCCTCCGAGCTACAGGGTGTTCGCAAAATATTTTTAGAAATTTAGAGCTTCGAATCGCAATCGAGATTCAATAGATAGGCGAACAATCGGTAGCTTAGCTAAAAAGTAAATTTCGTTTCCCGTTAATTTTCTGCTTTTCTGCAATTCTTTTTAACGATATATCTCGTCAATTTCTTAACAATAAATTATTTCACTCTGTTGCAAGGGGGATTGGAGAATACTCCCGTGTTTTTTAAACGAAGATTCCTTTGCATGCTGCGATTAAAAAATATTTTCAACGCAGTAGGTGCGTATTCTTCGTAAAAGAATATTTTTTCCTATTGGAAGCAAGATTGGACAATGTTCCTATACATTTTTCATATTGATCGTTACTGTATTAAAAAAAAAATGATTAAAGTTGCTTTTTGAATCGAGAATTTTTTAATGGAATGAAAACATATAAAGAAATTAAAAGATATAAAAGACCGTTTCTCGGAGTAATCGTAACCAGTCGCACGGAAGAAGCTTAAAGGGTTCTCCAGTAGCAATTAAAGCGCATCGATCGTTCGCGGACACCCCGTATACCTGATCCCTTCTTGGCAGCTCGCGAAGGGGAGATAACACGTAGACAAGAGAGGTGGGATAAGGGACAAAGAAAGAGAGAGCGCGAGCAAAGAGAAATGTTAGGAGTGGGTTTCCCGTTCAATCTTCGAGAGGACTCGGCTACGTACTACGGGAACGCTGTTATCCCGCCGGATAGGACAACTATCGTTCAAATCTTGAAAATTTGAATGCATTGAATTTCGGATCTTGGTCCTTCCGAACACGGTTCCTCTTCTCGGGGAATGCGAAAAGGATGAACAATTCCGCGAGGGTAACGCTGGGGGATCGAATTCAAAGGAAATACCGGGTCACGGAGACCGGGCCGCGTCCCGTCCGATGCAGCCCGTGTCCGAGAAAAGAGATGCGTTTACGACGAGGGAACGCTGAGATATTCGATCTATTTGTCTTCCAGGGAAGAAGCTGTTCCCGGTGACGTTCATCGGGTCGATCTTCTGGATAGCGGCGTACTCGTACTTGATGGTGTGGTGGGCGAACGTGGCCGGCGACACGGTCGAAATACCGCCGGAAGTGATGGGCCTGACTTTCCTGGCAGCCGGCACCAGCATCCCGGATCTGATCACCAGCGTGATCGTCGCCAGGAAAGGTTTCGGCGACATGGCAGTGTCCAGCTCCGTCGGCAGCAACATCTTCGACGTGACCGTCGGGTAAGATCATCAGAATTTTTACATTTCTTTCTCCTCGACCTTTTGTCCTCCCATTCAGTTACAACTGGACCGAGCTTGGAATATGGCTGTCACACCGTTGACAAGACTAAATGTGCCATCAAGTCGTAGGTGAAAAACCATGAATGTTTAAACTGTTATAACTTTGTGGGAAAAAAATCGTGCAGCAATGTACTTAGGCTTAGTTTAAAGAGTGAAGTCTCTACTTTCGTATCCTTGAATTGTCTCATTTTTAAAATCTCGGTATTGTCTCGTGCAAGACGATCACACCGAAGATGAGACTAAATGTGTCACCAAGTCATAGGCGGAAAACCGTGAATGTTCAAACTATTGTAGCTTTGTGAAAACGAATCATACAACAATGTATCTGGGCTTATTTTAAAGGGTGAAGTCTCTACTTTCGTACCCCTAGATTATTTCATTATTAAAATCTCAGGATTGTCTCATGCAAGAGAATCGCACCGTAAATGAGACTAAATGTGCCACCACGTCATAGGTGGAAAACCGTGAATGTTTAAACTATTGTATCTTCGCGAGAGAAAATCGTAGTTCGACGAATTTCTTTCGCGCGACACAGAAAATCGTGGGGGCAGGAGCGAAGGCCATTAACGAGGGTGTTAATGATACCGCATGAACAGCACACGTGTGTCTAGATTTTGGACCGGACAAAAAAGGCGAGAACTGCGGGTCACGCGGGGAAGAGGGGTGAATCGCGGGGTGGCGGACGGTGGGGAATGATTGCAAAAGTGTCTAGAGGCAACGAGCGCCGCGGTGTCCCTGGGCGGGGCGAAAATGCGTAAAGCGGGACACGTGGGGCCGCGTCGCGCGTCGCGTCAATCGGAGGACTTTTTCCACACAATAAAAGCAAAGAGTGGTCCGTCTCGCCCTCCCCCGCCTTGCCGCCGGCCACCCCCGCGGCTGAGATAATTTATCGATATTTGTTTTCTCCGCAGTCGAATGTAGGTCGCGTATGGATTTACGCGGCTCCGGTTATAAGCGGCCATCGCGCCGCGTTATCGAGGGCATCGGTTATGGCGATTTTCACGCGAGACACACAATCCACCCTCTCGTTCGCCTCCCGGCACCCTCCGTCGCCGCCCACGGCGTGCGCGAGCTGCACAAACCTAGCAGCTAATGCCCGCGAAATAAGATACGTTTGGAAAAAGCAGCTTTCCGCCGGGAAACGAGATCGATTCCGTCTCTCGCGCCACTAGAGCCGCCTTTTTGTTTCGGACGGTTCTGTCGAAGACGAGAGATAAATGGGGTCCGACCTGGGAGGAGCCGGAGGGGGGGTAACTCAGGAGTCTCGTGGTTGGTTCATGAAACGGGGTGGATCCGGCTGAAAGTCAGCCGAAGCCGTAAAACGGCTCTGGTTCTTCTGTCCGCTTTTCATCCGAATATACAAGTGACTGTGCAATTTGCAGTTCCGTCCAGTAGACGTTCTCTCGACGTCCGAGTTAGTTTAAAGTCGATGCTTGAAAAATCAGGGGTGAAAATCGAACACGCGTTTCGATACGATCGCCTCTTCTATAATTTGTTAAAGTGATGTCGGACTCGCAAGAAACGAGCTTCTTCGACGGAAAAAATTCTATTGGCTCCTCGGAGATGTGTTAATAGATAAAGAAGGTTTCAAATTAATGTGTCCAACAGTTTTCTTTTCAAAGATGTCGGTATCTCAAGAGCGTTCCGTTAAGAGGTACCCTTTGAGAAGATTTCCACTTTTATTCAATCCTCGGACTTCGACTTAACTTCTAATATACAGGGTGACCCGTAATTACGTTGACGCCCGGAAAGAGGCGATCCCTGTGGTCATTTGAAGAAACTTTATCCTTGGCGAAAATGCAATCCGCGGCTTTGTTTACGAGTTATTAACGAAAAACCGTGACCAATGAGAGACGAGATCAGCTGATACGCGGCGACCGAGCCAACGAGCGGAACATTGGTCAGCGTTTTTCTTTGATAACTCGCAAATGAAGCGGCGGATTGCATTTTCGCTAAAGAAAAAGTTACTTGAAATTACCTCAGGAACTCCTCATTTCCTGAAAGTAACATAATTTTAGGACATCCTGTGTAGTATATTTACTATTTCAAAAACCTACTTTTCCCCAGCCCTGTAAAGCATATAAATAACAGAATAATTCTTCCAAGTTAAAACGCAAAGCTGCCGAAGGACAATAGTCGGAAAACAGTGACCAATGAGAGGCTAGATCAAGGCAGAGTCCAGTTCCACTCATCGGCTCGGCCGCCTCGCGTCACCTAATCTCGCCTCTCATTGGTCACTATGTTTCGTTAATAACTCGTAAACAAAGCCGCGGATTGCATTCTCGCTAAGGAAAAAGTTACTTCGAATGACCTCAGCAATCACCCTTTTCCGCGTGTTAACTATGGGACACCCTGTACGTGGAAAACGACTAAATAAAAGAGAAGGCGGAATGACTATTTACAGGTTTATTTCCACTTGCGTCGGACAGCAAAAAAAGATTCGTGTCGTCCGCAAAGGCAGAACGGAGTCCAAGGGACAGCTTTAAGGGCGGCCCTTAATATTGGCTAGCTCGGTCGAAGTCAAAGGGAACCGTGACTCGGAAAGAAGGTCACCGACTGGCAAGGGTAGCGCGCTCGTTGCTGCCTAATGAAAATCTAAAGCAAAGGCAAATAGAGGACGGCGTGTGTACCTACCTGGATGGAATCTCGTCGCGGACCGCGGCGCGTACACGCTCCGAGACTTTTCCTTTCTCGCGTGTCGGATAACACGCGAACTTTCCTCGAGGCTTTCGATCGATTTGAACCCCAGGAGAAACGGGGGTGTCTTCGTTGGACGGAAATTGCTCGACGTCGGGAACGATTACTCCTTGAAAGGGACTAAAGAAACGATCTCTAACCGCCGGTAGATTCGAAATAGCTCGCTATTGGAAATATCGGAAACGTGTACGCGGCCGCAATCAATAGCTCTGGATTAAATTAGGCGGTCGCTTGAAGCATCCAGTCCAGTTAATTGGCCAAAAAAACATCATAACTTTCCACCCGAAAATATCGATTAAATCCTCCTTCGAACGAGCATCTTGTTTCGAAGTGTGCTTCAATTAAGATCAGCCTCTTCTGTATCTTCGACAAATTCGTGAAGCCATCTAGAAAACAACTGATGAAAAAAAAGTATTGTCGATCGGTCATTTTTCAAGATCTCTGTTAAAAAATCACGATAAATGGCGCGGCGTACACGCTTTTTCATCGCGTAACGATTAATAGGAAACTATTTTAAACATTTGCTTAGAAAAGATTCCAAAGCATCAAGGTATCTCCGAGATCATTAGCTTGGCGCGACCGCCTAAATCGGACAGTTTTTCGGCGCCGCTGGCTCGAAGAACGATCCACAGGGAGACTCGAGACGCGCGTACATACACCGGGTGTCCCGTAACTCACCTGCAAATATACGCGCCGCTTGACCTGGTTCTCGAGTTCGAGCGAGTTTTATGGAACCAGCGATTTAAATGTATCTCCTGAATGCGCGGCAGAACAAGTAGCGGGGATCCGGTCTCCCGGAAGAATCGAGGCAACGCAGAAGCTCGCTCTGTAGCTCGGAGATCCGGCCAAACAGGGCGTAGCTTCTCGCGAATTTATTTAATCAACCGGCGAAGTCGGTCGCCGCGCGGATTTCGTGGAGCACGGGGCACTCTGCATTTCGCGTTCGACGGGGGAGAGTGCGATGGGCGCGGCGGGGAGGGGAGGGGAGGGAAGTTTTGTGAGGTTGCTTGAGCGAGTTAGGGGAACAACGCCGAGGATGCTTCGATCGACTGGGATTCGCTGGTTTTGACCAACCGTGGGATTAATTCGGCAATAATATTGAACGACGCTAACTTCGCTGGTATTCCGCTGGTGTACCGCTTTGCCCCTTGACAATTGCGCTTTGCAAAACGCTTTGCGATATGGATTTCGATGTGATTTAGTACCGTGTACCGCCGATTCGATGCAACAATGATATCGCAAGGTGCAAGATGGGAAAGCTGGGATCAATCGTAAGTGGAGATCGAAAATAACATTGCTACTGGTAATTCTGTGGCTACAGTGGCCCACAAAAGTGTTCGTACATCTTTTAAAACGCAATAAAATTGTCAAAATTGAACTAAATAACTTGAATTTCTTTTTAGACGATAGAGGGACTAGTATACTAGATGATGCCTAAGAAGCTTTCTTTTAATTTTGCTATTACTTGGAATGAAAAGAAGAATTTAAAAACCCTTGTTTTTTAACTTTTTTACGTGAGCCTATAATGAAAACTTAAAAAATGCCTTTCGTAGATCTGCTGCTTCTATGTGTGGGTCGTCATAGCGTGCGGCGAGCTCCAGACTTAACCCAGAATCGAGCTACAGGCGTTGAATGATTTTAAAAACTGCAGATTTCTTACAGTTTTTAGGCTCAGGTAAGAAAGTTAAACAAACGAGATATTTTTATTCTCTTGTGTCATTCCAAATAAGAGCAGAATTTAAAAGAAAGCATTTCAGTCATCGCCTAGAAGACTAGTCCCTCTATCATCTAAACAAAATTTAACTCACTTAATTCAGTTTTAATCCTTTGCAGTAACCCTTTGAGACGCCACTGAAATTTGTTATATCACGTTCTAAGGTAATTTTTGTATAAACAAAGACTAGATTTAAAAAATTGTTAAAAGTGTAGCTAAACTGTGAAATACTGTAAGGCAGAAAAATTCTGTTAGGTTTACAGTTAAACTAGCTTCGAGTGCAAAGGGTTAAAGTAGTTATTGCATTATAAAAGGTGTACGAACACATTCGTGGGTCATTGTATAAGGAAGAACACCGCAAACCGCAGTTTCAAAAAATTTGATCTAATGCATTAATTGAATTGTAGCATATAGGATTTACGTATTTATCAGAAAGGAACATCAAGAAAACAAATTCTGTAGATTCAGCAAAATTATGCAGTTTCAAACACTACTAATACAAAGCATTAGCGATCAGCTACAGAATTGAGCTTGCTAGGCGTTTTACGATATACATGGTGTTCTGAAAATGTCACGCAATCCAGAAATCGGAGGTTTTTGTGGTCATTTGAAGTAACTTTATCCTGAGCTAAAATGCAGTCCGCAGCTTCGTTTACGAGCTATTAACGAAAAACGCTGACCAATAAGAAGCGAGTTCGGCGCGCGGCCTAACCAACAAGCGCACGAAGCCCCGTTCCGCTGGTTGGCTTCGGCCAGCTGATCTCGCCTCTCATTGGTCACAGTTTTTCATTAATAACACGTACACAAATCGGCGGATTGTATTTTCGCTAAGGAAAAGGTTCATTCAAATGATCTCAGGAACTCCACATTTCTGTATTGCGAGACAATTTTGGGATACCCTGAAGATCGTAAAGTGTTTCGGAAATGCGTATTGTTAATTCGATGGTATTGTAAGATGCAAGATGTGGCAGGTCGGATTTACTAGCAAGCGGAAACCGAAACGAACACACAGGCGGCGGCGCGTAAAAGCGTTGAGCAATTTTCTAACGGATGCAGTTCCAGTTGGTAGTCGAGATTAAAGAGGATTCGATAGGAAAGTGGCTGAACCTTTCGAGATTTCCGATGATTTTCGGAATCATTTCGGGTTAAAATAACATAAGCCCGTCATAGCCTTAACATAATCCTAACATTATCTTGATCTTCGCCCCACAACAAAAGTGAGGTATCCCCGGGCTCCACGACCAACATGTATCGCTGACACAACCGGGTTAAAAAATCATAACTCCAACATAGCCTTGACATAACCCTGACTTTATCTTGATCTTCACTCCACAACAAAAGTGAGGTATCCCCGGGCTCCACGACCAACATGTATCGCTGACATAACCGGGTTAAAAAATCATAACTCCAACATAGACTTGACATGACCCTGACTTTATCTCGATCTTCGCCCCATAACAAAAGTGAGGTATCCCCAGGCTCCACGACCAACATGTATCGCTGACATAACCGGGTTAAAAAATCATAACTCCAACATAGCCTTGACATAACCCTGACTTTATCTTGATCTTCACCACACAACAAAAGTGAGGTATCCCCGGGCTCCACGACCAACATGAATCGCTGACATAACCGGGTTAAAAAATCATAACTCCAACATAGCCTTGACATAACCCTGACTTTATCTTGATCTTCACCCCACGAAAAAAGTGAGGTATTCCCGGGCTCCACGACCAACATGTATCGCTGACCCAACCGGGTTAAAATAAGATAACGCTGACATAACCTTGACATAACCCGGACATAACCCTGACATTACCCTGACATAACTTTGGTGTTTAAACTACAAAAATAAAGATTTTGTGTAGGATGACGTTTCCCCCGATCCGCAGGTATCCAAGCAGGAAGAATCCCGTATAGAACCGAAAGGAGGGATTTTCCAGCCCATATAGGGCCGGTGATCGACGGCGATGTACGCCTAGTGTCGGCTTCGGCGCGACTAAACGAAACGTTCGTTCGTTTTTACGTTTGTTTGTTGCGTTCTGCGTTCGACACTAGCTCGGCAAGGTATATTAACTACTACATGTACATATTGTATAAACCTTGAAATAACTGAAACAAAGTACTCATCTCCTTAAGAACTGTAAAACCGCGGTGTGCCGTTGTCCGGCGAACGACGGGTACAGGCACCGGTTTTTTTTTTAGCCGCAGCGAGCAATTTTCTAACGGATGCAGTTCCAGTTGGTTGCCGGGATTAAATAGGATTCGATAGGAAAGTGGCTGAACCTTTCGAGATTTCCGATGATTTTCGGCAGCTCCTCGACCCGGATAGAAGCTGACCGACCTGAACCCGTGGAAGTCGCGAGATGCGAGGGCCACCCGAATCAATCACTGGCCCGTCGCCAGTTATTGTACGAGTGTGCGAGACAGAAGAGGGGGAGGGACGAGTGGCGGGGGGTATTTGAGCCGCCATGGAACCTATAAATTGGAATTTCACCGACGATCGGGAGAAGCCGGCAGGAGATGCGCGCGGAATTGGTCGTTGCGCCAGCCCATTCAACTATTCCCGCTATTCCCTCGTAATGGCGTCCGCCTTCCTGTGTTATTATATCATCGTCGCGCGAAATACCGGAAATACCGTGCCAGACGCGACTCGTTTATCCGCGGCGATCGATCCCGGAGCCAAGAAACGTCCCGCTGATCCGCGCCGTTCCGCGCCGCGCCGCTCCGCTCCAATGCTGTCGCCTCGAAATATTCGCGAATCCCTAAGGTCACGACCCCTCGCATCGACGTCCACGCGTCCTCCAGAGCGGCGCGGAACGTTCACGAGACCGTGGAGTCCCGCGAGAAGGGCCCCCCGAGTGGTAACGCCGACGTTCTAACGAGCCCCTGACAGATTGCAACTCTCGTGCACACGAGCACGCCGCGTGCTTCTTTCAGGGCCAAGCGGCTAATGGTTGATATTAACCCTTTGCACTTGAATGACGCCGCACACCGCCGCGCAACGTCCGCGAAATCTGCATACGCCTGCCATTTCGATGCATCGAACATCGAAACACAAGATTCGAGTGTTCGATCAATTAATCTGAACCGAATGGATCTCGAAGATAACAGATTTTGGAACTTTTTTGCTGGAGAAGACGATTTGAATCGGATCTCTACTTCTATCTACTTGGAATCGGAATTATAAGCGCAATCGGAAGCAATTGAAAGAATTACGATCAGCCTTTGATACGAATATGATCACTAGACTCTGCGGATTCAATTGCGACGAAAATGGGCGAGTAAAACTGAACACAGCGAAAGGACTGAAAGAAATAAAAAATGTTGGTGTACTAACTTCAGCTAATTAAAACGATGAAAAAAGAAAACAATAAAATTATGCTTGGCACCCTTGTCGTTCAACACAGTCGTGTCGTTCGACACAGAAAATTTGTATTGTCCGCAGTCTAATAATTACCATTGTGCGCACAGGGTTAAAAGAAGCAGAGAAGCGGCGAAGGATCCGACGCCAGCGCCCTCGAATCGAATCGTTAATGTCCTGCGCCGATGGCCCTTGGTCCCTAAACGGCGATACCGCAATCGATCAACGGCTTATTAAAAAGTCAGCGTCACACTCGGCGGACTTGGTCGGACACGTAGATATCTGGGTGTATATCTCGGAGAGAATCTGGGACACGGCGAAGTTCGGCTGCGGCGCGGCGGTGTCCGAAACGTCCGGAAACCCCTGAAGAAAAATGTAGCCCGGCCCGCGGGAAGCCCGCAGAGGCTGCGAAGCTGTTCGTCGCCAGCAATTAGGCTAATTGACTTAATTAATTTAATCGGCTTCCTATTCCGTGCGGCATCTCGATAAATCTTGGAGCCGGGACGGAGCGGAGGCGCGCCTGGGAAACGGGGCCGGCAGTAAACCGCGTCGGCGATCGTGGACCGACGCCCCGTAAAATCGCGAAAAAGCTGGCAGACGCCGCGAAGTAACGGTGTGACGCCTGACGGATTATTGCGTTCGCGAATGACGGTGATTCGGTGGCGCGGCGGCGCGCGCGATGAATTCGCGGCTAATGAGAGACGCGCGGCACTCGATATCGTAAAACGTGCGCGAGGCCGAACCGTAAGATGGAAACACGGAACGACGGTGACGATATTATTACAGCGACCGTTAAGGTCTCTTTATTACGGTGTATTCGGTGTATACGAGGCGTAACGACCCGCATTAATCCGCCAGTGGAAAGATACTCGCGCGAACGACTCTGCTGACGATTAAGCGAACGTTCCCTCGAAACGCGACTGTCATTATTGTATTCCAGATCTTCGCGAACATTCCCATCTTCGTGGATCGTTTTACAATCCTCGCGACAAAGGAGCAGGCTTTGTCGACGTCGCGGCAGTGCATGAAAATCTGCTGGCGAATCGCTAACTGGACAAATTACAGTAATGTCTCTCTAATTGACGCTCAGATTGTCCACAAAAATGGGCACTTTAGGGAGAGGAGATACGATTATTTGATCATTGCGATTCATTTTTATAGTCGCGAATTGTCAACAACTTTTAAAATGAACTGCAAGGCTCGAATAATCGTATCTCTTCTTCCCAAATTGTCCATTTTTGTGGACAAACTGAGCGTCAATTAGAGAGAGATTACTGTATTTCGTGGTTACGTCAAGGTTCAAATTAAGTTCGAACATTTTGTCCGTCATAATAGTTAATCGCTGTATCCTTCGGATTCCATTAGATCATTGTAAAAATGAATAAGGTAACGGCACCGGTTACTGCGAGTGTGACCAATTGCTGTGCCTTTGGTTTTTTCGGGCATAATTAGCTTCGCGTTTATCGAACGAGATATATCAAATATTTTCGTTGTAAAATAAACGAAATAAAATAATACAGCGGGAATATTATAAGAATTCAAGAATACTGCTACATTATTCCCAACTGACACGAGCAACTGACAACTGCAGTTTAAAATGTTCATTGCGTGTAACAACGCGTCTGCCAATTGCACTTTAAATACTGAAACTAATTCCGGAAGAGAGAACTCTGAGAACTCCGAAGAAGCAAGGTCTGAAAAATATTAGCTCGTATTAAAAAGTTAAAAAATTAAAAAATTATAAATTATAATAATTATAATATAAAAATTATAAATTAAATTAAAAAATACTAGTTAGAGTATTAGAGTTATAAATAACTTCCGATACAGCTAGATAGAATCCACTGTTCGTATCTACCCACTATGCGTCACCGGGACAAACGAGTGTTTGCTTTCACTGAACAAACAAGAGATCAATGTAAATAAAATAAAACAAAGAAAAGAAGCAGAAAAATAAATAGAAAAACAGAATAAATATCTGCTAAGAAAACGTAAGTTATTTATGACTCGACCTAATAATTGACCCGGAGATGATGCACCCAGTGCACGGCGCACACAGTCAGACCATCGGAGAGCTTGCTAATTCACGCAACGATAACCGCGGTTTCGCGCCGAGGAAAACGCCCCGGCAGTAAAATACCGTAGCCCGGTTCTCTCCGTCCCGTGTTTGCAGAAACGGGCGTGCTCGCGGCCGCGGGTTCGGCCAGTTTATTCGTCGAATCGGGATCACCTCGGGCCGATCTCCAGCCGAGAACGCACACGGTGCCGCGCATGCACACGAACGGGCTCCCTCGCAGCCGCATACGTACGCACGATTTCCTGGAGCTTGGCCGGGTTTCGGCAATCGACTCGATCGAAGATCGATTCGGTTCCACGCATCCGTTGTCCGGCTGCCAGCTGGCAGCCTGCCCGGGAAGAAAACCGCTGGAACGCTCGCTTCTGCTGGCCCCCGAGCCCCTCGTTCTTCCTCTTCCTCTTCCTCTTCCTCTTCCACTTCCTCTGCCCGCGCCTTGTCTCGCCGCGACTTCTCGCGGCTCTGCGGCTGCCAGCCGCGGCGAAAAAAACCGCATACATCTCGCCGTAAGACGCGATTGCGCGCCGAACATTGCGATTAGAATGTGTCCAAACGGAAAATAACGCGTGGCGGACGACGGCGAGAACGCAACACCGTCGAACACGATTTATCGGATCCGGTTCGCCAACCTCGTCCCAGTTCCCGCTGAGTCACGGGAATATCCAAGGATTCATCCACTCTGATCGCGGGAAATGAGGGATTGGTGGACGGGGTGGGGACGATCCTGCGTTTCCCGGCCAAAAATTTGCTCGTTTTTCTCGAGCCTGAGTTCTTGTCGCCTTCGCAAGCTCTGCGAACATGAAACAGTAGGCCATTTGCGTTATCAACGTATAGCAATGTCTCTCTAATCGACGCACAAATTGTGCACGAAAATGGACAATGTGGGGAGAGGAGATACGATTATTCGAGCCTTGCAACTCGTTTTTATAGTTGTTGATAATTCGTAACTATAAAACGAGGCACAAGACTCAAAATTAATCGTATCTCCTCTTCCCGAATTGTCCATTTTTGTGCGCAAACTAAGCGTCAATAAGGGTGACATTACTGTATGTTCTATGCACGCGATTCATTTTTCTGGATTGAAACAGCTGCGCAGTGACAAAGTCGCCTAATCCACTGGCCAGGTCAAATAAAGCTGTACGAAACAATCGATGATAATTATTAAACTGCGAATTTCATGCATTTGTGAGAAAAATGAGTAGATCAAATGCAAAATAGCTAAATCATTTAATCAATGTGAAGATATTATCGCATTCCTGTCAACTCACCGATATTGTCAACAAAAGGAATGAATGTCTATGCAGTTCCTGTATCTTG
The DNA here is from genome assembly GCF_051020955.1 of Megalopta genalis. NCBI lineage: Eukaryota > Metazoa > Arthropoda > Insecta > Hymenoptera > Halictidae > Megalopta > Megalopta genalis. The sequence goes on from NC_135019.1 coordinate 10,942,199, forward strand.
CAATTAATGAAGACTATTTTCATTTTGCACAAAGATCCGCGGTCTAATAATTATTACAGTGAACTTGCTAAAATTCTCGGAAGAAGAAAGTAATATTGATTTAGCTGCAGTATAGCAAATTCTCCCCAATTTTTCTTCAACTTGTGAACAAAAATGAACAATTCGAGTAGAGGAAATACTGTTGCGATTCACTTCGTTTCTCTCGCGTCGTGGCATTTTATTTACAACAAAGAATATAAACTATAACACAACTCAATTCAATTATGTTACAGATCTTTGAAATCGAAACGTTGATCGTTCGACGGTCCGCTCTCGACTCTTCGATTGTCTGTTGGTAACACTCTTCCTATTATAAATAAAAGATAAATTTCAAATTTTGTAATTCACCATGGTGCGATATCTTTGGTAGCAATCTCCCATGTGCATTCTGGGTTTACTTGGACAAGTGTCACAGTATTCACTTTGCCAAATAGAGTTACTAGATATTTCTTTCAAGTTTAGAACATTTTCTGCGTAACCGTTGGTTTCCTTTATAATTTCATTTACCGATTCGTCCGTGAAAACTAATTTAAAATATTGTATCGGCTGTTCAATGTTCGTAGAAACTTGTGGTCCAACGACCTGTGGCAATACACTAAAAGGTATTCTATCTGGAATATGTAATTCTTCCGTAACATCGCGCCATTCATCCAAGTCTTGTAACGAATCTTCGCTTTCATTTTCAATAATTCTCATTCTTCGTCTCTTTGGTAGTATAATTTCGCTACTACTACTCGAAGTGTCAGAATCATAACCAACATTGTCCTCCACAATGACTTTTAACTCTTGAAAATCAAATACGTTTTTGGTATCACTCGGCTCTAAATTCTCATCATAATATTTATTTTCCTCCATGTTGCTAACCATAGAAAAGGTCAACAAATGGTTTAATCGTAATGGTACAGACTTAGCACGTTTTAACTAGAGATAACAATTGCTAACGCCGACGATAACGTATGCTAAAAACATTTGGCTCCGCAGCGGAGCCTTCGGAGTTACGGAACAAATGACGAATGTCTCCGTAGCGGAGCCTTCGGAGCGCTAAGGGTTGAGGAGAATTTACTGTACCTTGTTTTTTCGCGCTGACGATTTCCAAGAATATTTGACAAGGTTTTGTAAGCGACCGTATCACGGACTAAAATCGTGAAACCTTTTCTGTCGACAGGCTTCCGGTGCCCTGGCTGCTGTACGGCCTGATCTACGGGAAACCGGTGGAGGTGAACTCTGTGGGCATGGTGTGCAGCATAGCGATCCTGTTCTGCATGCTGTTGTTCGTGATCATGAGCATCGCGTGCTTCAAGTGGCGGATGAACAAGGGCCTCGGGTTCACGATGTTCCTCCTGTACTTCGTGTTCGTGGCGGTATCGTTGATGTTCGAGTACGAGTTGCTGGTCTGTCCGGTCTAGGACCGAGCTCGGAGAGGAGGAGCACGCGATCGGCAGCGAGCCAGGTGTCCAGGAATGTGGACCGCGGATCGACGCACACATACGGGTCTCATAATCTCGTGATCGGCAACGTTCGTCGTCGCGGCGACCACGGCGACCGCGTCTCCTCCTCGAATCGATCGGGCGAGGAACGCGCGACGGACACACAGCCTTTCCCGGGATACAACTCTCGAAAACTGTTGACACAGAAACCCCCCAACCCCCCAACCCCACCGAGCCCCCCGATCCCCAGGTATCCAAGCAGAGAGAATCCCGTATAGAACCGAAAGGAGGGATTTTCCACCCCATATAGGGCCGGTGACCGACGGCGATCTCACGCCTAGTGTCGGCTTCGGCGCGACTAAACGAAGCGTGCGTTTGTTTTTACGTTTGTTTGTTGCGTTCTGCGTTCGACACTAGCTCGGCAAAGTATATTAACTACTACGTGTACATATTGTATAAACCTTGAAATACCTGAAACAAAATACTCATCTCCTTAAGAACTGTAAAACCGCGGTGTGCCGTTGTCCGGCGAACGACGGGGACGGGCGCCGGTTTTTGTTTAGCCGCAGCGAGCGGGTCTGGCCGATCGTGCCAACGATCGCGCGACCATAACCGACAACCACGAGTCTCTAGAATCCGGGAGAAGGGTGAGGGGGCAGAAAGCAAACACCCCCTACTTCGCCGCGCGTCCCACAACCCCCTTTTTATCTCCTCTACTGTTCTCACTGTTCTCGTTGTATTCTATATAATTCGATTTATTCATCTTCTTCTACTTCTTCTTCTTCTACTTCTTCTACTTCTTCTACTTCTACTTCTAATTCTTCTAATTCTTCTCTACTTCTTCTACGATTTCCTCTACGATACTTATCCTAGTCTTAGCGTCTTGGACGAACCGATCGTCAACGCCTCTCGTTAGCCTCCGGCGAACCTCGACGGTTTATTCTAAATCCGGATCGACGATCGACGTGTACTTCTCGCTCGATGTTCCGCGGACGACCTAACGGGAGGCCGACCAAATTCGTCGATGTTCTCCGCTTCGATCACACCAAAGGCGGCGTCGCGTCGGTCGAACTGCCAAATTGTCTCGATCAAGTGGACAATGAACTCTCGCTGAACCGTGTAAACGATGGTCCCGGTATCGCCAAGCCGCAAAAGCCAGTACCACGGCCGTAACCGATCGCGATGATCGAGCTGGCCCCGCACCGGCCACGCCGCGATCGAACCATCTCTATTTTGGCACGAAACCCATCGTACCGGCACGATAGACGCTCTCGTTAGACGATGGATGGGCCCGACCGCTCGCTGATTTCTCTCTCTAAGACAACAGTCTCTTCTCGCCTGTAAATCGTAGCGTCTAGACACTTTACTCGGTCTCGGGTCGGCTGCGACGATCGGCACGCCGATCCACGGCGATCCAAGGATCCGCCGCGACGCCTCGAACGATTTCTCCCGACCGCTTTTCGCGCATACCACGCCGAACGATTGCGATGATCGGTCAAGGTTTCGAACTCTCCACAGAATTCTTAACGCTAAATCTACACCGAGCACTAAAATTGACCGTATTGTTCCATAAAAATGACACGACAACGTTGTGTGTTTGACTTTTCGCCATTTTTATTACGACGTACGTTTGAATTAAGAAAATCCATTCGATCAATTCCTATAAAAAGTGTCTTTATAATGTCAAGGTTATGTCAATCTCTAGATAAAAAAGAAAAATGTGAAACCGCGGTCAGAATGACCAACGCGGTAGATTTAGCGTTGAACAACCGTGACCCGCGGAGAAAGGCAAATCTACGTCATCGGCGTCGAACGCGTCAAGCGGATACGTGTTTCCCGGGTCAAATCAAACTCCGTCACGTCGTTTTACGTAACCATCGCGAGCGGAGATCCTTTTACCTCCACCGTTATCGAACGGCGGCCTCTCTTGCCCACGTACATCCTTATCTTTTATTCAAAAAGAAAATATAACAAGCTGCTCGCCCATTCGATCCACCACTCGCGATCATATAATTGCATCGTGAAAACAGACCGCGGATTTGTGTGCTTTCGTAGCGTTCGTGGGAATGCAACATGCAACGAAACGAACTGCTGCAATTTTAACATCCCCTGTAACGAGACCGCCCGCTGTTAAAACGATACGATCGTTAACGTTATCAATTTTACGAGTAATAAATCGATCATTGAAAGAAAAGAGAATCGTTCGGGGCGGAAACAAACCGGTCCAAGATCCACGGTTTCGGCTGGAATCGTCCGTGGCGTTCGCGAGGAGTCCGCGTCTGCCTTGAAAACGCGTCGTCGCGCGAATAGAGAACGCGGACCCCGTACGCAAGCGGACGTCTAGACCGACGCGATGACAGAGCTGGATCCACCAGGAGAAATTCCAGATACCACAGGAGAAATCGATCTATGTCGATCGTCGGATCGGATCCGAGCAGCGCCGCATCGGACTACGATCGCGCGAACGGATCGACACGCGCGCTTCCGGTCCGGGCTGCGCTCGTTTTTAAACCTCAATTACTCTACTATTCAGCAGAAACTAGTCTACGTAAGCGGCATGCGAGCTGATCGAACATTCCTAAAGCGCGTAGAGATCCCGAGGGGACGCATGCCCGCGAAAGATGGCCGCGCGAGCAGCTCGGCGACCATTAAAATCGAGCACCGCGACGCTTGCTCTGCACCTCTTGATGGTAATCGCGTTTACGACGAGCGGAATCACGCGGCCCTCTCCGCGGATAGACTTAAACGCGATCTGTCCAGCGACTGGGTCACAGATCTCCGAAATTTGCTAATTTTTCTCAACGGGGAAAGCACGATTTGTCCACTTGTAGGCGATGATTCGACAAGGACGTTCTTTGGACGTGCTTGGGGAATGATTGTTTATCGGGTCGAGTCATAAATAACTTCCGTTTTGTTATCCGAGATTTACTTTGCTTTCTATTTCTTTCTTTTCTGTTTTTTCTTTTTTTTATTTATCTTGGACCATTATCAATTTAGAGAAAGCAAAAACTTGTTTGCTCCGGTGACTCATAGTGCACTAATGTCTCCCTAACTGACGCTCAAATTGTGCACAAAAATGGACAATTTGGGAAGAGAAGATACGATTGTTCGAGCCTTGCGACTCGTTCTTTATGATTATCGATTGTCAACAACTATGAAAACGAGCTGCAAAGCTCGAATAGTCGTATCTCCTCTTCCCAAATTGTCCACTTCTGTGGACAATCTGAGCGTCAATTAGAGAGACATTACTGTAAACAGATACGAACAATAGATTCTACCTAGCTGTAGTTATTTATGACTCGACCTCATAGTTCTACGGTGCGCTAATTGGTTTCACGGATGCGGTATTATTTCAATTCTTGTCCTCTTTGCAGCAAGGTAAACAGAAGAGACAAATAGTTCCTCGCGGAAGCGTTCGAATAGTGTCGACAAAATGGCCGACAGATCTGTCTCTATCGCAACGTCTCGATATACTGAAATCAGGTCCGCGATGGTTCCAACGAAACAACGACAAGAGAAACATTGACCAAGTCGCTGCGAACAGAGCGCGTGTCTTCGAACTAATGAAGCACGGCCGTGCGGGCACCGTGGAGCAGAAGACGTAGACGCCGTCATGGGACCGACACAAGCGTCGTTACGAAACGTAAGACCTGCAACAAAGAAACGTTCGCGCGAATTGAAAAGCTGCAGCTTCACGGTCCCGCTAGTCGCCGTCACTCACCGAGCTATTTTTTCGCTAACATTCTTTCGAGTTCTCGATGTCACGCTATGACACGCTACGGTGATACCGTTTAGACGATGTTGGATTATTCTTACGACTATGATTATTACCGTTATTATGATTATCATTGCGACGACCGTCATCGCCATCCTTGCGACCATCGTTCACCGTTACCATCCTCGTTATCGTTCATCAACATCGTCGTCGTCGTCGTCGTCGTCGTCGTCGTCGGCGTCGTCGTCGTCATCATCGTCATCGTCACGAACATCATCATCATCGTTGTCGTCGTCATCGCCATTATCATCGTTGTTGTTACATGTACACGCGAAGAGAAACAGAGAGTGCGGTAGAGCAGGAGAGAACGGGAAACATGTACAGACTTAAATGGTTGCGAAAGTGCGAGTGAGAGGGAGAGAGCGAGAGCGAAAGGGAAAGAGAGAGAGAGAGAGTCGGATGAAGATTTTTAATTAACCGTTAAACAGATTCTGTATTATATGAAATGTTTCAAAGTACGTTTTAAACGCGTAGAATTAACGATAGTAGTAACGTGATATCGATTAAGTTTAAGGACACGGTTCGAAGATTTTTTGCGGAAAGTGACTGTTCGAAACGATGCGAAGAGAATGAAAGAAAATAATAAAGTGAGAGAGAGAGAGAGAGAGAGGAAGAAAGGGAGAGAGGGGAGAGGGAGATGCGTCGTATCGGGAATCGCCCTGAACGCCTAACAGCGGCCTAGCTTTTTACTAAAGAAGAAACAGAAAACAGCCAAAAAAAATGGGAACTGTGGGGAACGCGAGGAAAGCCGAGGCTGGGAACGGGATGGGCAAGGAAAACACTGGCAGATGTTGAACGGAGCGAGAGGCGGAACAACGGAGGGAGGAGAGAAACAGAGAGATTGAGAGAGTTGAGCTGATTCGGCGGCGACATTCGCTTCAAGACGCACTTTTGTACATCCTCGGCAACGAAGGAACATCCGACTCGCGATTCAGCTGCTAACACGCTCCAGCTCTCTTTGGCCAGCCACGATCTCACCCCTAGCTGCCTAGTCGCTGACTCGTGCAAGAAACGACAAGTTACCCGAGCAAGAACGTGGATATCCGATTGCACGAGAGACCACTCGGCGCAAGCGCGGGCAGAGATTGCTCCGTGGATCGCTGTCCCGGCTGCGTCGGGGCAACGAAGCCACGCCCTCTCGAAGCAGGCCACGCCTACCGTACCCAGACGGAGAGGAAGACAGGCGATCTTCTACCGTGAGATTGAACGTTTCTTCATTCTCTGACGTTATCTGCCTTGGCGGGTAATTCAGAGTGCTCTCGGTGGTGGAGAGAGAGAGAGAGAGAGAGAGAGAGAGAGCTCGTTGTCCATGCCTGACCTAGGAGAACCGAAGGGGGAGGAGAAATCGTCGCGTCTGTCAGCCTTATTATGTACCGATTCGTTCTAATGATTCAGCTCGTCGATCTAGCTCAGGCATGGGCACGGATTGCCCCGCGGGCCTCTACGGGTCTCTGCGGGCCGCCTCGCAGGAAGGGGAAGAGAGCGCGACACGGGCGGTCTTCGATCGCAAGATTGGGAATTCCTGGCTTCCACGACATCGTTCGCCCCGAACGTTGCTCCGGGAGCAATTCGAGTCGCTGGTAGCTCATGCCTGATCTATTCTCGTCAAGATGACCCCGCCCATTTGTTAACGAGACTGTTCTTCAGGGCCGGCTGGCTCTCGCGTTCGCTCGGCGAAGAGCGATCGAGGGCCCGAACAGTCGAAGAAACTGGTCGCAGGTGGACGCGATGGATCGGAAACGGACACGGATCGGTCCGGAACAGGTGAGCGAGCGTGCAGGAGCGTGCAGGCGGAACAGAAAGCGTGCGGACACGCGTAACGAACCAAAGAGGAATGGGAAGGAAGCATTTAGCGAGAAGTAGCCGATAGGATGTAGCGTTTCTTAATAGTTCTTGTAAATGATAAAAAAAAAAACAACCGCGAAGCAAGTAGCGAAAGATGCACAATACGATCTTCCCGAGGTATCGATCACCGATCAACAAATTACGTTCGAACGAGAGGAGACAAGAGAATGCGAAACGGCGGCGCCATTTCTTGCGATCCGTAGGCGGTTTTTAGCACACCACGCCGCGCCGGGGAAACGGAAGAGAGAACGTCAGCGTGTGTGCGTTTGTGTGCGTCTGTGTGCGAGGGCGCGCGCTCGCGGTGCAGATATTGCGGAGAAAAGATTCTCGAGCTCGTCGAGATCGATCTGACATCCCGATCGCGACTACCACGATCGATCAGTTATAACGATTACCTTGTATTTTCATTTCAAGCGGTTCACAAAAGTTGTCGCGGATGTTCCCCTGCGAGGGTTGAAATTCTGCCGCAGCTGTGCCAGAATCTTGTTCGATATTCCTCTGATACGTCGAGTTGCAACGCTATCTTTTTATAAAAATCGCAGATCGGCCAGTTTTACAAAAATCGTGGCAGTCGACGAGGAGCAGCTCGATTTTCGCGATCTCCTGGCTCGGGTCGCCAGTTCGATCTCGCAGAACGTTCGCAGAACGTTTGGAGCGGGTCGCGCAGAATAGGCCGAGATCCGGCCTGCGTTTAGCGAATTTAGGGTCGCGAATCAGTGCGAGCAACCCTTCGGGCCTCGAAATTGCCTCTCGGCCGTGGTCCTCGCCCGATGTATCGCTGCAAATCGCGCCGGAGCGAAGCGGAGCGGAGCCGGGAGATAGAGAGATATCGGCCAGAGTCGGCGCGCCGCGTCGGAGCCATAGAAACTCCAACGAGATACGAACGAAGAGACCAACAATAGATTTTGTTACGTTGTTCTCGTTGGAAGGCGACGCACGGAAATGACAAGCGCCAGGCCGGCCGCGGATGAACGAGGAATCGCGTGATAAGCCGAAGGTCGGCCGAGAGGAGGTTCGACGCTCGCCGGTGCTATCGCGCTCATAATTTCTACTTTATAATACTTTAGGATATACATCGCCGTGAAGGGTGAACGGGGACACATCGAGTTACGATTCTGTTCGCGACGTTGCCCGAAAACGTAGACGTGGCCAGCGCCTCGAGAATCATTTTTATATAATCGCGTGGGCGTCGGATCGTTTCGGCGCGACCCGGTTCCGAAGCTTTCTCGGGACTTGCCACGTGTCCGGAGCCATAAGCGCGGTTCGCGTGGGCTGCGGGAGAACGATGCGCGAATCGAGTGCACTGATTTCTGAAAATTTCTCCCCGCTATTTTTGGTCGATTCGAGTAAAATCTTTTTGTCAAAATACATTTTCGTTTCTCTACGCTCCGTTACGCTGTTTAAGATGAGTTTTCTCTTATCGTCGAGCTAATATTTTTCGTCTTTTTCATTCGCGTGCACGTTAACTGCTATCGATTCGCCGAGTGATTACAAACTTTCGGTCGATTGTGCACGTACAATACGTAAATTCTTGTCGGTCAGGAGCTTTCGTATTACCAATGGGCCGAGCAAAACGCTCCGTCATTGTTTCGTGACCACCGGACTACGAATCATTATGCAAATTCCAGGGTTCCCAGCCTATTTTACGACGAACGGAAACGTTCGCCTTGTTTAAAATCGTGTCAATTTTCGTGCACCGTTTCACAGAACGCTAGCTAAAAGAAAAAAAACATCCTTTTGCCGATTTGAGAAATCGTCGCGTGCCACGGATGCATCAACCGTTGCACAACAGTCCGCCCAGTCCGATGGTCCAACATTATTTCGTAGATGGACGAACCGCGGAACCATGAATGAAAAGCATCGTGGCATCGTGAACGCGCGCGCAAGTGTGCGTGTAGAATTGCAGCAGCGTGTGTAGATGCGTGTAAACGTGTGTGCATGAGGAATAGAGAGAGAAAGAGAGAGAGAGAGAGAGAGAGCGAGAGAGAGAAGGAGGGAAAAGGAAGAGAAGGTACGCAGCGACGAGAAACGAAATTCCGCTTAAAGGCTTAAAAATATTCTCTTGGCAAACGAGAAGGCGCGAACGCACATATCAAAGACAAAGAGACATTGACTATTATAGAGGTAACTGATCACTTTAGCGGTATTATTAGCGTTACGTAATTCGTAAGATATTTAGGTGAAAGAAAATGAAAACAGAGAGAATACAAACGCGTTTCAGAGTTTCTATATATATATATGATTAAAGATTATTATATATATATACATATATTACTGTTGTGTCGGATCTCGATCGGAACCCGTCGATCTCGATCCGATCGCGTGCAGATCGTTGTTGGGGACGCGCGCGCGCGCGCGCTCGCGCGCACACACACTGGACGCGCACACACCACTGTATTACAATATAAGGACGTGTGTGCGCGCGTGCGACAAAAACCAAATGCACGCGTGATAGACAAAACTGGGGCCGGGCAATTATCGATCTTCGGCGTATGCCATTGTTTCTTGTGATTAGTTACATGTAATACATGGACACAAAAACAGACAGACAAACACCTACACACACACACACACATAAACACACACGATGTATAAATAAAATGAAATGGCACGACATTGACACGGCGCGGGCGCGCTTGCGCGTACGATCGCACATATTGTATATGTTGTATATGTATATATTATACTATATACATACGTGCGATCTCGTTTGTTGCGGTTCTTTTTTTCACGTATATATATATATATTTTTTTTTTATAACGACGTTCGATTACAATCGATTCCCAAAGGGAGTTACGAGTAATTCTGCTGGACGCGCGAGCATGGTCATACGGAGTGTAGTATAGATTACTTTCGATGTATGTACAAAGAAATACGACAAACGGTCGATACACGCAGCCACACACGTACACGGGACACGTACACACACACGCGGACAACACATACCATATATACATATATTTTATGATTGTCGTTGTTGAATTCGTCGCATTATACCATAGGGTTTTACCCCCGTCCATCGCCACAAGTAGTAGACGTATACCGGAGATACGATCGTAGTTGATGAGATCCGGATTTTATGAGGTACATACACAGAGAGAAACGAGAAAACGATACCTAGGTTTACGCAAATACCTTAGCGAGAACGGACACGGAGGATGGGAAACAAATGAAACGAGAGAGAGAGAGAAAGAGAGAGAGAGAGAGAGAGCGAACAGCGGAGAAGAAGGATATTATAAATAATACAACTATTATATATACGTATACATATATTATGTATATATGTATTGTATATTATATATATTATATTATAATATATAATATATTAATATATTATATTATATATATAATATATAATATATTAATATATTATATTATATATATATATATATATATATATATATATAATATTATAATATATTATATATTAATATATTATATTATATATATTATATGTATATATAGTACCATATATACATTTGTATGTATATGCATATATATACACATATACATACTTATATACAATGCAGCAGCGCATATAAATATATAAAGGTTCTAACGTTGTATACGTTCTGGGTGAGATCAAGTCCGAAGTTGATTTTATTACGATAAAATGCTTTCTTTCGCTCGTGCGTACGAAAACACGCGCCGTTGTCGGTCCCGTTTCAACCCTTTCTCTGCCCTTTAGCATTCGATCGGCTTCGTCACATTCCACACAAATTCGTTGTCTTCGATCCGAATAAGCTGCAGAACTTTCTGCTAGGCAAATGACAACGATACAGGGAGAGAAAGCTTGCGGATTCAATGGGAATACGTTATGGTGGCGAAGAAACGCCGCTGGTAGATCAGCGACGCCAGAGGGCCAGCTGCGCGAAGCAGCCCCTTTCGAAATGAATTCCTCATTTTAGACCAGTTCTGGAAATTTTGAAATGTTCAAAACGGTCCTGGAACTTGGTCCAGATTTGAAGAAAGCCTCCTGTTCGTGGTCCCAGAGGATGCGCCTGTCCACTGCATCCTTACATCCAAGTATATTTACCGTCATCTGAATTTTTCAGTTTCGCGTAAATTAGAGATTTCGCAATTACGAAATTCAACGAATCGGTAGCTGTTCCTTTTTTCTAAAACGGTATTGGATTTTTCGACTTTTGAAATTACTAATTGCATATACCATTGGAATTTTGGAATTACTATATTTCTGATCTACTGTTTATCAGAGCGGCATAACAAGGGGTATAGGTGTAGCATTGATCAGCCTCTCGATTGTGGAATTTGCCTCACAGAGGAAAAGACAAAATTTCGACCAACCCTTCCGGTGAGCTCTGCGGATAAGTGGATCGTTAATAATTTATTCATTGTATGGTGGTATCACTGTGCAAACAGTTGATTATGGTAATCCTCTATCATCGCGCCGCAGTTCAATGTTGCGATGCAAGATTAATTTTCATTTATTATTTTAACATGAAACCACGTTCAATATATTATAACGATTGCAATTGTGATCCTCGACGAGCAACGCGCCGCCTGTAGAGTTGATTCGTTTGCAAGCTTTTAATTGTTTCTATACGAAGAAACCAAAAATCACGCGACTGATTAAAGGCTCGAAGCCCGTTCGAGGCACCGAATATAACCTAAACATTTCTGTGTATACGACCACCCAGCGGAGCTGATTAGAAAGTGATTATTTTCTCGGTAAATTCTGGTTGTCGAAGAGCGCGTTGGTGAACAACGGCAGCGAAAGGGTTGAACTCGGTCGCGCGACTGCCGATTCTGTTTCTTGCGGACATTTAGGGTACATGCGATTAGACGAGAGGAGAGAAGTTGAATCCGCGTAGCACGTACATTATTATAATAAATAAACGATACATAAATGATAAAATATTTATGAATTTTACTACGGATTGCAGCGTGCACGTGCAATTTGCTCGAGAAACAACGAGAGGTCTCGACAAGCGATTTGACGATTTTTGTGATACCCGTCGAAATATGTAAACGGCAAATCGATCTTCTCGATGGACGACCGACCACGCTTTTTCGTTTGTCTCGATATACATACAGAAAAACGAGAGCGACAGAGAGAAAGAGAGAGAGAGGGAGGGAGAGAGAGAGAGTGAGAGAGAGAAAAAACAATATATCACGATTAGTAAGGCAGAAAACGAAGCAAAAGAGCAAAAAAAGTAGAATAACAAGAGAAAATCTTTCGTACGGAAAAAACACCGGTGGGACAAAAAACAGAAAACGAGCATGTTAGAGGGGGAGGGAGAGAAGTAAAAGTAAGTACCTTCGCGCGAACAATGGCGGACATATTACATGCTGCAGCACCAACGACCACGCGTTTACAAGCTCACGCCTCACGCAGGACGGCGAGTTTTTCGGGCTTAAATAATCCTTAGAGCGAGAACAAGCTGAAACAAACGCGAGCGCGCGCGAGCAAGCGAGCATTACACGCGAGGGTTTTAAGCGCAAAAACAAAATATAGTTGAACAAGCAAGCAAACAAGCAAGCATACCAAAAAACAAAAAAAGTAAACATAATAAAATACAGATAAAGAAGTGTAATGTAGTGGACGAGAGAGAGGGAGAGAGAAAAAAAAACGTCTCGCGACAAGCAAATCCAAAAAAAGGAAAAAAACAGAAAAAGCGGAAAACGTGACGGGCTGATGTGTTTAAAAAAAGTGAACAAACGTTCGCCGCGACGGAATCGACGTCGAAGAAAACCGGTGGTACCCCGTAACCGGTGGGGTTAATTAACGTAGAGATCGAAATCCGATTTCCGATCGTGTCGACCGGCGCCGTCGCGGTCCGCGTCCGCGTGCAATAATACAGAATATATAAACAATATTAATATCATTATATACAACATTTTTACGACATATACGAAATACGACATAGAGAAAATGCAGGTGAGAACAAGTTTAGGATAACATTACTTGTTGTTGTCTACCATAGCGTTGTAGTTATATACAATTACAGGATAGAATATTAATTATAGGCAAGCTGAAGCGTGTGTGCGAGAGAGGGAGAGAGAGAGAGAGAGAGAGAGCGAAACGGAGAGATACAGGGGAGAGAGAGAGAGAGAGAGAGAGAGAGAGAGAGAGAGAGAGAGAGAGAGAGAGAGAGGAAGAGACAAAGGGGGTGCAAGGGACACAGTGTGCGTGGCGATGAGCGAATGCGAGTGAGAATGTGTATGCAAACCAGAGAGAGAATGAGGGATGGAGAGGGAGAGAGAGAGAGAGAGAGAGAGAGAAAAAGAAGTCAGCGCAATTGTCGAGCGTATATGTTACTATTATAGCGATTATATATATTCACATATATATGTACTGTACATATACCTATGTGTATATATATACATAACCGCGGAAAGACGGAAATCAATGATTAGCAGATATATACAGAAGTCTATACATATAAACTTTATTAAAAAACGTGTGTGCCTATGTGCGCACGTGCGTACGCGCGCGTACGTGCGGACACACTTCGACAGTCCCGAATTCGCCCGGCTCCGATCCGAACACCCGAAACGACCCCTAACGACCCCTAACGACCCGAAACGACCTGCCCTGTTCTGCAGAGACCCTGATGTTCTTCTCTCTTCTGGCCCTTGTATCTTAGAACCTTGTCCTCGTCTTCTTGCTTGCGCCTCCATGTCCCTTGCTCCCTTTCTTTCTCTCTCTCTCTCTCTCTCTCTCTCTCTCTCTCTCTCTCCCCCACTTTCCCTCATGCTCTCTTTCATGCTATTTCTCACTCCCAAGCTCTGTCAAGCTTTCCATCTCCCTCCCTCTTTGTCTGTCTGTCTCTCTCTCTCTCTCTCTCTCTCCCTCCCTCTCTGTCTCCCTCTCCCTCTCCCCCTATATTCTTCACACGCACTTGCGCACATATCCATGACGCATTACCGTAGCCGTGTTGTGTAGGGAATGTCTTTAACGAATAAGAATACGATTTCTCATGTTACATGTTATACGAAGAAAAACTTGCAGCAAAAGCGACACACAAAAAAAAATAAAATAACGATAAAGATAAAAACTACTAATGGTATTATAAACGAAGCAAAAAAAAGCTAACGAGACAAGTCTCTTCTCCGGTCAGTTGCAGGATCGCTCGAACGTCGTCGAATCAATAAATTCCCGTTGTGCAACCGAACAGAAACAAAACGAAACGAAACAAAACAAAAAAAAAATAATAAAAAACGAACAGAAAAATGGAAACGGAACGGAGAGAGGAGGGTGGTTTTGGGGAGAGTGTAAAAGGAAAACCTATTGTAGAGAGAGAGAGAGAGAGAGAGAGAGAGAGAGAGAAAGAGAGAGAGAGAGACGATGGAAAAAAGGAGGAAAAGGCGCGACACGCGAGGTGACAGAGAAAGGGAGAAGGTTTTGTTAAACGAACGCGTATCGTCGGTGGAAGAGAGCACACGAGCATGCTGCACGCCGGAGATTCGGTGGCAACAAATAGACACCGGACGAGGGAGAATTACTTTCGCGGTTTTCTTCTTGCGCTCTAAGGTCCATTTTCGTGTTCATAGCTGCGAGGTGGGGCCCTCGAGGACTCCGACGGTCTCGTTTCCGGTTTCTTCCATCGACCATACGCTCGCTCTGTACATTACAAGTTGTTCGTGTTACTTGTTGGCGGGCCACGGACCTTCGCGCGATCGCTGTGCTATCGAAATCGTTGCGCCAACCGTGGAAAGACAGCAGGAAGCTTTCTCGGGATCACGGATTCGCGGGATATCGATTACCGGAAGTCTATTAATCCTCGCAGGTTCCTCGGAAGTAGCCGTCGGAATGATCTATGGTATTCTAATTCGCCAATTTTTGCTTCGTTTGCAAAGTCGCTGTAGAACAGAATTCGAGAGAAATCGAATGATTTACAGGATTTAAGAGGTGAAAAGTCTAGCGAACATTCGGGCGGAACTTCTCGAGGAACTTTCGAGGATTACCGGAACAGCCATCGTTGCCAACCCTCTTACGCTCTCGGAGCGAACGTTCACCCAGTTTCTGTCTCCGCTTACCGGAAGATCTTTGGTTTCGTTATTACGTTTCGCAATTACGTTCTACTTTGTGCATTTGAGACGCGAAATTACGAATAAAATGCTGTCGATTAAATTGAAGCGCGTGACGAAAATGGGTGGAAACGAGGAGGAGCGCTCGGGAGTCGCTGAAAAATTGAAGATCCCCGAAGAAATTGTTTTCGTCTTTCTACGGTTCGTAAATTCCTCGTTGAAACGAGGAACGAATTTTTGCACACAAGCGTCGATCCGCGTGAACGACCCGGGCCCACCGTTTATTCTTACGGCTACTAGCATTATGATTATTGTTACTATTATTGCTACCGGTATGTGTGTACATGTATACATGTATAGCAGGGTGTATGTATGTACATATAGACACGTATGTTTGGCAGCAGCGGCGTTCCTTTATTCGTGGCTCGATTCTTTTTCCCTGGTTTCACCCCGCCCCACCCCACGTTTGCTGTGCCAGAATCCAGAACATCGCCGATCGGGCTCTCCGCGTGGGCAAAGGAAGGAGATCAACCCCTGAAAAAGCGCGACGGACATTCGGTCGAACGGATCGCGCTGACGCGCTCGATCGTTCATCATCCCCTGTCGCGATCGCGCGACACGCGCGTCTCCGCCCCTTCGGAACCGTGGTGGCAAGCAGCTCGGGCATCGTCGATTTGTTTTTCCATTTGCGATACACCGACGGAGAACTGTTTCTCGCCGGCCTGTCAACCGACTGGGAACTTCAATCACTCCGAAACACACGCGCGCGATACGAAATAAAAGATAACGCCGATCGACCGCAGTTTAATCCGCAACAAAAAATATCGAATCCGTTCAACCGCGAGGATCGACGGTGAATCGGGGAAGTTGATCGCTTACGAATTTACGCGAGTCTTTTTTGGCAACTTGTACACTTCAACCCTTTGCCGCGTGATCAAGATTTCGACCAATTTTACTCGAGCACGAGGAACTGTTTCGGTGAAAGAAATCGTTTGGCAAGGGGTTCGAGCCGCCGTTGACCTTTCGACAACGACTTCTATCGCGCAACGGGATAAATTCCAACGTGAATTTCGCGCGTGAATAGCTTCCGGTTGCATAGTATTAGCGGCGGATTCTTTCGGATCGATTGGATCGCGAAGCGAGGCGAGGAGAACGCGATGCTTTTGATCGAGATACGTTCGCCGGACCGGTTTTTATTCGTCCGCTTTTAATCGCTTTCGAAGTATCCCGTCGGCGAACAAATTATTCTCCGGTTGCCTCTGAAATTAATTAAATCGCCGAGTACCGCTTTAACGATCAAGCTACCGGGTGATCGTCGAAATTGGATTCGCGTAGGAACTGGATCGAAGCGTCAGCGCGCTGCTCAGGTGGGCGGAAAG
This sequence comes from Megalopta genalis, assembly GCF_051020955.1. Classification (NCBI taxonomy): domain Eukaryota; kingdom Metazoa; phylum Arthropoda; class Insecta; order Hymenoptera; family Halictidae; genus Megalopta; species Megalopta genalis. Next base: position 10,958,657 of record NC_135019.1, read on the forward strand.
ATAGGCAAAGGGGATGCGCTATCTCGGAACAATACGTCGGATATACGGGTCAACGGAGCCCAGTGTTTCTTTTTCACGTCGTTGTCTTTCTTTCTTTCTTTCTTTTTCTCTTGCTCTTTAACAGTTAACTTCGACCGAGAGAGTCCTCACGGCACGGCGTAGATCAGAAAAAAAAAGTCGGGCGGTGGGTTTATCGATCATTAAGAAGCAGAAGACACATATATATGCATTATTCCGTACCAAGTACGGCTAGAGGCTACCGAGTAATTTAATATAGAATTATAAAACAGTCAACTGTATCGCGATTAAACGGAGCACGAACGAAGAAAGGCCTGCATCGACCATGTTTCCTCTCCACACTTTTACCCCCCCCCCCCCGATCCTGCCCTCCCCCCTCCAGCCCCGCCGAGAATCCACCTTTTTCCCCTCGTTATTCTAATAATTCCTGCCTCCCTCTAAACCCTCAACAAGAAACAAGACAACATATTGTAATCTATTGTAGATTGTTGTAGATAAATTATACGGTTTGACCGTACATTGTTACTTTTTGTCGACAATATAAAATACACAGATATATAAGTAAGCCTCTCGATTGTTTTTGCATTCATCCACGTTCGTGCCGGCATTCGGCAGATTTTATTTTAAATAAAAAATAACAACCTCGATTTTCTCCTTGCTTCGTTACTTTTTTTATTTTCGAAACCGCAATCAATCTCACCCCGGTCTTTGCGTTTCATTGAACATTTTTCTTAGAAAATAAATAAATAGCTTACGGGTAACGACAACTTTGTCCGTCAAATTATTTTTAATCATTATCCGACACAATATAAAAAATTGGTACAGTAACACACGTAATTGGTAATAATAACACACGTAACGCTCAAAAATTAATTATATACAGCTGGGAGAAGAAATTAGTTCATTTCAGAGTGGAGTAATCGTTGGCATGCTCGGTGATCCCACCACATCTATTATATCTGCCTTGACTTCCGGTTCGGTTTTTGGTAGCAACGCCGGCGGTATCGTCAGAGTCTGAAATTATTTATTATGAGATTTTGATTATCGAATCCTGAAGTATCGTAAATTGTTGAACTAGCAACGTTTTTGGCATTCGAATTACCTTCCCAGGTGCAAGAGCCTCGTACTGATGCCTCAACGACTGCAATTCGTAATCGCAAGTTGACAGAGCGCTCCTGAGCTCGTAATGTAAAACTATGTCGCTTCTTAGCTCGTTGAATTGCTGACAAATCTGTTCCGTAGGCGGTGGATTCAATTCTAACCTCAATTCGTTAAGCATTTGTTCGATACCCTTCATTTTCTTTTGACCTAAGCTACTTGGCAACTTTATTCTCTGGGAACGGAGCGAAACGCCGCTATTCTTAAAATCTGGGAACTTGATGCCGGCTGATTCGACCGTCTGAAAATGAAGATGCACTTTGTATTGTCCGCACGAACCATACTAGTATTAGCGCGTAACAATGAATTACTTACGTGAGATGTATCAGTCTTGTTTGGTCTATTTCTAGAGGAAGCCCCACTCTTTTTTGGAGGTTTTCTTTCATTCTTTCTGGGATCGGCTTGATGATCGGCAGCAGTTATTAATTTCTGCAAATCCTGGGTTTTCCGGTCCCTTTCTTTCTTTCTTTGTTCGATCTTTCTCAATTCAGCTAATAACATTTGCTCCTCTTCTACTTGCTCCGGTGTTCTCTCGAATAATTTCTTCAATTGTTCTTTCCTACGCTTCTCATGCTCTGCATCAAATATATAGACCTTATCAGTATGGGATTTTGCTTTTGTTAGAGCGGCGCACACTTGATAATACCTAAACAATTTTGAAAAATATAGATTACCGCACGATAAAGAAATATAGAGATAGAAATTTATAGAACACGCGCTTGCCTCTCTTTCAAATCCTCTACAGATCTAGCAGGAAACTTGGTACGATCCCATCTGTCTTTTATTATTATGAACCTTAGATCGAATCTTCTGCACAGATCGAACAAGTGATCCGTTTCTGCTCTGGTCCACCCATTTGTTACTAAATGTTGTACGTATTCTGCATTAGTATAAGAAGGAATAGGAATCTTTTTATTGAATTTGGCAAAGGGATATTCCTTGCCAGCATCGGCTACTCGTCTCCAATGGTGGAACACTGCTCCGTCCGTTCTCGCAGGATTAGTAAAAGGAGTCCACTTCCATGGTCTAACTTTTTTCATACCAAGCTTAGCTCGGACTTGCTTGTATCCTTTTGCTGTGTCCGTTGGAAACAGCGGTGGTACGTCGTTGTTGTCTTTGCACAACAATGCAAACACCTCACGATGCATACCCTCGGGTCGCTTGGGTACTTTATACTCATATTTCTTTCGGTTCTTTTTCTCGGCTCCTATAATCGACTCCTTCGTGAGCTCACTGGTCGTGGGCACTTCAATGTCCAATATATCGCGTACGTCTGCCATTCTGAGTCTAACCTAATAAACGTTCTTGAGGTTATGAATGATACAAAGTACTTGACAAATACATCGATAATGCCCTAAATTTGGAGAATTATGAGCACTCAGTTGTTACATCCACTACGGAATCTTCACTTTACTTAAACAATTACTGAATTCTCATCTATACATTGCTGAAACTTACAATTTTATGTAAAATGTAGCACGGATGGTGCAACAACAGACCCTCACTTGCAACAATTGCGTATATATATGACGCGATATCTACAAGATATCCAGTTAATTGGTGTTGACAGTCAGTGACTACTTTTTGCGAAGTCTAATGAATTCATAATTGTTCGTTGTAGTCATTTTATGTAACATTTAATTTATTGTGAATTAAAGAATGTACAATGAAAACAGATCACAATGTTACTTAATGGTCGAATTCGAAAAGAGATCAAATTGAATATCTCGAGAACCAGTAGTTCAAAATTAACGATACTGGTCTCAAAATGTTTGTAACGATTCCATGCATCCACTTCATGCTATAAATTACTATAACTTTGGCTAATTATGATTTTCTGCAAATTAACCCGTTATTTCTTTTGACAATTGTGGCGCCTCTTGTGGGGTAAAAGTGAAGCTCGATTCGATGTCCGTACAGCGCCAACTGAGGTAGTGGCGAAATGCTCAAACTGTTAGCTAAACTCGACTGTCGATAATTTGGCTAACAGTTCGAGAGTTTTGACACTACCGACATCATACCGAGCTTCACTTTTTCTCCGAAGGAGGCGCCGTAATAGCGCGCATGTATACAGTGTCGGTAACTGAAAAACATTTCTACTATCCGTAGGCCTTTGTAAGATCATGAACAATAATTCGTTGAAGAAATATTTTCCAAATGATATTGGAAGATAAAAAAACTGTGGGGTAATAAATAAATACGAAAATTAAAGTTTTATTGCATTCAGCCAACTGTGCAGCCATTAGCTCGGTATTCTCCAGGATCTTCGAAATCAAGGATAATACCAATCGCCCACGTATCTCCACGAGGAGGTTTTTGCAGAAGAGACCCGGAAGGAAGTCGGAATTCACTGTTAACTTTTCCCACATCGATTACTTTTTGATGTAATGGAGGATTGTTTTCGCGCAAGGAAATTGGGTAACGACCTATATTCTAATTTCTCTCCCCTCGGCTTTCAACCCCCTGTACGAATCGGAACGACCTGAAATTTACAGCTTCGTCACCAGAAACACATTAACGCGATCCTCACCTTTAATTCAACCGTCCGTCCTCTCGTCGAAATTACATTACATACGAGCCACGATCGAAATTTCATTGTTCCGCTCTTCGGGAGGCTTGGCTAATTGAAGGTCTCCGGATGAAAAACTCGAGTCACATGTGCACGGTTACCTATGATAATTGAATTTCAGAATACTTTGCCAATTGAGTTCATCCTTCGTCTCCACAGTTTAACACATTATCTATCCGATTATTTCATAAGAACTACTTGCAGTAATGTTAACTCTTCGAAGTTGAGGATTGTTAAATTATTGAGAACGCGTTCATCAGAGCTCTAGATTATGGAGAAATATATCTTGATCGTTCGTTGTGCGCATAACTGAACGATATCTCTGCAGTTTCAGAAGTAGGATGTACCTAGATCATGAACTAACAACTCGGCCCCGATAACATGATCCAACGAAGCACCGACGCATTCAGCTCCCTGCAGAACAAGTCCTTAATACTTGGAAAAAATGCACCGAGATCCGATATTGTATTTGTCGTATTTCTATCATCCGTGAGCTTTTGCAAGGTCATGAACAATAGTTCGTTGAAGAACTATTATTAAATGCAGGGTGTCCCAGGTTTTAATGTTCAAACTTTGTCAGTGTATTCTATGGCACAAAGTAAGAAAAAAATATTATGTAAACATAGGTCGTATAGAGCTTTATGAAGAAGTTATAACAAAAATTCAGAATATATAGGAATAGTAATCAACTAAAAAAATAAAATAAAAAATAAAAAAAGATCTTCGATCGATGTCAATCATGTATTGTCAACAACGGTTATCAATACATTTCGAAATGTATTAATAAACACAGCTTACATAAACACACGGCATGTGCTGATCTATTCAAGCCGATGCTCGCAGCAACAGCAAGTTGATTACTATTCCTATTCTGAATTTTTTTCTTACCTTGTGCCATAGAATACACTAACAGAGTTTGAACATTAACCCTTTGCACTCGAGCGGCGACTCTGAGGCGACACTAAAAATTGGTATACTATTTTTCAAAATCATTCTAAGAGCATCAGACTCGTTTATATTTTTAAAAAGCTATTAAAATTGCATTGCACTTGCCAATAGACTCAATTTCATATTTGCATAAATCACAATAAATTATATAAAATAGAAATACTGTAGATCAGAAATCATATTTTAGATTTCGAATTCAAATAGCTTCGACTGCAAAGGATTAAAACCTGGGACACCCTGTATAATAATAATAATTATATTATTAATACAATTATTAAATATTATTTAATAATAATAATTATATTATTAATACAATTATTAAATATTATTTAATAACACTGAAACAATTAATTCCAGAACCGCGGAGCCCCGGTGCAGCGTATCGTCGTGTCCCGCCTAAAGGGTGCCAACAGACCGCATCGTGCCAAAGATAAACCCGAATCAATGCAACTAACTGTAATCGTCGATCGGCAGCTCCGACCTGTCCTGCAGATCCAAGTTCCTAATATCGGCTCGACAGACACCCTTGGACCGAAACGTCCAAAACATCCCCCCCGCCGCTTTTAGGGTCAACAACGCCCCGCGGCTATCAGGCAGCTAAATTCGCGTGGATTCGGAGGAGAGTTCAGAAGAGGGGTTAACGTTCCCGAAGAATTTGATAAATCGCGTGAAAGCCCATAGGGTGGTGGAGAAGGAGGAGGAGGTGGAGGAGGAGGAGGAGGAGGAGGAGGAGGAGGAGGAGGAGGAGGAGGAGGAGGAGGAGGAGGAGGAGGAGGAGGAGGAGGAGGAGAATCGGTAGCCATCGTGTGGCGGGGCTGCTCGGCGAGCGTCGTGCCGGCCACGTGGATCAATACCGAAGAGGGTGAAGGCAGGCAGCCGCCTCCACCGTCCGCGAGTAGCAGTATGCTCGCGCCGCGGGTACGCGCCGCACGCTCTACGCCCGAGCGTAATTCTCGAGTCGAGTTCGCCAACAGGAATTCGAACGGCACCGTTCCCGTTCGCGCGTTCGCCTCCCGGCCTCGTCCTCTTCGGCTCCGAATCCGCCGGTGTCGCTCCCGGTTCGACAGGACTCGCCCTCCCCCGACCGCGAAAGGATGACAACTGCCCGCGACCCGCAGCGAAACTTCGAGGTCTCTCTCTCGCGCGTTCAACTTTCTCGGTGTTTGACCCCCGTTCGCCACCTACCTCCGAAGCCCTTTCTCCGTCTGACACCTGTCAGGACTCCCGAGCAGAGTAACGCACACCCGATCACTCGCGTCCCCGGCCCTTTCCTCCTCATCTGTTGCTCTCCCTGGTTATGCTAATTCCTAGGGAACCCGGTGAACTCTCGCCGTCTTAGCAACAGCGGCTCTGTTTACGGTCTGTCTGCTCGGCGCTGTTTCTCGCCGCCTCTTAATTGTCTCCCTCGATTAAGGAGAACCGAAGATAATCGAGTTGGCGGGGTCTGGCTTCGAATACGTTGTTCTTGGAATCGAAGAGGTTGCTGCGACAACGACGGGGTTGCTCCACTTTCCGATAATCTCAGTAAATTAACAGGGGACGGTTTTTGAGATCTACAGTTAGTGTCTCTCTAATTGGCGCACAGATCGTCCACGAAAATGGACAATGTGAGAGGAGGAGATACGGATGTTCGAGGTTTTCGGGTCGTTTTTATGGTCATCGATTTTCGACAACTATAAAAACGGTCTACAAGACTCGAATAATCGTATCTCCTCTTTCCAAAATTGTCCGTTTTTCTACACGATCCGAGCGTCAGTTAGGGAGACATTACTGTACCTTCTAGCGTGCTATCTGTAAACTTATGGTCGCTCTTAATATCGAACTTATAGTTTGAGAATTAAACTGTGTCATAATCGACGCTCGATTCTAAAGAAACTCTGGTCCCTATGTTTCGAGGACAACGGGTAATATAGGAGCACGGCCGGCAGCAGATTGTAAACAGAAGGCTGGAAGCGAAGAAAACAAGGGATGGATCAGAGTTTAAAATCGCAGAGTCGCGGTCTCGCTTCGTACTTCGATCGGAATCGGTGAAACGGTTGTAGCTATCGGTCGAAATTCCAGGCTTCGAGACAAAGTTATAATAATAATAATAATAATAATAATAATAACTTTATTTATCAGTATATAATATTATATTATATATAATATTAACTTATAATATTAATATTATATATAATATTAACTTATAATATTAATATTATATATAATATTAACTTATAATATTAACTTATAATATTAATATTATATATAATATTAACTTATAATATTAATATTATAATATGAACAATAACTTTATTTATTATTTATCAACTGAATGAACCCTTTGTTAGAATGAGTGAGAGAGAGAGAGAGGGGAAGAGAAAGAGTGTGAGGAAGAAAGAGAGTAATAATATGGTAGCAGTGAAGGACATACGAAATACAAAAATAACACCAAAAGTATAGAAGAACAAACGAAAAAAGCCGAACTTAAACATAAACATTTGGATGAAAAACTTTTTGTTTTTCGGTGATTCGAGAAAATGAATCCCAGCCAGTCCCAGCCCCGTTGCCAGGTCTCGCATGCGTTTCAACCCTCTCGTTTCTTGTTGGTCTGCTTGTAGCCGAGGATTCTGTGCTCGTGGGGAAGGTGAATGGTCGTTCGCGCGGCTTAGGACGGACGTTCGAGGGTCCCGGTGGCCAGTGATCAAGCTCCGTCGACCTTGTTTCGATCAGTGCACCGATCCAGCGACGATGCAGCCCGCCTGATCGGGGAACGCTACCCCGAATACCGAGAGAGCCAGAGAAAGAACGCGGTCGCGGGGCGTTCGAGTTTGCCTTTCTGTGAATCACAGGGTGAGTATCCCCCCGCGACGTTTCTTTATCTCGTCGTTTCTTCGTCTCGTCCCGAATGTTCACGGATCGGCGGTTCGAACTCGGGATCGCAGCGACAGCCGCTGTTCATTCAGCGATGAAATAGGATGGCGAGCGTCGCCCTTTGACTCTCGAGACTTTGAAATTCCAGCGGGACGCGGATTCGATCGAAATTCAGGTATCCGAACGCGATTCGCGTAGCCACGAAAACGCGGCTCGATTCGTTCCGATCTTCGAATCGATCGAAATTCGCGCAGCTCGGAGAATTCCACAGGTAGAATTCAGTTCTGCCGGGCTTCTGATTTCTGCGAGATCGTCTTTGTTGGTTTCACGGGCGTACCAAGGTCTTGCTGATTACTTGCTGCGATACTTCGGGCTACAATTGTTCACGGTGAAACGACAACGCTGGAAGTTCATCGTAACAGAAAATTGAAGGTATACGAGTCTCGAGACGCGGGCCCTTGGACGCGTTGAGAAAGAGAAATAGAGCACTTGGGAACGCTTGTTAACGCGCTCGCAGTTCCGTGTCTCGTATATGGGTCATGGGGGTCTCAAATTGAAAGTTAATAAGCTACCCGAGCCATGACTACAAGCAGCAGCAGCAGCAGCAGGAATTAATTTGGAAACTTGTTCGAAACGGATAGAATAACACGGTGGTAGTCGTTGTTCTTCTTCTTGTTTGAACATGTTAACGCGGTGAGTGCATAAAATGTCAATGCCGCAGTGGGAAACCGAGCACTTGGGAATGCTTGTTAACGCGTTAGTTACTTTGTATGGGTCATGGTGAATTTTTAATTGAAAATTAATACGTTACGCGAGCGAGAGGATAACGCGCAGAATTTCATTTAACCTGGGAACTTGCATGCAAAACTAAATAACACAATGTAGCCACAGCTATTCTACGCGCTTCTGTATACGATGTTCCTAAGCGCTGATGACTAAACGACAATGGATTGTTTTTAACAATCCTAGAACTGCCGATTATATTATAATATATGTTGCAACAAAGAAGTGTGTCTAAAAATTTCTCCTGGAAATATTTTTGTGTAATTAAGTTAATATAATTTTAATATAACTATAGTCGATATAATTTTATATAATTAGAATTCATATGATTTTATATAATTATAGTCGATATAATCTTATATAATTATAGTTAATATAATTTTATATAATTATAGTCGATATAATTTGATATAATTAGAATTCATATGATTTTATATAATTATAGTCGATATAATCTTATATAATTATAGTTAATATAATTTTATATAATTATAGTCGATATAATTTGATATAATTAGAATTCGTATGATTTTATATAATTATAATTAATATGACTTTACATAATTATAGTCCATATAATCTTATATAATTATAGTTAATATAATTTTATATAATTATAGTCGATATAATTTGATATAATTAGAATTCATATGATTTTATATAATTATAGTCGATATAATCTTATATAATTATAGTTAATATAATTTTATATAATTATAGTCGATATAATTTGATATAATTAGAATTCGTATGATTTTATAGAATTATAATTAATATAATTTTATATAATGAAATATCTTTACATAAATGAAACGATCAGAAATCAGACATTTCGACTGGATTGGTAGTTCTAGCGTTAAAAAGGAAAACAGTAATGTCTCCCATACTGTGACGTTCAGACTATGCACAAAAATGAACAGTTTGGGAGGAGGAGACGCGTTTATTCGAGCCTCGCGACTCGTCTTTATAGCCGTTGACAATCGATAGCCATAAAAAAACGAGCCACAAGGCCCGAGCAATCGTATCTTCTCTTCCAAAATCGTCCACTTTCGTGGACAATCCGAGCGTCGATTAGAGAGACATTACTATACATACCTCGCGGAGCACAATTTACAGATCGGCACGATTGTATTATATTTCCCGAGCTCGGAGAGTTCGTGTATTTTCCACCGTTTCGTACAACTTGGACATTATTCTTCCGGAACGGTTGCACCTGGGAGCAATTCCGAACGGTCCCAGCGGCAAGAATCACGCTTGTGATCTACGCCCGGCACGCATCTCCAAAAGAAAATAGATAATTGTTCGCCACCGAACACTCCCAGAGTTTCCGACTTCTCTGCGCGATATTAGGGTCTCGTTTACCCTGAACGATCGTTCCCAAGGGCGGTCGAAAATACTCGCGTTCGCGCGGCCAAAGGCGCCGCGCCGTGCCGTTTGCCGACGTCCGTCATAAATTCTCCACGCAACATGTGCGCGACAATATTTCAAGTTCCGATCAATTGCACAACGTGGCTCGGACGGCAGCGTCGCGGATTCGACGCAACGCGGTCGAACTCCGGGCCAAGAATCGAAGAGGTCAAGGAACGAGCCTTCCGTATTCTTGCGAAAGAAATCGGAGCATCGATCGCCGCCGCGCGTTCTAGCCGCGGACGCGAGCAAATAGCCGCGATTAATTCGTGATTCGCAAACATTTGCGCGCCGCAATTGATATCCGCTGATATACGTTCCCTTCCTGGAACCGCGGCTTATTGGGCCGGCGACGTTCGCAGACGGCGAGCCGACGCTGCTTCGCTCGACGAACGGCCATGAACGATCTCGCGTGTCGCAATTTCTCGCTAGAAATCTCAGATTCGATGAAAACACCGCGTAACGATCATCGGACACCGGATAATGGGCGGAAAACTGCTCGATACCGGTGGCAACCGGCTCTTCCACGGTCGACGACGCGCCGGCAGAACGCGCGCCGTGCCGCGGCGATTAATGCTCGCGCCGACGATCTCGCAAGGTTTGCGACCTCTTTTCATTATCGAGGTAGCCGGCGATCGTTGTCCGAAGCAGCGTAATTCGCGATTCACGGAGCGAGACGCGCGACTATGACAAACCGCCGCCGCCGCGCCGCGATCATTTTGGTCTCGTTAATTCGAGTGTTCTCGCGGACGCGCGCTCGTTCGTTCCATCGAGCCACCCTTAACCCGTTAACTCTGCTACCCGCCTTTCGTTCAAGACCACGCCAGCTAATAGACTGCGATGCCTCGCGCGTCCGTGACATTCGAAGTACAGTAAATTCTCCCTAATTGACGCTCAAATTGTGCACAAAAATGGACGATTTGGAGAATTAAAATGGACGATTGTTCGAGCTTTGCGACTTGTTCTTATAGTTGTTGACAATCGGTAACAATAAACGACGAACAATCGTGTCTCCTCTGTTCCAAATTGTCCATTTTTGTTTCCAAGCTGCGAGACGATTACAGAGAATTTACTGTACAGTAAATTGTCTCCCGTTGTCTCGCAGCTTCGAAACGAAAAAATGGACAACTTGGAAAGAGGGGATGCGATCGTTGGAGCCTTGCGACTCGCTTTTATAGTTGCCGATAATAACGATCGTGAGCTTTTTATAACCACTAACGTCGAACGCGATTCAACAGGGAGAACAGAATAGAATCGGTTGCGTGGTCATAAAAGGCTGCGACAACAATGAAGTATTTGTTATGATTGGAGAAGATTGTGGAGCAGGAACACGATTGATAAAAATCGATGGAAAAATCATACGGTTGCCGCGTGCTTTTTATCATCGAGACGATCGTAATCACGAGATTGCAGATTTTACGTATTTACGACGGAAATGAGTTTGTCAAGTTCCGAATCATGAAACGATTGAAGACGTTTAACCCTTTCGCTCCGAACGACGGATATATCCGTCATCCATATGAACACTCGCGGAGCCGAACGCCGGATATATCCGACATCCACATGATCGCCCTCTGGGGACGAACGCCGGATATATCCGACATGCTGGTATTGCGTGAATCTTTTGACGAAACAAACAAACGACAGTCCGAAATAAACGACACACCATTCAAGTTATATTTGTTCTACCTGCATTTCCCATTATTATTGTGTTACATGTCATAAAGGGATAGAAAATCGAAAGTACTAACTTTAGGACTAATTATTATGTATTATGTTTTGTGTATTATGAATATTATGTTTTATTTTATTACTGTATATTATATATTATTTCTTCACTTTTTCCATTGTTAATGAAACTTTTTTTACCTATTAAATAACTTTATACCTTATGCAGAAATTATAACTATATTGTTTTAAAGAAAAATCCCTTTTCTTCCCAAATACACTATCCACGCGCAATGTGCACAATTTCGGCGGGTGGTTCCGTTCAGGAGGGGCGTTACGGCGGACTGAACCGCCGTAGCGAAAGGGTTAAGGGTCGATTCACATCTACATGCCAGGCTCGGGTCGTGCTCCAAGCCTGACCAAGGTCGAATCATTCTTACATTTGATTTACATTGGAGTGTTCGCACTACGCGTGCCGTGCTTGCGGCGTGCCAGGCTGCCGCAAGTGTGTTCACACTTGCAGGCAGGCCCGGACCAGGCTTGCTTCGCCCGTAATCACAACAAAGCGAGACGGAATTACGGAACTGGCACGATGTGGACAGAGCGCGCAATCTTCCGTTCTAACGTAGCAGGCAATAAACCCGGGAAAGCATTTTGACTTGACGAAGCATGCGAAAAAAGGAATCTACGAAGGCTAGATGGTGGCACGACTTCCGGTGACCATCTGTGGGTCATAATTCAATAAAATGTTAAATTCTGAAGAAAGCAACGGTTTTTCAGAGAAACTGCTTGGTATTGTTCGACGAACAAATGGGATCGAGGGGGAATTTTCTGATTATTTTCGACTTTCAATTCGCGCAGTGTCACCACAATTTTGAAAAAAGTACAACTGTATTGTTCGAGACGACCTATTTTAGAGAGTAATATCTTACACATGCGCTATCATTAATTTCAAGGCGTCAGCATACTAATATACTAAGTATAATAAGCATTTATTTAATTTGTATTTCATACAATGAAATAAATTATTTGTTATTTTGTCGCAAATTTATGAATCAGGCACAACCCTGACATAACTCTGACATAACTTTCGACATAACTTTGGCATAACCCTGACATAACCCCGACATAACTTTGGCATAACTTTGGCATAACCCTGACATAACTTTGGCATAACTTTGGCATAACTTTGGCATAACCCTGACATAACTTTGGCATAACTTTCTAAAATATTTTAGTTAATATCAATATAAAAAGTATATTTATATTTTTCATAAAAATCATTATTATCGTACAAAAATTATATCATGTTTGGTCTTATTTGAATCAGAAAAAGCTCACACAATTGCATTGGTAAATCCGGAAAAGATCAAGTTGACCTCCGAATCTCGGTCCCGCCTGCATCATGCTCGCATATTTACTCTAAACGCTGTCAATTGAGCACGCTACTAACAAGACCCGAGCCTAGCACGAAGATGTGTATCGATCCTTAATAGGAATCATACTCATATTAAAGCAAGACTTTATTTATTCCCCTCGTCAGACCGCGGACTACAAACATTTATTGCAAGCTCGAGTACAGCTGAAATTTAAAGTGCTAGGAAGATTCGAAAATTTTATGAACATTAATAGAACATTTTCATATATGCAGAGCATTTTTATTTTGCACGAAAATATATCGCCTTCTAATCAGTATTATTGGGATTATGGAATGAAAATGAATATGATTCTATAATTCTTTGCTTAAAAGGACTTTATTTTATTCCTTTATTGAGAGAAGGTATATGGGCGAAAACGATCGAGCGACCAAACTCTACTGAGAGTCCGGCAAGAAAAAACGCTTCTTTTATACCCTTTTTGGGTTCGTCTTGTCCACCAATCAGAGACGTTTTCTTTGTCGCGATTCACATTGTATACGTGACGCTGGAACCCCCAAACAGTCAGGGTACGATGTATATCTAATGGTACCGGTGATGATGTATCGCGGTATCTACTATATACAGTTTACATCACCGTCGTTGCCCGCTGACGGAACCGACGAAAATGTAAACCGATATCTTAGTATCTTAGTACTAAGTAAACTATAGATTAATTTTTGTTCGAGGCTAAAATTTCAACAAGTATCATCAACCTCCGAATCTCGGTTCTGCCTGCACTATGCTCGCGCATCTACTGTGCACGCTGCTAGCACGACCTATAATATAACCCAGCAAGTAGATGTGTATCGACCCTAAGAATATCAACGCGCTGGTTTCCACAGTTTAGGATAATTAAATAACGAACGACGTTCATTTTCATCGTCCGCTTCTTACGATCGAGACAAAGAATTTTCATTTAACCCTTAAATGCATGAATTAATGAATTTTATTTAAAAAATAGGGTTATAATTTTTCAAATGAGTGGAAATCGGGAAAAATATTAAAAAAAATTATAAGTCATATTTTGTAGGGTTTTTATTGAAAAATATTAATGATTCATTTTTGGTACACTATGCAAAATAGACATAAAAATTCTTTAGTTAGTATGACATGTCTATAACAAAATTATAAACCACATGCATACCACACCAAAACAAAACCAACAAACCAATAAAGGAAGCATAGTACTAAATACATGTCGTAATTATTACCATTAGTGCATGTTGTCCCATTTTTGCATCAACACGAAATAAGCCCTCCATACACATGATAGTTACGGAATATAGACAAAAGTACTAGCAAATTAATAAATAAGAGCCTTACCTTTAGAAAATATTGTTTGTTTAACGAATACACCAAAATATTTCTAAATAATCCACTTCCAAAAGTACGTAAATGAACCCGCTATCAAAAATGCGCGCCAATTGGTATAACGTCAGAAAGATACAAATATTGAAGTCAAATGTCATTATTTTAGTTAATTTTTGATAAGTCAATGGACAAAGGAATCACTGCCATTCAGCCAAATGTATCGATATCAAAACTGTTGTCGGGTATCCGCGCAAAAAGTTATTGATTCATTTTTGGGACTCTATGCATTTAAGGGTTAACCGAGTAGTCGCGCGTAAATTATAAACGCGGAAAAATTATTCCGCGTGCACGCGGAAGATCGGCCACAGTCGCGATCGGCTCCGCTCATTAATCAGCCGCGCGCGCGCGCGCGCTAAATATGTAGCTGATTAACCGCGGCTAAACAACGCCGAAGCATCGTCGCTCGTTGGTCTTCCTCCCTCCACGTAACAGCATTTACACAATGTTTACATATATTGTGAGGTAACGAGGCTCCGGCAATAAATGCAGCCGATCGGCCCGCTATCGTGCACTCGAGATAGAGCGTCACGTGGCCGCCGGATCCGGCAGCGAGATCATACGAATCCATCGATCATCGTTAACGCAACCGCGATTATCGCGGAGCGACGGCGGTGCCAGTCGGCCGCCCACCGGGACCCGCGTTCCCCGAAATTTCCGCTCGGAAGATCCCGCGCGGAAACGGAAAACTTTCGGAGCGGTTCGACACCGATTGGCCGTGGTCGAGGCCGAAATTCGGCGATCCTGAGACACTCGCTGGGAAGGAAGGGTGATCGTGGCGGTGATTGTCGCGGCATCCGAAGACTATCTGCTCGGTTATCGGCTCGTCGGCTGATTTTGCGCGCTGCGCGCGAAGCACCGTTGTCCAGCGCTCGCGGAGCGCACCGTGAACCGGCGCGGCGGCCACCGCTGATCAACTGACACCGATCACGGTCCGTGACCAGCAACACCAGATAGACCTTCGGATCGCAAACACGCCAGTGTCAGCCGGTGGTAAACAGTCGATCGGCGTTCATCGCGCTGCTTAGACGTTCGCCAACCCGCGTGGAAAGCTCGCGAGCAACGCGACGCGATCGAGTCGGCTCCTCCGGGCGATCGTGTTTTGCGCGGGCGTCACTCTCTCTCGGCTCCCGCGACACATACTCCGAGAACCGCATTCTTCCTTTTTTCGAGGACGATCTTCGGGATAACCATGTGCACCGTCTGAGACAGGTTTCGAGGAAAACCGTTCACTCGCAGCGAGATTCTCGGCAGACCCGGACTGGACGTTGGAGGACGGCGACATGGCCAGCAAGTACGCTTTTTCGGTTTTCTTGTTTGTTTTTGTTTGTTTTTTGGCTTTTTCAAGATCTTGTTATTATATTGAGATCTTGTATCGGCGGTATAGGCGAAAATTGATAGCGATCTTGCGGGGTTTTATCGGTTTTACGGGAGCTTCTGGGGAGCCCTTGATCCAATGTTGATTTATTTTCGCCGAGGTTACAGTGGAGGCATTGGTGACTCTGGCATTGATATCTTAAGGCAGACGCGTAGGTGGTGTGGGAAAGTTGAATGTGTTTGCAGAATTTGTTGGATAATATTTATTCGGTGACTGCGGGGTTTTCGGCGGAATTTTCTGAAGAATATCGATGGCCGTGGAAACGGAAGAGTTTGATTTTAACGTTTTAACAGTCTAATGGTAACGTTGAAAGTGACTAATGCGCGTTGCTCTGTGAGAATGATAAGGCTGAATTCATTTAGACCGTCCAGAATTCGTATCGCAATGAATTATGGATTAAGAATTTGTGTTCGATCGTTTCCTGCGAAAGAGTCTTTGCAATGTCAGCCATTTTTGGATACAAAATGTGATAGCGATCATTTCATTTCTACCGGTTCGGCAGGTGACATATGGGTGACACTAATTTTTGACCAATTTTGAGAATTCATTTTCAATCGTAATATATTCGAACAAACCGAATTTGCAATGTCATCCATTGCGATTAATTTTAACTTTCTAGTTTCGGTATAATTCATGAAATTGCTTTGACTTCGAGGGAATTTTAGTGGTTGATTGTTGACGCTGGTTAAACTATATATCAATTAACATATTATATTATTAATATATATATATTAATTTAAATGTATCAGAGATTCTCACAATGCTGAAAGAAATAAGTAAACAACGTCGACGGGTAGCAAGTGTTAGTAACCGATGTTGTTTATGAGGTACGCGAATAAACATGCGACTCGCTGTACATACAAGAACATGGTACACGAGCGAAGTTGTACAGTAAATTCTCCCTAATCGATCCTCAGCTTGTAAACAAAAATGGACAATTTGGGAAGAGGGGATACGATCATTCGAGCCTTGCACGTCGTACTTATAATTGTTGAAAATCCGGAACTATAAAAATGAGTCGCGAGGTTCTTATAATCGTACCTCCTCATCCCAAATTCTCCCTAATCGATCCTCAGCTTGTAAACAAAAATGGACAATTTGGGAAGAGGGGATACGATCATTCGAGCCTTGCACGTCGTACTTATAATTGTTGAAAATCCGGAACTATAAAAATGAGTCGCGAGGTTCTTATAATCGTACCTCCTCATCCCAAATTCTCCCTAATCGATCCTCAGCTTGTAAACAGAAATGGACAATTTGGGAAGAGGTGATACGATCATTCGAGCCTTGCACGTCGTACTTACAATTACTGAAAATCCGGAACTATAAAAACGAGTCGCGAGGTTCTTACAATCGATTCTCCTCGTCCCAAATTTTCCATTTTTTGTTTACAAGCTGAAGGAAAATTAGGGAGGATTTATCTCCGACAAAACTTCACCAATGAAATAGACATCACCGGTAATTCACTGACCATGTTAGACCTCCTGGCGATGCTTAAGTACCGAACGCGAGAGCATACAAGATTACCACGGAAGAATAATCATGGTTACGACGGTAATTATCTGCTACCGATGTGTACAAGCTCGCCGTCCAGTAGACTTTTAAGGTTGTTGAAACGCGGTGCACAGATAATGAACGTAAATACGCGGTGCCTCCCGTTGCTGCCATGATTCACCGTATTTTTACCATAGATAGCGAGTTATGGATTTAACAAATCGCCGGCCTTGGGGAAAGTTACTCCGGCAATGGTCGGGGCACGTTTTAACGCTAGAACTATGCCAAACAAAGAACCGGCAACAACTGGAATTAATAGCACACGGCTGTTCAATTTTTCATTCGGGAAACAAACTGTTCCCACGTTTTTACAGATTTAAATGTCGGAATTACAGTGATGTCTCTCTAATTGACGCCCAGATTGTCCACAAAACTGGGCAATTTGGGAAGAGGAGATACGATTATTCGAACCATTTTGGCTCGTTTTTATAGTTATAAATTTTCAACAATTATAAAAAACGAGCCGAAATGCTCGGACGATCGTGTCTCCTAATCCCAAATTGTCCTTTTTTGTGGAGAATCTGAACGTCGGTAAGGGAGACATTACTGTACCCGGATCGCGAAGGGTGTTCCCCGTTTCCACTGATTTGCGGATCGATAGGAGAGATTCCCTTCTCGTTCTAATTTCCGAAAGATCGGAATTCGGCCAGAGGCCGTCGGGTCGGTTCAATTATAACGGCAGACCATTTTGATTAGCGACAAGCGGAGCAGAAATCGAGCAGCGTGACACGTCGCAGGCTGCCCGCGCGATTTGCATAGAACGCGACACGCATAAGTGCGATGCAAATTTCCCGCGACCCTGACGTGTATATTCCACGATTCGCCCGTTCTTCTTCGCTCCGCTCGCACGACGGAAAACGATCCGCGAACGATCCGATCGTCTTCCGTCGCGATCCGTCGGTCGGGAAAACGGATTTTTCGGCTCGATAAAACCGATTTTGCGATACGGTTTATCGGTGAACTTTATTCCGTTGCGTAACACACGGGCCGTAAAACTTCTTATCGGCGTTCATCCGCATCTTATCTTTGTCGTCGGCGTTTCTAGACGGCAACGCGTGCGATTCTCGCCGCGGAACAAGAGTTCCTTGATGCATCCGCGGTGCATCGTCTGGTCGGCCGATTTTCGCGAGAATGCTGCGATGCTTCGAGACGCACGTGGTGGAATTGTAAGCGAAAGATACGACACAAAGGAAAAAGTTGCGCGAGATAACTGTTTTAATTTGAGAGTGTAAATGTTCGTCGGTTGCTAACAAAGTATGTAGATTAATGAATGCCGGCGATATTGCTGTCAAGGTGCGGTTGAACGACCTCTGTATGCATAGAATATGATAATTAGACTTTACGCGGTTGTAAAGTATAAAAACGCTTCAATGTTCGCGGTATGCAATGCGAACTTCGTTCTCTCGGTTTCGCGATAGCTGCTAGGCCTTTCCGAGCGACGAATAATTGTAAAATTTGCCAGAGAAGATAAGACCCAGGCCTCGATCACGAGTTCATAAGAATTAACGCGTGCATTAAGCTGTTTCCTTTGCGACTATATTCGATTATACAATATTTACTCGGCTCGGGGGATGATCTGATAAAGATTCCGATAACGTCCGACTGGAATGATCGTTCCTGCAATTATCTGTTGACACTTCAACGTTGATTTTTCTATCAATGAACTCGCTTGAATAGTAATAGATTAGATCCCGCGATAAAGTCTCTACCCTCTGCTCCGCGGTTTCGCTCAGCGAATTACTTCGATTTAGAGCCGTTATGGTTGCTGTTAATCAATATACTCGACGGTAAAGAGATCGTAATGGAGTGTCATTAAAATTGATCGAGGACGCGCCTTCTCCGACCGGGAAAATCCGCGAGACAGGTTATAATTTCCACGGACGTCTCACCGTAAAGACACTCGTTGCATAGTTTATCGACAATAATGATCGCCGCGGGCAGTCTTTAGGCCGCATAATAGAAATTCACCACGGATCTGTGCATCGTTACGAAACGACGCGTCTCCGAAAGACAATAAAACGCATCGCGAGCGTGATCGTTGCGAACGAGTCCCCCGCATCATCGAAATAATTGTTCCGCCGATTAATCCCGCGATGAATCGCGCGCCGCGATTATGCGTGCGAGCGTCGATGAGTATGCTAATGCGATTCTCTCGTCGCAGCTGCGAAAGCAAGTCCGTGTCTTGCAATTAGCGTCGGAGCCCTGGGGAATCGCACTTCTAGGCGTGTCGATCGCGCGCACGCGAAGGAGATTAGCGTGGCCGCGGCCGTGAAGCATAATCTCGAGTAACCGAGAAGCTAATCGGCCGGGAGGATCGATGGATCCTTCCCGAACGCCGGAAGCCTGTCGAGGTCGCCTCGATTCCGCGGGGTTCGCGAAACCCGAGCCGGCATAGTGTCGCGGAAAAATTTAATCGACCATTAAATTGCCACTTTAAGCAATTCATTAATTGTGTCACGTCCCGTGATTCGGCCACCCCCCACTCGCTAAATTTTCAGAATCGGTAAACACGAGCGAGATCGACGAAACTCGAATACTTTGTTGCTAATACTATTATAATATGTTTCTAATATATTATTTTTATAATACTTTATTTTTACTACTTATAGGATACACTTAATGCGACGTATATTATACTTGCACTTAATACTTACTACTTGATACGAGAAGTTATATAGAGACCTTGCTCAAATTCTATATTATTCTATTATAATATTAATATTATTATTATATTAATACTAAATATTATATTAATACTTAGTAACTTGTCGTTAGTAAACTTAGTAACTTACTTAGTAACTTACATTAATACCTTAGTAATATTACTAAATAATAATAATACCACTAATGATATTACTAAAATATTATATTAATACCTACAGCGGTCAAAATGACCGTCTTCTTATTTCGCAATTCTGCAAACTTTAGAGACTCTTTCATGGATAATGCTTGAATAAATTACACGATTGGAGCAAGTATTATTACTCATTCAAGCATTTTCCAAGAAAAAGTCTCTGTGTGGATGTTTGCAGAATTGCAAAATAAGGAAACGGTAATTTTAATTATCGCGTTAGGCATAGTGTTAATGACTAGACCGCAGATATTTATGCAAAATAAACATCGCCTTCGTCAATCGCAACAAACATGAGTCGAATAGAAATACTTTTTCTTCTCAAACATTTCCGATCGGTAGAAAGTAATACATAGATGTCCTTATAAATTCTTTCACTGTTCTCATTGCTTTAAATTTCACCCAGTCGCTCTTGTTACAAATAACTTCTCGTTCGAACCACCCACGTGTCCTCTTAATTAATCTTATCCGAATGAAGTGTACGAGTTTCGTCGATTCGGTTCGCGTTCACCGATTTCCAAAAATTTGTAACCATTCAATTTCGAGTGAAGCGTTTTCCGAAGTCGGAAAAATGATACTAATCCCGTGACACTCTTATCACCATAAGTCCTATGATTCATTGGTACCAATCGGGAACGAAAGGTTCTTTCCGCAGTGAGAGCCTTGGTCAAACATTTCGTAGGCGAAGATAAAGCGCGAGAAGACGATAAAGAAAATGTATCGGCAAGAAACTAAATCAATCGGGCGGCAATCTTTCGGCGGTGGATTTTTGAAATCGTAATCGCGAATCGATCCATTAGCACAGCAACGATTCGAACCGGATAACGCCGGACTGTTCCGAACCGGACCAGTCGGTTCGCTCGCGACCAATTTCAAAATCGCGGATTCTAACACCGTTCGGAACGTTTTGCGTAATCGGTCGCGTTGCGAAATTCCACGCGAGCCTCGCCAACGCGAGAATAATTCCGCCACTGGCGTCCGCTTTTCCTCGGGAATGTCGTTTGCGGAATTATGTTAAATAACCCGCCGGCCAGCGTTAGCCCCGCGCAGCCGATTACGCCTAACTCGCCGATCTTCCATCCTCGTGGAAATCTCGCAGATTTCCGGTATCTGCTGCAAAGCCGACTCTTCCGCTCGAAAACATCTCGTGAGATTTGAGCCCGGCGCGGACGAGAAGTCCTTGGAAGTGCTCAGAACATTTTCCTGCGAGAATTATTTTTTACATCGAGGACTTGAACAATGAGGAAAATGAACGACGCGTATCGACCTTTCTGCAACTACTGGAAAAAGATGGCTGTCTCTCGATGTCGTCGATATTTATTATATTCGTTTATTTATCTACCTTGCGACCAATTCGTACTAAAATGGTTAAAATTCTACCGATCCTAGTCATCGAGATTTAGTGCGATTGGCCCTTCTTCACAGGACACTTCTAATTGTTAATGACTATATTTTTTGCACCGGGCACTTGAGCAATGAGGAAAATGAACGACGCGTATCGACCTTTCTGCAACTACTGGAAAAAGATGGCCGTCTCTCGATGTCGTCGATATTTATTATATTCGTTTATTTATCTACCTTGCGACCAATTCGTACTAAAATGGTTAAAATTCTACCGATCCTAGTCATCGAGATTTAGTGCGATTGGCCCTTCTTTACAGGACACTTCTAATTGTTAATGACTATATTTTTTGCACCGGGCACTTGAGCAATGAGGAAAACGAACAACGCGTTTCGACCTTTTTGAAACTACTGGAAGACGATGGCCGTCTCGATGTAGTCGATATTTATTCGTATATTTATCTACCTTGCGACCAATTCATACTAAAATGGTTAAAATTCTACCGATCCTAGTCATCGAGATTTAGTGCGATTGGCCCTTCTTCACAGGACACTTCTAATTGTTAATGACTATATTTTTTGCACCGGGCACTTGAGCAATGAGTAAAACGAACAACGCGTCTCGACCTTTTTGAAACTACTGGAAGACGATGGCCGTCTCGATGTAGTCGATATTTATTCGTATATTTATCTACCTTGCGACCAATTCAGACTAAAATGGTTAAAATTCTACCGATCCTAGTCATCGAGATTTAGTGCGATTGGCCCTTCTTCACAGGACACTTCTAATTGTTAATGACTATATTTTTTGCACCGGGCACTTGAGCAATGAGGAAAACGAACAACGCGTCTCGACCTTTTTGAAACTACTGGAAGAAGATGGCCGTCTCGATGTAGTCGATATTTATTCGTATATTTATCTACCTTGCGACCAATTCAGACTAAAATGGTTAAAATTCTACCGATCCTAGTCATCGAGATTTAGTGCGATTGGCCCTTTTTCAGCATCGTCGACCAATACGATGACTGGCGATAATATTCGGACACCTTTTAAAACGATATAACCATTCTCGAACTGAATAAAATCACGTGAATCTACATGAGTCCACG
Source organism: Megalopta genalis (assembly GCF_051020955.1). Classification (NCBI taxonomy): domain Eukaryota; kingdom Metazoa; phylum Arthropoda; class Insecta; order Hymenoptera; family Halictidae; genus Megalopta; species Megalopta genalis. Next base: position 10,981,081 of record NC_135019.1, read on the forward strand.
TGAGTCTACAAAATTCTTTAAATTTGAGAGAAATACAAAAAGATAAGAAATTCGCGTTTAATTTTACGTCTAATTGTTAATGACTATAATAGCGACAATATAGTCACATTCGCAGCCATTGTAGCGATTCTGTATTAATATTAATATTATCTCTTTGTTTTTTCTTTACTGGAAAAAACGGGATTTTACCCGGATATATAAATAAATAAATGAAATAAATAAATAAAGATCGCGAGACGGGATCGTCGTTTGCGGATGCCACGACGACGACGATGAGACGCAGTGGCCAGCAGCCGTTCCATTCATTATACTTTTACGTTTCAATTAGAAGCGCCGCGCCGGTGTTCGAGGGGCAGCGTTTACCGGCAAAAAATGCCGTATCACAAGGACTTTTTCATTGCGCGTTGTTGTCGCTTGTTAAACCTCGCGTCGCCTGACCTCCCGAGCCGATTGTTGCGAATTTCGCGGCGGCAGAATGCAAATTTCGCCGCCTCTTCTGAATTCAACTTCGCGATTTCACCTGGCGCGAGTTCTGGTCACGTTTCCTGTTTGACCGCTTGGATAACGTAAAAATCTTGTACCCAGGCTGCGTGCCAAATGATAGCACACGGTACGAATATTATGTTTTTCAATCTTCGACGCACATAGTAACATATTGTATTGGTTTCCGAAGAGATTATTTCAAGGTGTTCATACTCATTTGTTACGAGAAGATAAGATTTGGCATACGCGCACAGTGTTTTATGAAAACAAATTAATCGAAAGTTGTTTCACGGTTTGCTAAAATCTATGCATGAATATAGCATAGTTATATGATTGTAAGAAGTCTCCGTAAAAATTGAGCCAAGAAATTTTGCTTCCCAAATTCGCGGTACTTAATGGACACATTATCGAACGATTGCAATCGTTAATGAATATGCAGTGACTCGCATGATATATTCGGATATCTTTCGAAAGAAAATAACCTTCCTCAAATTGGACCAAGCAACTTGTTCAAATTTTCGTTACATGCTCGGATAAAAAACGCGAATTCATTATCTTCTTGCATTTCTATGAAATTTCAAGGAGAATTTTGTGCCGATGCTCTAACACCTCCAAAAAATTCATGTGATTTCGTTCAGTTCGAAAAAGCTTATACCGCTTTAAAAGGTGTTTGAATATTAACGCGAGAGTCATCGTATTGGTCGGCGATGCTCGCAGCGTTTAATTGCAGCCTGAGGTTATTGAAACGTAAATCTCAGACAGTGGCCGGAACAATGTAAGATCATCGGGTGCGTCGACGGTTTCTCGGAACTTGTTTTTTCGTCGCAGATGGAAACTTTGTTATCCGTGTCCTCTCGTATCAGCGGACACGCCCGGTAACCTCCGACAATTAAACAATTATCGTCTGTCTTCCCCTCACTTATTACACCAGGCTGCACTTTGTGGACGCTAACAAGCGGACCGTTCATTATGTAAAACCACGCACATAGGGAGCACACGTATAATCATAGCGGGGTAATTATCCAATTGACGGCTGGTCATCATCGGTCGAGTCTGTTCGACGTATGTCACGATCTTGACATTCTGACGATCAGACCTTCGTACACCGGGGGAGACATTTTCGTGACCTCGGGTTCGATGATTTCCTACCATTCTAGACGATGGAAGTGCAGTAAATTCTCCCTAATTGACGCTCAGCTTCGGAACAAAAGTGGACAATTTGGGAAGAGGAGGTACGATTAATCGAGTCTTGGCTTTATAGAATCTAGCCGCCATTTTTATTTCCAAGCTGAGTGCCAATTAGAGAGAATTTAATGTATTCTCTGCACGCTAATCGCACGCTAAACGCACGCTGAACGTACACCGAAGACGTGAACGATGCGTGGTTTAGCTTCGATCGGTCCAGTTGGCCGGTGCACCTTGCGTTCAAAGTTCGATAAAACCGTGAGAAAAAGTCGTACATGGAGTTTTGATAGCTCGTTGCAAAGAGGAGGCTTCAATCTAGAAGCTCGTGGCGACTTCAGATGACAAAAAATATTCTTCCATGGTCGTAGAGACGACGTTTCTTCGAGCTTTCAAAATTTATGGAAAGAAGAGGCACCCTTGTTTTTCCACACGCTGCGCGATGCAAAAATATTTTCGAAAAAATCAAGACAGCACTACGAAAGTAGAGTTTTCAAGCTTTAAAATGAGTCTAGATAGATTATCTTACGAATTCTTCTCACGAAGTTACTACAGTTCGAATATTAACGATTCTGCGTCGTTTCCAATTTGTCCAACCCAGTGCATCAAATCGCAGAAGACAGACGCAGAGGCTCGTTAAAAAATCCATTTTATAGCTACAATGTGCAAGATCGTCTAAAAAATCGCATAAACCGTAATAAAGTAAGCTCGGATCGATTTGGAAGTTCGGAATCGGTTCCGTCTCTCGCGAAGATCGAGAAGCGACCCGACGCTGGAACGTTCGCGCACGATTCGCTCATAAATTCATCGATTGCGCCCAAGTTCCGATCTTTTCTCGCAAAGTGGCCCTACCAACAACTTTCGCGATGCTTTATTGCTCCCGCTCGCATCTGCGGCGCACATCTCGCGAACCTGGCCCCGATAATTCGCTCGTCGATCACACGCAGCGATAAATCGTGGCCCTGCCGGGCGTCTCGCCTCGCTCCGCGCCGGTCCACGCTCGAAACGATTATAAATTGGCTTTGAATTCGACGGAACGGCGAGTCGTTCGGTTCCCTTGCTAATTGTTTCCTCGTTAGCGGCGTCAACTCGGCAATAGCCGTTTCTTTGTGCCTGCGGATGTCGCGCGTTTTCACCTATCCCCGCTGTACCGCGATAATCGCCGTTCGTTTCGCGTATCTCGCAGAATCTGAAAAGCCCTCGAAGATTTCCCGGCAACCTCCAGTCGGAGCATTTTGCTTCTCCGAGGCGGAGCTGGGAGTGACGAACTAATCGAACGCCTCGATTGCGCTGCTCGATACGGCCATTATGAGCCGCGAGAACTTCGAGTCGGGCGACGACGACGCGTCGTGAGTACACTCTTTCGAATCTTATTCGATATACTGAAACCTAAGTTCTTTCCGGTATCCGGTTTCACTTTTGAAAGCAGCCACGTTCTTCCAGCATAATGTTTTCTGCGAAATATCTGCTTTCTTCTTGGAACATCCGCTAACACTTTTGAGTTTAATTATAATTTATTTCAATTTAAAATTTAGTTTAATAATTTAGTTAATAGTTTAATTTAATTTTAATTCTAACATAATTCCACTTTGAAATATCCAGAATCTTTGTCGAATACCTAATTACTAGACTGCGGATTATTATGAGAAGTAACAATTTTCTGCATCATTTGTAGGGCGTAGAAGCCAAGCACAAGTTTTTTTTTTCTTCTGACAATAATTTTTCTTGTCATATTTTTCACCGTTTTAACCCTTTGCAGTCGAAGCTATTTGAATTCGAAATCCAAAACATGATTTCTGATCTACAGTATTTCTATTTTATATAATTTATTGCGATTTATGCGTATAAAATTGAGCCTATTGGCGAGTACAATGCAATTTTAATAGTTTTTTTTTTAAATATAAACGAGTCTGATGCTCTTAGAATGATTTTGGAAAAATAGTATATCAATTTTTAGTGGCGCCACAGAGTCGCCACTCGAGTGCAAAGGGTTAAATTATACCTACGCATTTTTATCATGATTCCAGCAAATTCGCAGTTTACTAATTGCCCTTCTGAAATCTAGCTCATTATTCTATTATTATTCTCTTCCGGAACGTACAATTTCTTTTCGGGGCATAATTATAATAATTCTTGAAATCTAGTTCCTCCGCCGGAATTGTCATAATCCACGAAACAGACAGCTAAAGTTTGCGAGAGGATAAGGAAGCAAGACATGCAAGGCAAATAAAAGGCCACCGGAGTCGCGTCATGGCATTCAATTTAACCATAAACGTCCTTATATTTAAACTGCGCGTGCTGCCTTTTGCTGTTTACTACCTTTGTTATTTAGAATGTGGCATTAAATTGTTTCAGCGAGCTGTTCTCTCGTTTTCGTCCTTTTGTTTCCCGTTAATCCTGTTCTCGCCGACCTTTAACCTTTCGCGGCTCGAAGCATTGTCGATAGTCATGTGGTTTCATCGCGTCTCAGTATTTCGAAGCCAACGTCGCGCAACGAAAGTGAATAATCCGTATGAATGCCCTATAAAAAACTCGCGGATATATTTATACCGATCTTTTCAAACTGTTAATGCCACGTTTGCTCGAATCATTTTTAACGCACTTCTCGGTCTACGTTCTACGTAGACCTTAGGATGTTCCAGCACCCCCAGATACCTAGTTGACTTTTACACTGTTGATAGGATCTACTACAATTAACCCTTTGCACTCCGATATTGCTGACACGGCGACACTGAATTATCGTCTTTTATCGCTAGAACGACCGAGCCCTAAATGCGAATAATGTATATCGTTTTATGACAATCACAAGATTGGATTTATTTAAATTTCATTTTTTTTTTTATTATGTCGTATAAAAATTCCAGACAAAAACATCTTTACGGTATTAGGGATTGTAAAAGAAAAAATGAGAAACTAGACATTTTGGTAGTTCTAGTGTTAAGGTAATCACGTAAAATACATAGGTTAAAACACAAAATTGTTTACTTATTAATTTCTGTAAAATTTCACAGCGGTATAATGATCTTTATTTCGATTCAACTTTGTACAACAGAATCACAATTTTGACAAAATCAGAAACTAGACATTTTGGTAGTTCTAGTGTTAAGGTAATCACGTAAAATACATAGGTTAAAACACAAAATTGTTTACTTATTAATTTCTGTAAAATTTCACAGCGGTATAATGATCTTTATTTCGATTCAACTTTGTACAACAGAATCACAATTTTGACAAAATCAGAAACTAGACATTTTGGTAGTTCTAGTGTTAAGGTAATCACGTAAAATACATAGGTTAAAACACAAAATTGTTTACTTATTAATTTCTGTAAAATTTCACAGCGGTACAATGATCTTCATTTCGATTCAACTTTGTGCAACAGAATCACAATTTTGACAAAATTTGCTCCGAGTTGCTGGTTGATACTTATATTAGAAAAATCTTCCGAGTAGCTAAGGGTTAATTCTGACCCGTCAACTAGATCGTTTCTAAGATCTCCGCGGGATTCTAAATTATTTCTGGATTTTTATGCCTCATGGGTCCCGAACGATTCATAAACCGCTGTTTTTTGGAGGTTCCAAATTCCGTCGATACCTCCAAGACTCAGCTCTAACCTATCCGTGGATTTATAGGCTACGCAGGTCCTGAAGCATTCGCGAATCCATTAACCAGTTAGCTGTGGCGCCTGCTTTTCAGAGCGCGCACCCATATGTGTCGCGAGAATCATGCGATGACGAGTATACTCGTGGAACACAGAGTAAGTGTCGCTGTTAAAATATTGGATCAAAGAGACGGTTTTATCTTATAAAATTAACAATTTTTTATTACTAACAGTTACTTACTATTACTAATTATCGCTAATACTAACATATATGCTACATACATAATAAACGAAGGAAAAATCGAATACTTATAAAAGTGAAAGATTCAAATTGTTGCTGTAGAATGGTACATATTCGGCAAAGCAAGGAACGACAAATAATGGCACTTCGCATATCATGATTCATCGATGATGATTCTTTTCTAATCTTATTTTTACAACAATGTAAACATCTTCGTGCAGGATTGGCCTCGAAATATTCTAAACACCTTGAGATTTGAGAACATGTTTTTATTTTCACTAAAATTACAATTTAAATAGCTAACGGTCACTACTTTTTACGCACGACGAGGATACTCGTCATGATACAAAATACTGCCACTTCTCCATGACGAGTATACTCGTCGAACACAGCTAACCGGTTAAGATTGTCGTGGTCCTCTAAACTGTCGTTACGTCCGACGATTTACGTGGATCCGAATCGCGTTGACGAACTCCAAGATGCTCGCATGCCCGCGAAACGTCGCCAGGCTCGCGGCAAACGCGTCCGACAGCTAAAAACTCCGGTCCGGGGGCGACGACAGTTAACGCGGCGCAGCAGCTACACGCGGCTCGAACAAAGCGTTTCCTGTCGAGAAGGTTTAATTATAATAAAATCGCGTGCGCGTCGCCGCGCCGGGCGATCGCGAACGACCATCCAGGAATTATCTCGTGAACCCACGCGCTTTGCGTCGCGACGTATTCGAGGAAGCAATTTACGTTATCAGCCCGGTTCGGTCAGAATCGCAGATCTCGCGAGATTATGCGATCACTGCGAATCGAGTTCGCGACGCGACAGCAAAGAAGAGACCGAAGGAATCGCGGCGGCGGAGGCTCGCGAGCGGAGCCGAGAACAGGCCGAGAAATCGCGCAGACAGGTGCGCCGAGCCAGCCGCCTGTGCGATCTTGCCTGATTCGCCAAGTTTTCACGTGTTCGTTCGATTTGTTTTTTAGACCGTGGATGCAGCCGGGTATTGGAGGCGGAGGTGGCGCGGCCCACGCAGGTGGGACAGGTGACGACGAGGCTCCGAAAGATCCCGGTGTTCGGATCACCCATCAGTCTTACACCGAGAAAGATTACGAAGGTACCGATGTTTCTTGAGCTTGCTTCGTTCTCCGGCCCGGAACCGGTCTGTCGAGCCATCGTTTCGATTTTCAATTCGATCGGATATCACGGTGAAACACGTCGGTCGAGAACCGTCTTGACAACGTCGAAATCGTATGCTCGTGCTTGGAAGATTTTTTTCTCAGAAAATCCGAGTCGGCGTCTAGACATTATTGCCGGGGCTTTGTTGTCCGTACCTCGAAGAGCACGAAATTATTTACTCCTCGTCGGACTCTGCGCACCGGCGTGCATGACTTCCGCATTGCTTATTCGATTCGTCTGAAATTTAGACCGGATGCTCCGCTGTACATACTCTAAAAAACGCGCTTAACACTAAAGCTACCGAGCGTCTAAGCTATTCAGCTACTAAAGAAGTCTGACATGTTTTATATAAGACTCGCGAGTCCCATTTTTATTACAATGTGTGCTTGAATTAAGAAATTTATTCAATCGTTTCCTACGAAAGTGGCTCTATGATGCCGACAATGTTTAAATAAAAACTGTGAAACCGATCATTTTGATCGCCACGGTGGATTTAGTGTTAAGCTTTTTGCAATTGGAGACTCTTGGCGTTGAGATTTTTGGTAGAACCATGAAATTTAAGTCCAGCGTCGCTACGGTAATGTCTCCCTTACTGACGCTCAGATTGTGCACAAAAATGGACAATTTCGGAACAGGAGATACGACTGTTCGAGCCTTGCAGTTAGTTTTTATAGTTGCCGATCGTCAACAATCATAAGAACGAGCCGCAAGCCTCGAATAATCGTATCTCCTCTTCCCAAATTGTCTATTTTTCTGCACAATTTGGGTGACAATTAGGGAGACATTACCGTATTTTGCGGGACCAGGAAGACGAAGGAATATTTACACGCTCTTTCAGGTTCGGAGGACCTGGTCCATGCGAAAAGTTCTCTATCCAGCCAATGGTTTCTCCCAGGAAACGTGGCTGGGGCGTACCTTTTAGGCCTAACTCGTTAATACTTGTCCGCGTGTAGGTCAATCGGATGGGAACACGGATCGGGCTTCGATGTTTGCTCACAGAAGGCAAACGGTCGACTCGCGCCGGTGCTTCGAAAATCATTATTTCGTCGATGTCGCGACATCCTCGTCTCGGCCGAGCTGGTCCCGAGGTCACCTGTCCCGCCGCGATCTTGAACCGTTCCAGCGAGGCTGATCGATTCCACCTGAGCGACGCACAGCTCGATCGAGCGAATCGGTGATCTCGATGCGAGCCGGCTCCCTTCGTCGGGACTCCGTAGAGACCCTAGAACCTGAGATTCGGCGAGGCCTATCGAACAATCAGCGCCGGATCGTTCACGATCGAGCAAACACCGGGAAACCGGCGGTTTTCGAGTTCGACATGAACGGCCGGAAAATCGTGGCTCAGCGTTCCGGCGAAAGGATTCCTATTATATCGACGATCCTAGGATCCGATGAGGCTTTGAGTAGCTCACGCGAGCCCTCTTTCATCTGCTTCCAGGTCACAGGGCACACACCGTCTACGTGGGCGTCCATGTGCCCGGAGAGAGGAGACACCGTCGTCACCACAAGCATCATCATTCCCAGCGACAGTCGTACAACGCCGATAAGGAGAATGTCGACGAGAGGCCCAGTAAGTTCTTATCACGATCTTCTACGCTAGTAGTATCCATCGCCTGTTCTCATACTTTGCTCTTCGATTTTCCTCGCAATCTTAGCGAAACTTCATTTTAGTTCGCCTCACAATCTTCTTCCGAATCTTCTCCTAGTTCCTTCCTCCTTTGTTTCATGGTTTTCTCCATGACCTCGATTACTTTGATCCGTGTCAAGACCGACGATATTCCTCACAGTCTTCATGATTTCCTCACATTTTCGTTCTTTAACCTTCTTCTCAGCTTCGATCATTTTCGTCATCCTGCCACGTCCCTCGATCTTTCTTATATTACCCATGGCACGTTCTCATCTTTTATTCTCCCATCGTTCCCGCAGATTTGATCCTTCTATCTAATATTGTGATCTTGGATTCTGTTCATGATCCTCGCGATTTCCCCTCGTCTGTTGTTCCACCAATCTTCTTCAATTTTCTTTCCTCAACTCGAAGCCTTCATAACGTGGCACTCTTTCAGCCCTGCATCTTTTTCAGAGTTCCGAACCCCTTCTCTCGCGCGTATATTGCCCGTGGCCGTCTTCTTCGCGATCTTGATGAATCCGCTTCGTGTTTTGTTCCTCGGTCTTCACCGTGGCTTTGATTACTTTTCCTGGTATTTCATCTCTCGGTCGTTCCCATAACATCAATGATACGACATTCGCTTTTGTTCGAGGACTACCAACCCTTTCTCCCACGCGTACTTCGCTCCTGGCTTTTCTTCCTTCATGGTCCCCATGATTTTTCTCGTGTTTTGTTCGATCTTCCACACCGTTCCGACGATATTCTCCCCAGCTTCGGCGCTACCCCATCGCCTCGCGACCCTCCATTCTTTCGGACCCCTTATCGAACTCGCCCGTCCCTCCTGCCTCTTGCTGTGAAAGGGTCGCATTTTTTATCCAACTGAATTCTTGCTCCTACAATACCTGCTGGAAGCTCAATATTTCAGGTTGACTTCGCGGCCGGCTCGTGTTCGTTATCATTCGACCGCGAATCGCCATGGGAGTTACCATTTCGTAGATTGTAGCAATATATTAAATCGAGTCGTAAGTAACTTCCGTTTCCGTATCAGACATTTATTTTGTTCCTTTTTATTTATTTTTCATTCGTTTCTTTTTATCTCATTCATTTCGAACCCTTGTCTATTTAATGAAAGCAAAAACTCGTTCGTCTCGGTAGCTCATCGCGGGTAGATACGAACAATAGATTCTACCCGGCGACATCGGACGTTATTTATAGCTCGACCGAATAAAAAATGAAGTACCATTCATAAAGACTCGCGGCGTAGTTATTATTACGGAATCTAAAACGAGGCAGCCGTATTCCAATGCGGATCTGATCGGAGTACAGCGAAGCAGCGCGGGAGTTAAAACGCGCAGCAGAAGTTGAATTACCGGAACAGAAATCGCGGAACGTGATATTGAATGCATACAAGACCATCCCCTTTAAAATCGACCGCAGCGCGGGCTGCTTTTCTCGCGCCCAGGTGTAGTTACTTAATCAAACTTTTTAATACGAACAGACCGAAAGGTCGGGCGTTAAAAATTGAAAGAGACGCTCCCTCGGAGATATCAATGATGAATTATTACCGTAGAAATCTGTAACGCGTCGGTCGAGGAATTCCAGAGATAACTTCGATATTCCTGGACCAAGGGGGTGTCATCAATTTTTCGGAACGATCGATTCCGTATGTAGATCGGACGCGCGAAAGTTCGCCCGTTCGAGGAACGCACCACGAATCGATTGCCATCCACGAATAGACAGGGCAGACTGAACATCTTTTGTAGGTCACGAGTTTTCGAGGTTTCGAATAGAAGTTAATCGCCGGCGTCGCGACGCCGTCGTCGCTTCGGGGCGGTCTGCGGGACGTTAGCAAGAAACCGACTCCCCTGATCCTCCCTCCAAGACATCAGATTCGGCAGCGAACTTGGCAACACGGTGCTTCTGCCACTCGTAAAAAGGCGACGAGAAAATCCTCCGGTGTGCTAAGGAATTGCCAGTTCCGTCAACGAGATAACTCATTCGACAGACAGATAGGGATGGCCTGATGCTAGATGTTACGGGGGCAAAAAGTTACGATGAACATTTTCGATGAAAGAAAGTAGTTGGAATTGAACCGAGAGAGAATGAAATGCTCGCGACACCTTTCGTTTTCAGGTCACGTGCGAAATGTCACGTTAAATGTGCCACAGGGAACATTAAGTACAGTAACGTCTCCCTAATCGACGCTCGGATTGTCCACAAAAATGGATAATTTGGGAAGAGGAGATACGATTGTTCGAGTCTCGCAGCTCGTTTTTATAATTGTCGAAAATCGGTAACTATAAAAACGAGTCGCAAGGCTCCTCTTCCCAAATTTTTGTGGACAATCTAAGCGTCGATCAGAGAGACATTACTGTAATGCTATGCGTGCATTCATTGTGACAGCTATTGTTCAGGCTGAATGTCTCGTTATTTCGTTTAATCGAGAATTTACACAAGTAATACTCAGATTAAAATTGAAAGAAATGTCTTTGATTTCAATATTGTTTAATGAACGCTTCTTGTAAGTAAAGTTGTTAGAAATCATTTTTATTCTTTAGTTCGAGCACGAAAGTTAGAAGATACCTCCGTTTTTTATTTTGGAGTCATATAAAGATCGACTCGAAGACTGTCCGAATACTACCTTGACAGTAAACATGTGTTATTTGTGATAATTTGAGTGTAATTTCTAATTAAATATTGATCAATGTTTATTGTTTGCAGCAGTGTACTTGTAACATTTTATTCTTTATCGTATTCTTCATTAATATCTGATACGAGACGTTACATTACTTTTTGATGTTCCGTTTGACATATTATAAAATCACATATACCAATTAAAGCTGATTAGTTTACCTGATATTATAAAATCACATATACCAATTAAAGCTGATTAGTTTACCTGATATTATGAAATCACATATACCAATTAAAGCTGATTAGTTTACCTGATAAAAATGTTAAGATCTCAGATTAATCAACGTAAAGACAACACGTGATACCAAGGTTTCCGTGAAAAAGTCACAACCGGCCCCGGTCTCCCTTATCCGAAAGAAAACTTCGTTCCCGTCAAGAAAAATCGCTGCCTCGGCAGAAGCGCTAAAGAGCCGATCCTAAGCCGACAGAGCAATTTTTTTGCTCGTCCAGCCTCGGCAAATCCGCCGTCCCATTCATTTCTGATTTTATTATAGCCATAATCTTAAGCTCAGGGTGATCCGTAAATTGCCATTCAAGCCGAATGTTCGCGGCTAAATATCGCAATGGGAACCCAGGAGGGTTCTCCCGATAATCTCGGAGGGTCTTCAGGTTCGGATAATCGATCCGTTTGAGAAGTGCCTCAGGGAGCAGAATTCCTCGCTGCCAAAAAAAAAGGGAAAGAAGGAACGCTTTGCTCTCAGCGCTCGTGCCGAATTAACCTAGCAGTTTCCTCTTATTGCTCACCTCTGCCGGGGCTTTCACCCTACTCGTTCGTAACGTAATCTACTCAACTATAAACCGACTCTAAACATCGCGTAGAGGGAATACTAACTCTGATAATCCACTTAGCCGGGAGGCCCCCGAAGAAATATTCCTCTCTCAGTCGGAAACGGTCTCCGGTACTCCGGCGAAATGAACCGATTCCGAGCCAACAGAGCAATTTTCTGATCGTCCAGCCTCCTTTGCCCATTGTAGGCGCATGGTGGATTCTAAAGACCGAGGAAACTGGGTTGCTATCCATCCCGAAACGACGGCGACGACGACGGACGTCGCAAACGGGGAAACGAGATAGGGTAGATGTACCGTTTGTGGCCACGTTATGGATTTATAAGAATTTCCACGGAAATATTCTTGAAAGTCTTGTGCCACGCAAGAAATGTACAAGTTTTAATAGATTAGTTGATACCGTTAGTTTTTATATCTGTCATGCAATAGAGGGTAACAAAATTATTAACGATTGCATTTTCGCTAAGGAGAAAGTTGCTTCGAATAGCCTCAGGAATCCCCCGTTACGAGATTGCGAGACATTTTTGGGACACCCTGTATTTACTAGTTTGAAGTTCTGTTGATCGCTAGAAACTGTAGCCAACTACGAATCCGAATACAAAATTCATAGTTAATTTCGTTTTACTTTCGATAAATTATCGATACAGTAGTATAAGACGATAGGTCGAGATTTAATCGAGGTCCTTCTATAGTTTCATCGTTATCGCTAAGAATGATAAAAAAGATCCGAATAACAGAGATCGAGGAAAATCCAGTTCGGTTAATCGAGGTTATACTGTAACAATACCGATGGCCAGAAAAGATGCGCGGGCCACAATCGGTGCATCTACCGTACTCTCGCGAGTGCGCGATAGACGGGAGATACAATCGCGGTGTTCGCGATGAAAACGACTGTCTGTCTCCGCTTTGCCTGGTCGTTCCCATTAGCGCGTCGCGTCGTCGTCGTCGTCGAAGGGTGCACCGGCTTCGAGGCTCTGCGAGCGTCGCACGGCGAGGCCTGTGTGCAGGTTGCACGGTGTGTTGCACTTTGCGGCTGTATCGAGCGGTGCGTGGCACCGAGCCAACCACTTGTCAGGACTTGCCCGGTTGTTCACCCTACTTCTGGCACACCGGGTACAAGTTGGTGACCGATATCGAGTCCCGGCGAAGGGTCTTCCTTTCTCCCGCGGCACCCTCGACCCTTGAACCTCCGGTTTTTAAACGAACATGGGGAGAAACCAGCCTCCCCCGCGGAACACCGGCGGCGGCGTCGGACGATCGAGATCGAGCTGGCATTCCGAGCCAGCGGACCGAAAACCGGCGGGGCGCCCGATCGAACTTCGAAATTGGAAGCCCGAGGATCAGCTTCGTCGGGGATACGCGATCGATCCGATGCGTGTTTACGAGGTCGTCCGATGTCAACGGTGACCGAAAGCTAGGGCACGTTCGATGCACCGCATGCATTCTATTCCAAGCTCGTTTCCTCCATCGATGCAATCGATGCTTTTCACTTTGACGCCGACGGCGACTTGCCAGCTGTTCGGAAACTCGATCTTGTTAACCCTAATCGGCCGGGATGCGCTTTCGCTATCCTATAGCAATTTTTGCGTAGCCAGTTCGGCCAGCCGAGCGATGTCAGCGAAGTTTTACCCTCTTCGTAGTAGATTCTCGGGATTCGTGGGTGATTAGATTTTCTTTACTTGAATCGTAAAAAAGATTACGGACTTCTGCCGATGATTTTATTACGCTAACGCGTCGAGGAAGCACTATCGGCTTCAATTGCTCCTTAGATTTCATCGGGTTTGTCACCGCGACACAGCGTTGTCGGTTTTACGAGAGGATTCGCTTCGGATTTAAGGAGGATTCGCCTCAGATTTGGAAATGCGGTGGCTCAAGGAACTGATCGCACACCATTTAGAATAACGATCCAATTTTTAACAATCCAAAGTCGTTCCGTTCTAAATGATGTGTGATCGGTGGACTGTGGATCATTATGCAAAATACAAATTTCCTACGTCGACCGCGAGAAACAGAAATTGAATGAAAATAAATTGATTCTACTAATTACAGTAATGTCTCTCGAATTGACGCTCAGATTGTCCACGAAAAATGGACAATTTGGGAAGAGGAGATACGATAATTCGAGCCTTGCTGTTCGTTTTCATAGTTACGAATTGTCAAGAACTATGAGAAAGGAGTTGCAAGGCTGGGATAATCGTGTCTCCTCTTTCCAAATTGTTCACTTTTGTGGACAATCCGAGCGTCAATTAGGAAGACATTAATGTATTCTGTTAACGTGAAGATAGCGTAACAAAATCGTCAAATTCTTACGTCTCCGATTTTATATTTCAATCATTCATTTCTGTTACAAGTGCATAAAATCCGCGGTCCAATGATCAGTATCCGCGAGCCTCTGCATTCGTTTCAGAGATTCAGGAGAACCCATTTCGAACTTTGTAGAGTTCACTTCAGATTCAGCGGAATTCGTTTCAGATTCAGAGGGACTCATTCACCCGTTTCGTGGGATCGTAAAGAAAAAAATGAACGTTCACTGCTATCCACAAGGAAAGCATCCAACCATGTTACGCATCGTATTAGCGTGATAAGACTTGATAGTTGTAATTTGAAGGGGTCTGATCAACTTAGAGAGTTGAGCTCGATTAGCAAAATTATCGCCGACGTGTCTTGTCTCCTTGACGTTTCAGGACAATTGCTGATGACTCGAAGGAGTCGACTATCTAGCTTCTGCGATCCCGACGGCGAGATGATATGTAAGCCCCTAATACTGTGTATAACACCAGACTCCTCTGCATTTACGTACACTTTCACCGAGAGACCATTCGTACGTCCAAATTAGCGTATCGTCAGCGATAGAACTATGCAAATACCTCAATTAGCTAGACCAACGGAGTACCAAAAGTTAATTCACCTTTATCTGCCAGCCTTCATTTCTAGCCTTCTTATTAATCCGAAGACACAGTGCCGGGAAAACATATTTTACAGACGTTTACGTAAAACTGAAATTGTCCGTCTTGTTTACAAGAGGCTTCATTGTATAAAATAACAATAAATATCAACTGTTCCCATTCATTTTTCTCTCGAGCACGCAAGACCGAAAACAAAACGGCTCGAATCGAGAACGGGGCACAATCTAAACGCAACTTAAACGGAACAGTTTCGAAGCAATTTCATTGAGATTTAACAGAAGCAATTTAAAGAACGGAACAATAGCGCAAAACCGTGCAGAAAACAGATTATTCGGCAGAGCGTTTTAACAATGTCGTGCCAGCCACGCTTCCGCTAATCCGGTTAATCGAGGATCCGTCGTACGGCGAAACGGCATAGCAGCGAGCAAACTACGCGATCGGAAGTGATGTCACGAACGCTTCATTAGCCGGCCGCGACGGTAATTAAATTCGATGAAATTGGTATCGCCGGCGCACGGATAATTGCCGATTCGACGGTCGGCGCTCGTGCGAGTCAGCTGATGCGTTTCGGCGAACATCAATATTTATCGGCGGGTGCCGCCTCGCGTACGGCTGCTCGGACGTCTCATTAACTGGTTTATCATCGTTACATAAAGACCGCTGACGATCGTTAATGCGACGCGGCGGCTACGTCAAAAGCGGATTACCATCGAGGCGCTCGCTTCTCGACGCGTCTTTCCTCGAGTCCCCGATGCTTTCACGTGCTCATCGCCTCTACGAATGGTCTCGGATAATAGATTGTTCGATGCACACGATTCTCCGCGTCTCATGCAGCAGCACGATCGAGCAGCTTCCACGCCGGCTGCGTGGCTAAAACAATGATACAAGTTTCCGCTTCGCGTTCCATTTGGACGTCGTCGATGCTCCTCGCCGATGCGTGCATGCGTCATCGACGATCGAGCACCCCCTTTGCACCGCACCGGTCGATGTCTCATTTTCGTATGGCAGCTGTGTTCAATTTATATAGGTGGTTCTCGGCACTAGTTTTTTCTCATTTTACGTTTACTTCACGGCAACTGTCATCGACACATCCTTCTAGCTGGAAACAAGGTCCGTGGTCTCTCTTCTCGTCGCGTCTCATTCACACACGTGCACGAACATCGCGAGCAATGGCCCGTGACGCTCGCCCTTCTCCGCGAATTTGCGCGATCTTTCTCTGTTGGAACTTTCGCGTTGTTCGATGATGCCGATTCGAATTGCGAGGGAGAAGCTTCAATTTTTAAATTACGGTCGTTTAGCGACGTTTTAATTTATGATAATGGTTCTAGATGCTTTTACGATACTTACATCGAAAGATGGTAGAAGCGTATCGAGGGAAACGAGCAAAATACGCGATTAAGCTTGATTTAACCCTTTCGCTGCGGCAGCTCCATCCGCCGAAGTACCGACACTGAACAGATACTCGCTCCAGAAATATGCACAGTGCACGTGGTTTCTGTAGATACAGGGTGTCCTAAAAATGTCTCGTAATCCGGAAATGGCGGATTCCTCGGACCATTTGAAACAACTTCTTCCTTTACAAAAATTTTCTCCGAGGCACCGTTAACGAGTTATTAGCGAAAAACAGTGACCAATAAGAATCGAGTACGGCTGACGCGAGGCGGCCCAGCCAGCCAGCGCACGAAGCCCAGTTCCGCTCATTGGCTCGGTCGCCTCGCGCCAGCTGAGCTGGGATTCGACCGCCTCGACCGCTGGCGCCGTTGGCTTGGTCGCCTCGCGTCAGCTGAGCTCGCCTCTCATTGGTCACTGTTTTTCGTTAATAACTCGTTAATGGTGCCTCGGAGAACATTTTTGTAAAGTTCCTTCGAATGACCCGAGGAACCCGCCACTTTCGGATTGCGAGGCATTTTAATTAATAACTGTGCCGAATAAGACAATCGTTGCTCCAACGTAATAAGTATATTTACATTTTTAATTTAAAAAGACTTACAAAATTATAGGTAACATAGGTATTTATATAATTACAAAGCCTAACGATTAAATGTTTAATATAATTAATAACGAGAGACGAAAATTATTAAAATATAATAATATGTAAAAACTAATAATATAATTCTGTGCGATATATTTGAAAGCAAGGATCTATACAAAGGCCAACATCGCAATCTTTGCACTCGTACCGCGAATCCGTTCTTTTCTCATTTTTGCTACAAATTACACATCCGCGTCTTCTGTATACACTTCATTTCATTTATATGCGGTGCCCGTACCCACAGGTCGTCGAGTGGGTGTCGCAAATATGCGGCGCTCGGCGCGAAAGGGTTAACGACGCTAAGCTCGTCTTTTTCTCTATGCTCTTCAATTTAACGATACATAGAATGAAATGAGCCGCTCGGGCAGAAGCGGAATGTTCTCCTTTGAAGTCGAAAGACAGCGCCAATGGAACTTTTAGCAAATTGCGCGAGTTTGTCCGAAAGTCGAGCGTCGCCCGCCAAGCTTGTCAGACCTCAGCGCGTCGGGCAGAACAACAGCCGGAGCCAACATTAGGTTTTCGACACATTGTTTGCTCTCTTCTGCATCGATATTTTGTGTGAAGCTGTTTCTTTGAACATGCGAGAAAGTGGCCGGGACGCCGGTGTCTCACGTGCGAACGCGTTGAATTGCAGTCACACCGCCGGCCCAGAGGGTGCAGTTCATCTTGGGCGAAGAGGTCGGGGACGATGCGCACGAGTCCCACCCGCTTTTCTCCGAGATGGAGGAGCTCGTCAGGGACGGCGACGAGATGGAGTGGAAGGAAACGGCAAGGTAATTTTCACTGGCTCGTTACACGATGCACCCACCGTCTGCAGCACTCCGGGAACAACGATCCCGTACCAGATACGAAGAGATTAAGAGCGGTCCTGCCGCGGTGTTTCTTCTCAGATGGATCAAGTTCGAGGAGGACGTGGAGGAGGGCGGAAATAGATGGAGCAAACCTCACGTAGCCACCCTCTCCTTGCACGCCCTGTTCGAGCTGAGGAGCCTTCTGCTGAACGGCACCGTGATGCTGGACATGGAGGCCGTCAGCCTCGAGCAAATTGCCGACCTGGTCCTCGACAACATGATCAACAAGGGATCGCTGCCGATCGAGACGCGAGAGAAGGTATACTGTGATGGAAGATCATTAAACTTCGTAATCGAAGCTGCGCATATTTCAGTGCTCGAGCTACGTCTTTTAGAAGTTTCCTTGTTGCAAACGCATCGGACAATTTTTTTCATGAAATTGAAGTGATGTATTTAATCAAATTGAGATTGGAAAATTAAGTTGTATGAGCAGAATTATTTTTGAAAAATTAGAAAGATATAATAGATTATATTATAGATTATAATATAACAGAGATTATATTATAGATTATAATATAACAGAGATTATATTATAGATTATAATATAACAGAGATTATATTATACAGATTATAATATAATAGAGTATATTATACAGATTATAATATAATAGAGTATATTATACAGATTATAATATAATAGATTATATTATACAGATTATAATATAATAGATTATATTATAGATTATAATATAATAGATTATATTATAGATTATAATATAATAGATTATAAAAAATAGATATAACAGCTTAAGGTAGAGATCAACTGTTTATTCTGAGGAAATGATTCCGTTCACCCGGATGCGAGTGACGCGGCAGTCAAAGTGTGAAAGTTACGAAATCGTTAGATTTGATGGAAGTCAAAATAGCGTGCAAAATATAAGTAAATGGTCGATCAACAAGTTTCTGGGTTTCAGGTGAGAGAAGCTCTGCTAGTGAGACACCGGCATCAGCACGAGAGACGTAAAGACAACAACATGTCCAGACTGCCAATCATCAGATCGTTGGCCGAGATCGGACGCAACCACTCCTCGTCGAAGAGTAAGTTTGCCAACGTTGCACACCCCCGCAATCCATTGACACAGTAGCTCTCGATATCAATCGACCGACCAACGACGGACGTTGTACGAATAGACGGCCGCCATACGTGCGGCAGCCCTAATCGAAACCGAACGAAAAGGCCGACTTCTCGTGCGGAACACGGGTCTCTTCGGGTTTGCTTCCCTTTTGTTCGGATCCCATTGTCCATGGAACTTTTCTGTCCTCTCTGCGGACACTTCGATCGTTTATTTTAATATGGTATTTGGACGCTTACGAAAGAGACAGACGGTCATAGTAATTGTAACATGTGGGATTGGAAGTTATTACGCGAGTTATTGATTGCGTGAATGGGTTAGATAACACGAAGAAATTTCAGCGAACACGATGCAACGGTATTTCTGGCGCGAATGGTCCGGACGTTGAATGGCTGAAAGCTGATTCGTGTGTTCGATTGTTACGTTAGCACACGAATAAAGAACATAACGTTGTAGCACGATCAATCCGTGTGTTCAAGTGTCGAATGTTTAAAGGCTGGTTGGTTAATGTTTGCACAAGTGGTTCTATGTTAACACTATACGAGACAAAAAATGTTTCGAGTACAAACGCAAGTTGCATTCGCGTTTTTATCGACGGTTTCTTGTACGCACGATGGTGAATGTATAGCGATGTTGGCGATAGTTTTAGCACAATGGAACGTGTTCGTGTTCTAACTGGATATCTGTGTGCCTTGAACATTTGAAGGCTGACTGTTTCCATGTTTCTATCAATGGTTACACATCGCGACGATGAAAGTTCGAGAGTCCGTTTCAGATTCGTCTCTCCAACAAAACGTTCTAACTAATTATTCCGAGACTCCTGAACATTACCCACACTATTGTGTACGATACTACAGACATACAGACATACAACAACAATTTCACAAGATTCAAAGATGTCCAAAAGCCTTAATTTACGACTGTTTGGCCCGGTACGACCGAAATGTCGATGCTTACAGTAATGTCTCTCTAATCGACGCTCGGATTGTCCACAGAAATGGACAAATCGGGAAGAGGAGATGCGATTATTCCAGCCTTGCAACTCATTTCTCATAGTTCTTGACAATTCGTAACTATGAAAACGAACAGCAAGGCTCGAATAATCGTATCTCCTCTTCCTAAATTATCCATTTTTCGTGGACAATCTGAGCGTCAATTAGAGAGACATTACTGTATTTCGACTCCCGGCAGCCCACGCTGTCTCAACAATCCAGCACACAATTAAACACGTGCAAAACACTCGACATTTTCAGATGACAACTGTACATGTGGTATGCTTGCGTTGTTGACATCAGATTTACAGGAGCGTCGTGACGCTGGGGACGCGTACGCGCCCTCGGTAGCTCGCAGCAGCAGTTGCCCTAATTCGAACACAGCTCTGCTGTCGAAAGAGGCGAAAGATCTGAAAGGACCGTACCTGCTGGTTCCAGGTATAGCGTAGGCCAGTCAGCCAATTACAGCTTCGATCCTTGGGTTATGGTGCTTCCTCAACCGCTTTCATCAAATCACAATCATCGGACGAGTGTGTTGTTCGCATTGAGAGAACGATCGCCTCTCGTGAATCACGTGCACTCTCGATATTAGAAAAACTTCCTAAAGTACAGATATAATAGATTTGGAGCGGTCCTGGGCGTGGTTTGCCCTGTGGAGCCGCGGAGCCACGCCCCCTCGGCACTCTCAACACAGAGAAAACCAAAAGGAACTCTCGAAGTTGCGAGTTCGATAGCGACAGGAGAATTTTCCTGTAGCTTCCTCCGCGCAGAGTAGGCGTGGCCTGTGCTCAGTGGGCGTGGCTGTGGCGTTCCGAAAGGAGTCGGAGCGGTTTCCTGCAGGGTGAACCGTGCCACAGCCTGATCCGGAGCCCACAGAAATCTCGACGATCCCAGGACTCAAACGATTGTTTCTTATGTTTCTGTCAGCCGAATTCGCTGTTCCGCACGTGGTCGGATTCACGACGTGGTTCGCGATGTGCCAGCTAAAAGGTTAGATCGTCAGGTGGTTATCGTTGCTATGAACTCTAATCGACTGCACCAAAGTCCGTGTGTTTCGTGAGATCCTTCTCACTTTTTTTCCAGTCTCTCTGTTTCTTTTTTTGCTCTTGGATCACAGGTGTACAATACGAGTAACTGCAACCAATTTGTGACACACGATGCAAGCCGATCCGGTTCGACCGTCCTCACTCTCTCTCTCTCTCTCTCTCTCTCTCTCTCTCTCTCTCTCTCTCTCTCTCTCTCTATTCGCTCGTTTCTGTGTCTCTCTTCTAGGTGTTTACAGTAGCCCAGCACTGCACCGAGCCGATCGATCGCAGCGTCATTTTCGCGCGTCAATCTCGCGAAACAGCATTTCGTGGAGCAACGAGCCGTTATCGAGTATCAATCGCATCGCGCGTACGGGATTAACGAAACTATGATTACTCGCGTATTCGGCTCGCTCTCGCGTCCGGGCAATATCTCTCGATGCGCGCCGTCGGAAACGTTCAATTAAGATTCGTTCGACCGTGCAAAGACAAGCGGTTCCTCTGTACCGTCGCGTTTCGCGTCCCCGGGCCGCTAACGAGCGCTCAAAGGAAGGCCGACCCCGAGCACGCCGCGAACGGTTCTCGAGTGCACGTACCCGCGTAAACGGGCAGGCGAATCATTCTATACGATATTCAATTCACGAAGGCATGATCTTAACGTTCTAATTGTGTAACAACGCACGTGTGCATCGAATCAGTGTGTATCTTTTGACTATCATGTACTTTTTATCGTGTATCGTGCTACTTAATGACCCGTCGCACTTCTAACCGACTAAACCAGTCTGTCTTTTCAGCCAGCCGACTAATTTCCCGTTTCCTCTTACTCACGTAGCACTGTACACCGTCTCCGACTGATCTATGGTAACGATAATGGATCGAGGAACGGCCGGAACTCCTGCGTCCTCGAGATTAAAGGGTCCGCAGGACCGGCGCGGATACGTACTCGGCCCTGCCTGCCGGATATTTCACGGGAAATTCCCAGCTGCACAATTTCACGCGTTCGCTCGCTCATAAATTCTCCGGCAGATTGGCCGGCGAGAAAAATTTGTTTCGCTGAACGGGGAACTTCTCTTCATAGCCGCGGAAGAGGAAAAATGTTATCGGTGATCATTCCCTTCGGTTTACTTTGGCCAATTCGTCTGTGCCGATCTAGAAAGAAAACGATTCATCGAACACTACAATTCTGTTGAAAGTTCAACGATTTTTACATGAATCTCTTCGTCAAATTGTTTCGTTCTGAGTCGCTTAGCTTTTAGCTCGGTAGTTAAATTCAGCGCTATGACGAGTCGATGATGGTTATTCGTTTCTTTTCAATCGAGACCTATACCTCTGCTATAGAAATCTAGGAAAGAGATTAATTGAAGACATAGAAGGAATAAAAATTGTCTCGTTTTATCTGAGAGATTGTTACAAAAAGAATCATTCGTACATTATCTGCTGGACATGAATGGCATCCATTTCTGCTAAATCGAAACAAAATTTGATTCTTCTATTATTAAAATCTAGGAATGAAAGTAAGTGAAGAGGTACGAGAAACAAAAAATGCCTCGTTCTATCAGGGAAATTATTGCAGTAGAAGAAATTATAGCATTCGGTGCAAGGGGTTGACAATGAAAGAATTATGCTTCCCAATGCAATAATGTCTCCCTAACTGCGAAAGGTATTTTTTAAATTTTCATTATAGCCTCACATAAAAAAGTTAAGAAACAAGGGCTTTTAATTTCTTCTTTTCATTCAAAGTAATAGCAAAATTTAAAAAAAGCTTTTTAGGCATCATCTAGTAGACCAGACCCTCCATCGTCTAAAAAAAAAAGTTCAAGTCATTTAGTTCAGTTTTGAAAAATTGCTCTGTCTCGTCTGTGTACGTAAAACGTCACGCTGTCTCAATTTGGATGGAAGTAACCTCAGAAGGAGCAAGTGGCTCAGAAATCGTTGCGAATTTCGCTGGAAAATATCCGGCATGGGAGAGATAATCCGCGCCGATCGGCGGGATGCTTATGGAGGACGATGGTCCCACCGTTCTTTCGGCCTGTCCTAACCAACACCTCGCCTCTGTAAATACAGGTTTAGCCCGGTGTGTGTGTTTCATGCTCATTTTTAGTGGAGGAATCGAATTCCGCACCGGCGATCGCCGGCGCAACAAGTCACGGCAGTGGGGCAACGCTGAATCCCGGTAGCCGCTTCCTTGCAATACCCGGTAATCCCGGTAAACTTTGCTTTTCTGTGCTTGCTTTATCTTGATATACAAACGTACCCGAGACTTGGCTCGTTCCCTAAAAAAAAAGAGAGAAAATAACGCAACGGTGCATTTCGCATCTGTTCTTCCGTTATCGAATCGCGAGACGCTGGAAGAACAATTGAACGCTCCTCGTGGAAACTTATATTTTTCAAGATTTAAAACGAATCGTCCTAAGCGATATTGTTCACAAAATTTAATTTGTTTAGACTGCTAAATGTGCTGAAATATGTGACCACTCAAATGTATCTCCAGTATGTTTGTTTCTCATTTCTGTCTTTCGCAAAGTATAAAAGAATGAGATTCATTATTTCTAGAGATGCGTGGCTTCGTTTCTTCGATCACTTCGGTTCGGTAATTCTTTTCGAACGTCGATCATATAATACAATTTCGTTATAATTTTTCGTTGTCCATCTTCGTTGTTGAAACGTTTCATTGAATACGGGATGACCCAAAATTATGGAACGTCCAGGAAATGGAGAGTTCCCGAGGTCATCCGAAGTAACTTCTTCCTTTGCGAAAATGCAATCCGCGGCTTCGTTTGCGAGTTATTAACGTGAAATACTGGCCAATGAGAAGCGAGATCAGCTAGGCGGCTGAGCCAGTGGGCCGAACAGGGCTCGGACCGCTCGCTGGCTGGGCCGCGTCGCGCCAGCCGAGCTCGCCTCTCATTGGTCACTGTTTTCCGTTAATAACTCGTAAACAAAGCCGCGGATTGTATTTTCGCTAAGGAAAAAATTACTTCAAATGACCTCAGCAACCCCTCATTTGCCGAAAATACTATAATTTTGGAGCACCCTGTACAGCATTCTTCCTCCGCGAGGTATAATATATCTGCTACAATTTAGCAGACGAAACTTATGGACTGTGATTACTACGCTTTGCACTATGACTTTACATACCAACGCGCATAAAATTAACTATTCCCTTTTAAAGGACAAGATCGTAAATGTCACGTATGCGCGACGCTGCCGGCATACGTATTAAACTATCCCGCAGAAGCGGTATCATCGTTCAGCATTATTATTCGGTATTTAGAGAAGCAAATTGCGCCGAAATTCCACGCTACAATTATCGTTCAGTTTTGGCGTCGACAGCGTGTTCTACGAGGAGTGTTCGATATCAGAGATGGGAATGCAACCGGAAAGGTGAAGGGTAGCCGTAAACGCAAAGATCTGCCCGAACGACGCCCTTAAGGGGCTATTTCGCGAGTTGCACGAATCCCAGGCCCAAACGGACGACTCTCGGGTTTCACAGGTAACCCGACAGGGTCGCTGAAAATAACACGTGTATCGACAAACGATTATCGAGTGCGAACTCGAGACACGGAAAACAAAATCGTGCTCGATCTGCCGGAAGAGTTTCTGCCGTGCTTGACATTTAACGCTGGAAGCACCGAGTACCGAGAGCAATCCGTCGGTAATATCTTGGAAAAGTTATAAGAGCACGCCCTTTTTCTTCCCGTCCTCTCAGCAAATTTTTCTACAAATTACGCGCACGCGGGCAGGTGAATTTAATGAAAATTGCAGGCTCGCGGAACGCGCGGGAAATCGGACATCGAAACCGGCTCTGCTTTGATAACAATATTTGATCGCATAGTGCCGAAATGAAAATGTTTGTCCGACGCAGAATGTAGCTGCGATACCCGCGGAATTGAAAATTCGTAACAATAGGGTCTATTCATTATTTGGTCTCTACTGTAGCGAAAAACAATTCGGAATTTTGCATCGTCGTTGCGCGCGGGACAATGTAACGATTTCGCGGAGGGTCGCGTAACAGCGGACGAATACTTTCGAAAAAGTCGGCTGCAGGGAAAACGTGTTTGAAGTTTCGATGGCGGCGTCCTCTCGAGAAGGTTGTCTATTACATGCCGCAGCTGCGTTAACTCTGCGAGTTTTTTAATGAAACCTTTCATGAGCTACAGTTCAAAGGTAGCACTTTCTCAATGATTTCCGCAAAAAAATTATAGAACAGCGAAGCCGGTTACGCTGAGGTGACCAATTTTTATGCGTCTCATTTGTTTTCGAGCACGATTAACTTTCTATTTATCGAATAAGAGGTATTAAATTTCTTTGATTCTAAAACAAACGAAACGAAAGAATCTGTTTATTCGGAAATAAACAAAAGTAACATATATTTTATATATTAACATATATTATATATAAAATTATAAAATTATATTATATTTAATATTTACATATATTATATATAATATTTAGTATTTAATTTTGTAATTTTATATATAATATATGTTAATATATGTTAAATACTAAATATTATATATAATATATGTTAATATATATGTTAATTAATTATTGCAGCATTAACCATTAAATTCGGAGTTAAACATATTAACATATATTATATATAACATTTGGTATTTAATTTTATAATTTTATATATAATATATATTAATATATATGTTATATATGTTACTTTTGTCAAATAACATATATTTTGTTTATTTCCGAATAAACAGATTCGTTTGTTTCGTTTGTTTTAGAATCAAAGAAATTTAATATATCTTATTCGATAAATAGAAAATTAATCGTGCTCGAAAACGAATGAAACGCATAAAAATTGGTCACCTCGGCGTAACCGACTCCGCTATTCTATATAATATATACAACATATATTTTATATATTTTATATTTGTATTCGGTTCGGCGACTCCGGTTTTAAGCGGCAGGCAAATCGGCGCTTTGGCACGGTAAGACGCGAAAGTCGAAGGGTCGGGGGGGTCGAGGGGTCGATCGGTTCGATACGACCGTTCGATTTGATTCGAAGTGCGTGGAGACCGACGATTCTTCGACTGTGTCGCGTTTAAGAGGATCCGGTTATAAGTCTTCGGCTTGGACCCGGCGGAAACCCCGCCGTATCGGATTCCTGCAACTCGGAAACTTTCGACACGCGTTTAACTGGGTCACGACCATCCGGCTTTGAACCGGCCTGGATGGCGGTGGTAATTGAGGGGAAACGGAACAGTAACGCGGCGTCCCCTCGATTACGATTCCCACGTGGCTTTTCGCTAAGAATCGCCGAAGAGACGCAGTAGGCGGTAAGCTAGATCTCTTGCAGGCCAAGAACCGACGACCACCAACGGGATGGACCGGAGTCCCAGCAGCGTGTCCATCAGCAGGAATCATAGTTCGTCCGCTTTGGAGAACGGCGATGGAAACCACAGGGTGCGTGGTGGTCGCCCTTGTGCGACGGGTCGAGTCCCTTGAAATGCTCGCGTCGCTTTCAAGAATGACGGTTCTTATCTCGCGACTACGTCTTTCATTGCTTTCCACAGCCTGGATCCGCTCCAAGCTCTTCCAGCAATTCATTTTCCACTGGAATGTGGTTCCAAGCTGTGCATTTTATCTCGGCACTGTTCTCTCATTCTTATTCTTACACAAGACGCGAGAGAGAATGACGTTTCGAAGAGTATCCAGAAACGCGTTCCTCTATCTCTTCAATTTTCTTAAACAGTGCGAACGGAGGAGCACGCTGAAAGTCTCTTCCCAATGCAATACATAATTCTTTTTACGTTATAACATGATCTCAAGCAGCTGTGCATTCTATCTCGGTCCAGTTCTCTCGTTCTTGTTTTTACGCGGGGGCACCAGGGAACGGTGATTCAATCTTTCCGGGAACGCGTGGCTCGGTTTCTTCAATTTTCTTAAACAACGCGAACAGAGAAAAATAAAGTCCCCCCGATCCGGTAGTAATTCCTTCCGAACGTCGGTTGCGGTACGTTTCGAAGCTGTCCACTTTATTTAACATCGCGTCCCGTCTACAAAAGAACGGCAACCGTCTGATTCCTACCGGGCTCCTCGATTCTGTTGCCAAACGCAAACGGAAGAGCACAATCCACGGTGCTCTTCAATTACCCGAATCGTCGGACGAAAACGTCGGCGAACAATGGAAAGACTTTGCGGAAAGCGGCGCCGGCTTTTCAACGGTTTGACGAGTTTACTCGGGCAGGAAGCCCGTGGTCCAATTTAATTCGACCGATGCGATTGTCATCAGGGGAACACGCACTTCATGCGGAAGATACCGGCGGGGGCGGAGGCCAGCAACATCCTCGTCGGCGAGGTCGATTTTTTAGACAAAACCTTGTCAGCGTTCATCCGGCTGAGCCAGGCCGGGATAATGGGCGATTTGACGGAGGTTCCGGTGCCGACCCGGTTCATATTCGTTCTGCTGGGGCCAACGGTAAGATACACCTGACCTCGAGGTCGCAGTGCCCACTCGAATCGCGTTCGAAATCCTCTTTCCGAGTAATTAAAGTTTTAACGAAGCAATTGTCCACGCTGATTGCCCCGTCTGCTCTCGCTTCTGAGAGGCCGACGCGGGGAGCAATTTCGATTCGACGTGAACGACGGCTTCGTTATCGTTCGATGCCGGGAGCATCATCCATGGGAGATCGTTCCGCGATCTCTTTTCGTTCACGGATTACGCGACACGCGCGGTTACACCGATTCGTTCCTGAACCTCGCTTATCTTTCAGGGAGGAATCTCCGGTTTCCACGAGATCGGCCGTGCAATGGCCACGCTGATGTCGGACGAGGTGTTCCACGACGTGGCGTACAAGGCGAAGAACAGGAACCATCTTCTGGCTGGTATCGATGAGTTCCTGGACGCTGTCACGGTCCTCCCGCCCGGCGAGTGGGATCCCGCCATCAGGATAGAACCTCCTGCTGCCATTCCTTCGCAGGTACACAGCGATACCTTCGAAATTTCGAGTTGCAATTCATTGGACCGCGAATCTCTATGCAAAATAAAAATTGTCTGCATCAATTGCAAGACAATGGGAGACAAGCGCAAGTTTCTTTCTTTCTTTGATCGTTTCAATAAGTTGAAATTAATACAACAACGTTCTTAGTTTCCTTTCATCTGTCCACTGTTTTTATTTTATTTGATGATATCTTTATCCTATGTGGAGGTTATTAAAATGACTGCTAACGGAATGCCATTTTTATAAATATTTATTTTGCGTAAAAATCTGCGGTCTAGTGAAACGAAAGTGTGAACTAAGTGAAATGAAATCAAAATTAACATCCTCCACGTGCGATTAAAATTTATATTGTCCCTCAAACTATTTCACAGTTCATAGTGAATGCATATTAAATATTATAAACCTCGGGTTTCAAATGATACATGTCTTTCATAAGTTACAAATATCCATTGCTTCTCGAAAAACAGCAAAAAGGTATCAGCAACGGACTCGCAGACGAGTTGAACAAATTTAACCCTTAGCGCTCCGAAGGCTCCGCTACGGAGACATTTGTCATTTGTTTTTAGCATACGTTATCGTCGGCGTTAGCAATTGTTATCTGTAGTTGAGTCTGTACTAAGTGTGCTACTATCTGTGCTAAGTCTGTACCATTACGATTAAACCATTTTTTGACCTTTTCTATGTGGTTAGCAACACGGAGAGAAATAAATATTACGATGAGAATTTAGAGCCGAGTGATACCGAAGACGTATTTGATTTTCAAGAGTTAAAAGACATTGTGGAACACAATGTTGGTTATGATTCTGACGCTTCGAGTAGTAGTAGCGAAATTATACTACCAAAGAGACGAAGAATGAGAATTATTGAAAGCGAAAACGAAGATTCGTTACAAGACTTGGATGAACGGCGTGATGTTACGGAAGAATTACATATTCCAGATAGAATACCTTTTAGTGTATTGCCACAGGTCATTGGATCACAAGTTCGTACAAACATTGAACAGCCGATACAATATGTTAAATTATTTTTCACGGACGAATTGGTAAATGAAATTATAAAGGAAACCAACGATTACGCAGAAAATGTTCTAAACTTGAAAGAAATATCTAGTAACTCTATTTGTCAAAGTGAATACTATGACACTTGTCCAAGTAAACCCAAAATGCACATGGGAGATTGTTACCAAAGATATCGCACCATGGTGAATTACAAAATTTAAAATTTATCTTTTATTTACAATAGGAAAATGTATATTTATAAAATAAATAAAATCAAATGCATTCACAAGGGCGTGTAATCTTTTCCGGTAAAATAAGACTTCCGGCAAAATAAGACTTCCTTTATCTCAGGCGCACCGCTCCAAAAATGTGCCGGAGTTACTGGTAGGCAGTACTCGAGA
This sequence comes from Megalopta genalis, assembly GCF_051020955.1. Lineage (NCBI taxonomy): Eukaryota > Metazoa > Arthropoda > Insecta > Hymenoptera > Halictidae > Megalopta > Megalopta genalis. Next base: position 11,010,075 of record NC_135019.1, read on the forward strand.
AACGCGCGGAGCGCTAAGGGTTAAATCATACGTACCCATTTTGCCATAAATGCACAAATATTCCGCAGTCTACTGGCGACAGCGTGGAGAGAACGGTCAGAGGAAAAATAGAGGTCCGGTTAGCGAAGAGGAGGATGTAGAAATAGTGTTGAAGAAGTACGAAGGTGTTTGGCGATGTCTGAAGGCTCGTTTGGTTTCTCTAGGAGGTGAGAAAGCGACCGAAAGAGGAGAAGCCGAAGGAGGACATGGACGAGGAGGGGGACGAGCAGAAGCTGAGGGAGGAGTCAGGCCTATCGAGGAGCGGAAGACTGTTTGGCGGTCTGGTGAACGATATCAAGAGGAAAGCGCCGTTCTACCTGTCCGATTTCAAGGACGCCCTAGCCATCCAATGCGTAGCGTCCTTCATTTTTCTATACTTCGCCTGTCTTTCCCCCATAATCACGTTCGGAGGGTTGCTGGGAGAAGCAACTGGGAAGAACATGGCCGCCATGGAGTCGCTGGTGTCCGGTTTCGTTTGCGGCATCGGGTACGGCCTGTTCTCCGGACAGCCGTTGACTATTCTAGGCTCCACCGGGCCGGTTCTGGTCTTCGAGACCATCGTCTTCGACTTCTGCAAGTGAGTCTCTCACAGATCTTTCGTTACAGGGCAGTTGAAAGTCTCGGAAGCCAATCAGGGTTGGCTTCTGATATCTGACGTGTCACCGAATCGATCGTTTCCGTAGGATAAACGACTGGAACTACATGTCCTTCCGCTTCTGGATCGGCTCGTGGATCACGCTGATCCTGGTGATTCTGGTCGCGATCGACGCCAGCGCCCTGGTCTGCTACATCACGCGGTTCACCGAGGAGAACTTCGCCACCCTGATCGCCTTCATCTTCATCTACAAGGTACCCGATCGATCGGCGAAGTTTAACAGGCGCGGGAGACCTTGAACCATCGGACTATTCGAGGCGGGCACGGTCTGGGTCGTCGTCGCGCCCGTTAATTATGCAATAGCGTCCTTCTCGGCCGATCCAGTTAATTGGATGGGCTAAAACTGCCGCGTGCTTCGCGGATCGCTTCATCAGCGAAACAGCCGACATTTGGGTCACGAGTTACGATCAGGCGTACCGAGGGTGCTCCTCTTGGGCTTCGAATGTAGTCTCTATCCCCTAACATCTCATTTCGTCGAGAACAACTGTTCTAATTTTCAATTCTTTCTTTAATCTATCTTCGGAACGCCGGATGTTACGGCGGCGGAACAGCTTATCCTCCTTAGCGGCGCAGTTTTGCCACGCCCACGACGCTCTAGCCATTCCCGTAGGCGTCCCTCGCGATCCCCACTACCTCGTGATTCGACAATCGAGAGACGGCAGCAACTTTGGAGGAAATTAACAGCCGATCGAAGCGAAGACGGGACAGCTGTCGCGGTTTCGAAGCGTCCTGCTGTCTCTTTAAAATTGTGGCCCGTTATGAACGGATGCTGCACGAACGATCGGTTTGTTTCAGGCGATCGAGAACGTGTCGTCGATCGGTAAGAAGTATCCTATCAACACCTACGCGAACGATCAGTTCGACTTCGAGTGTTGGTGCAAACCGCCGAATGGTACGCTGCCGTCCAGCTACGAGAACGTCAATTGGACGGCGCTGGACCAGAAAGCGTGCCAGGTGAATATTCTCGTTAGCCGAGATTACAGCCCGCTGCAGGGTCCCCTAACCTCGTTAACTCTCTTTCAGAGCTATAACGGTACCTTGATGGGTTGCAATCTACCGCACTACATACCCGATGTGTTCCTCATGTCAATTATACTGTTCATGGGCACCTTTTTATTATCCGTCGCGCTTAAAGACTTTAAGAACGCTCTCTTCTTCCCATCGAAGGTGAGCCAACTGTTCAATTTTCAGAGACGTTTTAATTATATATATAAAATATTTATAATATAAATATTTAATATATTATAAAAATATATATGTATATATATACAGGGTGTCCCAAAAATGTCTCGTAATCCGAAAGTGGCGGGTTCCTCGGGTCATTTGAAGCAACTTCTTCCTTTACAAAAATTTTCTCCGAGGCACCGTTAACGAGTTATTAACGAAAAACAGTGACCAATGAGAGGCGCGCTCAGCTGGCGCGAGGCGACCGAGCCAACGGCGTCAGCGGTCGAGGCGACCGAGCCAATGAGTGGAACTGGGCTTCGTGCGCTGGTTGGCTGGGCCGCCTCGCGTCAGCCGTACTCGATTCTTATTGGTCACTATTTTTCATTAATAACTCGTTAACGGTGCCTCGGAGAAAATTTTTGTAAAGGAAGAAGTTGTTTCAAATGATCTGAGGAACCCGCGATTTCCGGATTGCAAGACATTTTTGGAACACCCCGTAGGGTGTTTATATATATACACGCGGTAGACTTTGCTGTTGTACCATAGACTCAAAATGTTGGCTCCATTCGCAGGTCAGGCAGGTGGTCAGCGATTTCGCGGTGATCATCGCGATCTTCTCGATGAGCACGCTCGATCACGTCGTGAACATACCGACACCGAAGCTGGAAGTGCCGGCGGAGTTCAAGCCGACGTTGCACAATCGGGGTTGGGTTATCTGGCCTTTTCAACATAATCCGTGGTGGAGCGCCATCGTCGCGTGCCTGCCAGCTCTCCTAGGCACTATACTGATCTTCATGGACCAACAGATCACCGCCGTGATCGTCAACAGGAAGGAGAACAAGCTGAAGGCAAGTTCAAGATTAAAAAGGTCCTCGAAGAAGGAGCCATTTTGAATCATTTCAGAACTATGTTCTCTTTATGGTCATATACAGAGTGTCCCAAAAATGTCTCGTAATCCGGAAATGGAGGGCTCCTGAGGTCATTTGAAGTAACTTTTTCCTTAGCGGAAATGCAATCCGCGGCTTTGTTTACGAGTTATTAGCGAAAAACGCCGACCAATGATAACTCGTAAACAAAACCGCGGATTGCATTTTCGCTAAGGAAAAAGTTACTTCAAATGACCGCAGGAACCCTTCATTTCCGGATTGTGAGACATTTTTGGGACACCCTGCAGATCTTTCGAGTATGAATTTTTCGGTATCGAGGAAACGATTACCGATGAGGAATGTCTGAAAAAATAGACTTTAATAAGCAATGCGATTCGTTCGTTTAGAAAGGGTGCGGCTACCATCTGGACCTGTTCATCCTCGCGATTCTGATCGAGATCTGCTCGGTGATGGGACTGCCGTGGTTCGTGGCAGCGACGGTGCTCTCGATCAATCACGTGAATTCCCTCAAACTGGAGTCCGAGTGCGCCGCACCGGGAGAGAAACCGCACTTCCTCGGGGTCCGCGAGCAGCGAGCCACCCACATTCTCATCTTCCTGATGATCGGCTGCTCTGTCCTGCTAACGCCGATGCTGAGCCACATTCCCATGCCGGTCTTGTTCGGTGTTTTCCTCTACATGGGCGTCGCCTCTCTGAAAGGCCTCCAGTTCTTCGACAGAATCCTCATCATGCTTATGCCGGTGAAATATCAGCCCGACTACATGTTCCTCCGACAGGTAAACTGGACAAATATTGTTCTCGAATAAGCTAGTTTGAACAAATGATCATCTCTGTTTGCTCCTCAATATTTTAATAAATTAACGAGATCGGGATTATTATATTCATTGAGAATCGCTACCAGCCACAGTGAGATATTGACGTGAAATTCATCGATGGGTTTCAATATTTCTGACGAGATTGCACGATTGTGATGCAGGTACCATTGAAACGCGTGCACCTGTTCACGGTGATACAGCTAACCTGTCTGGCCTGTCTCTGGATCATCAAGTCCTTCAGCAGCACCTCCATCTTGTTCCCTCTGATGGTAAGCGTCGAGGATCGATCTCTTCGTCTACTCTTAGTTCAACCCTATCGATCCGACTTTTTTCTACTGATATCTCAGTTACTTTTCCACTAGAGATCGATAATACTAAGCTAGGGATAGCTACACGTCGATTTTGGGTGCTGGACAACGATTTTGATAATTGGAATATATATGTCCCACCAGTTTTTTTCTGCGAGACAGTGAGACATATGTCTTCCGGTAATTGTTAAGATAAATATATATACAGGATGTCCCAAAAATGTCTCGCAATCCAAAAGTGGCGGGTTCCTTGGGTCATTCGAAGCAACTTTTTCCTTTAAAAAGATGTTCTCCGAGGCACCATTAACGAGTTATTAACGAAAAACAGTGACCAATGATAGGCGAGCTTAGCTGGCGCGGGACGACTGAGCCAACGGCGCCAGCGGTCGAGGCGGTCGAATCCCAGCTCAGCCGGCGCGAGGCGGCCGAGTCAACGGCGCCAGCGGTCGAGGCAGTCGAAGCCCAGCTCAGCCGGCGCGAGGCGGCCGAGTCAACGGCACCAGCGGTCGAGGCGGTCGAAGCCTAGCTTAGCTGGCGCGAGGCGACCGAGACAATGAGCGGAACTGGGCTTCGTGCGCTGGTTGGCTGGGCGGCCTCGCGTCAGCCGTACTCGATTCTTATTGGTCACTGTTTTTCGTTAATAACTCGCTAACGATGCCTCGGAGAAAATTTTTGTAAAGGAAGAAGCTGCTTCAAATGATCCGAGGAACTCACCATTTCCAGATTGCGAGACATTTTTGGGACACTCTGTATATTCTCAATGCGTTGTCAATATGATATGTATGATGTATGAGTATGTATTGTTTTGATAATGTATACATAGCAAAAGATTATCTTAAGATCTGACGTAACTAAAAAAATATTGCGATATTAAAATATCCATATTTGTATAGGTTTTTTTCTTATTATATTTATTTACATTTGTATTTATTTTGCTTCGTTTCTTTTCAATAATACATTAGTACAAAATTTAGTGAGAATAATAATTCGTTATTTTCGAAAATCAAATTACTGTTGGGAAAACAGAACTTCTTTTGTCTTAAACTTCATTATTTAGGCATATCTCAACATCAAATTAGAGCAGCGACATGTCTTTAAATCAATGCAAATCGTCTTGCACCGACAATTACCCAATTAATCGGTTCTTCCCGTTGTTTCAGCTGGTGGTGATGATCGGCATCCGCAAATCGTTGGACCTGCTTTTCACACAGCGCGAGCTGAAGATCCTGGACGACGTGATGCCGGAACCGCACAGAAAGCACGCGGACGATCTTCGCCAGCTCGAGAGTGGCGAGGTTAGCACCGTGAGACGCATACTTAGCGCGATCGTTGGCCGTAAATAGCACGCGAGGGGTGGCCGCGTGGCGAACATCCGCCCCGTGGTCACCGTCGCTGTCTGCGACTGCGGCGATTCGGCGGCGATCCACCAAAAGCGCATAGATCGCGACACCTTCAGCCTCGATCTCCTAAGGGAGGCCTGAAAAAAATCCAGGGTCGCCGCTGTCACCGTTACCGTTGTTGTTGTATTTGTTGTTAATCTATCTCCGACCAAGAAACAAGCAATAATCTCTCTTGCGCAATGGCCAAGAGACCGCGAGACAGCGAGCGCGGCTGTGCGAAACGAAACAGAGCCCGTCTCCTTTTGTATCCGCACGGGAGACGTTCGCACAATACCGACCAAAAAGACGTCATTTCGCACAGATCGGCGGAGGCTCGCTGGTGCGTGTGCCAAATCAACGAAATCGAAGCCGAGCCGGTCCGACCAGTATTAATTATACACCACTGCGCCGACGAGGACGTTCGAACGATTACCGTTCGCGATTTTTGCGCGGGGAACTCGCTTTGAAAGTGAAACGCATTTCCCGGAGACCGTTTGCATAAACGGACTGCGAACCGTATGCATTTACGCAAAGCTGTCCCAAGAATTTGAAATTAGGTTCGACGAATTTTTATCGAAAGAGGAAATACATTTTCGTTCGAACTTTCCTTTCTTCCGATCGATTCGGGCAATTTTTATTCCGCATAAAGATCCGCCGACTGCCTGCGACCCTTAACTGTTCGAGTCCCAGGTATTATTCAGAAAACACAGTCGAGAAATGCCGAACAAAGCGTGATAGCGCTTGTCTTAACGCTTCTACGACCGCGCTAGAGACCTAAAAAATTTGCATAAAATTAAAATATTTCAATGTATTGAACAAAAATTACGAAGCAAACTTACATAAGGCATCAATTACTTCTTCAGCATTCGTATCTCATGCAAATCTTCATAAAATTAAGCAATCAGTTTTAATTTTTCATTAATCATCCATTCGGTCGTCGATCGGCTGAATTTAAAACGGGGAGATCTCCCCATTCGGTTGGCTAAGTGTTAATTGATTGCGAAGAGAACCAAGCGGCGCGATAGCGCTCGTCAAGATTGACGAACAAAACAAAAAGAAACAAAAAATGAAAAATAAAGCAGCTGCGCGATGTACGTGCGTCACTAAAGTTTGTTCGCGACGCAAGATCTGAACAGCGCGGTCACGCTGCTTGGGACTCAAACGGTTATAGTAGACGGTCCAGACGTATGCCGGTGATTATCGAACAAAATATTTACGTAAACCGTCCGAATGCTCGGAAAAAGTGCTGCGCGAAGATGTATTAAAAGAGCCTAAACTCGATACGATACGTTCGAACGAATTTTTGTACAATTTTGATTTATCGCTCAAGGGTTAAGCGGCGGTCGTTATTCCGAAGAATTGCCAGCCTCGAATATATTTCGGCGACGATCACGATCCTGTCTTATGATCCACGAGCAGTCGTATTTAGACGATCGATCGAACGTTCGCGGCGCATTTCTTGTGGAGGATTGTTTTGCGTTGCGAGGCCCCAGAGTCCCTCGCTCGGCCTAAAATAGGACGAAAGGAAGGAAGGAAAGAAAGAAAGGGAGGAGACCAAGCATACATCCTTGTCACCCGATCGCGACAACACGCCTACCACTCGACACACATGTATAGCGGTTCGACGTGTAGTCGAGCATGGATGATTACCTGCCTTAAACCTATTCGAAATACAATATTCTTTGAAAACACACACCAATCTCTCTGTAATCCCGACTGTTCCTTGCGCAGCATTCGTTTAAGCAAACCGACACGACCGACACAGTCTAATTACAAGTCTACGCACATTCCTTGGCGCACCGGAAGTAGTGTAATCCGTGGTTGGTCGGACGAGGTTTCGGATCAGCCTCTGCGACCGACGGTTACGGAGGGGATGATATCGTGGGGGTCGATTAATCGGGGGAAAATGTGTGATCGATCAGGATAAATGAGAGAGAAAGAGAGATGACCGGAGGCAATAAAGGTAGCAGTCCTGCTCGCCGAGTCCTGCGGATGTGATCCGGTACGTGACCAATTGTGCACGCGTCCTTATAGCGCCTCAGCGCACGAGGAATGTCATTATCCAAAGTCTTATCTATACATCCCCCCCGCTGGCGATCACACACTGTCATTGCGTTGACCATCGAATGTCGAGCACTGCGGAGTTTCGCGTCCCATCTGCGATCGTCGCAACGATGCCACGGATTCCAAGCGTATCGAGAAACGCGATCGGTCGCGACCTTCGTTCCGCTGGAACTCGCCATTCCGCTATCGTTCGCTTGATAAAAGATTCACCGCGCGAACAGGGCACCGAAGGGGTCGCTTTTCCACGCGATAATTGACCAGGTTCTGCGGTAACGCGCGTTTGCCCGATTGGCGCAATGATTTCTCACTAAAAAGAAGAACATCGATCTTTGCATCGAAGCTTTTCCAAAAATTATCTACTCTTCTGTACGCCGAATTAACGTAATCGGGTCATTGAAGATGCGTTCGGGGACCTCTGTGTGCGAGACAAATGCTTCTTGAGCCGCGTTCGTTCGCGTCTCTGCGTTCTCTCGATAACAGAGAGATAGCTGTAAACTTTTGCTGTAAAATGCGTTCGTTTACGGAGAAGGAAAAGAGATCGACGGCATATTTTTCTCGAAAACTACTAACATTGTACAATTAGAATGAAACGTCAGGGAAGAACGATCGAGCAATTTTAAGAACGATTTAAGCAACCGCAAAGTTACGACCGATGCGAATCGATGCAGTTTGCGAATCCAGATGCATCGTTGCTCGAGCAGTTCCGGAGACGTTAGTCGAGAGAGCTTTGCTCAGCTCGATGCATGGCTTTGAGGCTTCTCATGACCGACTTTTAAGATCTGTCTTTCTCCGGGAGATTAATCGTGCGACGTGTTCAACAGGAGCAGAACGAGTCGACGGGTTACGGGACGACTCCGAGCAACATACAGATCTCTTTGGCGAACGGGAACGTCATGAAGATCCCCATGACGAGCATCAATATCAGCGAGGAGGTGAACAGGACCGGGATTTGGCAACAGGTGAACGAAGGGAACGAGAAGCCGAAGCAGAACAAGCTGATCAAGTACGTACTCGATCATTGGATGTTCTCGATCGAACGGTGATTTCTACGGTTTAGTAAGCGCGTTTCGAATTCATTCGATTTTGGATGTTTGAATGGTCGAATGTTCCCGGGTCCAGCGCTGGTAAGCAAAAGAAGCATTCGAAGAAGGATAGCTCGTTGATGGCCGACGAGACAACGAGACTGACCACGATGACCGAGGAGGACGAGGATGACAGTGGGATCTCGATCAAGGTGACACACGTAAATGACTCTAAATTCTAACCACCATCACCATCAATTCGATAAATCACATGGCAAACAACACAGCAAGAGCACCAATACACCGGCATGCGACATACCCCCTGTACGCTACTGTGAGTAAGACTATGAAAGGGGGCTGCACGGTACCCTTTGAGTCGTCCGAGTAGTATCCGAGACCGAGTAGTTCTCTCCGAATAGAGATCTTAGGAACAACGACGACTCCATAGAATAGATCTATCCGATTGTCGTTGTCTTCTTCTGTATCGCTTGTCGATCTGTGGGAACACTGTGTGTGCGCCCGTGGCTCTTGCATGACTCTATCTCTCGATGCCGGAAAAATCAACACCGATCTCGATCCTTTCCGCATCCAAAGATTAACCCTTAGCGCTCCACGCGTTTCTCGAGTACTACCTACCAGCAACTCCGGCACATTTTTGGAGCAAAGCGCCTGAGATAAAGGAAGTCTTATTTCGAGTGGAAAAGATTAAACGTCCTTGCGTGAAAGCATTTGATTTTATTCATTTTATGTTGCCAAGTATAAAAATGGGCAAAAAATGTTTCAATCGTAATGGTACACACGCTAAGCACGTTTTCACTACGAATAACAATTGCCAACGTCGACAAAAACATAGCATCTTCGGTGTAATTTACGGAACAAATGACGGATGTCTCCATAGCGGAGCCAACGCGGAGCGCTATGGGTTGAAGTACAACTCCCTATACGAGCTTCGTGACTTTGAAACATTTTCTTGGATGACAGCTTGAGATCTTTTAAACGAGAACGATATGGAAACTTTTCATGATAGACGGCATAAATCCACTTATATTTATTTTATTTGCTATAAAATATATTTTTCGCATTTCTTATCGCTTCGCTATCTAAAATATTAACCATGCAACATAATCGTATTGGAGGCAAATCGCCGCAAAGACGTTTCTTTTTTCGCTTATGCACCGTGCCGTTGTTCTGCACAGTCGTTGCTCGTTCGTAATCTGTTTGGTGATCGTTCGCTCGGTCAGAAATTATATACTCGATTCGATGATTCCAGGTAGATCTTATACGATCGAAGGAGAGCATCAGTCCGTTGACAGTGAACGGCACCACGTCCGCCGAGACCTCCGTCTAACGGCTACGATCCTCAAGATCCGCGATCGTCCGACGTAGATCGTTCATCCACCGATCGAGATGCTACCGATCGGTCTCTGTTGGCCGGTGCGAGCCTACCCTGCAAACGATCGTGCTCCGAAAGGCAATCGAGTCGAAACAGAGGAACACGCTTATCCGTGACAGACAATTGATTTTTTATTTGGTAGCGCGCACAGTCGCGCCGGAGGCTTTCTTATCTTATCTCGCTGTAATCTGATCGAGTGCAATTAATCGAGTGCCACTAGCGTATAGCGCCGCGAGAGAGAAGTGAGAAAACAAGCGAAACGCACACCGTTCGGAGCAAATGTATAGAGCAGGCTAGGGCTGTTTGCGCCGAGAGTGCTCCTGAGTGCTCCAGGGAGCAACCTTTCGATGCAATCGGTGTCCAAGAAACGAGAGACATTCGATTTTCCAAATAATTTATCTCCTTCCGTGCAGAGTGCCCCGAGGGGACGTGATTTGGGGCATCCGGGCTCGGCTCGTAGAACATTCTGTGTAATTTCAACCGAGAAGAATTCCTCGGTTGTTCCGAACAGTCGTCCACTTCGGAATTCGATATCGGAGAATCAGGAAACACTCGATCTTTCGACAGAAAGCTAAATATCTCGATGTCGCTTCGCAGAGCGCCCAAGTGGGCGTAGCTAAAACGCTCCTGACGGATCCATGGACTATTCTACAGGGCAAACTGTGCGCTTCTGATCCAGAATTCTCCCCTCCCGAACGCCCCCTCGATGCCACAGAATGTAAAAATACTCAATCTGCCGATAGGAAACTATCCATCTCGCTGTATCCGTGGCAGAATTGCCAAGTGGGCGTGGCTTCGGTGCTCCCAGGAGTGAAGGAGCGCCTCGCAGGGGCGTGCCCGACTCTGCTGTAGAGTGTCGTAGATTCGGATCCCGTGGTCGTCGACGAGCCTCGAATCTGCGATAATCAGTGTGCGAGAGACCCGTACTATTTACCGTAACCGATCGAGAATAGCTAGCGTAGTTTCTACCCGTAACAGACATGCCAAAGAAACCCCTTCAACGATACGTCGACAGTTCCTTCGAGGGATGATCTCGCGAACTTCGCCGAGGAACACGGAATAGAGGATCACGTGATCGGCTTGACATTAGACGAGACTAGTACCGATAAATGATCGCGCGACGATCGTCATCGTTGTCTGCCTCGGCTCGCTTCTCTATTTACAAGGAATCGCGGTCTCGTCAGAGGAAATGCTTTCGAGGCGTCGGACACCGGCCAGATGCGACAATATTGTTATACGACGGTTTTTTTTACGGCGATCTAATGGTTCAGCGATCGAGCGTACTTTGCCACGGGGCCACGAGATTTTTCCACGTTTTTTAACCGAGGCCCCGTGGAGACTGACTGAATTCTCCCTCGAAGAGTATCCTTCCCGATCGACGTCGCCGACGGACGGATCGCGATGGAATAATCGAAGATATTCGACGGAAAATGATTCCGGTGAAACCAAGGTTGAAACTTCGTACTAGATATCATTTTCTGTCTCTTTCATCTTTCGTTTAAATTTTGCTTTCTTAGGCTCGATATCGATTTTTTTAGATCGAGTCCTGTCTTCGTTTATTGGGACGTTCGGAAAGTTGTCTCGTTCTTTCTCGAGAAAACGAGAGATGATTTTTTAATGTTTAGAGAAAAATCTGTCCGACATTCTTCCCCGATAGCTTCGAAATCTTACGCTCCCGTTTATCACACGAATCGCGTGCTTTTTGAACACCCTTGCAAAATAAAATCTCGTAGAAATGTGTGAAGGTAAAAATATCGCCACGTTTTGACCTCTCGATAATAAAAATATAGCCAGGGTTAAGGGGAGATCTTTGTGAGAAATTTTATAAAAATTAAAGAGTTTCACTGTGATCCAAGCAAGATAATCAATATTTCAGAATATCATGCCGTAGAATAATAAATATAATTCTACTATTATTCTACGAATAATAAACGCGTAGAATCTGTCGAGCTTGGTTCGACCGAATCCTTGCGAACGATCATCTTCTTGGGCGACTCCATCGCGATCCCCGGTCGAACGAGATCATTACCGTAACTGCAGTCTTTCAGATAGCGATGGAAACCGGAAACAGAAGCAGAAGCATTTCCAAAGTCCCGCCTCCGCCGATTTTTACTGGACGCCCATCGCGATCGGGGACAACCAGGAGAATCCACAGAGAGAATCCAAAACGATATTTTTCAGATGCCACGTTACCGTGTTGTTGCGCACCACCGAGGCTTTCCCCCGACTCGTTCGAAAGCTGCGCGAAAAGTATTTTGTAAGAAAGTGTTAGAGCAATGTAGGCAGCATCTCTGAGGATACGTGGTTGTTTTAGCGAGCCGCTTCCGGCGTGCGTCGATATACGCACGCGAATAGCAAAAGTAAGGGACACGGTCGCTCGTGTCGATGTTACGTGTGTTTTGTATATATATAGTCCGTGGCGAGCAGGATGATCGCAGATAGTCGGTGAGCGAATAGGTTTGTCAGTATTATACCGAAACATAATGAAGAGGATGTTAGCTTTACCGTGGGACAGCGGGTGTTTGCGCGAACAATTGTTTCTATGTCGCGGCGGAAAATTCATTTCGAAACGATTCGTTGCGTTCGTTCTCGTTGGATAACGACGCCATTCGATACCCTGAATCGTAGAAAATCCGCAGTCCACCCGTGATTAGCCGAAGACGTAGTCGAATATCGCGATGTTTCGATAAAGAGCATTTATATTTTCCATTTACATCGTTCGAGAGGAATCGCTTCAATGGTTGTTTTCTACGAAGAAATAAGATACGAGAGTTTGCGCGGTTGTCGAATGCTGTTTATCGGGCCTGACCTTATCGGTCTGCCACCGACCACCCACGAATTCTGATCAGAAAGAATTCGAATCTTTTTCTATTGCAATTCGCAGCAGTAGCTTAAAATTCGCGATCATGCAATTTTTGTTTTGAACGGCTCTCTACTACCTTAACGATCTCTCAACTTTGTCGGCGAAGATTGAACATCAAAAACTGCAATGAATTCTGTTCTCTCGAAATTAGCGTCACTTTTTCGAGGATTAGAAATCTTGCGGAGTCCTCGAATACGGTATCGAGATCGCATAAGGCAGGCCCGAATGTATTCGCGAAACGGGACAACGTCGAGAATTCGTCGACGACGAGATTGTCAGCGAAGAAATGGAGTGCTTGACCGTATTAGTATCGATGTAGCGTATTTGATGCATGTGTTTAGTATAACTACAGCGACGAAGAGGCTGATTACGTTCGCGTCGGGTGTCGTTCGAATTTACGCGAACCAGGCTGTGTGCAACGGACAATGCACCTCGATGAATCGTGGACCGTACGATCATTTCTACACGAAGCAATCGAGTTCTGCGCGCTTACCTTCGTCATTACTTACGAGACTACGTGTGCGTGTATATACGAACGAAGGAAGAGGCAGACTGCGAGCGAAAAAATGGTATATAATCAGTCGCACTCGTGTAACTCGCTGCCGTGCATGCAATCGATGTACATTAGTCCTATTTAACGACATTATTGATAAATTCTGATTCGAAGAAAACACCGATCCATCGTTGTCCACTGATTTCGCCGGCGTGATCCCCGCTTCGCACACCTGCGGAGCGCATCCGCATGCATCCGTGCGCTCGCACTTCGGCCTGTGAATCATTATGCACCTCTGTTTCGCAAGAGTTCCGATGAAATTTCGTTTCATTCTCGAATCTCAGATACCAGGTGGCAAGAGTGATGCAGTTTCATCCGATTTCCCTTCCTCCGAATCGTGCGCAAGAACGCGGATCTACGTGACGATCACGGTGCCGTGCAGTTGCATTGGCAAACGTGCTCAGAGTTGCCCGCTTGGAATTGTAGAAGAATCACCAGGTACGTCACCACCGAACTGATCACCTAAAGACGAGAAACGAACACGAGCAAGCAGATGAATTTGTATTCATCGGTCGATCGATCGCGTTTGCTCACCGATTGGAATAGAGAGTTGTCCATGTTGAAGTATCCGCAGGCGGTAAACTTAATTTGTCGATTCAACAGCTGCAGCGAGAACTGCTTCAGCTAGAACAAACACATTTATGTACTAGGAGACAAAGAATGTGTAAGATGCGAGAACTCACCTCGGACCTCGTCTCTTGGTCAGTCGCATTCTTCAGGAACGAGTGCACGACGATCGCTGTCCTCCCGATCTGCAATATATGCCGAAGTTGCAGTCAGAGAATGATTTCTTTTTTTGGAATGCGCGAATGCAACATTAAACTGAATTTTTCTTTCAAACGAAATGCGTTAAGGAAGTCTGAATTTATCTCGCGATGGACGTAAATTAAATTATAAATTACGTATCCGCATTTGTAAAGAATTTATAGAGGGCTATTAACCAGTTAACTGTGGCGATCTCTTTGCAAAGCGCCCACCAGTTTAAAAAAGAAAGTGAGACAGCGCGCGCATGAGCTCTTTCCAGGAATCACCGCAGATGGAGAATCGAAAATATACTTTGTTTTTTGTTTTGGTTTCGATACATCAAGATGAAAATCGGGATAATCGAAGATCCGGTGTTACTGCACTGCTTACGAGTTGGCTCTCAGGAAATTATGAATCCAACTGAAATTATTGATAATTTTCATTTCGTTTGTTTCATTTCGCCTAGACCACTAAACATTTTAAATATATTAAAATTTACGAATACAATTTAGTTTTCGCCAGAAATACCAATTTAAATATCAAATTGTAACAAAATTTTACGAACGACGGATATAATCGTCGTGACACGAAATTCCGCCACATCTCCATGACGGATATAGTCGTCGAACACATTTAACTGGTTGAATTCATTACCGCGGATCCAACGCGATCGATGCATCGAATTGAACGAAGTAAAAAGAACCACAAGAATCCAATAATGCTGTGCTATTTTCCCGTGACTCTTACCTCGTTCAGAACATCGGTGGTCTTGGCGGCGAGCAAGCCGAAAGGATACATTGGAAAAGCGATCAATAGGACGGTGTCGATGAACGGCGCGATGTCCAAGCCCCGATTGTAAAGGACGAGTGGCTGGAAAAGGTAGTAAGAGTTGAACAGAAGCGAATGAAAGGTGAAGATGACGACGAACAGGATGGGGAACGAGTAGAACTCCGAGATCACGTCGCAAATGTCGCAAAGGTTGTCGTGGATGTTTCTTAGGTGGCGAATGCCCTGGACGATGGTATACTTCGGTAAGATCCGTCTGCAGCAAATCCCGGATTTCGGGAAATCGTCGGAGAGATCGCTGCTCAAACTCCGAATGGCACGATTGACACGGTTGAAATTCACGGTCATCAGGCTGACCACCAAGAAGTATTGATATAAGAGGCAAGCGGCGAAGAATCCGGGCATGATGTTCGCTGCCCAGACGAGAGGACCGTTGTGATAAGCGAAGTACTCCAGCATCAGGACGACGATGCACATGGTGATAATAAGTACGAAGACGATCAACAAGTTGCGGAAGGAGTGCTTGATGCTGGCGGACACTTTCAGAGAGCGAAACTCCTCCTCGGCCTGGATCAGGTAATTCCAGATCCTCTCGAGGTTGGACCCCTTGATGGCGTAACACAACAGGGTCGTACATATCATCACGACCGCGAACGTCGCCTGGATCATCTCTATGATCGACGAGGTCGGGGTTCTGAAGACGTAGTCGATGTTGTAGAGATTCGGCAGAGTGACGTAGGTTGACGCAGCGACCATGCAGCTGAGGAACACGTTGTAGAAGATCCCGAATTTGGTCCTAACGAAGAATATCGTTCGATTGTTCTTCTGGTTGCCGCCGCGTAGGGAGACCGTCGCCAGACCCATCGCCTTGAATGACACGTGAAACGATAGCATCATCCAATAAGCCCATCCGGACGGGTGTGCCATGTCTAACATCCTTGCGGCAGCAAATTGGCACCAGAAGCATCCGTGATCCTTTCTCTCTCGATTTTCTCCAACCTTCTCCAATCTTGGAATTAATTTATCTTCTAATTGCTATAGGCAGTTGCTTCGTCCAAATTATAATCTATTGCTCGCATATACTCTTGACGAATATCTTTGTTCCTTTCCAGATACAATGTCAAGTATTTTCTTGTGTAATTTCCTCGATCCACTATCGGCATTTATTTTTTTCTTGCTCTGGATGCGGCTTCTTGATTAGAATTTAATCTCAGCGCCGCATTGCTCGACTCAAGCTTCTCTGGGCATCGACTACGAATAGAAGTTAATCATCGTTCACGCCGTCATAGTAGCAGAGCTGGCAGCATTAAATATTAAACGATAGATCGTACACTTTATAATGCGTGTAATAAAAACTGCTGCATTGATAATGTCGGTGTGTAATTCTGTCCACCGGCGACGCTATCGTACGTTTCAATAGCAATGCATCGGCTAAGTGCGAGAATGCAAACGGAAAAATATGTGCTGAAACTAATAACAGATCAGGAAGATTCTCGATTGTAGAGTAAAGCAGAATGCTTGAAAAATATGGCAATTAACTGTAACCTGAAAGGAGGGTCGAAAAGCGATCGTAGAATTTTAAACACGTAATTTTGTTCTAACCGTTGTCCTTTTATAAATCTTTCATGTTTTATATTCGTTTCTACCTAAATGTATTCTTCAGCAGTATATTGTATAAATAAATATACCACGAACGGAGAAAGTAATATTTATAGCACCTCCACAACCTCAAGCATTCTAGTGTTAAGCAATGAAATTCTTTTCTTATTAGAATAAATGAACGAGGGACAGAAATAATCGCGGAAACTGTGTAAGAATCTGTGATTAATTTTTTTATTCGAAATATTCTGTTCTTCTCACACACACACATTCAAATTAAAGATTCTCTTCAAATTTTCCACGAAAAATGGAATTCGCTTATAACGATCAGTCCATCGTGCAATTGCACTGGCAAGCAATCGAGGATTTGTTTGCCACTTGAAACTGGATAAGGATCACCAGATACGTTATCACCGAGCTGACCACCTGAAAACGGAAGGCGAGAACGTTGATGAACAGTCCGCGATCTAAGGCGATCGAGCGCGAGAATGCGGAAGAACAGAGATCGATCGATCGATCGATCGCGTTTGCTCACCGATTGGAACAACGCGTTGTCCAGGTTAAAGTAATCGCTAGTGGTGAACTTAATTTGTCGATGGAGCAACTGGAGCGCGAATTGCCTGAGCTGGAAGAAACGCAAGACTCTTTTACTGGGCAATTGTCGGTGTCTATGCGATTTTACCTCTGCCAGTGTCTCTTCATCGATCGCGTTGTTCAACAACGAGTACACGATGATCCCGGTCCGTTCGATCTGCAAAGGAAAGCTCTTCTGAGCACACTGGAGACCCTAGGCTACCTTTCGGAGGTTGACACAATTTTAAAACTATTTTATTAAAAGCTAAATTTATTATTTATACATATATTGGGTCCGGGACAAAGTTCGTGGCGTTTTCCCGATAGATGTCGAACTTGATAACTCACGAACAGCTTATTGCAACGATACCATTAAACGCTTCATTTAAAGGTAACACATTGAACGTTATTTGCGGCGTATAAACACCGTGGTGGTGCAATACTTGGAAAGTTGTTGGCGTTTGAAAATGGAGAGAAATAATGAGAAATTTTGCTATGTTTTACAATACTATTATGACAAATTCACTGCGCAGGCTTGTGAAAAAATTTGTGCTGTGTATGGCGAAGGTACATTATCAAAATCAGCTGCGCGGAAATGGTTCGCTCGCTTTCGTTCTGGTAATTTTGATGTGAAAGACGAGTCACGCTCTGGTCGTCCAGTTACCGAAAAAGCTAATGAAATTGTTGAAAAAGTCCAGCAGGATAAAAACATTAGCAGTGTCGATATTGGTATGGAACTAGGCATTGACCACAAAAGTGTTTTAAACCATTTACACAAAGCTGGATACAAACAGTAGCTGGATGTTTGGGTTCCTCGTGAGTTGAGCGCGGAAAACATGATGAATCGAATCAACATCTGTGACGCGCTGCTGAAACGTAACGAAATCGAGCCATTTCTGAAATGTGTCATAACCGGTGATGAAAAATGGATCACGTACGAGAATCGGAAGCGCCAAAGATCGTGAACAAAAGATGGTGAGCCGTCACAAGCGTTTGCGAAGCTAGGATTGACGCTTAAAAAAGGTGATACTGTATGTGTGTGGTGGGACTGGAAAGGAATCGACCACCATGAGGTACTTCCAATTGATCGGACGATTAATCCTCAACTCTACTGTGAACAACTAGAGAGATTATGCCACGCAATTAAAAAAAATGGCCCGAATTGCATAATAGGAAAAGTGTTGTCTTCCATCGCGACAACGCCTAACCATACATTTCTTTGACGACCCGTAAAAAATTGGGAGAGCTTGGTTGGGAAACTTTGATGCACCCACCGCATAGTCCAGACATAGCACCCTCTGACTGTCACTTGTTCCGATCTCTGCAGAACTCTCTCAATGGAATTAAACTGGCTTCAAAAGAAGCCTGTGAAAACCACTTGATTCAGTTTTTTAAACAGAAACCGCAGAAGTTCTTCACCGATGGCATCGTGATTCCACCCGAGAAATGGCGAAACATTGTCGATAATAATGGAGCATATTTGGTTTAAATAAATTCGTTTTCACAATATAAGAAATCCAGTTGAATTTTACTAACAAAACGTCACGAACTTTTTCCCAGACCCAATGTTTAGTTAAAATTACCTCCACCATCAAAAGCGTAAATCAAAGTTCTGGGCGCAAAGATTGGCCCCCTACCTTGTCCAAAATGTCAGTGATTTTGCCGGTCAGTATACCAAGGGGGTACGTGAGATAGACGATGAAGAAGACACCGTTGATGAAGGAGAAGAGTTCGAAGTACGTGTCGTCGTCGAACAGTAGCAGCAGAAGATAGTACAGGTTGAACACCAACGAACAGAAAACAAAAGGGACGACGAGCAGTGTTGGGAACGAATAAAACTGCGAGATCTCTTCGGATGCCTCGCACAAGTTGTCGTAGATGTTCCTCAGGTGCCGAAGAGACTGAGGCATGGAACAGTTGACCGAGGCCCGGCGACGTCGGTTCAAAGACTTCGAGTCGATGCTGGTGCTTCTGTGCAAGCTCTGGAGAGCTTCGTTGACTCTGATAAAGTTCATGGTCATCAGGCTGATCACCGAGAAGTATTGAAACAAGATATTGGCCACGAAAGCCGTGGGCAAGACGCTCACGACCCATCCGAGAGGACCGTCGTGGAAGGCCAGTTCTTCGGTGACCACGACACCGACGCACATGATCGTCTGACCGACGTAAACCATCAACAGGATCCAGAAGGTTCGATAGATGCTGATCGGTTCGCGAGAGAAGCGAAACTGTTCTTCGAGATGCATCAGGCTATTACAGATACTCCTCAGGCTGGACCACTTGTAGATGTAGCACAATAAGATCGTACTGATCATCAAGGTCCCATACGTCGATTGGACCATCTCTATGGTGTATGTTACAGTGGATTCACTCCCGTATGCCTCATCGTGCAACCGCGGCAGAGTGACGAAGCTCGACGCTACGAGCGAGATGCTCAGCAACGCGTTGTAGAATATCCCGAAATTGCTTCGCCCAAAGAATATTGCACTACTGGTCTTCGGATCTTTATCGCGCAAGGATACAGGCGACAGGCCCATTATTTTGAAAATGATGTGAAACCACAGTACTGCTCGGTAAATCCATCGAGGCGGGTACGCCATGTCTTAACTTCCTCGTCGCAACAAACGACCGTCACCGATGATAACATCCGTGTTACTTTCTTCTCGAACTTCTTCGAATCGAGTTTTACAATCAATTTGTTTTTACACTGCTTGATCTAGGCTTCTCTAGGCATCGGCTACGAATAGAACAAGTTAAGCATTGTTCACCCCGGTATAGTGTCCGAGCCGACGGTATTAAATATTAAATGACAGACTGTACACTTTACAATGTGCACGTTATAAAAACTGCTGCATTGCCAATGTCGGTGTATAATTCTGCCCGCTCGCGACGCTATCGTCGATTTCAATGGCAGAGCATCGACTAAGTGTGGAAATGCAATCGGAACAAAATGTGCTGAAACAAATAACAGATCAAGAAGATTGTGGTTCGCGAAAGGGCGCAGGGTCATTCAGAGATACGGCAATTTACTTTAACCGATGATCTGAAATTTCCTTTCCTTCTCAGCACAAATAAACAAGGAGCAGAAATGGTCGCAGAAACCGTAAAACCGTGCGACTAATATTTTATTCCAAATATTCTGTTCTTCTCACATTTAAGATGAAGACACTCTTCGAATGTACCCAGAAAAATGCAATTCGGATAACTATCAGGCTATCGTACAATTGCACTGGCAATCGTGCGAGGATTTGTATCCCGTTTCGAGCTGGATAAGGATCACCAGATACGCCATCACCGTGCTGATAATCTAAAAACGGGAGGCGAGAATGTTGAGGACCGCGATTTAAAGCGATCGAGAGCGAGGAAGCGGAAGGACGGAGATCGATCGATCGTGTTTGCTCACCGATTGGAACAACGAGTTGTCCAGGTTAAAGTAATCGTTAGCGGAGAACTTAATTTGTCGATGGAGCAACTGGAGCGAGAATTGCTTGAGCTGAAAGAAACAAGACTGTTTTATTGAGCAATTGACGGTGCCTGTACGATTTTACCTCTGCCTCTGTCTCCCGGTCGATCGCGTTTTTCAACATTGATTGCACGATAGCCCCGGTCCGTTCGATCTATAATGGAAAGCTCGATTCATGTCCCTTGAAACTATCGTAAATCCCAGGAATAATCGAATAAATCAGTGTCTACGAAATTCCAGTGGTTACGATCAAATTTGGCAGTGCAGTGGCAGCAGTTAGAAAATTCGTCCGAGATCGTGGGAGATGCAATTTTAAAACTGTTTTACCGAAAGCTAAACGAAATTTTCCTTGCCAGCAAAAGCATTCGCCAACGTTACGGGCGCAAAAATGGAGTCCTACCTCTTTCAAAATGATGGTGATCTTGGCGGTCAGTAAACCAGGGTCGTACATGAGGTAAACGATTAAGGTGGCGGTGTTTATGAAGTTGGAGAGTTCGAAATCCATGTCACTGTCAAACAGTGGCTGTAGAAGGTAGTACAAGTTGAATATCAGCGAGTAAAAGATAAAGGGAACGATGATCAGGGTCGGGAACGAATAAAACTGCGAGATCTCATCGGTAACCTCGCACAGGCCGTCGTAGATGTTCCTCAGATGCCGAAGGTACTGGAGCATGGAGCAGTTGACGAAGACTCGGCGACATCGGTTCAAGGACTTCGAGTCGACGATGGAGCTTCTGCAGACGCTCTCGAAAGCCTCGTTAGCTCTGACGAAGTTTACAGTCATCAGGCTGATCACCGAGAAGTATTGAAATAAGATATTGGCAGCGAAAGCCGTGGGCAAGAAGTCCAGGGCCCATCCGAGAGGACCATTGTGGAAGGAGATCTCCTCGGTGACCACGGCACTGATGCACACGATCGTCTGGACGATGTAGATTATCAACAGCTTCCGGAGGGTGGGATAGATGCTGATCGGTTCCCGAAAAAAGCGAAACTGTCCTTCGGCATGCACCAGGTAATTGCAGATCCTCTTCTGGATAGACCATTTGAAGACGTAACACAGTAAGATCGTAGTAACCATCAAGACTCCATACGCTGCTTGAACCATCTCTACGACGCATGTTAAAGAGGATTGATTTAAGTATGACCTATGGTACAGCCGCGGCAGGGTAATAAAGCTCAACGCCACGAGCGAGATGGTGAGGAACACGTTGTAGAAAATCCCGGTTTTACTTCGTCCGAAGAATAGTGTGCGTTTGGTCTTCGAATCCTCATAGTGGATGGATATGGGCGACAGACCCATGATCTTGAAAATTATGTGACACCATAGTATTGCTCGGTAAGTCCATCGAGACGGGTACGCCATGTCTAACTTCCTCGTTAGAGCAAATGAACGCCACCGATAACATTCGTGTTACTTTCTCCTCGATTTTCCTCGGGCCAGTTTTGCAATCGGTTTGTTCTTGATTGGAATTGCTTGTTCCGCACTGCTTGATCTAGGCTCTCAATGACATCAGCTACGAATAGAATAAGTAAACATCGTTCTCTCTGCTATAGTTCTCCGGTATCTAACAAAATGAAATATTAAATGGAATGTCGCAGAATTACTTCGCATGCAACGAAACCTGCTGCATTATTAATGTTGATCTGTAATTACATACATTCCATCCGCAACGCCATTGTAGATTTTTAAAGAGTTAGCTAAATATGTATAATCACCGCTGTTTCGGTGAGTAATAGACAAGGATCGACGGATTTATTTACATACTTTTTAGCTAAACGTTCACAATAGTAAAGGTCCCCTCGGTGCAATTTTTCGAAAGAAATTCCAAGATGGTACGCTAAGTATAAATGACGAAAATTTGGATTTACTAAAACATATACATAGGAGGGTATGTATATATACCTGCCATGACGTGTAGAAATAATTTACAGGAAGATGCGTGCAGGAACTGTAGAAGTCTGTTGTCAATTTTTTATTCAAAATATTATATACTTTTTGACATTTGAAATAAACATTTAGCTTTTTAATAATCAAGATATGAATTACTTAACATACAACATATTTATCCGTGTACTTATGGACAAATATCGAATGCAGCGGATCTAGAAACTATTTATGCACCCAATTCTTCCTCAACCACTCTGTGTGAACCAAAAAAATATATTGAGAAAATCGGGACCTTGAAAATATCTCGATCGTATCGATGCATTTTTCTTTCGCATCGAATTTTCTTAAGGAAAAAGAGTCTGGATGTAGAAATATTTTTTCGATCAACCGTAGATCTTATAGTAATTATTTTTAATGATAAACAACTAAAATTATAAGGAGAAAGAACTCGGAACAGAAAATATTTGCTCGATGCTTCTGTTTTCAATGCACTTCAAAGGCATTCGCTCGAATCATCGTGAAAATAAACAAACTGTGCAGTAACAACAAAACTCAATAAGAATGTGTGGTTTCGTCATTCGACAGAAACAAATACACCAATTGATTTTATTAACAGTATTATTTTTACAGTATGTGTTGTTCTCTTAGGTCCTTGTGAAAAGTACATTTCCGTTAGTATTAGAGTGACGCGTAATAGGAATCGTTCCAAAGGGAAAAAACAATCAACAACAACAGACTATCGTGTTTTGAGTCAACAAAAATTTAGGTCCAAATTCACGCCGTATTTTAGTTACGTTTTTCCGTAGCGTATTAGTTACGCTTTGTTAGTTTAAAAATGTCATTCTTTCAACAGAATGATACTTACCCACATTGATTTAGACACTACTATTGCTATAAAAATTGTTGTACGATACCCTGCAGCTGCGATTCGATAAAACCTACTATTCGGACTTTGTACGATCCGGAAATAGTAGCGAACACGTTCAAAAAATACTTAACCAATATATAACAATTTTTCTTCACGTCTCTGGAACGTAGACTATTTATTAACGCTTCACTTGATGCCTTGAAAGTGCGATGAAAACGCTCACAACCAAAAGAACAAAATACAGACTGAGACGCGCGACAATCCTAAGCTTCGCAATTAATGAATTTACGTTGGTATTTGTGCCGCGGTTTCGGACAACGAATCGTTGAATATAGAGAGTTATTGTGAATTTCAATTTTGTGTTCGATATTATGTACATTGTTGTCTGTTCTAATTAAGTAAACAAGCTTTGCAAGACATTCGACAACGGAGATACCTATATTGTCATTGTAAATACATTTTCCCCAATTTTGGTTGTTGTTGTTTTTGTTTTGTTGTCACGAATATTCGAACAGAATTGCAATCGTAAAGAAACCGTGTGTTTGTTTAATAGTAGAAATGAATGATGATGATACCTATCCTCTATTATATACTACGTGCATTACGATTAGCCAATGTTCGTAACATTATTGAAAGAGTTAAAAGCTGTTCATTAGTGTCACGGCTTCATAGTTACAGATATTGTAAGGAGTTTGTGTTTACGATTACGACAAGAAAATTTCCTAGAAGATATCCGTTGAA
Organism: Megalopta genalis; assembly: GCF_051020955.1. Classification (NCBI taxonomy): domain Eukaryota; kingdom Metazoa; phylum Arthropoda; class Insecta; order Hymenoptera; family Halictidae; genus Megalopta; species Megalopta genalis. The sequence continues at coordinate 11,033,882 of NC_135019.1, forward strand.
TAAAATATAGTGTCAAAATTCTCCCAAAGGTGATATCCAAGTGTTAAAAACCGAACTCATATCTCTTTTGCATTTTGTTTTTCAGCTTTAAGACACTCGTGTCGTTATAGTACTACATTAGTACAAAATGAAAGTAAGCATGATTCCTTCACATCATTGGATACAAAAGATCACTTATTACTTGGCCTCTGATTCTTTCGGAGTCTCGCTTCTGGTAGGCACTTCTGATTTTGGTTCGACGGCCGCGTCTGTATCTGGTTGACTTCCACTCTCATCCGCGGGTGAGTCCTCTGACGTAGCTGCATCTGCAAGTTTAGTTTCTGCATCAGCAGGGTCGGGTATGTTCTTCTGATTTAACTTCACACAATCTCGTTAAACGCGAAGCAAATTATTCACCTTGACAAGCAGGATCAGACATTAAAGAGAATACTTTTTCCTCGGGCATATCCTTCGTCAACTCCTTGAAATGGACCACTTGGTCTGAGAATGATTGCCAAAACGACTGACCTTCGGGTATGGTAAACATAGCCTGCGTGTTGTCAACGGGAACAAAAAGTGTACACTTATTCGCTGCGTACAAATAGTCACATTAAACCTGATTACCTTAAATTTGTTGTATATGTGTTCCGCCTTTTGTCTAATTTGCTCTGCCTTCTGTTTGAAAGTAGCCTGTAAACCAAAGGTTAAATAAAATAATTGGTAACAATTCAATTAACACTCCATCCGCATACTGGGTTGTAAACATCCTTACCTCTTCTTCATCGGTTAATTTCCAATCAGTCAAGTTACCAATGTATCGCCGCAACTAAAAGAGATTCACAGTATAATGAAAACATCTAAGAAATTCGATCGAAACAACGGAATGTTTTCATACCCTCTTAACTGTTTCCACGATGTGTGGATGTTTCTTCAGCATTAGGGGATCGATTGGTAGCGACAACATATCGTCCATTGCCTGAAGGCATTTGTCTGGATTTGCTCGATCTAATCCCAGATTCGACTTGATTTGAGCATCCAATTGTAACAGTTGCGCTTCTATGCGCAGCCATCTAAAATAGATATTGATGGTCAGCGAATCGAAATTTTAACCCGTCGATCTATTTCTTGCTACCTTAGCTTGTTTGTTTTTCGGTGAAGTGCTCCGTCCTTTGCTAACAACCGCTTCTCCTCTTCAGGAACATGTACGCTGAAGTCCAAACAATCTTTCACCTGTTCCGGCAAGATTTCACCGCTCTCCAATTGTGCTTTCAATTTCATAGCATTCCTAGCAGTCGACCATTCCCATTGCGAACGAGCTTTCTCACTTTCAAAAGACTTTGGCTTGTCCATGTCTAACTTAATGCCTACATATTCGCCAGCAAACGGTAATGCCAACAGAAATCGTCCTGGTGTGTCAGAGGATGTGGTACCGGATACTACAGTGCCTTGTAATATTGGTGTTTCACCTGCGTTATTCTTTTCTGTGAAGTACACCAAACTTAAAATTTTGTATCCTATAATCTAAATTACATATTTACTTTTAGGTACTTACTTTCTAAAGTAGCCCTTTTCTTAAGCTGCACAGGTGATGTTTGTTGATCACTAGAATCTTCAATTTTGACTTTAGCACGGCCTCTGCCATGTTCTAAAGCACACAATATACTAATTGGCTAAAATTCTAATGAATCAAGCTCAAGTACTATTTAGAAACAAATACACCTCTCTGATTTCAGGTCATTAAAATTAATAAGGAGTGCAGTTTTGTAAGTAATTACTAATATTTTAATATTGATTTAAGTTTATACCGCTCTTTTCTGGAGTGTCTGTTTCTTCGGAACTTGAGAAGTCAGCAAATCTTTTGGGTTTTATCTTCCTGCCACTACGGCTCACAACTTCTTTAGGTGATTCTTCCCCTTGCGAATCTAAGGCAGAATCGTGCCTTGAGTCACTTGTCGATGCTGGCAATGATTTCGCTTTCCCGCGTCTCTTTCTGATCTCGGGTGTGTCCTGAAGTGATGAATATGTTTTAGCCGGCTATGCCGGAGCGTAGCAAATAATTTCAATATTAAAATTATCGCGCTGCTGTGAGGAATAATCGCACAAACAATTCAAGCTTTACAAATGTTTGTCGGCAATTCCTACGTTTCTATCGGAGCGCTCAGTTCAATAGCTTTTTGTCTTAAAAGAGTACCGATTGTGATGAGCTAGAACTCCTGACTAAATTTCTTATGTTAATATTTATATTTATATGTACTTAAGCCTAAACAAAAATACATAAATGTAAGTATATTACAGGATTTGCAGAGACACCCAGCATAGTTTTCCTCTTCATAGACTTCTTTTTTTCCTCTTCATCGATAACCAATGATCCTGACTCCATATCACTATCCATTGCACTGACTGTTGGTAAATCCATCCCGGTTTCACCTTCTTTTGATCCATCTTCATCAATAGTATGTTGTTTGTTTACATAGGTTTTGTAAAGAAAGATCTTGTACCGTAATGTATAATGTATAATGTATAATGTATAATACCTTTGAGATCAGAAAGTACTGATTTGTTTCTGTCATTTTTAAGCTCTTGCTCTAGTTGCACCAAACCCTCGTGAAAAAATTTTCTTCTTATTGGTTTAGCAAATTTTGCTTTATTTTCAATGTATGTATATAACTCTTCCACTTTACACACAGCACTGAAACAAATCATTTAAAATTCAGAACATCTTAACTCCTTTGATAAGAGTCTATTTTCCATGCATCCACGCTTTTTCTAAAAATTATTTGGTGCGAACACAAAATGAAATAATAAAACTTCAGTAATAAGCTCCATTAGAGTTGTTATGACTATTGTCACTATTAATATACATCGAGCATTTCACATTCAATAATGTCATTAATAATGAAAGGTTAACTACATTCAGACAAATAAAATTTTCTTTTCCATCCATTCAAAGTACTATAATAATAATTACTCACGTTTCTCCGGTGCCATAAAAGAAAACACTATACTTCGAGTTCTTCGAATTCGGATCAATAACTTTCTCAACCTGAAAAAAAATCGATCAACTGCATAATGGTGTACAGTTTTCTACCACAAGTTATGTAATATTATATTCATCGATTTTTATATTACAAATATAAATAAGACTAAATTCATCTAATTAATTCAGTTATTTGATGCAGAAATATAGATATTTATACAAGAGGCTAACTGTGTCGTGTGTTGTAATCTACGGATGATCGTATGATCAAATTTAAACGTTATTATTTACTTCGGGTAAACATAATCTCCGAATGAGTTAACACCGACATCATGCTGTATTGATGCAGTGCTATTAATTAGAAATAATTTGTTAAGTACGGAATTAACTCGAAATAGATGGTTCACAGTTCAATGGTCGATTGTTAAGGCTCTCGCATAAATTAGAGACAAATTAATAATATCCAAGATTACTCTTACTTTAGCTGGCCACGGTGGATAACCTCGAACTTTCGCAAACACCTTATCACCAGCGAAAAATTTCTTATGAAGCTTCACCATGTCGACCGTGAGCTTTCACAAGTATAGAGTCAAGCGACGGATGCTATCTCTTTGTCAATTACGCACAACGAACGATACGAACAGTTAAATTGTAAGAAACATCGAACAAAACATCGCGAAAGCCGCCATTTGCACGATATAACATCGAAAACACGCATAAGACGCTGCGCGCCAATTCATGAATTTCTAGTACGAACACTCACGAACTTAAACTGCATAGCTTTAGAAACTCTTGTGTTCAAAACATGACGTCTGATTGGTTGCTTTCGATTTTATAAATTACATATGAAAAAATTATAGCTATTTGAAAAGTGTAGTACAATCAATTCGTTTGATAATTAAACAAGCAATATAAAGAAACCGTTTCTTTTTGTGTAAGACAAAAATGGCGACTGATTAAGCGCTTCGGTACGTAAGCATTCTATGGTCTAGTCCGTAGAACGTGCAATCAATAATACATTTTGTTGAAAATTCATTAAAACGGAACGATGCACATAGTACAAATTTATTTATTTATTCAAATCAAACGATTCGAATGTTCAATATCTAAAGTTGGCAGTACTACATAGACCGATAATGTTGTGCCTCTGATACGAGATTGACGTTTTACGTTGTCTTTGCGAACACGTGAATGAATTACAATTCAATGGATACGGTTTGTCTGTCAAATATCTGAACGTTGATACTGTATTTACTTTGAATATCTGTTACTAATCGTTCACGGATGTGTGCAATGATACTGTCGGTATCAAACCGAACTTCTCAAGATTCTCGACTAAGAAACTCGAGAAACCTGTCCAGAAAAATGTAAGTATATGTCTCTTTCAACGTTCGTGCAACATATCGTGCGATACTACTATTTTCTTTTTCATTTTCCTATTCTTAATTTTTTCCAGCATGTATCACGCTTCTTTTTATACGCGCGTACGGTGTATATCGCAGCTGAACAAGTTTAATATCGTTCCGATATTCGTACGGCATCATTCTTTCAGAGACTGCACCTCTTTCCTGTCATAATTGCCGCCGCTTTTATTTTTTACACAAAGATCCGATCTACGAACAACGTAATCCACCAAAATTTACCAACACTCGCGTTGTTATTCAAGTATCCTCTTTTTACAAAATATCAATCTTTAATATATTCACTTTCCTTGACTACTGCATCTAATTACTCTCTGACATTGATCAGTACCTAGATTGCTCTGTATGTCAATCTTATCTTTTTAAAATATTTATTTATGTTCTATTGTAAACATCTTTATAACTGACAATATAAATTTAGATTAACTTGCATTATTTATTACATGTTTAAGATGTTTTATCTGTGTGACTAGAATTCATAGCGAAGCTCGACCTATACAAATTTAAGTTTATTTCTATAAGTTAGAGTTTTTTATCATTGTTGGAAATTGTCATGGTCAATTGCTTATAGTATGCATAGTAACTTATGCATACGCGTCACAAGATAGTTTAATATGAAAGATTCTAGAAACAGCTTAAAAGGAATTATTGTTTATTGATCCGCAAATATTGGATTTGTATTGATTTTTGTTTGTTAAATCTTTTCTAATTACTGAATTATCAAAGTTTGATTATGTCTTTCTTTTTTGTAATATTCATATAAAATTTTTTAGTATTAACTACATTTTATTTATTATATTCATTATCAATTTTGTAATAAATGCATTTATATTTTATGTAATGAACAGATGAGCAAAGCCTACACATGGCAGTAGTATATGTTGATGTAATCAAAGATGCCACTTCTTAAGGATCAACGCTTCTGTTGAAGTGTTTGAGCTCAAGAGGTCTGCTAAGGCACAATGAAAGCCATTGTATCAATTACATTGATCGTGCTACTGTGTGGGATAAATTCAGCACCCATTAATGCCATTCGAATATGTGCCAGCAGAAAGAAAAATATTGAAAATCTTTCTTTAAAACAACATATACCCAGTGTACCTGAAAATATACCCAACGACAGTAATGTAGTTCATACCATAGTAAGTTAAAAATATATGTACTGTATCATAAGAGTATACTTTTGTAAGTAAACTGAGAATTTTTTACCATGCCTTTAACATTAAGTATATTAAAGTGTATTAATTCATTCTTTATAGCCAGATGACAATATTAAATATGAGAAATGTACTAATTTCTGCCATGCACTGTGGCAAGAAGATAAGACTGCAAATGGAACACAAATAATCATTTTATCCCAAGGTACCTGAAATATTTTTTTCTTTACGTAACTGTTTATAAATAATCTTTTAAATAAATCATGTCTTTTTAATCGTTTAGGTTGCTGGAAACAGTCCGGTGAACAAAAATGTGAAACTTCAGAATGTATTGCTCTTCAACGTTCTACCAAAGCATTGAACAACACAAAATTCTGCTGTTGTCATGGAGACTATTGCAATCTCAACATTAACAGCACCAACATTTTGTACTCGGAAAACAAAGTGCACAACTCTATTACCACAGAAAATAATCAACCAAGTAAGATTAATGCAGGAAGAATATTGTTTAGCATTTATTAAATTACCAATACTTCTAATGTTTCATTTGTTTCAGCAACCGAGTATTTGGAACAATCAGACTCTAGAAAGCTAATGTTCATCATAACAATTTCCCTGGTTTGCATATTGATAATAATATTCATTTTAGGATTAATGGTATATCGCATGTACCATATGAATATGTTAGCAAGATTAGGGAAACCACTTTCATATACAGACCAGTTCTTAGATAGTACAGCTCTGAGAACTGGTACTTATACAGTAGATCATTTAAAACTTACAACGATTGTGGGTATGTTCTTTGTAGACTAAATAATATTATTAAATATACACATTCTCATAGACTGGTTTCCCAAACCTTTTTTTATTATTTTTAGGACAAGGACGGTATGGTTCAGTATGGCAAGGCAGTATGGGTGACCAAGATGTTGCTGTGAAAATATTCCCTTCTCATTATCGTAATTATTTCCAAAACGAACGGGATACTTATTGCCTTCCCTTCATGGAACATCCATCTTTACTAAGCTATTATGGTATTGCCTGTCAAGATTCTTTTTTTATCTCATCCGCTAAAGTATCGCTAAAAGTATTTATTGATTTTCAGGTGTGGATGAAAGAGTAAGCATGGAAGGCAGTGTTGAATATCTTTTGGTACTTAGTTTTGCACCAGGTGGTACTTTGACAGATTTCTTAAGAACACATACAATCGATTGGCCCACATTTTGTAAAATGGGTCTCTCTATGGTAAAAGGACTCGCTTACTTACATACTGATATACACAAAGGTGGTAAGTAGGCTATAAAATGAATACTCCTCTAGTATGTTGAAGATCATTTTTAACTGTTGACTCTCTTCTTTACAGATAAGTTTAAGCCTTGTATCGCGCACAGAGATATCAACTCGAGAAATATATTAATCAAAGCCGATGGTACTTGTTGTATATGCGATTTAGGATTGGCGGTACAAATTTCTGGTTCTAAATACTATTCTAACGGAGAGGAACAGCACGCCGAAATAAAATCAATCAACGATGTAAGACAATAACTTATAACCCTGTGTTAATTTGCTCCATGCAGAACAATTAATAACAGCAATCCTTAATTAGGTCGGCACATTAAGATACATGGCACCGGAAGTATTGGAAGGCGCTGTTAATTTACGAGATTGCGAAAGCTCTTTGAAACAGATAGACGTTTACGCGATGGGTCTAGTATTGTGGGAATTAGTATCAAGATGTTCGGATATTTACATGCCAGGTTCAGAGATACCCATGTACAGACAACCGTACGAAAAGGAGATCGGACTTCATCCGACATTCGAGCAGATGCAAGTGTTAGTTTCGCGTAATAAAGCTAGACCTCTGCTAGAGGGTAGTTTAGTAGACAGACCAGGTGTACGTTTGATCAGAGAAACGATGGAAGACTGCTGGGACGCAGACGCGGAAGCACGGTTAACCGCTTTATGTATAGAAGAACGTCTTTCAGAGCTACAATCTCATCGTGGTACGTTTCATTTTGTGATTACAGTATGCAAGTATGATTACAGACCATTGACAAAGAAACTTATGAACTTTTAGTGACTATGCACTTCACCGATGGGAGTCCAATGGTCAATTCCCATTGCACCCTAGTGCCTTCAACTACAAACAGTCTTTACAGTGAAACGTCTCATCACGATAACATTCATGTCGGTCATTTATCATTGCACATGGTACAAGATAATACAAGTAACGATGGTATTGTTGAAAACTTAGTAACACTGTCGCCTTCTGAAAGCATCGTTCACGAGCATAGTTGTAAGTAACGATCACAAATTAAAATATTTTATTGTCGATTCAAATTGACAATTTAACTTTTCATTTAACTGATCTGTAATCTGCTTTCACACGTTTTAGTTAAAAATTCAAACGAAGTAGCAATATACAACCACGCTCAGACACTTCAGCCTTATCAAGGACGGAATCCGTGCATGGAGAGAAACTTAATGTTACAATCGGACTCGTTTGAAGAGTTAGGCTGTAACGGTAACGTATTGGTGGACAAATCTATGAAGCATGCTTGCAACGATCAATATAAAATAGTATCAGAGGCTCAAGGACTGGTTTCTCATGATTACTTGAGCCAACATACGACTCAGTTGACACAACTGAGACCGGCAACGCCTATACCTTACGTCCAAAATGTGATTTCCGACGATGGTACGACAGCATATGGCAAACGTAAACAAACAAACGTGCACGAGGTGTGCGCGCAAGAAAGTCCAAGAAAGAAGTTGTTCGGATGGCCGAACCTGAAGAAACTGCTCGTCAATAAGAAGATGCATATGTACAATAAATACCAAATAGATAGGGAAGATTCGAAGTCGAATTTACTATCGAAACAGAACGTGCAAATCAAAACGGTCGAGACGAACGTGACGATATCTCCAGGAGGAAAGTATGTGAACGGTATTATTTCCAAATTACCGGCAACTAACATTCCATTGGACAAAAATGACAAAAATGCTGTGCAAATTGGTAAACAGAAGCTAGATAATGATAACAACACAAATACACGACCATCTAGTCTGCCTCTTGTCAATTTAAGAAACAAAAAAAGCGAGAACAATCTAAGCAGACAGGAAAGCATCGACAAATTCAACGAAGTTTTTAATGTGGGGTCGAACCTGAACGTGTTAAAGGATCCACACATGAGAATAAAGACGCCAGGGGATCTGCCACCCTCTGTAAGAAAGATTCGTGGTCGTGGACAATCAACAGCAAGATTTTCCCTCTACGATGACCGAATGATGTGCAATATTTTGAGCGAAGAAGATGACCGTAGTGATAAAGCCATTTGGAACTCCGTACCGTTCGGTATGGATTTCGGCGACAACGACGACAAACATTCGCCGACTAAACTTAGTACCAAAAATGTTACTTGCTTTTAATCAGATATTACACTAATGTATTTGTAAAGGTCTTTAACTGTAAGGATAATAATAGCTGTAGTTTGACTCCAGCAAAATATAATGTATGTACAGAAAAGAAAATTTATAAGAATAAGACAGATTTTATACTCTTTACGAAAACACATTATCAACACTCAAGTATTGAAACAAATAAAAAGAATAATGAAATGCAAAATACAAGCAGCATATACTGGAATATCATTGAGGAGTTGGGATACCGTAAAAGGTCAGAATAGTGGGCTTATTATAGTGGGAAATTTCTGAGAAACTTGTACACAATATAAAAAGTTCATTAAAAAAGATATGTCCAAAAATAGTTTTTTGTCGGGATGCTTTTGAATTTTATTTTCTAGGGTTCAAAGTAGTATTTTAACCAGACTTTTTAAAACTCCGCAGTGTCCTAACTCCTCGAGACGTTGACAGGTGTACTCCATATGTTATGCTAATTATTTAACCCTTGCAAGTATATTTTGTGCTTATAAGATCTTTTGATTCAAAGTCAGAACATACATAAAGGAACTACGTTTACCCAGTGTGATTAAACAGCTATTTATAAATGTTATGTATGTTAGTATGTTCGAATTAGTAGCACGAAGTTCATTAGAAACGTATTTTGATAAATGTAATGTGTGTAAATCACGATTCTCATTGTCTGCATGCATTTAAATTGGATGTTCATGGTTCAATGAATTATGCACGATTGATCAAAGACAATCCAGTAAAAATATTCATCAAAGTATTAATTACTGTTGTCTATGTTTTGAAGAAAAAAGAGATTTAAGATATATCGATGGTTATAATAGTTCTCCACACTATTCCGAGAAACTAAATAAAATAATCGTGGCGAAGTGAACATTTATTACGATGAAAGATTTACACCAGGTTTCACCTTTCAAGAAACAGACCCTAATGTTATTAATTATATATTATTCGTTTCACAGTTTCTTGAATTTCCTTTGGACTTTGTAAAATGCATAATGTATTTCTAAACATGTATTTTGAGCCTAACAAAAAGAATTATTAAGATTATTAAAGTAATATTTATGCCAGTTTACTTGTTCCATAAACGATCTTTTTACAAATACAGTTACATATTTGATAAGTTACTTAAAAAAAAAGACAAATATGTTATTGACAATATATTGCAAAGTGCATTTGGATATAGTAAACATTATTTAAGAAGAATGTGTAAAAATGAATTTAACGCTTGAGCACAAAATATAATTGTTTAAGTTCTATGACGTTTGTACTTCCCGGCCTCGTAAGCTCAATGTAAATATTTGTAGCATAAAAGAACAGTTTAATAAGTTAGTTAAAATAAGCTTGTTGTGTTTTATTTTGTTAAAATTGTAAAATTCCTTTGTTCGCGATATGCACTATTTTATATTAAGACAAACCTTCGAATAAGGATATTACGAAAAAATAATAAAATATATATGATTAAGTGATTCACACAATAAACCATTCTTTTGTAGAACCTCTTTTATTTTTTTTGAATCCTAAATCTGGCGGTTCTTAGCAAAAGTAACATCGTTTATTGTCGGCTATGTTCGTCATAATTCGTTCACATCAGTATCAATCCACATGCTGTATGTAGCAGCAAGTGGTAAGGAGTAAACTTTAAAATAAAACTAATAGAATTATTGTTGTGAATACGGTCAAGAAATAAATCAATTATCATGACTATCATAACAATTTTAAGACACAAGTTCAATTTGAACATTGTGTCACAGGTGCATTCGCACGTTTTCAAGGTAACTATCCTAACCTTCTATAAAATTTAGGTTACAAAGTGGTTATAGAATTAAATGATATGTAATTATATGTAATATATATAGATATTGACACTTTTTAACTTTGTTTTATACTCATAGAATTCCCGCTTTTCGTCAAATTTCGCGAAACATGCCGAGCATAAAGAGTTAGATAAAATTAGGAACATTGGTATATCTGCTCATATTGACTCTGGAAAAACTACGTTGACTGAACGTATATTATTTTACACTGGCAGAATTTCTGAAATGCACGAGGTAAGGAAAAATAATGTTTATAAAATTGTTATACTTCTACTTCATCCATTTGTAAATTAGGTGAAAGGTAAAGATAATGTTGGAGCAACTATGGATAGCATGGAATTGGAAAGGCAAAGAGGCATTACCATTCAGTCAGCTGCAACTTATACACTGTGGAAAGATTATAACATCAATATCATTGATACACCTGGTCATGTAGATTTTACAGTAGAGGTAGAAAGAGCTCTGAGAGTCTTGGATGGAGCTGTACTTGTATTATGTGCTGTAGGAGGTGTTCAGTCTCAAACGATGACTGTAAATAGACAAATGAAAAGGTATAATGTACCTTGCCTAGCATTTATTAACAAACTGGATAGGTTAGGTGCAAATCATAAGAGAGTAATAAATCAGATGCGTGGTAAACTGAACCATAATGCTGCATTTATACAGCTACCCATTGGTTTAGAGAATAATTGTAAAGGGATAGTAGATATTGTTTCTCAAAAAGCATTGTATTTTGAGGGAAACTATGGTGAAGTTGTAAGAGAAGATGAAATTCCAGCTGATATGAGAGCAGGTAATGAATAAGCATATAATGACTATATAAAACAACTATTTTGTGATTGTATAGTAACATCACCTCAACTGATCGTACATATATATGTCTCTACATAGAGGTAAACGATGCTAAACAAGAATTAATCGAACATTTGAGCAATGTCGATGACAATTTGGGCGAAAAGTATTTAAATGAAGTCCAGATACTTGAAAATGATATCAAAGATGCTATCAGAAGAAGTTGTATAAAAAGAACTTTCACACCCGTTCTAGTCGGAACTGCATTAAAGAATAAAGGTGTTCAACCATTGTTGGATGCCGTTTTAGACTATTTACCAAATCCTGCCGAAGTCGACAATTATGCATTTGAGGGAAAAAAGTGCTCTGATGCATTCTATACCTTCTCATAAGTTGTTTATTTCTTTTTACTATATCTAATCCCGTTTACAGGGACGAGACGGTTAAAATCCTCTTAAAATCTGAAAGGAACAGCAAGAACCCATTTGTCGGATTAGCATTTAAATTGGAAGCTGGTAGGTTTGGTCAACTAACTTATTTCCGTTCTTATCAAGGGATGTTGAACAAGTCAGATACTTTATACAACACGAGAACGTGTAGAAAGGTCAGTTAACCTTTTGATTAGCAATAAGTATTTCTGTTAATATATTGTTCCGTAGGTTCGAGTACAAAGATTAGTACGGCTTCACGCAAATCAAATGGAAGATGTAGAAAAAGTTTATGCCGGAGACATTTTCGCTGTGTTCGGTATAGATTGCGCATCAGGAGACACGTTTGTCAGCGTTCCTAATTCTAAAATATCAATGGAGTCTATTTACGTACCTGACGCCGTAATATCCATGTCCATCCAACCGAAGAACTCAAAAGACAGAGACAGCTTTGCGAAAGGTATGGCAAGATTTACCAAAGAGGATCCGACCTTCAGATTCGAGTTCGATGTAGACAATAAGGTAACCTATTCAAGTTTTAGTACGCATGCTGAGTCATTTAACTGCATCACCTAAGATCAAGATACATTGTTTTCATACAAACAATTTACAAATAAACTTAAGTTAAAATGGCTGATTAATTTTATGGACTCTGGTTTACAAGATAATTGCACAATTTAGGAATCCGTTGTCTCGGGAATGGGGGAGTTACACCTGGAGATCTATGGGCAAAGATTAGAACGAGAATATAATTGCCCCATTATCCTTGGAAAGCCGAAGGTTTCTTTCCGTGAGATACTACGCGAACCTTATCAATTTGACTATCTCCATAAGAAACAGTCTGGTGGTGCTGGCCAGTTTGCCCGTGTCATTGGAATAGTAGAGGTATTTTGGTTGATCTATACTATGTTCATTCATGCAACGCGACATCATACAGCTATATTGTTTCAGCCACTTCCACCAGATCAAAACACTAAAGTGGAGTTCAGGGATGAAACAGTAGGAACAAACGTACCTAAACAATTTATTCCCGGTGTGCAGAAGGGGTTCATGCACATGTGTGAACATGGACAACTATCTGGACACAAAGTGTCGGGTATTAGATTCAGATTAATCGATGGTGAGCATCACTGTGTTGATTCCTCCGAGTTCGCATTCATCTTAGCTACCGAAGGTGCGATGAAGGACGCGTTTCGAGAAGGATCCTGGCAGCTACTGGAACCGATTATGACGGTAGAAGTGTCTGCCCCAATGGAGTTTCAGGTAAGTGTCGATCGTAGACAGTGGATTTTATGCGCTCATAGCAAAAATGAGTATGTAAAATACGAACCTGTAAAGACTTTAAAATAATTTAAGAATACTGCCACACTATTTTTGATATAATGACATTATTAAATAAAGAAACAAACGTTTCTCTAACTTCCATTTCTTACACTCGACATAGAAACATTTTATTTCGCAAAAAAATCCGCAGCCTAATAATTGGAAGATAAGACTAAGAAGTATATATAATGATATATTTATTTGTCTGTGCAGGGTGCAATCGTAGCTCAAATAACCAAACGAGGTGGCATAGTGCTCAACACCGACGCGTCCGAAGGATGGTTCACTCTAGTCGCTGAAGTAGCGTTGAACGATATGTTCGGCTACTCCGGAGAATTGAGATCATCCACGCAAGGAAAGGGAGAATTTACCATGGAATATTGCAGATACAAACCTTGTTTGCCAAACGTGGAACAACGACTAATAAGAGATTATCAGATAGCAAACAATATTGTAGTTGCCGAGGTGAAAAATTAATGAACATACACATTCAAGTAGAATTAGAAATCAAATCGACTTTGTATGATGTACAATTATGCGACATGACTGAATGTAATTTGTAAATATAGGTATACTTGTAATATACATTATCAAATTCGATGTAAATCTCATACACATCTCTAACCGGAGCTGGATCTCCGTTCATTACAAAATTGACTACCAAAATATAGATGAATCATTAATTTTATTTAGTTCCCACGATATTGAAGGATTCTTTTTGTTTCTTCTTCTTCTTCGCACACTTCACTGAACTGGCAAAGCGATTAATACGAAAGGATTGCACTTGATAACAAAGAGAGGACCTTTCGAATGTTACCACTTTAGAGGACTGTGAAGAATTTTAAATGTTGATTGTTGCGATTCTCGAACGCGGATAAGGTTCGATAAGCTTCAAAATGGCGTCAGATTGGCGGCGCTAGGGTCGAATGCGCCGATGCATGTTCCATCGGATGGTGAATCAGTAGCGCAGGAGCGAGCATCGGGGACGGTTAGGTGTGCGTTCAGTGTCTTTTTTTGTTTGCGAGGAATTCTTGCCTCGTTGAGCAGACGAGGAGAATATTTGTTAGGGGAGAAGAATATTCGCTGCCGTGCTTCCGCGTGTGTACGTGCCCAAAAAATGTAATATGGCGATGGTCGCGTCAAACATGAGCGGCCACATACAGAAGCAGCTCACCAGAAGCCTCGAGCGAATCCTGGAGGAAGCGCACTTGAGTGGCGAACTCAAGCTCAGCGGCCGGAAGCTTAAGGACTTCCCGAAAGTCGGCAAAACTGGATCCAGCAAGTACAATCTGCAGGACACAGTCTTCGCCGGTAAGTACCTTGAATCCGTTGCACGATTCTCATTAACCCGATGGCGAGTTTAACTACTCGCGTGTCCCCCAATCCCTCTAGAACTTTTCGTTTGACCATATCGTTACTACGAAATACCTACTCTTATTTATATCCTCCGCAGTTTCTACGTTATGCTAAGCAGTTTCGAAAACACGTTTTTACCGCGTTGTAAATCACCGCGTTAACTATATAGCGCCTAACACAGGATAACTGTAAAACCCATAAAAATCCGAGCTGATCAAATGATAGAAGACGCAATCTTTGGAGTGGATATATTGTCAACACATTGGTCGATCGAAATTTTTACGATTCTTACGATCGACGGCAGTTAATCGTGATTAGTTTTACCGATTAATGCAATTAACTCAAATACTGTAATTGATAATCGATGCATCGAATATGGACCGACGGTTGTCAAGAATTTCGAAAGACGTGGCTCGGCGCTGCGTGCATCGTTCCGAAAGGAACCTGTTCGATCGAATTTTTTGTTCTTTTATTATTCTAATCCTGCGATCATGGGGCACGACTAAAAAGGATCGAAGGGGACACCTGCGTACATTCTACACCCGCCGCAACGTATCCGGAGTGGTATCAAGCCTGGACTTAACTGCAAACTTAACCTGAAATATTTGTGTTTACGTGACGTTTACGTGCGTACAGTGCGCCAAGTGCCTGGACCGTATGTACCGTGTTGCATCATTATTGTTTGTGTACTTTATGTGTTACAATCCCGAGGTTAGGGTACACTAGAAACTTAAAAAAAAAGATGGAGAATTTCTTTCATGATTTAAACGTCAATTTAAAATCCCTGAAAGTGAAATACAAGCGTTCCGGGTTCTCGTTTGACGTGTTTATATATTTTTGAGGAAAGCAGCTGAATTATTTGGCTCTTTGTAAATATCGTAATCAGCTAAATACTGGGTAAATACGATTTTTCACTTGACGCCGTTCACCGTCGTCGAATGGACAATCGAATTCTCATTTGTTGCCTTGACAATAAACGGAGGAAAACAAACGAATGGGAATAGGAAACGTAGCTTTCCGGAAACATATACCGCCGTGCTAGGCCTCGGTGACAGTCGCAAGAACGCGTGTGTCGATCGTGCAACGACCACTGGGAAACTTTGAGCGTTACATAATTCGAGTGCATCTGCATATTTACGGTGCAATGCTCCGAACACGATTTGCATGCAAGCTTTTTTTACCGGAGTCTAATGTAGAATAAAACATCTGCTTGTTCGTTACTGAAACGATTCATTCGGGTGTTGAAACAAATGAAATTAATGAAGCGCCTCTGGGAGCCTCGAAAAATGGAAAGAAATTTGAATTTTTAAACGACACGTGGAATTTTATTAAACTAGATAAATTTTGTCGAGGACTGTTTCCACATTTGAAATGCATCGAAAGTGCATCGCTGACGTCGATAACACGTTTATAAATTTTATTCCTTTTTTGTGAACTACAACATTTTGTACTAATCCTTATTTTCTTGAATTTTAAAATATTTTAAGCGGGCTATTTTCACTGCGTAGTTAAGTTCCTTGAAAAACTAGTGAATTTTTAAACGAGGATTTAAAAGATTGCCGGAGTATCGGGGAGAGATTATGAACAGAATTATATGTACAAATTAGCGATATAAAATAGAGGTAGATTATATACAATATAGATTATATATATATTATTATTATTATTATTATTATTATTATTATTATTATTATTATATAGATACATTATATACAATTATGTACAAAACAGAGATAGATTCGATGTCAATTTTTGTCCACTTCTAATAGACACGGCACTCAAAAGTGTTAAGAGTCGAATCGGGCGAATTTCTTTTTACAAAAAGCTTGTGCATCCTCAAGGAATCGACAGCTAGTTAGACAATGTAGCATGATAAATTTCCTGCTGGAAGTGCAAGGTTCAAACGCAGGTTGTTGATCTTATTCCCGATTCCCATGACGGAAAGGTGACCGATAAATATACAAGCGGCCCGTCGTGCTATTAATAACGTTGCATCGTATCGTACTTTCTTTTTTTTTCTCGGGATGTTCGTTGGACCCCGATTTCCCTTTTGCGGGGAGCAGTCGGGTAGAAGGGCGCAGCGTGCAGCGGTAATTCGTTTTGCATGGCCAGAGACTCTCATTCCGCTGGGAGGCTTATCTTGACACGCCCGATGTTTCCTGTTGCTAAGATAGCCCTGCGTTCGACAGTTGCCAGTGACACCGGCAACAGGAGGAAGATTCACGTGCGCAGAATCGCGAGAACTCTTCCAACCGTCGATAATCTTGTCGATGAGCGTCAACCGCGTTCTGGTTGATCCAGAAAACAGTCGCGACAACACAGCGCAAATTAGGAACAGCTCGGGTGACGATTCGGTAAAGTGCAGGACTCGATTTGGTTAACCGATCGTTTCCCAGCGTGGGCGTTTACCATCGAGCACGGCAGGATTCAGGGGTTGCCAGGGCGCTGTTAGGATTTTTTTGACTATTCAATTTTCCAACCGAAAGAATACAGAGCGTGTTAATATTTCAAGTTATTTGATCTCTGGTCCGTTGTTAATTTAAGTTCGCGAGATTACGAAATTGCATGCATAACTGCATTTGGAAAGTTCGATGGCAGCGATGAAAATGAATTTGAAAAGGGGTTGAGAGCCATAAGCGATAGGGAATTATGGCTTGACGCGTTTGCTACCAGCATCGAATCAAGTTAAACTTTACGCCAGTTGCATTTACATTGAATCATAACCGCTGAGCCAATCCGATGTTCACGAGATTCTTTCTTCGAGTAAGAGAGACATTTGAAAAACAAATTCGGTTTCGGACGCTTCCGTCGAGCTAATCGTGTCGCAGAAATAACTGCGGCATTGCTCACCAAAAGCTGCGAAAGGCTAGGATAAATGCTCCTCGTTATGCCATTGATGACGCGACTCGTCATCGCACTATCTCGTCTCCATCGGCAACGCGATACGATTTATCGAGCCGGGGTACACCATCGCGGGAATCGCAAATATTTCCCGTTGCTATCAGCGACCCTGAGTCAACGGCGCAATTGAAACGACAAAACCGACGGCACGACAGTCCGGCACGGCGAGGAAATCAAACGGAGTCGCTCGACGTCGACGCGAGCGGGTCTCGCATTCCTCGCGTTCGGGAATGCCAATCGATTTCTTGCCAGACGGAACGTCTTAGACCTCGTCTAGAAGACCATCAAACATTCATGCACATTTCCTGTCCGTAAAAAGAAATGTCCATGATACGGACCGCTGATAAATTCTAGTATCTGCTGGAATTTTTATCGACTCCTCAAGGATATCGATGTGTCTCATCCAGATACCTAACTGAACCTTTCTGTTGACACTGGAACCTAGCAGATAAGGCGGAGCAACTAATTTTAGATCCAGTAGTTTCACTGAATCTAAATTCACTCACAATTCTATGTCTATCTTTCGAACTAAATTATTATCAGGTTTGTAGCTTCGACTACGCTCGTTAAATTAATTTGAGATTTGTGGGACTTTCGCGGAAGTTGTTCACCGGTTACTTAAGCGACTTAACAATTGCCAAGTTACAGTAATGTCTCTCTAATTAACGCCCAGATTGCGCACAAAAATGGGCAATTTGGGAAGAGGAGATACGATTATTCGAGCCTTGCGATTTATTTTTATAGTTATAATTATAAAAACGAGCCGCAAGGCTCGAATAATCGTATCTCCTCGTTTTTATAATTGTGGACAATCTATAACCATAAAAATAAACCGCAAGGCTCGAATAATTGTATCTCCTCTTTCCAAATTATCTATTTTAGTGGACAATCTGAGCGTCGGTAAGGGAGACATTACTGTACATCGAGTATGAAATGTTATATAAGATGCCACGATTTTTCGTTTAAATACTTTATTTTTGAAGAAAGCGATTGAGGTATAATTACTGCGATGAGAGGGTCCAGCTCCGCAATTCTGGCTGGAACGACGAAATTGCATCGCGAGACTTTCGCGAGAGATTTTTGATGATTGTTCATCGGTTATTCGACAGACTCGACAATTACGTACTCCGTAGCCAAGTGATATCGACTATGAAATTTCGAAAACCATGAAAATCGTGGCGCAACCTGCCTTTCCTCGTCGTTCCTTTGCGTCACGTCGTTCGTTCGTTCGTCCGCAACAATGGCCGCAGTTTTTCTGCGGCGCATCGAACCCACGAGTTTCTCCGGTGAATGGAAACAGTGGGTTCGCGAAACTCGCTTGGAACTCGGTACTGAAAAGCCTGTCAAGCCGAGATCGCGCAATTTTCGTTCCCGGCGTGCTCCTCGTGGTTCTCTTTCTCCTCCCGTTTGTCTATTTTCCGATCCGACATAATACAGATCCCCCCGGCGAACTGACCTGGGGTTCCTTAATGAAGTTACGTCCCCGTGCGCCGTCGTCGAGGAAGAAAGTCCACGGAGCCACGCTCCGATAACGCTCAAACGGAATTGTAACGGGCGCAAAAGTTCCCTTTCACTGGCGATCATCCCTCGGGATAGAGGGCTGCTACGAAATTGCCTCGTCCCCTCAGCCCTGCCGGAAGAATCGCCATCGAAAACCGATAAACCGTGGACGGCCAGGATGAAACGTCGCGGCGATTATTTGTTTCTTTGCGCCGCGCCGGCGAGAGTAATCACGGGCCCACCGTGATTAACATTCGCCTGGAAGAGCAGCGACATTGGTTTCCCGAGTTTCCTGGATTTTCGATGGTTCCGCGGCATGATTGGAAGTCTCTGTTGGCGTATTAAAATCACCGGTTCCAGTTTGCTCGGGGTTATAATATCGCGATCAATTTCGGCGAGAGCCCGGACTAGAGATATCTAAAGTAGCCAGCTTGAGACGTCGTGCAATTAAAGTAACTGTAGAAATGCGTTCATTGAAATTTGTTCTTATTTTGCGCAAATTTGAAGAGCACGATGCATAGAAATAATTTTTTCCACTTAAATATGAACGCTGCAAATAGAAAAAGATTTCAAGCACGACAAAAGTATGAAATGGACGTTCGATTTGGTTATTAAAAATTGTCGTGACGACAATTTTTATTGAAATATTTTCCGTGGTCATTCAACACGTCGAGTCTCGAAAATCAACCCCCAAAGATCCTACAAAGTTCAAGCAATTGAATCGATGAAACTGAATAGCGATTGGTATTTTAACTCTTTTGCATTCTGAACGTCTCGTCGAAATTCAACTTGTTCGGATATATTACAACAAAAATGGATTCAACGTGTTAATGATGGTTTCGTCGCTTAACTTGGGTTACCGTGCTTAAAAAGGTGCGCACCTATTATGCCCGGCCGTTCCGGAGGCCCTTAAGGTTTTATGAAAATTGTAGTCTCGATGGTGTTCGCTGGCTTTCCATCGCAGTAAAGGGAAATTGGCCGGATAGGCTAGAACGAGCACGGAAAAACCGGCGGAAGCGATTACGAATGCCACCGCAGTGTCTCGCCGCCGCGGCGATAGCGACTTTCGTTCGCGTGATTATAGATAGCGAGTCGTTCGTGGGAGCGAAAGTCGGGGAAAACCGAATTGGGAGCGAACCGAGTCGGCAAACAGAGTATTGTGATACGCTCCCGCAACGGGAAAAGCTCCTTATCGATTATGTCACGGCGCGCTGCGCGCTTTCTTCGAGGAAGCTGAGCGAGAACAGGGGTGCGAGCTCCTTCTCGCACCCTTGCCTTGCGGCTCCTCGACTTTGGTTCCAGTCCAACGATCTGCACGGTCTCCTGAAATCGTTGCGTGCACGAACAGAAATTTGCAAGCAAACCTATCGACTTACATGGGTTTCGATGAAACTTTGGGAAGGGATAGTTTTTTTGTACAGCCAATTGCTAGCGCATTTGGTTTGTTTTCGGGCATAATTAATTTTATATTTGTCGAATAAGACATATCATATTTTTTATTCCTTTAGTTTGTTTACTTTTTAATAGAAAAATGTAACATGTCTTATTCGGTAAACACAGAGTTAATTGTGCTCGAAGGCGGAGAAAAAGCAGAGTTCGGCATTACTCGAATAAATTCCTCGAATTAAAGTTTATTCTAGTAATACTACGAATAAATTCCTCGAATAAAATATGCCGACCTCTGCCCCGGAGATAATCGGCTCCGCTATCCTAGTTCCCCCAAAAATATCCGATGCTTTGCATCGGCCGACGTCAGTTTCGTAGAAAAGTCTTCGTCGAATTCAAAAGAATTTCGTCTGCCAGATAAACACGCCTCCTCAAAACGATTTCGCAAGTTTCGATTCCCACGCGTTTCAGGGAGAGCAGGTGCGCACCGTGATTAAGGAAAAGAAAGACGGAATCCGGATAACTGCGATCGCTTGCTCTTCTTCTTTCTCGGTTCGCGCGCCTCGTTCCTCATCTCCTCCGGATCTCGGTCGATTTCGCGACAGGTGTCCCTCGTGGGGAACCGGTCGAGCAAATCGAAAGCGTTTTCCTTCCGAATCGCTCGAGGCCGATGCCGTCTCGGAGATAGCCAGTCGTCCCCGGTCGATTCCTCGACGAACGAGAAACGCGATCGGGTTCGGAGAAAATGACTGTATTAAACTGGGCTAAGCAGCTTACTCCTCGGAAATCGAAGACACGGTCTTCCGAAGAAACATTCCGCTGTTCGATGTCCCAGATTAAGGAGGAACTTACGGGGTTGCGAGCAGCTCCCTAGGATTTCGACGAAATTTCCTCGCAATATGGATCTTCGAAGTATATACCCGGCAGACATTTTTTCTCTGCCATCATTCTTCCTATTCAGAGGTCGAACAAATATTGAAGACGAACGTTTCACTAGCCTTTGAATTTAGAGGGACGAAGCGCGATCGTCGAAGCTGAAGCTATGTGTACATAGTACATACTGTCGAC
The DNA here is from genome assembly GCF_051020955.1 of Megalopta genalis. NCBI lineage: Eukaryota > Metazoa > Arthropoda > Insecta > Hymenoptera > Halictidae > Megalopta > Megalopta genalis. Next base: position 11,055,416 of record NC_135019.1, read on the forward strand.
CCCCTTACAACGCGATAGATTCGTTCCATGTCATATCGGAACCGTGCCCTCGGAGTGCTCTGCAATTTATTTAACGATTTCAGAGGACGAAAACAAACATCGAACATTTCTATAAAACTAGACATTACAAATTTCAGAAATGCTGACGGCTTGTCGCACGCTGCGATAATACGAAAATGAAACGAATCTAAAATTCTTTTACTTAATAATTAGATTAATACATGTTTGAATGTGCCTCTAAATTTGTAAACGAACAACCGTCTACCGAATTAGGTTCCATTAAGGACAAGCCTCGCATAACTACTAAAACTACAAGACGATCGTCCTGCTTGTGTCCACAAAAACCGTGACGCTATGGAAACATTTCTGCTACCGATATGAACCGCGTTATAAGACGGCTGACCGTATTAACACTTTGATTGCCGCGTCACCCGTATGCGGGTGACGAAATTATTTAAAATTTAATTTCTATGCTAATCCATAAAAATTTCTTAACCCTTAGCGCTCCGTTGGCTCCGCTATGGAGACATCCGTCATTTGTTCAGTAAATCCAAAGGTTCTACTACTGCGGAGCGCAATGTTTTTGGCATGATTACACTGAAGATGCTATGTTTTTGTCGACGTTGGCAATTGTTATTTGTAGCGAAAACGTGCTTAACGTTGTGTACCATTACGATTAAAACATTTTTTGCCCATTTTTATACTTAGCGACGTAAAATGAACAAAATCAAACGCTTTCACAAGGACGTGTAATCTTTTCCGCTCGAAATAAGACTTCCTTTATCTCAGGCGCTTTGCTCCAAAAATGTGCCGGAGTTGCTGGTAGGTAGTACCCGAGTAACGCGTGGAGCGCTAAGGGTTAACCCTTTGCACTCGAAGTCAAATTAATGCAAAATTTAATACAGTTTTCCTGACTCACTGTATTTCCATTTTATGTAACCTAATGCGTTTTATACGTATGAAATTGAATTTTGTGATTGATCCAACAGTTATCCTTCCAACAGTTCCTTAAATGTGAACGAATTCGATTAATAAAATTATTTGAAAACGTGACGTAACAATTTTTAATGGCTCTTCGGAGTCGCCATTCAAGTGGAAAGGGTTAAAATGCTTTAATTCTATGAAATATTATGAGATGTTTTCGGCGCGGTCGTGAATATGTCCTAGCAGTAAGAGAAAGACCAAACGCGTCTCGAAACGTCGAAAGCAATCGTCCACATGAACGAAAGAGCGGTCGGTAATAAAACCAGCGAGCAGCCGCTAATGAACATTTTCCGACGTCCTCCGCCGGCCGCGAGTTTCATTAAATTTGGAGAAGGTGACGGGGGTGGCTAGCCCTCGTCGGCCGAATCCATCGAGCAGCCGGGGATCCGTTGAACTTTTCCCCGGGCGACGAAGTGTGGATGGTGTTCCCGGCGAAGAAGGGTCGTGATTTTCTAAGGGGGCCGAGTGGGATGCGCGCGCTCCGGGTTTACGCGAGCAAAGAAACACCAAGGGGAGAGAGCACCCACCATGGCTATGAAGGAGAGGACCGCGCGATGGAACGACACGGGCACGGGCCAAGCTAAAGATAGAGATACGCCGCAGCTGCGGCACGCAGGGGTGCCAACAGGTCGATACTCCATAACGCGTTACATCGTTCGCTCTTCGCCCATAGCGCCGGCTGCCCGCTTATCTTTTGCTCTTGTCTCTCTGCCAAAGGAGCTCTCCTCGAAGATCAAGTCGACTCGAGATCTGGCTCGACCACTGTTCCCGCTTTGGGAGAACAATGCTGCACTTCGTAGATTCGATCATATTTCAGTAATCAGCTGCAGGGCGTCGCGAGTCGCTGGGATTTGAATATTGGAGCAGCTCGAGCGAGGTTTGTCCAAGGCTGACTGGAAACCCGGCACGGGTAGAGGAAGGTTTAGGAAATTGGTATAAGAAACAGCGGAGCGAGAGGAGAGCAGATAGAATCGAGATCGGATCCAGTCTGAAATCTGGAACGGAACGAAATCGCACTTGGAATTCAAGATGAAACTAGGAGCGGAACTTGAGGAGATCGAGAACGGACCTGCAGTAGAAAGAACCCAGAACGTGGAACCGATCGAGATAGAACTTGGAATGGACCAGAACGTTCTCCTAATCTTTTGCGCTGCAATTTATTTCACAACCGCGTTAATTAGCACATCTTCGTCTTCGTAATTTCTCTGACAGAGAGAACATGACAATTTTAATGTCTTCCGTTTTCATTTACTGTCATTCCGAAACTTTGATAGCAGATGAATCAAATTTCGTTTTGATTTACAAGAAACAAATAGTATTTATATTTAATAGAATCTACTAAGTAGATTCATCACGAGACTGACTCGTTGTCTTTATCCAAGGGGTTAAGGGGGGAGGGTGTGCATTTAACTGAGAACAAAGTACTAGTAACTTTTCAGATGAAATTTTGAAAATCTACATTTTTACAGCATTTTTTACGCTCTATCAAATTATATAGGAATTAATTTTCCAATTTCTTTTTAATAAAAGAATTACTTTCATATTTTTTCATGTGACATTACCTAGCGTTTACCCGCTTGTACCAGAACTGAGTTAAGGTAGAACAAGTTTAAGTCTGGACCAAAACAGAAGCACATCGGACCAAAACCCAGCAAGATATTGCGGAATGGTCGAAACGTAACAGCGAACGTGGCGCAGACCCGTAAATTATTGCAGAAGCCGCAGCAACTTTTCCCGAAGCGGAAGCTTCGCCCACGGGCAAGCTGGAAATTCTTTCGCTAGCACTTACGCAAAGGATATGAAATATGCAATACACAGTTGTCACGGGGCGCACGATTTGTCCATCGGCGAAGGATTTGGTATCGCGAGATGCAATTCCATGTTCGGCCGAGACGCGCGACGATTCACTGCACACGGTGTGTCTTTACGCGCGAATCGTGCCGGCGTATCTGAAACGCGGCTGCAAAGATCATATCGCACACGCATCAAGAGCCCGCGATGAATGTTACCGATACGGCGCGGTTCGTATTTCGCGTGGCCCCGAGCAACGCCCCGTTTGTTTTTCGCATTACATTTTAACGCGGCCCGTCGCGAATCCATGATTTAGCTGGAAAGCTGGAAAACGGTACACAAGAGAGATCTTGCGTGGGTTCATCGCCCCCCTGGACTGTGCACTCTGTGCACATTCAAACGGCGGAAAGATTAGCCTTTCTGCTATGATAATTTCCGAGCTAATTTTCAGCTGTGTGTCGTATATATAATCTTGTAAACTTCGAGGGGTGGTTTTACCCCATGCAATTGGCGATAACTCCGCGAAAAATCATCGTGCGATGATGACTTTTTTAAAAATTAAATCTTGCAACCTCTAGTTTGAGACGATGTTCCTGAATTTTAAGTTTGACGCACCCTCGCCACTGTAACCCTTTGAATACGAGACAATGTTCGTCATATTGAAAATTGTCAGGTTTAACGAACAGCGCGGACTTCGTACAATTTTTTTCGGAGGTGCCATGTGCAATCGAATGAAGTTTAATTAAAAAAAAAAAAAATGAAACACGACTGCGATTTTTCTTTCGCAAAGTTACAGCATTTTGGAGTAACCTTGCATTTTTGTGATGTACCACCGGCATTGACGTTATCGGATATGCACCACAGGGAAGTCGACGAACGGAGATTGCACATTGCATGCGTTCATTTAAAAATTGGGATAACACCGTTTTAAAGTAGAGGTTTCAAGCTTTAATTTGAAAGAAAGATTATCATACTGCGATGATTTTCCGCAGAGTTATCGTCAGTCAAATTTGCCCGATATTTATCCAAAATTTTTCAATGCTATAATTTTTTTGAGCAGTATATGAAAACGAACGAAATAAAAGAAAAACACGTACAGTAATGTCTCTCTAATTGACGCTCAGATTTTCCAGAAAAATGGACAATTCGGGAAGAAGAGATACGATTAATCGATCCTTGTGCGATTTGTTTTCATAGTTACGTATTGTCAAGAACTATACAAACGAGATTCAAGGCTCGAATAATCGTATCTCCTTTTCCCAAATTGTCCATTTTTCTGCGCAATATGAGCGTCAGTTAGGGAGACATGACTGTATTTCTTATTTATTGGTCCTCTGCAATATATCCGAAAGTAAAAATAATCGGAGGCAATCACCTCAAAACCCTTTCCTGTAAATCGTAATAAAAATCGTCATAGTAATCTTGCGACGCTTTGGAAAATTTGTCCTATACGGAACGTCTCTGATGTGTAACGAATGGATCGATGCTGAACGTTTTACCACAAAAGCGCGAACCATCAGCAGAGTTCTCTCTCTCTCTCTCTCTCTCTCTCTCTCTCTCTCTCTCTCTCATGAACGAACGAACGAATGAACGTGCGAACCTTTCCGGATCACGCTGAAAACGTCCCCGGCTATCAATCAGCCGGGTGTCGCGTCACAGGAGGCGTCTAGCAGCTCTAAAGCGACGTGATTTAAACACATCGGCCAGCGGCCCGGGGCGCTAATTAGCGCGAGCGGACATTTCGCGTCGCTTTCGCGAGGGAGAAGCGCGAGGGAAACGCTGGCGCGTGGAAAATGGTCGCGTCGCGGTTTCTTTGAAAATCCGTTTTTCCGCGGCGCTTTGGCCACTTGCCGTGCTGCCGCGCCGGTTTGTCGTCAACACCGTTCGCTATCGCCTGTATCGCGAAGCAACGACGCGGTGGTTTCGCTGTCGAGTTATAATTAGCGGTGCGACAGGGCCGTCCAGAGGGGCCCGCGACCCCCTCTGCATTTTGATTGGGTGCCACGGCCGTTTCTCGATCCCCTCGATCCACGGAGATGCTCCTCGCGCATCGAAATACGAGATTTCACGGCCGCCCGACGACCTTCCTTGCGCTCTATTGCACGAGTTCGCGAACTGGGTCGGGTCTAGCCCGGATAAAAAGTTTGCTGACTCGCGGTGGAAGCCGACGATTGCTCCGCAAACACGTCCGCGGTTTCGAGGGCCGGCAATATTAGGACCTAGATAGCGGAGGACCAGCTGTGCACAATGGAAAACTGCCGGCTGCAAGCTCGTCGCGACCTAACGAGCATCGAGGACTTCGAAACGCCGAGGATTTGGAGCGAAGCTCTCCAAGAGCCTGAACGATTAGTTTTCTAGCGCCGAACTCGAAGTCGGTGCTTCAGGACCGTCTGCGTTGCATTCTGCCTCGGACACAGGCTCTCCTAGACGTCTCCTCGCGCACTTGGAACGCTCCACCACGTGCAGTGGTCGCAAATGGTCGCAAACGCGGTGAAATGCTTACCTCGGTTGCGGTGGAAGCGGGACGATAACCGTGTCGATCGACCGCCGAGCTTAACTTGGCGTGGCTCGCTCCAGCCGCGTTTTGTCCGTCGATAAATTCCAGCCGCATTGCAGATACCGAACGTGTCTTTCCTCGGTCTTGGCGCTTGCAATAAGAGAGTCGTTCGAACTGTCCGGGCAGACAAGGGATTGCACCGGATCGTGGCTTTCAGCAGTTTGCCGATCGATTCTGATCAGATGAAAGTGTGTGTGTTTTGTCGGGCTGCTCGGCCCTCGTCGTGGACGTTAGCCTCTTCTAGTCGGCCTCGATTGCTCCGAGTACACCCAGACGCCAGGAAAGTGTTGGAAAATCTTTTTGCGTCTGTCGCGATTTTTCTTGAATGTAAAAAATGGCCAATTGAGCTATCGTAGATCGAATTAGCCTGCTGGCGGTCCGAACGATCGAAATACTCTTGCTTCGTTCGAATTGATTTGTAGGAGTTTGTATCGCGTTCTGTTATTGAAACACTAGGTGAAACAATTTAGTAGATTATCTTATGTAAAAATTTATTAAGAATCAGATACAAAAATAATTGCTATGACTCGGACTCGGTAAACTTAAATGTTCATTTATGAAAACCCGGTCATCTAGCAATGTTCCTTTAAATTGGAACGGTAAAGGGTTAAAGGTGTTCAGTAGAGATTTATCATCGAAACCCGAGAATTGTGATGCATTATGCGTTAACTGGCGGGTCCGCCTCTGTCGATGTTCGGAGCAGTAGATCACCAAGTGCAGCCATTTATTAGCAATTAGTGGACTGCATTTTAAGAAACTGCAACAGTCTTCGTGGACCGAGAGTAGCTACAGATTCTGCACGATTTGAACGAAGTATTTTCTGAGAATTTGCATAAACCATAACCGCGAGTCTAGCGATTAGCGTGGTTCCGACACTGGCACCCTCCACGTGTCGGCTGACATCTTGCACGCCACTTTAGTTAGAACTTCGGGCCACTTCCCCTATGATTAAAATTTTAAAGAACCGAGAGCAATCTTCCTGTCTAGTGCAGGATCTCTTGCGCATAGTTTCGCAACACCGCCGTGAGAAATTCATTAGACGGTCCGCGCACTTGCTGCGTGATGGCATTTAGCATGATTCAGGCTGCACACACCTGGCGCATCCCTGCTAAGTCTTCTTGCCCGTACCCATTTTGTAATAAAAAGGCCGCTTAGAGTATGAAACGCGATGGGCTATGAAATTATGAATGGAAGTCGGCCTCGGAGCTTCCGTTTCATCGTCTGAAAACCGTATCATTTTCGCCTACGCAACACTGTTGATACGCTGGATCGTTCGGAAAGTTGCTCCGTCCTTTCACGAGAAAGTAAACGATAATCGTTTAATTAGAGCAAATGATTAATGCAAAGGAAACTTTTCGACGTTTTTCTGGTAGTTTTCGAAATCTTATCTCCGTAGAAGTCTTGCATTTTATTGGCCGAAATACTGAACCAAGTGCTTTCTTAACACACTCGCAAAACGAAATGTTTTAAATAAATGAAGCAACTTAGAATTTTAACCCGGACGACCCGATATATTAAGAGAAGGAGCACAGTTTTAATTTCCGTTTTATATAATCGACGAGAAAAATATGTACCGCATCTATCTCGAATATTCTTGAAGAGAGTTGTAATGAAAAAAAAAAGAAAATAGAATTTATTGAATGAAAGCGAGCGAACTCGGAAGCGAGGGACTCATTTCTGAGAGCCATCAAGAGGATAAGGGTGGACGGTCCTCGTAAATAACAGCATCGGGATCACGAGGATCATGCGGGCGCAACGTTGATCTCTCGACTTTCGTCGTTGGATGTTCGCTCGGATATTCGCAGCAATCGTAGCGCTGGATATCGAGGAACCCATTAAGTCTGCATCCCGGCGTATATATTGGCAGTCGAGGCGAGCGGTCGGAAGGCGCAGAAGCTAATTATCGTTCCAGGTAATCCGCTCGTAGTCCGAGCACGCAGCTCGCGTGTCGCGAGTCACGATGAGCCGGTAAGAAATACTGTTATGATCCGCGCTGCGGTTTCGTTCGTCCGCGACGATGACGACGTCGACGACGACGACGACGACGATGTTACCGTCGACGAACCGATGTAATTAAGTTATTCTTGGATCGTTGTACGATAAGTCGTCCGTAACATCCGTTTGCGATGATTAAGCGAGGTTTCATAAATACCCTGGCGCATTCGTCGCTCGTTTTCTAGATCTCCGAACGGTCGTCGCCGCCGTCCTCCTCTTCCCTGCGAGCGTTTCGGGTAAACATTCTCTTTGGCTGCACGTTGGTTGGAACAGTGGCAAGATCCAGCCACACGGCGTTCAATGAAAAAAATTTCTCCGGCTCGTTTCTCGTTAGGGCATTCGCTATTGTCTCTCGGATCATTCCCGGGTCCTCGACGAGAACGTGGAGAGAAAATGTTTTCCCGACGCCGCTAGCATTTGCGCGTCTCTCTCTCTCTCTCTCTCTCTTCTCTCTCTCTTTTTTCTCTCGCGACACTTTATGTCTGCGCCCTGGACAAGTGGAATTTTTTATTCTCCCTCCCCCCAGCTTTGTTGGCGATACGGCCAGACAGACTCGCGTTTTTCGCTTTGCTCGCGTGCCACGGCTCTCCGGGATCCTTTGGATCGGTCGCGGAACGATCCAACGATCGCTGTGTGCTTTCATTCTCCCGGCCACGACACCGTCGTCGCCAGCCTACGCGCAACCCTGAATCCGTTCCGCCATCGCTAGGTTTTCCGAGTCGCGTTGCTCCTTCCTTTCTTCCTTCGTCCGCGGACGCTGACGGCGACGCGGCCAACTCCGCCGTTTCCAGGGCTCTTTTAATCTTTTCGATTTCGCTAATGCATCGGCTTTTCTACCTGACGGAAACGAGGGAGAGCCGCGGGGAAGTAGTTGCCCAGCACGGATCCAACGAGCACCCACTCTAACCGCACGGTAATCCAAAAACTGACGCACAAAGGAACATCAAAGCCACTTTTCACCGGCGGCGCGATCGAGAACGCTTTTCTGCATAGGGCCCGCGATAGCTTTTTTCGGGGGGATGGACTTAAATGGCGGCCTCGGTTACGGTGCTCGCCTCTTTGCCGTCCCCCAGCCTGGATTCCAGCGAATTTTACTGATTTAGTTGAGAGTTTCCTTTGGTGTCGTGATTACCTTGGATGGGGGAACGATTTTATACAGTCGCCGGCAAAATTAAAGCATCGGCAATTTTTCGCTGAAAAATTGTCCAACAAAGCTGTAACTTCGTTAACTTAAAGCTATCATAAAATCATGACTATTTTTTTTTTTAATAGACACTAAACCTACCGCGGTCAAAGTGACCGCTTTTTTATTTTGCAATTCCGCAAAGTTTCGAAACTCTTTCGTGGAAAACGCTTGAATAAGTTACATTGTTGCAGCAAGTTTTATAACAAAAGCTTTACAAATTCTATATAAATTCGGTCTTCTTACTTTTGTGAAGCGGTACATGCCAGTTAGTATTACTGCTTGGTAGGTTTAGTGTTAAAGTCTTTTGAATATATAACTTTGCGACGCCATTTTCTAATTTGTAATATCGCGCATGTCCTCGACTCTATGATCCAAAATCCGAGGGCATGCTCGATAGCGAAAAAGTGTTGCTGTTTATTGTGTGTCGGACGAACTCGGTACCGCATTTAAAACATATACTCAACTTACACTCGACGTACACTCAACTTTACACCTACATGCACGAAACACATGCACAGGAAAAGTCCGACTGTACAACCCTCTCGTACCTTAGATTATTCTAATGACGGCGGCACAGTTCTCGTTTAAAGTGCTGTAACTTTGCGAGAAAAAATCGTAGCGACCTAATTCTGTACTCAGATTAAAGAGAAAGGTCCGAGCTTTACAATGCCGTGAACGGTATATTCGAAAAAAATTTGTGCAACTGCACAGAGGGCGTTAAAATCTGCACTTTTTCGGTATCGCGGACATGCTCTCAGATTTAAGGACACGTCGTGGAGATGCAGCATATTAACAATTGGAATATCGTATCATAAACTAGAGACTTCAAGTTTTAATTTAAGATAGCAATCATGATTTTACGATAGCTTTTAACGGAGTTACAGCTGTTGAAAGATTGACGATTTCTCGGTCAACAATACTGACGTTTTAATTACGCTGTCGAGGGTAGTTTTTGAGGTTTCGTTAAGGTAGATAGCGAAAAGATGTGTTAATATGTACATGAATTAGTGCTCTCTAAGATTTACCTACGAGATTTGTTCGCGATTCGAAAGCGATAATTAGTCGAAATGAATTGGAGCCAGAACCAACCGCCCCTGGTATTTATCTTATAGTTTCCAAGGAGATAACGAGACGAAGGTAATGAATTGGAGCCAGGAAGATAAATGAAGCAAACTTCGCCGACTTCGTCCTCGGGTCTCCTATTTTTCCATTCGGAATAATTCCGCGTTTCGCGGCGAAGTTAATGAATCGCGAACCGAGGACATTGAGTCGAACGAACCAAATTTCGTCGCCTTGAACAACGATGAAGCTCGCATCATCAATCTACGAACGAACGCGCCGAAACGTCATCGGTCTATTTTTAGGGAACTTTGGTGACGAGTATCGTTGAAAAAGAAAATATTGAACACTTGTCCATTGAACCGTGTGTACCATACCGAGAGGGTGAAAAACATCCCCTGCCGACCGGTGTTTCATTGTGAACGAGCAGACGGGCAGATACGATCGCGAGAGCGGGGTAGCAGCGAGAGGAAATGGGATTGATTTCGGCGGCGAAAATGTCTGCATCATCCTCGTCCCCGTTCCAGGAAGATGACGCTCGGTCGCAGGGAGTCGCTGCGCGTGTAATTAGTAGGCCGCTGCGCGATTAAGGCTAACCGAATCTGTACCCACGCGGCTTCAATTAGGCGATACGGGGGCGAGACTCGCGCAAATAATTCGCGTGGAAACAAATCTACGAGGGACGTGGTTCTTGCCGCGCTCGTTAGCCCCGGGGCTCAATTAACCTTACGGAATAAGTCCTCCGCGGATACTCGGAGAGCGAATCAAAGGTTCCTCGCTCGTCGCCGCACCACCGTCGACTTGATGGAGAAAAAGCGTCATCGATTCATCGACGATGACATCGGACAAAAGGCACGTCGCGCCAGGAGTATGTCCTTCGGTCTAGTCTCCCGGGACACACGGACCCCAACTCCTCTCTCTCTCTCTCTATCGGCTTTGTCTCGCGGTTACGCAGCGTGGCTCGGAACAAAGGGACTCCATGATCGAGTCTGGCCCTTCGCGGCCATCGCGAAACCGCGCGGAAATTTATTTCGGTGCAGCTCGGCCCTGTCTCCTCGCTAAAAGCATCCGTGGCCGCATGAACGCTCGCTGCGTTCTAGAATTTACTCGAATCGCCTGTCTCGAGACTCTCGGAGACCGCTGCAGTTCCTCGTCCCTCATAATTGACGTGCATCGTAATATAGGGTGATGGGGTTGCGACGCGACGCTATGGAGGAAGCCTGTGCTCGCACGGCTAGGTCATTTCGCGAGCAATGCGAACTTTTTTTCGACTGGCATCAACATTAATCTCGTTTACTGTAATATCGTATCGGATACTACTAAATACGGTCGACAGAGATGATCTCATTAGCTTCTTTGCGATAGGAGGGTGATTGGATTAACCCTTTGCACTCGACGTCATTTGAACTCTGAATCTAAAATAGTTTTGTGTGACGTTTTTCCATTTTATACTACTTATTAGTGCAATTTATGCATATGAAATCGAGTCTACATATATATAACAGTTCTTTAAAAATAAACAAATTTGATAATGTAACAATTTTTTTAGAACATCATATAATAAGCTTGAATGCATATATGTATACAAGCTGCCTTGTATTTCACAGTTACGAACAAACTCTGAAGATGCAAGCGAGGAACACGATCAATAAAATTGTTGTTCTGGCAATTCATTAGAATACTACAAACGTGTATCGTAACTCGACAGAGACGATCTACAGTAAATTCTCCTTAACTGACGCTCGGATTGGGCCCAAAAATGGACAATTTGGCGAGAAGGGATACGATTGTTCGAGCATCAAGGCTTGACTAATTGTAGCTTTTATTCCCAAGCTTTCGATTTTTGTGCACGATCCGAGCGTCAATTAGGGATAATTTACAGTAATCCGCCTAGATGTGCAAACAGTTCTAGAACTATGCATTAATACGCAATCTCGTTCGTATCACAGAATTTCGCGCCCCCGAATAATTCTGATCACGAGCAAACTGTTCAGTTACAATGAACGAAGATTCGTAAAATCTTTAACTGGGATCAGATTCGTATATTTTGGCTACGAGCGACCCCAAAAGGCGTTTCAAAATGGCGGTCGCTGCAGTGCCGAGTTGACGGCGGAGTCAGGTGCGGCAGGCGCGAGGCCTTGACACTTTGCGGCCTAAAGACATCGAGCCCAGGTGCGGCTCGATCTTGGTTCTCGACGAAAAAGACGGTCGGCTCGGTCGCGCGGTGTAACAAGATCTTTCGACACGTTATCGAGCTTGCTCTCGTTGCTAGACGGTGTCGTTCCACCCCGTGCACCTTTCGACGAGCTCTCCCCGTCCAGACCGCACGGTTTTTCTCCGGCGCACCGCGGGCATTAGTTTTTAGGTCAAGGATTTAGGTGGAGCTGCGCACCTCTCCGGGCCGCGCCGGGTTTCGCCGCTTGGAAACACGGCTCGCGCTCGTTCCGATGGAAGCGAGTAGGCTCTATGAACGAGGGAGGCAACCCTCGAGGACCCGGGTTTTCGCGGTTTCGAGGAAAAACGGACCCTGATGGTGCTGCCTTCGCCGCGGGTCTATGGTAATTGCCGCGCCGCCTCCAGCGACCGCGAAAGGGGATCTCCGGTTCCCTTTTTCGTCGACGAGACGAGTTTTTACGGCTGGAACCGCGGCGACGAATAATTGCCTGCCGAATAATTGACGCGGGAAGCTCTTATTAAACCAGCCACTGGTAATTGCATAGGACCTAACGCCCATCCGCGAAGTTTCGCCGTCTACTCCCCCGAGCTCTCTGGCCTAGTTCCTACGCTACCGAGGCCTCTTGCGGCGACATTGCTTCGAACTGGAGTGTTCCCCGTGATGGAGAAATTTATTTGGCTCCAGGGAACCCGGCGAGACGCTAGGGAGCAGTGCCGACTAGGTTTTCCGTGTCCTAATTGGCTGGGGACTTAATATGCTTGGTCTGTGATTCGAGTGAGTCGAGACGGCGGGGTGGATTCGCGACGGTAACAGGTTGCTCGGTTTCACGAAGATCCTTCGAACCCTTCTGGAACACGATACCCAAGTGCAAGCATCTCGGCTGCAATCGATTTATATGTTTGCTAGAGCCGTAGTCGGCAATAAGCTAGAGCAAACAACTCTGGATTGCAGAGAAAATAAAGTCTTTCCGCGTTAATCGCATCAGGAGCCTCGAGGATATAGCCGGAATAGAAGCGTCGCGAGGTAAAGAAGCTCTCCTAGGTTGCAAGTTCATCTTCAGCAGTAACTGGTTCATTGCTCTCGGAACCAAGACAGTGATTCACCGAGCAAGCTATGTATACATAGTGACTATACGTCTTATACTTAAGAGGACAGTCCTTCATTTCGTTGTTCCGTTCTTTATTTTGTGTATAATTTTATATTTTTATTTTGCCCTTTATTTTATACATAATTTCATTTTATCCCTTATTTCGTGGCTAATTTTATTTCGTTCTTTATTTCGCAGATAATTTTATGTTCGTATCTCATTTCGAGCTCATTTTTACGACATTGCTTCTTAAGTAATAATAAGATCAAATTCAGAATAAATGTTTCTTGAATTTATTCTGACTTTTGGATATTTTTAATATAACCTTATAATGCTTCAATTAAAATTATCCACGTACGACTTCTCATGCCTTGAACAATTTTAAAAAGAGAAATATGAGAGAACGGACATTTTGATCGTCATGATTGGCGCAAAGTTACACAGCTGATTTCTTAAGAAAAAGTTAATACTTATGAACAGTGCCGAAATGAGATTACTTTGAAACACGAAGCGATCTCTGACTAGTCCTCTTTAGTTTCTTCAAGAAAATAAGGACACCGAAGTCTTTGTTCACCTTGCAGAATCGACCAAATTACAAAGCAGCCGATAACGAGCAAGTTAGTGACTCAGCCCCCCTCGATCGAGGGTTGAACCCCTTTTATTTCCAAGTGGGAGGTACAGGAGTCTAGTGGTGCTCCGACAAGTCCAGTCAAAAACAACACCCGCCGTAAAGAAAGATTTTAGCGTCTCTCTCTCTCTCTCTCTCTCTCTCTCTCTCTCTCTTTCTCGGACGTTAATCGTTCGGCATGAAAGCAGCGGAAAATGAAATTGTTGTGGAAAAAAGCTTTGTCCTTTGTTCGCGGAGCACGATTCCACGCACACGTACTCGTGGCACGGAGGCGTGCACGCGTACCGGCACGCTCGAACACGCACCGCGCACAATACGATGCACTGTTCGGGACACGCATTGCTCGGCTCGGACAGACGGCGGAGGACTATGGAAACCGGCTGCCACTATACCACCTTCTTTATTCCATGTTCTCGCTTCGCCGTTTCCCTGCGCGTTCGATTCGCACGCACCGTCGAATCGCGCCGTGTACCAGATGCGTTGCGACACGTTCGAATGATAGGGACAGCCATGGAGTTTAATATCATGGAGGTCGATTGCCCCCGGGGCCAACGCCTCGGGGCAAATCACGCTGGGGAAGGAAAATTCGTGACAGAAATCGTCTTCGACTCTCTAGATTGCAACGGGTGGGCGTGGCGTAGCTGCTCCTGACTTCTGACGAGCTGGGATAAGCTGCGCGCGGACAGCCTTTAGCCACGAGTGGTTCAAAATGATTCGAAGGGAGGCAAGTCTCCTTGAGTCTTGTCAAAGTCCTTGCGAAAGTTTGTTTGTGTTGTTATTTCTATATGAAGTGCCTCGAGTGTACGGTTCAGCTCCATTAGCGTGATCTAGGAGTAGCCGAAGCTCTTTGTATCCTTTCAAAGTCTCGACAAAGGATTGGCTGTGTCGCCGTTTCTATGGGTTACGCGAAAGTAGGCGTGGCTTCCTGGCACTCGACTTCATCGAACTCAGAACTGTAGTGCACAGTCACACTAAATAAATAACAACAACAACAATAGTAATAATAATAATAATAATAATAATAATACGAAGAAGAAGAACTTGAACAACGTTAAGTTTCACAAAAATCCTGAAAGTTTGTCCACCTTGCTCCTGCTACATGAAACGTCTCAAGTAGGCGTGTCTTCTTCGCTCCAGCTTCGACTGGAACCAGGGTACTTATTTCGTCGCGAGGAAATCGTGCTCGAATCTGCAGTAAGTTCCGGTTGGTTCCATCGAAATCGCTGACTGTAATTCGCCCACAGAATTCGGACAGAATTTTGGACCGTCGAGAATACCTCGAAACCAAGTTTCGACAGCACAGCTCGACACGAAGTTCCGCCATAATTTGTTGCGAACAGCGAAATGTAGTAGAAATCGATGCGTGAAGTCGGGGACACGGAAGCTGTCTGCACGGTCTTCGTGTCGATAGACGAGCACGCCCGAAGACTTTTCGTTGCTTCGACTCTGGTTCTGGCCATCGGGTTCAATCGAGTATGCGAGTCTCGTCCGGGCTCGCGTCCTCGCCGCCGGAAGTGGTGGCGGTCCCCGACAAAAGCGTCGCAGCTCGTTCGTTCCCTCTCGCTTCTTCGGCTCGCGTGTTCCTCCTCCCGCTTTTCCTTCGTCCCGCTCGTCCCCCGTACTTCCACCGTTCTTTCTCCTCGCGCTTTTCTCTGTCAGCCTTTGACGCGCGATCGCCTCGCCAATGACACGGGAATGGCGACGGTTCAAGGACGAGGGTAGCGTTTCCAGCCGCGGTGGTCCCTGCCAGAACTTCTTTCCTCTCCTCCTCCTTCTCCTCCTCCTCCTCCTCCTCCTCCTCCTCCTCTTCCACCTCCTGCTGTTTTCTCCCCGCACCCCTTTTCGTCTCGTTTTTTCCATCGCCGCTGTTCTCTGCTTATCCGCCGGCAGACCTCGTCTGTCGCGGCGCGCGAGAACGACGGTGAAAGTCAATTACCTGGCGCAAGGTGCAACGCAGCAGCGTGTTTCTGATCGATGATGCACCACCACCAGCCCGCGCGACGAAAAAACAACGATGAATTCTTTGTTGCGTCGGTCATCCCGGCCTTGTCGACCCCGTCCTCCGGCGTCGGCTAATGTCTTCATCGGCGTCGGGACCAATTGCCTCGTTCCATTGTTGTTCTGCAAAAATGATGTAATTCGACTCGGTGGTACAGGGCCGGCCCCGACCATTCGACTTCTGACGGTTAAATCCAATTGGAAGCTGTTTACTTCGGTACAATGTACATTTCGTTTATCTGTATGCACGGGTTAAACGCTCGTTTCTGCAATAAAAGAACAAGAACGTATCATATTTAGATTGATAGAGAATCTGCGATTATTATTTAGTGGTGATTATTACTTATTTATTCTTCTTTTATTATGAAAGAAAATTACAATTTTCCGAAACAGAATCGCAGGCTGGTAATAACAGGTTTGACGGTTTACTACGGATTGCAAATCCGTATTCCGTTTCCTTGCGTCTTCTTTCATAATCCTGTTGTTTGTTCTTCTTAACTGTGTCCCGCATTCGTACCTCATTGGGTCGTAACAACCCAACGAACAAAAATTGACATATTATTTGTATTTTTTCATTTGTTTGTTTAATATTATATCCTATGTACGTGTAGGAAATACTATATTATTTCACTGCGTACAACAATTTTCAACTATAATATAAGTTAGAATTCAGTAAATATAACATAACGTATATCAATGAATGATATATTTAGAAACGTGAGATTTTTACAAACATAATTTCAAGTCGTGTAGATTCAAGGAGAACAGCAACAGAGGGTCAAGCTACCACGAAATAATCAAACTATAATTTTATTCTATTACGACTACTTACAACGATACTACTTACCTACCACTTATATGTATACTACTGACATCAATGATTCTTTATCGAAATACCATAAAATAAAAATAAGTAAGTTGTACACACAGAATATATCGAATTTAAAAGATTATAAAATTATATTATAATTCAATATATCTTTAGAGTTTTAATCGCAGATCGGTAAATCCGGCGTGAAATAGATCAGAACGAATCGAGCAGGTCGAAAAGAATCCAACTAAGTGTTGGTAAACTCGGGTTTCCGCGAGCAGCTTTTTTTTTATTTCATTCTAATTTTATTCTATTACGACTACTTACAACGATACTATTTACCTACCACCTATATGTATACTACTGATATCAATGATTCTTTATCGAAATACCATAAAATAAAAATCAGTAAGTTGTACACACAGAATATATCGAATTTAAAAGATTATAAAATTATATTATAATTCAATATATCTTTAGTTTTAATCGCAGATCGGTAAATCCGGCGTGAAATAGATCAGAACGTATCGAGCAGGTCGAAAATAATCGAGCAGTTCGAAAAGAATCGAACGAAGTGTTGGCAAACTCGGGTTTCCGCGAGCAGCTTTCGCTCGGCCGGTTCCTCCCTCTCGCGTGCAAAAACGCGATCGAACTTCCGGTGGTAACGGTGAACGTGGCCCGTTGTGCAGACGGCCACTAAAAATCGCAGTCGGCCACGGCGTGTACAGGGTGTTCGAGTAGGGGGTCGATGCACCGGCCAGTTCCAAGGACCAAGGTCGAGGTCCGGCGATGCTGGATCGATACGGCGTCGCATTATACGCGGCACACACGCGAACGTTCGCGCGAGGTTACGCGAATTTCGTGTAACGCGATATGTCGTGATCCTATTGGGCGTGGCTCGAGGCGTCCTCCGCCTCGCGGATCCTCGATGATGAAATTCGTTTTAATAGGGTGCGCCGTTCCTGCGAGGCGCCGCATCGCGTCGCAAACGCTTCTTCTTCGCGCTAATAACGCGCGCGAGCGGAATATTAAGCCGCGAAAATCGGCCTGCTCGCCGGGACGCGTCGCGTCGCGTGCGAGTACGAGCGAGACCAGGCGCCCCGGAAATGTTACCGCGATTAGGGACGTGCCACGTACCTCGCAATTTCCGTGGTAATCCTTGGTAAACCAGTCTTTCCCTAGTCTTTGTTCCACTTCTTTCCTTATCCGGCGCTTCCACTTTGCGAACATTTCGAGGCAAGGAAGCTTCGTTGTACGCCGATTTAATTCAATGATTACGTGTATTATGGTCTTGATTCGCGGATCTTGATCCGATTTCTATCGGGCTCTCTTGTCTTAAGTTTTACACGGTCGTTTTATTCGCGAACGCGCGAGATTTGCTATCTAGGAATAATTAAGCGCGAACGCGCGGGGTGAAACGAATGATTAAACCATGAATTTCTGTGCGATTACATTATGTAGAGCATAGGAAGCTTCGAGAATTTACGAAACGTTTCTTAACCATTTGCGCTCGACACCAAAATAACGCAAAATTTCAAATAGCTTCTCCGACCCACGGTATTTCTATTTTATACAAATTAGCGCATTTTTGTACACGTGAAATTAAATATTGCGATTCACGCAACAGTCGCGCTTTCAACAATTCCTCGAATATAAACAAAAATTTGATACAATTATTTTGAAACGCGACAGAAGAATTTTTAATGGCGCCACGGAGTCGCCATTCGAGCGCAAAGGGTTAATACGATAGGATACTGTTCGGCGTATTTTATATTCATCGAAGCCTATCATTTCGTCTGACTCAACGATTCTCGAAATTTTTCCACAAGAATTTATATTTCTACATAAAGTTCCGTTTTCTGCCGACCGTGCGTACAGTGACTCATAAAATTGTTCGCATAAATATGGAACAGATGAATACATTGTTTTTTCTTTTTTTAACAGTTCTACGCAATTAACTCGAAGGTTCCACTTTATAAGTCATTACGCGAGCTTGATACAGTAATATCTCCCTAACTGACGCTCATATTGTGCACAATGATGGACAATTTGGGAAGAGGAGATACGATTATTCGAGCCTTGCAGCTCGTTTTTATAATTGTTGAAAATCGGTAACTATAAAAACGAGTCGCAAGGCTCCTCTTCCAAAATTGTCCATTTTTGTGGACAATCTGAGCGTCAATTAGGGAGACATTACTGTAATTGACAATTTCACTCTTTTCGAGTAGAAAAATGTGAATCATTTTGAGCCAGTTTGACAGCGGAAGATTAAAAACGAAGAACCAATCTTTCCGATGTTTCAATCTGCTCTTCTCTCTCGACGACGGAATGTACCAGACTGTGCACAAAAATGGACAATTTTGGAAGAGGAGATACGATTATTCGAGCCTTGCAGCTCGTTTTTATAGTCGTTGACAATTCGTAACTATAAAAATGAAGAGATCGAATAATCGTATCTCCTCTTCCTAAATTGTCGATTTTTGTGGACAATCTGAGCGTCAATTAGAGAGACATTACTGTATTCTTCTGTGAACACTTTTGTAGGACGCTGTATCTAGAACGTGAACGATTAGCTGTTCTCCGGATCAATGCGGCTAAATCGCTAATTGAATTAATAATTAATTTTTTACGAACGTAGCACGACGAACAGTGGCGAATTGAATTTATAGCGGGAACGTTGCTAGAAAATTCCTATAAATTTTTCCAAACAGGAATTCCTGGTATAGCAGAGTCATTCGGAACGCTATTAATCCGCTTCCAGGTAGAAAAACGATAGCGATCGAACGGAATAGAAACTGAAAGTCGGTTCATCGTTTCGCCGCGAGATTGGTTGCTCAACTCGAAGTTAATTAACTGTAACAAGGTGCTTAAAACTGCTCGAACCATGGCGGGGGGAGAGCAGAAATATGCGGATGATCGGAACACGATTCGACGAGTGGGTTGGAGAGGAGAGTTGGTTTCGAGGGTCGCGTAACCTATGGCGGCGTCTCGAACCGAGCGTCTAAATTATTTCTCCAACCATGAAACTTCGATAAGGAAACTCGCCTGACATTCTTCCAGCCTTTCGGCGGCAGGAAACAATTTAGATTTACGGCTCGGGACCCGGGGCGTCCCCTCGCGACGACAAGAATGGCCGGCGTTCACGCGAGTTTCCTCGGCGTTTCGGCCGCGATGTTAGGTGATCGCCATAAATTCTTTTTACGGAAATCCGCGGGGAGCTTACGATCGTGTTCCCGGGGCGTGCCGCGTCACGAAACGTCGGCTGTGTCGTGAGCGAAGGGTCAACGACCAAGCTGAAAAATTGGCTCCGACGGTAATTCCAGGGCGAGCAGTCTGGGAAATGGTGGCGACCATAAGCGCCGCCGGTCGCTCCTTGATTGCCGGCATCGCGGTCGATGTTCCGGCCGGGATATTGCTGTCCTGCGAGGTGAACTCCTGGAGAAAACAGTGTAACGACGTTAAGTTATCCTTGGCGAGGCATGGGATCGTAAGAGCCGGCATAAGGGCCGCCGTGAAACCGTGGAAACAGAGGGTCGGCCGATCGATAACGCCCCCATAGCAAATATCGTCGGGGGTTGCCGCGCCGGGAGAGCGCAAGGTGTCCCATGGAACGCCGCACCCTCGCGTGGAGTCCTCCTCGTAGAAAATAAAATCATTCGGAACACGGGGCGGAGCGGACCGCGTTTAGAACTAATGATCGATAACGAGCCGGGAACTTCGTTAACGAAGCCCTGGATCCGAGCGGCCGGAACCGACTCGATTCTGCTCCAGTTGCGGCCATCAACGATAAAATGTTCGACGCGGAGAGGCTGGAAACGCGGTGTACGCTCGTCTAGAATCTAATTGACGTCTTCTCGCCGCCGCGGACAGTTTATGCGACCGATGATCGACGGATCGTGGCGAGCAACGATCGTCAAACTTCGTTCGCGTCTGTTTTCCTCGTCATCGATCCGGGAAATATATGAGCGAGTTAAGATCGTAACAGTGCAAGTCAGCTTTTCGAAATGTTGGCTTACGTCGTAAAATGTAGTCTATAAAATGTTCAAAAGACAAGTGAAATAAATAATGAAGTTACTATAAATTTTGCTTAGCTCTAAGTTATCTTAATAATAAGTATAATACAGGGAGTCCCAAAAATGTCTCTCAATCCGAAAGTGGCGGGGTCCTCGGGTCATTTGAAGCAACTTTTTCCTTCACAAAAATTTTCTCCGAGGCACCATTAACGAGTCATTAACGAAAAACAGTGACCAATGAGAGACGAGCTCAGCTGACGCGAGGCGACCGAGCCAACGGCGCCAGCGGTCGAGGCGGTCGAATCCCAGCTCAGTTGGCGCGAAGCGGCCGAGCCAACGGCGCCAGCGGTCGAAGCGGTCGAATCACAGCTCAGTTGGCGCGAGGCGACCGAGCCAATGAGCGGAACTGGGCTTCGTGCGCTGGTTGACTGGGCCGCCTCGCGTCAGCCGTACTCGATTCTTATTGGTCACAGTTTTTCGTTAATAACTCGTTAACGATGCCTCGGAGAAAACTTTTGTAAAGGAAGAAGTTGCTTCAAATGATCCGAGGAACCCGCCATTTCCGGATTCCGAGACATTTTTGAAACACTCTGTATAATATTATTATTTATATTATTGTATTACCATAAGTTCAACCCGTTTGTACGATATCGCGATCAATACGTCGTTGTTAGATCGATTTCTGGAGAACCATTTCATTATTGTTTAAAATTGAAAACGGGTCCCCTAAAAATACCGTGGACATATCGATCGTTTGATTGCTTCGAACGTGGATTTTTCTAGAATCCCGAACTTAGCACAGACGTTATTCTTTTAAATCGAAACTGGATCCCCTAAAAATACTGTGTGCACATCGAGTGTTCGTGTTTCACTTAAACTAACTAGAAAATAAAGCACTCGAAAATGTTTGCGATGCTATCCTGCAATATATGCTTCGCACTTGCACAGACGGAGGATGTGCCAAGGTTCGTCGGATCCACGAGAGTTGGACCCCGTGGTAGCCATTTTCTCGCGCGCGCCGGATCGAAGACTAGGGGTTGGTTTCGGCTATTCGGTGTCGTCCGGTTTTCGGCAAAGATCGCGAAACGGAGATGTCTCGAGCGTTTCGAAGAAGGAGACCGATTAATTGGGAACATTGGTAGGATTCTCTAAGCAACAGCTGTGCTCCGGCTGGGGTGGCCTTCGTATTCGCTGGGGGTTCTTATGAATGGGGTGCGACGGCCACGTGCGTGCACAGTGCCTCGAAACCTAGGAAAAGGATAAGGGTGGCTCAGCTGCTCCCGGCTTTCGGACCTCCTTTCTGATCAATAACTACCGTCTGTGTGTTCCCGACTCCTCCGGGAGAGAGCTGGTCGGGCAACACAGTTCGACTCGTCGTTTCCCTCGGCGCCAACTTTTCGAGTTCCACGCCTAACGATCGAACAAGCCACTCGACCGAGCGACCGAAGTCGCCTAGTCAGCCTGGCTGATCCTTGCTACAAATCCTGTTTCCGTGGATCGGATCGTAAGGAGATCAGCCCGTCGATACCAAGGCGAGGCCGTGATTTATTCCGAGACTGGAGGATTTCTTTCGCAAAGAATGCCATCTGCTAGATCTGCAAAGTTCTTGCAGCTTATCAGAATCGAAGAACAGAAAAATTGATATTATTATTCTTTACTAACTAATTCTTTATAAGCCCTTTTGTAATACAGGTTCAACGGTAAAAAAAAGAAAGATAAAAAAAACAGGAGACTACTTCATACCTTTAAGTTCGTTTTCCGTACATATTTTACTTGATTTTATATCTATTATACTGTACTTTATTTTATTCCCTCCAAATAATATAATCTGTATATTCTATTATTCCACCGATAATTAACTTAAGCGTTCATTAATTGGCACACTGACGTAAACGTTCGCATAAAGCTTTCCTACCGACATAAATGACGTGTCTTTGCTTTGAGCGCTAAGAGCAATAATAGGATCGTAATATGCTAATATCTAAAAGTTACGACTCCCACGACCCTATCGCGGTCAGCTAGTTAGCGAGCCCAGTGTAGACGGTAATCACCGATGATCGGGGGGAAATTAAGAGGGCTCGCCCTCGCACCCTCGGAAATTGTGTTCCACCTGCGTATCCAGTTTACGGAAGGAGGAAATTCGCCAATCGATCAACGACGTACCTGGCTTCTGTCGAAACAAGTTACCCCGCGTTGGATGATCATCCGCGCGCTGTTTTATACGTTGAGGACATATTCTGTCGAAATGGTCGCGTTTCCCCTGTGCACACGCCCATGGTCTAAATAGGGATGACTCCATAGGGTGGAAACGAGGAACGTGGAACCATTGGCACACGGTCGGTCGCGTAATCGTCGGGCAAAGGGCGTCGGCCCGTTCGGGCACGGCCGATTAAGACTACAACACCCCTGCAAACGTTCTTGCATCGGTTGCAACATTTCCTGTGACTGCAAACTCGACCGATTGCCACCATTCGTTTATCAAAAGAACCGGAGTCCGTGAAAATCGTTCGTACAAGTTGGAAAATGCAGATTGCGCTAGGTTGTCCTGAAATGAACTTCTATGCCGACGTAATTAGTTCGAGTAATCGAGATTTTAGTTGTAGTAGGACATATTTTGCATATATGGAAGAGCATATTTTGGAACACAATTCGTTTTACGAATCAATGAGGCTGTATTTCAGCGTTGTAATCCAGAAACTGTTTCGACAAGCGGAGTCGAGCATATTTTAATCGAATTTAATCGAATTACAAACGACGAATGAAACTTTATTCGAAGAATTTATTTGATATATTATTCGAATAAAATTGTATTCGGATGAAATTTGATTCGAAACGTGAGTTGGATAAAATTGTATTCGGATGAAATTTGATTCGAAACGTAAGTTGAATAAAATTGTATTCGGATGAAATTTGCTTCGAAACGTAAGTTGAATAAAACTGTATTCGATATATTATCCAAGTAAAATTATATTCGGATGAAATTTGAATCGAAACGTAAGTTGAATAAAATTGTATTCGATATATAATCCAAATAAAATTATATTCGGATGAAATTTGAATCGAAACGTAAGTTGAATAAAATTGTATTCGATATATTATTCGAGTAAAATTGTATTCGGATGAAATTTGATTCGAAATGAAAGTTGAATAAAATTCTATTCGATATATTATTCGAATAAAATTATATTCGGATGAAATTCGATTCGAAACGTGAGTTGAATAAAATTGTATTCGAATAATGCCCAACTCTGGCATCGATGACCTTCCGATCAGGTCGGATGAAAGAGGGGTTCTGCTGTATTTCACGTATCGCTCGCATACCGATTGATTCCTCAGTTATCGTCGATTGGACAAAGTGAGCAATTACCGGCTTCTTGTTGCAGATTTGTCGAAGAACCGTTTCGCGGAGCTGCCCGAGGAGGTCACCGAGTTCCCGTTCCTCGAGAAGCTGCACCTCTACCACAATGCCATAAGAATAATACCGGAGACGGTGTCGTTGCTCCAGTCGCTGAACTACCTCGATCTTAGGTACGTCCTTGGACGACAGAAGCTGAACGGCGACCGCGTGGACGCCGTACGACTGCCGAGGTGGTTCGATAGTGATTAAACTTTTGTCCGCAGCCGGAACCAATTGACGTCGCTACCTCGGGAGATATGCAGGCTACCGTTGCAAACGTTGCTGGTCGCACACAATAGATTAGCGTCGCTTCCGGACGAATTGGGCAGAATGTCGGCGTTGGCCGAGCTCGACGCCGGTTGCAACGAGATCACGAGCTTGCCGCCTCGGATGGGCGATCTCGCGAGGCTCAGGTCGCTGGACCTCAGGAGCAACATGCTCGTGCACCTGCCTATTGGTGAGCTATACTGCGAAACCTTCGGCGATTCTCCGAAAGCGAGCTCTTCCGTGAAACGGAGCAACGCTGACCGAGATGATTAGGACGTTTAGAGTCACAATCCTCGGGTGAATGTCCCTTCGACGCGCGATGAACTTTTCCTGTGAACTTCTCCTCTGCTTCGATAAGGTTTTCTTTTATACAGGGTGTCCCAAAAATGTTTAATCCAGAAATGGCGGGTTCCTCGGATCATTTGAAGCAACTTCTTTCTTTACAAAAATTTCCTCCGAGGCACCGTTAACGAGTTATTAACGAAAAACAGTGACCAATAAGAATCGAGTACGGCTGACGCGAGGCGGCCCAGCCAATCAGCGCACGAAGCCCAGTTCCGCTCATTGGCTCGGTCGCCTCGCGCCAGTTGAGCTCGCCTCTAATTGGTCACTGTTTTTCGTCAATAGCTCGTTAATGGTGCCTCGGAGAAAATTTTTGTAAAGGGAAAAGTTGCTTCAAATGACCTGAGGAACCCGCCACTTTCGGATTGAGAGACATTTTTGGTACACCCTGTAGAGGCTCCACGCTTCGTTCGTTTATTTATTAATAGACTGCGGATCTTATGCGTTTATGATAAAAATGCGTTGGCACAACTTGAAACGTTGCGAAGGTTAAAAGAAGCTACGATTGTGTCGATGCATTAATTCGAACTTATTAACGTTATTAACCAGTGTTTGGATCCTATGTTCTGAAAATTACGGAGGCAATTTTTATTTCGCGTAAAGATCCGCAGTCTGTTTATTAATATGCGACGGGGTTCGGCAACCCCCTGGTGCATGAATGAAAAAAGGAAACGGGGGGAATAAATAGGTATCGATTTAACCCTGCTTGCCCCCGCTGAGTCATTGCTCGCAACGATCGGAGAGGTTGGCCAGGAATCTTCTAACGCTTCTCCAAAGTAGAAGACGTCGATGAATAGTCATCGTTCGAATCGTGTTCGCAGAACTGACGTACCTGAGATTGGTGAAGCTGGATATCAGCGGTAACCGGATATCCGTGCTTCCGAACGAGATGAGGAAGATGAAGAGCCTAGTGGACTTTCGGCTATCGGACAACCCTTTAACCTCGCCGCCTGCCTCGGTGAGCAAACGTGCTCGATCTCCGAACAATGATCCGCGAAGCGCATCGTTCAGTAATAATTGTTAATATGGAAATTGCAGCTATGCATTCGCGGGCGAACGCACATCTTCAAGTATCTGGAGAGACAGGCGGCGAAGCACGAGAGGGCTAGAGGCGGTCGCGGGAGGAGGACACCTTTGGACGTTAGAGGACACGCGACCTTGGACACGAGGTCTCACAGACGGCACAACGTCGACAGTGGATACAGCACCAGCGACGGCGTCGACAAACGCTGGTCCCAAGAAATTCACAGCGCGGTTAGTCTCCTAGCCCCTGTTCTAGCAATTTTCCTCACTCTGCGATTCCTTCACCGGCTGCACCGCATGCTGTTCGACAGCCGGGACTCTGTAGATCCTTTAGATCCTGTAGATCCTGTAGATACCTTCGATCCTGTAGATACCTTCGATCCGATGTAGAACAGGATCCTCGAACCGCTAAGATATCCAGGGCACTGGGAACTGTGAAGAATTTGTGACCGCGGTCAAAGCACGCGACTAACTCCATTTTCATGAACTAACTAACAGAGGTACCATGTTTTATTGAAAATTGTTTGTTTACGATACAATAATTTTCGGTGATTTGTAAAGTCTCCCGAGTCACTTTTAGCTTCCTGCTACGCTAAAACGATCACAGACTGTTCGAACGAATGCGCCAACAACTCTAGCTACCGCTCATGTAGAAACAAACAGATACACTGATAAATAAAACACAGCAAACACACGCACGATGTCGACGATTTCCCGTAGTACCTCCTGCTGGACACGTTTTTGCGCGCAGGTGCACGACGGCGAGATTCGAGGTCTGTGGCGGCAAGAATGCTCGCCGCTTTCGATCACTCTGCCGCATGAGCACGCGGTGGTGAACGGATCGTGTAGCGGGACCTCAACGCCGAGCACCATCTCACCTGGCGAGCACACGTCTCTCGAGGATGAACTCGGCAAGGTGAGAACCACGGAGCCGTTCGTTCGGCTGCTAACTGAATTTTTCGGT
The DNA here is from genome assembly GCF_051020955.1 of Megalopta genalis. NCBI lineage: Eukaryota > Metazoa > Arthropoda > Insecta > Hymenoptera > Halictidae > Megalopta > Megalopta genalis. The sequence continues at coordinate 11,081,694 of NC_135019.1, forward strand.
TGTCCGGCCTCCAGACTCGGCAGAGGTTTCCGCGAGAGCGTGGCCCGCTCCGGGGCCGAGCCGTATGATACAACGTCTATATTTAGCGATTGAATAGAACCCTGCCTCTTGGAAATGATATCTGTGTTGCCGCGGCGCGCTTGGCCGTCGTTCAAGCCTCGTTGAACGACCTTAACCCATTGAAAGAACGCGACGTTCCGATTGGCGCGAACCACCACAGGCTCGCCTTCTTTTTCTACGATCCTTTTTCTCTACGCAGGCGATGATACTGCACGATCAATTGGAGAAGAGGAGACTGGAGAGAAGCACCTCGGAGAATGGCGCGGACGTCAGGAGACCGATGACCTCTGGCCTCTACCACGCGTCAATTACGCCGCCGGGGTAAGCCAGCGAGCCGTTCCTAAGCCGATCAGACACTGATAATCGTTCACAGACTGATAATTCGATGCTTCGTTCCAGGCCTCTCGAGACCTCCCATCTCAGCCAGGCCCAGTCGATCACGACGAACACGCAGCCGGTTACGCCTCTGCAGAACTCTACCCCGGCCTCTACCTCGTTGCTGAACGGGGACGAGAAGAGGCCTCTGAACCACATCCAAACTTACAGGTATGTACGCCATTGTTGTATTTGCTCCGTAACACGTCTGGTATCGAATCGAGAGGTGTTCAAACATTTTCGATTGCTCCATTGTATTCCAAGCGATCTGATCGAACGATGCACTTTCAGGGAGTACAAAGAAGCCCTGCGACAACAAAGGGCCAGCGAGGGGCCCAGCGTGTACAGACCCCGTGAGCAGGTTACGCCACCCGGAAACGAATCTCAGAGCAACGAGACTGACTCGAGCAATAACAAGGAAGCGGTCGCTTTAACCGGTAAACAGATCTTCAACGAGGAGAACGCTACCAAGAGACCGGTGCAGAAGGTGACGCCGTCGCGCATCAACTATCAAAACACGCCAATCATCAACGGCAGCAATAACGAGTACAACAACAAGAATGGAAAGTACCTGGAGCAACCGTACAAGAAGCCTAACTCGCCCATCAAGACCTCGACGAGCATCCTGTCTTCGGGCACTAGCCCTGGACACACCCCAAGACTAGTCAAGACTGCCGTCGGTTACGTGGAAGGTGGGTGTTTCGAAAGAGTATATCCTTCTGTAGCTCCGTCCGATGACAAAATGTAATTGCGACGATGCCCTGCAGGTAACAAGAGTCCCAGCAGAAACGGAGGAAGTCCGAAATCTCCTCGGTCGGTCACCTGGAACAGCAACGTGCCGGAGAAGTACTCGTTCACCATGAGAAGGGAGTTCGAGCGTGCCAAGGAAGAGGCTGACTTGATAGAGCAGCTCAGAAACGTGAGTTTGCATTTAAGACTATCGAAAAAGATCGTCGATACAAGTCTCGAATCATTTTCAGCATATAGAGACAAGGTTGAAGATGGCGTTGCCGGAGGATCTAGCCCCGGCGCTAACGGACGGAGTGGTCCTCTGCCATCTGGCAAATCACGTGAGACCCCGATCGGTCGCCAGCATCCACGTTCCTTCGCCCGCAGTGGTAAGAGCTCCGATCTCGCCATCGGTTCGTCTAAATTTCTCCGAACCCTGAATCGAAACGAACTTTTTCCATTCGCAGCCCAAGCTGACGATGGCCAGATGCAGACGCAACGTGGACAACTTCCTGGAGGCGTGCCGCAAGATCGGCGTAGACGAGGTAAGCAGACGCTCCTGTCCCATGATCCTTCTCCCGAGATTCTGCGCGCTTGTCTGTCGCTCTTAGATGTTCTCTTCGTCTTTCCCGACGCACTTCTCTGCGGTAGCCACGCTCGCGCCGAACGAGGACCCGCCGTCGACGTTAGGTACGTTTGTCCATGATGTTTCCAACAACTACTAGTCAGTCCCCGAGTTCGGTTGAGTCGCGGTCAGTTTCTTGCCGGTGCGCGTGTTTCGCTGTTCGAGGAAAGGATCGCGGGGGAACAGACGCTGAAGAGTAGTTTTGCATGCGCCTAGACACCTCGTGCTCGCTTGTCTGTCGCTGGTCGGAGAGCCGCTGTGCAACGCGGTTCCCGAGAGTCTTCTACCCTGATCGCACCTCCCCGGATCGATGCTCGCGATCGTTCCGCCTTCTTCGACGTGTTCGTTCGACGTTCCGACGCGCCCAGTCTCCGAAACGATGATCTCCGTTCGTTGTTCCTCGAAGAGACCGTGTTTTGTCTCTGTCGAGTGAATTCGATCTCGAGGAAGGTGTCGCTTCGGCAAGAGAAACAGGGAGAAGGGGCTAGGGAGAGAGAGCAGGGTCGCGCAGGCTGCTCCGACCTCTTAGGGATCACCATCTTAGAGGATGATTCTTCATCCTCTAAATGGATGATCTCGGTGTGGCGGAGCAGCCTGCGCTCGGAGAAGACACGACCGAGCGGCGGCGAAGTAGAGATTGGGACTGAGTAGTATCGTTGTTGGTGTTGCAGGAGGTGTTATTGGACGCGGACGCAATCATGGACGTGGGTTACATGGACGCGTACGGGCTGGAGGCTCTGGCGCGTCTCGTCTCCGCTCTCCTCCTCCTCCGCGACGAACGAGCGAACGATGCCGAAGAGTCGGCCGCAGGTTCACCCCGTACGATTCAGGACCGCGTTCTGTCCGCGATGCTTTTCGCCGCATTCCTCTCCACCCTCGTTCTGCTCTATCTATTCCCGATCCCCGACTAAGCCCGCGAACAGAGAAGAGCGACGGAAGACGAGAACGCCAGAGCGCGAAACGACGGATCGACGCTCGGAGGATAGAGCACGATCGAAGATGGGATTAAACGTCCGACGCGCGTCGAGCTCGGGTTTTCGTTCGTTCGACGAGCCATCGTCGCCGAGCCGTCGAGTCGCTCGATCAGACTGCCGCGCGATACTCTCCCTGCCTCGTTCGCACCATTTTAGCACCTTTAGAGCAAGGCTCAGTATTTCTAGTTCTATCCTTGTTCTCCATTCCTCTTTGGTTTCTTGTTCGCGTCCGTTCGCTTCGCCGAGCAGAGGACCGAGTGTCGCGCAGAAGTACCCGCTGACATCGATGCCGACGATCGGCGAGCCCTTATTCCGACCCTCGGTGACATTTTCCAGGACTTTCGAGCACTGGAACGCTTACGTCCGTTCGTATACGCCAAACTGCTAAGCATTTTTACTTTGAAAATCGCCCGAAGCAACGCGCATCAATTAATCCTGACACCGCGATCCGAGGGGACGAATCGGGGATGAAAAAATCGGCGATCGTCGGCAACTCTTCGCATCGTGGTCGAAAGTGTCTCGTTCTCCTGGCTCAGGCATGGGTTACATAGTTACTCCGAGAGCAACGAAGTCGTGCATGCCTATTCGGGGCTTAAAGGCTTACTGTGCCCACTTGTGAACATGCCACTACTATTTAATCGATTACAGACGATCTCCCGTCGAATTCTCCGCAAAGTCCGTACCTTCTGGATCGCCCATGCCTGGGCCCTTTCGCCCAACGAACCGCTACCGCGAATCGAGGCACATCGATCGAACGGTGAGCCGCTAGCTTCGCTTGTGAACTCCCGGTTTGCTGGTTTGTTCGGTGATCCATCTATCCGCGCGTAAAGTCGCTGTTTCGACATAGATGCCTCGAGGCCGCCGCGCCGGCGCCCAAGTACTACTCGATAGACCCTAAGTTGTGTCAGCAGGCAGCTTGATCATACATTTAGCCCGCCTAGTTGTAGAAACCGCTACGTAGTGCGTAGGATAGATAAGTGTATCTCTTCGATAAGACCTCCGACCGGGGTCTCCGTGTCCTGCTCTTTGACGCGGGCCCCGGTCAGTTTTCGCGACGAACAATAACAGAATCAAAGAACGCAAAGAAATCAAAGCCGCTGAACGCTCTTGTATCGGATCGAACTTGAAATTGTTGAACGATCGGTCGCTACAGTCGAACGGGGACTGTGCCGTCGTATCTCGAGATAATAGTATTTTTCCTATACGAAAAGAAAACGGCGGAACCGGGTGGTCCATCATGCGATCGTCGAAAATTTTCTCGCGCCGTTTTCAATCATTAAATCATTGTTGACGAATCTCTCGCGATCCGGACACACGAATGGCAGAACAATCGAATGGAATTCACCGGTAGAAAGTACACCCGCGGCGTGGGACCGTCGACCGGACGGTCCGGTTCAAGCAGACAAATGAGAGAATGATATGGATGGTAGTATTTTTTTAAACACGTTTCGACCAAATGAAATCGCCTACGGCTCTTTCAGAATTGATGGGTCTGTGATAGGTAGCCTTCGAGTACTACAGAATTCGCAACAAGGTGCTAGAAATCTCTTTCTGTTTCGAGGATTTCCTATTTTGGTACGTAGATGTTTAACGCACACTCGGACTTCGGACGGTCTCTTCGTTCCAGCGTTGTCTCCTTGGTTCGCGCGGGAGGCGCGTCGATCCAGATTCGGGTCCCTCGAGGCTAAAACAAAGGGATCCTCGAACCGACGCCAGTCACCGCAACTGTGGCCGCAATTCTAGTTGACGGAATTCGGAAAAGATTCGATCCACGAATTAACCACTTGCGCTGGCAAAAAATTAACCGTAGCGTGTACCAGAACTGTCCAGTGTAACTCGCTGGGAGGAGTCACAAAGTGTTCGATGCCTCAGAGAAATCGGAAAAAGATTTATATTTTCTAAATTAATTTATTTTCGACCTAGGACTTTTTTAATAGTTTTTTTCTACGCTACGCAGTGCAATGATAATCTCTGCTCTGGCAAACAATCCCACCCGACGTGCCATGCGCGTTTCTGTGACAATCGCATCACGTCGTTGGCAATTCTGTGACAAAAGCATTACGACGTGCGTGGCACGTCTTACCAGCGCAAGTGGTTAAATTTCCATTCTTCTCGATCCGATTCTGCAGACATTAACAAAATGATCGGTGGAACTCCGAAATTTAATCGAACTCAAGATCTCTGATTTTACGTGTCTAGGCTCGCAGATATTCGGCGTCGATTCATGGGATCCCCGAGCCTTCTGTTTTTCCTCTGTTTCTCCCCGGTCCGTTCAGTTTCGGAACGGCAACGAACGACAGCATTCACATCACTTCACCGGCCAAGCAATTCGGTCGTAGCCTAAGATGTTCTACATATTTTCATATAAACGCGCGAGTATGAAGGAAAAGAGCGGGACAAAGTACGTGTATCGTATAGAGGTTTAGAGAGCGTGCACGCGTATATCGTATTCTACGTCTAATATATTCATACGGTAAGGGACAACTGTGTCTACGTTGGTAAGGATTTTCGCGGGGACGAGTCTTCGAGTCGCGAGAAACATTTGCTTCCGGATTACGTTCGTATTTCAGAATTTCAGACGCAGCGTGGTTCGCGGCCAGAGTTGGACCAACGAATCGATTTGCCATTTTCCGTGCAGAACATTTCGGTACGAACACGTCAAACGCAAAAGTGATCCTTCCGTTGAAGACGCGCGTTCTTTTCGAACGAAAGATAAAAGAATTTTCCCAACTCTGGCTCACGCAATCAATAACGCTCGGACCTTAACGCTAGAACTACCAAATCGGTCAAAATGACCGGTTTCTGATTTTGTCTTTCACAAAACTGCTGATACCATAAAAATGTTTTCGTTACGAATTTTTAAAGGAATTTCGTATATAATTCAAGCACATATTATAATTAAAGTCCTAGGAAGTTTGAATAAATTCAATCTTGTCATTGTTGCGAAACAATATAAATTAGTCGGGGCTCGGTGGTTCTAGCGTTAACTGCGGCTGCCGATTTGTTGTCGCCAGTCTGCCGTTTCACGTAAATATATCTGGCAATTTTAGAAGTTCACCCGAGCTTCTCTGCGTTGTCTCTCTTGCTTCCACGTGCGACAGAAAACGCGAGAAATTGGCAGCGCGGTGATCGCAAATCGGTCGCCGCAGAACGGTCACGACACGTTTCACGAAGGTACAGTGCCAAACGCCTGCCCAATTCTCTCCGAGGAACACGCACAAAGGAGTTTCCCCGTGAAACGAACGGCTTTTCTCATTACGGTCTACGGACAGCTAGGCTCGCAGCCAGTTTCTCCAAAGCGTATCATTATCGTTTTTATACGAATCTCGTTGTATCCCGAGTTTATGGTAAACGTACGTGTATTCGCTGTCGAGATAACGAGCGCACCAACTTATGGTCGCTCACTGCGGTGAGCTATATCTTCCAAGGAATCCCAAGCACCGCGCCGCTTCGAATCGAGATAAGTTCCATTTCCGCTGCGTACACGCGTTTCGCGTCGATCGCCGACAAAATCGTTGGTCCGCTTCTAGTCCTCGGTATTACTTCTATAATCGTAAGTGTTACTAATCCCCGGTTCTAGTCAGCTCTTTTATAGTTTCCTTCTTATTTCCCGCTTGAGGGGGCGCGTTCCGTTCCACGTCGACTTTGGGATTTTTTCCCCCATGAAACCGCGGAACCTTCTTCCGCGGAACTTGGCACGGAACTTTCGTCCGTGTATACAACGACGCTCGTAAATTTCTCTACGAAAAGGAATCAAAATCAGATGCGCCGCGCGCAGACGATCAAGCGGAAGCATCCGCGGCGGACGATTTCACCGGCACCAAAAATCCGAAATCCAAAAGTCGTCGCAACTTTCAGAATTTTTGACATTTTTTGGACATCATTGCAGAGACGAATCTTAGACATTTCATTGTTTTAGATGACGCCGGAAAACGTCGATCCGGATATACCCTCTCGAGTCGTGTTAACACGGTTTACGTCGACGCTTAAGTAGCCGGTTACTTAATCTCGTTTTTTTTTTAGTTCGTCTATGTTCCTCGTCTCTTCCGCTTACTTCCGTCGAATCGACGTCGTCGTTTAATCGACTGTTTCGAGCGCTGACGGGTTCCCGTGGTTTCCCCAATCAGTATTACTTCGATCAGGATCGAAGAAGACGCGTCAGCGCATCGTATCGAATCGCAACCGTAAGACTGGATCTACACGATAATTTATCATTCGTCTATCTTGACGACGTTCTTCGCTGCAACAACTGCCGCGGCTCTGGTCTTTCCTTTTGTTTTTTTTGTTTTGTTTTTTTTTTAAATTATTATTCCTCTATCCGACGATTAGTTTGTCGCTTCCGTTTAGAGGCTGCATCGTCGATTCTACTCTCGTTGCAATGATAGTAGATGAGACGCGTGATAACGAGACCGAACAGAACAAAATCATTCCGTTGCATTAGCTTGTATAATTGTATAATTTTTGTAAAGATCTGAAAGGCACAACGAGTGAATGAACGCGCGTGTGAATGAGAGAGTAAATAGTGTGTATATATACACATATTATTATTATTATTATTATTATTATTATTATTATTATTATTATTATTATTATTATTATAATATTATATCATACTTTATTGTATGAACACAGATATATGGTACGTTGAAGCTACATCCCTCTTTGGACATATTTTTGTTTCTCAAATTGTACTTAATCGAATTAACGAGCTTGAATCGATCGCTCTAAAAAAAATCGGTGCTTCGTTTATTTTTATCTTGTTGTCTTTTTTTTGTCAGCTTAAGCTTTTTTCTACGATCGTCGAGATAGGAAAGCTTTTCTTCCTATTCGATTTGCGTTCCACCGATCGATCGTCAATCAGATCCATCGATCGATCCGTGGAAACGAATTACAATATTTTGCCTCTAGAAATGGCCATCGTTGGGTTGCCGAACGAGTTCGCGGATTTCGCCAATGGCCTAATCGAAGCTTGGATCTAATCCTTGACCGCCGAGGTGGACTCTGAGCCAACTTCTTCATCCCACAAATTCGACATTCTAAGCGTTCGCGTCAATTTCGATTGCACCGATGTGCACTTTATTTGCGTTAACTGGACCGAACCGCAGATCTAAATGGAAAATAATATCTTTTTCTACTTTCATCGATTCCGAGGAATGTAACAGTGTGTGTCGTTTTTACACGATATTCCATAGTCCTTCAGACTCCACGTCGACGTAGAGGATTGATCGGGAAGCGTTAGTATTAATTGCGACACCCCATGTCCCTCGTTCATATCATTTTGTAAAACGATTCCACGGCGAACCGCGAACTCGTTCGCGCCCAATCTCTGAACCGCGACGCACAATGAGAATTTACAACTGCCAGACCTAAATATCTACGAATCGCGACCGGTCAGACTATTCCGATCGGTCCCGAGCAATCACATTGGTCGTTGGAAAGCATTTTGCATTCGAGAAACGTACTCTGTAACATCGATTGTACGACTAACCGATAACGATTGTAACACTATTTCCACTGATAATAAAATATTCTTTTGGTAAAATTGATGCTGAACGACGATACTCATCTAGACAGTCATCTCGGATGCATCGTAAAACAGAATCAGATTCAGCACAATGTCACACTATCATAAACACGGTCTCGATATATTCGACAACGTCCAGAAATGCTTCAAACACGTACACGAAATTACACTGTTCACGATACTTGCCACGATTCACGTTTAACCCTGCCGCGACCTTTAGGTTAGATTTAGCACATATCGATGAAACATTCTTCCCAACAATGTCTCTGAAATGGAGGGTTCCTCGAGTCATTTGAAGTGACTTTTTCCTTAGCGAAAATGCGATCCGCGGCTTCGTTTACGAGTTATTAACGAAAAATCTTGACCAATGAGCGACGAGCTCGGCTGACGCGAGGCGTCCGCCTAGCGTTAGACGAGCTCGCCTCTCATTGGTCAGTGTTTTTCGTTAATAGCTCGTAAACAAAGCCGCGGATCGCATTTTCGCTAAGGGAAAAGTTACTTCGAATGACCTCGGGAATCCCCCATTTCCGGATTGCCATTTGACATTGATATTTTTGGGACACCCTGTGTATGGATTTTTCAAGTAAGACATTATTTTCGGAGAACTAAAAATGCGACTAAGAAAGGGACAACGGTGTTAAATGAATGAAAACGCAGCAGGGTTAAAATCGGTCACGTTGAAACGACTATCGCTAACTCTCATTGTTTCATATTGCGTTATCCAAAAAAAAGGAACAGGCAGTTGCAATATCTTATGAAGAAGTAACTGTTGAAGACGATGAACGAAATTGGTTCTGGATTGTACTGTTACTCTTCGAGCATCAGCAAAATCATTACTATTCATTGATAAACGGGCTGCGTCGATGATAAAATGATGCGATTGACGTTTAAAGGTTTGCAGGGAACCGGCAAAAAAAATGATCCTGCACAAGTATCCACAATATCAGAGTACCGACATCAAAACCTCCAGAGTACCACTAGTAAACACAAGCCAGCCCAAAAACGTCGAAGCCTTCAACAGTTCTTCTAAACCATTGAAACTGTCTTTGGTAACAACCATATACCATACGATCATTGCTCTGTATTTTTGTGCCCAATCTCCAACGATGCTCCTAAGGCAAAGATAAATTATTCGGACGACGATTGCTTGCAGAATTTGGTGTGCTGCGCTAGCGACGTTCTGGAGGGTGGCAGAGGCGTGGTGCGCGTGGCGGTGACGGTGTCGGAGCTGCTGAGGTTCCATCAGACGCGGTCGCCTTTGCAAACGTCCTCGTCGAGCGTGCCGAACCACGTGCCCGCTTAGCGCCAGACGATATAATCGAGCCCGCGGGACTCGATCGGGTCGATCGGGCCCAGGAAAAAGGAGGACCCGGCTGCCACGTTTTCATTGCGATGGAACGGCGCGATGGAACTGTGGAGCAACGGGGCCCCATGCTGGCGCGTGCCCCACAAAGACCGACAGTCCCCTTCGCTCGATGCCTCCGCGGACTGAGACGATCGCCGGTCGCAGGATCGCGATCCTCGGTGGCTACCAGTGATCCTGCTCGATCGTGACCCAGGCAGGATCGGTCGAGTCTCCGGAGAGAAACCAGAAAGACCAGCAGGACGACGACAGAGACTCAATTTTATACTTCTCCCTCGTTTCGCGCGCAGCGAGAACCACCCCAGGCTGTAGAGTAGTCGAGGATAGACTGTGCGATCAAGTCATGACATTCGATTAGGTGTTACGAAACTTTTGTATCGGAGGACAGGCGTATCTTTGTACGGAGGAGGGACAGGACTAGCGTATAATTAGCGGCGGAGGCCACTCGTCGAGGAACCGAGGGCCGATGCTAGAAAATCAAACAGCGATAGATCTCGACATACGGCACACCACCGCTGGCAGGAAACGTTCGATCGTAAATTATGCTCGGCGATAGATTCGTTTCAGTGTTTAGGAAGCTTATATGATAGAAAAATTGTAAACGTTCTCGCGCTTCTATCGAATATGTTAGGTGTGCGAACGAATTTCTGCACGTCGTGTCTGCACCTAGTTAAACGACGCACTGCCCCGCGGGCTTGTGAAAGCGATTTGCAAAGTTTCTAGGTCTCTGGGCAACAGGGAGGACTCCCTTTCTCAGACCAATGTCGAACACGATCAATTTTCTGTTAGCACTCGTTTCATGTACGACGAATCTCACGACGCCAAATGTCTGAATAATTATTAACGTCGAATCGAATCGCCCGATCGAACGCCTCTTGCCAGGGGTGCAGCTCTCGCTTTCTGTTAGGAATTAATCGCGCGACGTTTCTATATCGTAACGTGTAACAATACTCGAATCAAAACCGCGAAGACATCGAAATTCTCTCGACGTGCAGACAACCCCCCATCCCCCTCGATCAACCCCCGACGTACCTCAACCCACATCGATGAAACCAACCCCTAGTAACCCACCGTTCGGTTTCTCCGTTCCACTTTGTATTCGAGGATTTGATTAATAGACGACAAGCACACCCAACGAGGAAGCTGGACTTTTGCCCGTGTTCTCTTAGTCTCGAAGGAATGAAAAAAAGAAAACGCGAACGTGATCGACAACAGCAAGGTAGGCAGGTCTCCGCGCGAGACCGTTGGATAAGTTAGTTAGGAATTTTTCAATGCGAGTCGCCGACGATGACCGTCGACGACGACCCCCGTCGAAGGATCCTCCTTGAATCGTTCGAACGTGCGTTTGCATATAGTTAAGGCCTAGGTATTAACTGATTTCACGCGAGCCGAGAGGACCGCGATTTTATTGTACCGCGTTTCGCGAACGCCCCTAATCATAATTTTCGAACGGAGACGCGTAACTCGATATCGAGCGCCGTCGGGATTTAGTAATAATCATCGCAACGAGAACCCCGTTAGGTGCTAAGTGTAATTATCCTTGATACCCCCGCGTCGCAAGGTTCGTTCAGGATCGTTTGTTTCGTTTCCTTCCTTCTTTTCGTTCGACGAGTGAGTTCGCGCGCAAGGAAAACTCGAAGGATCTCACGCGTGGTGATCGATCAGGAACCGAGCGTTTGTACCTCGGTGTCCCGCTGGTGGCCGGTACATTTTAAATTTTATTTTTCCCGCGTGATTCTTTGCCGATCAAAATCGCTGAGTCGCGAACCATTGGCGAGACACCGACCATAGATGAGTATACTGTGTATTCGTATTTATTGTGCCAAAGATGTACGTTAATTTCTCTCTCTCTCTCTCTCTCTCTCTCTCTCTCTATCTATCTTTCTCTCTTTCTCTCTTTCTCTCTCTGTGTCTATGTAATGCGGACAAGCCTTTTCTCACGTAAGGGGTAACTCTCGAAAATTGTCTCGAAGGGAGGAACAGCACTGCCAGAACGTCGAGCTTCTTCGACCGTAGATTCCTGCTTCGAATCGGTTCGGGTGGAACGCGTTTATTTTTCTGTTCTGAACCGTCGCCCCCTTTTCTTTACATTTATTCCCGTATCCCCAGGTCATCATCCTTCTTTCTCCTCAGAGTCCTTCGAACTCTTCAACCTTCCATCCTCAGTGTCCTTTATCGTTTCGATTTCGTTCGAGTAGAACGCTTCAATTTTCGTCGATATACGCGTTCCGAACTATTTACCGTTTTTGTTTCAATTTAAATTATTTCTCGATTCCCAGTTCATAATCATCAACATCTTCTTCTTCTGACCGATCCTGACTGTTCAGACTCACATCCAAAGTTTCATTCTTTGGTCTCAGTTGACGACCACAGTGTTCAAAATCACGAACTCCAGGTGTTCCTATCCGCTCGAAACCGAAGGATTCCCATTTTTCGTTGAATCGGGCGAGGAAGGACACGTCGTCGAAACGTTTGGAGCACCTTGAAGCTCCGTCACGGACAGTATTATCGCAGGCCCACCGAAAAACCGAAGCTCTTTTAGCCCCTAATCGCAGAGAGACCTAGATCCTTGATATCCAACCGGTCTCTCCATGCTCGAGGAGAAGCTGATCTGTTCCAAATGCTTGCTCGCCCGATTGATAATTTTAAATACGCCGCACGTAATATATTTAAAAAAATTACAGGCTACAGTGTATAAAATAAATCGAGAAAATCTCCGCATGTCTAATCGATGTTGTTATTTCTATGGGGATCCCCTTTCCATATCCAGAACAGATACTGTTCAACTATGAATTAGGAATGAAAAACGGAGCAATAGATGAATGGGTATATATATCTTTTTACTATACTTTTTAAGTACGGAAAGTAGGATGAAAATCTAGTACAATGATTTTATTCTAAAGATTTCTTTTCACATTTTCACTCTAACGCATGCAGGACATTTAAAAACATTAATTATGGTAAAGTTAGGCAATTAAAAAGTAAACCAAGATCACGGAACTATTTGGAAGAATCTGCTGCATCGATATCGCGTTGGAAAAGGGAACATCAATGCAAAGTATAATTAATGAACATAAGCGTTAACCAAACTTCGAAGAGTAATTTAACTATGTTTTACAATATTTTCTCTCGGATATAATTCTGTATCCTCAGTTCAGGTTTTTATGCTCCAAATTTTGCCATAATTAATTCAATTAGGCGACTTGTGCAGTATGCACATCGGGACGCCGATTCGGGGGCGACTGTGGCGCCGATTGTGGAGAAAAATTGAAGCATATATCGATGTCCGTACAACGTCGGTCGGTACAGTAGCAAAACGCTCAAACGTTAGCCAAATTACCGATAGTCAGTTTTGGCTAACAGTTCGAGCGTTTTGCCACCATCTCGAGTGGCGCTGTCCGCACCCCGAAATAAGCTTTAGATTTTCTCCACAAGAAACGCCACAGTCGCACCCGCGTCAAACGTTGAAGTGGTTAAGTACGTTTCAAAGCGATACCAAAGGAGAAAATAGGGGTGTGAACCAAATATTTGGCACATTTGATTGATCGACGTTGCGCCGATTCCAAGAATTCCAGATAATTAGGTTTCTATTACATTAACACATGTTATGATCGTCGGTTAATAGACAGCTCTAAAGGTTACCAATGGTCAGCGAAGTGGTTCCACAGGTTCTTCGTTACCGTGTTCGACGTAAGGATGTCCTATTTATTATTCTATCGTTGCACATCGATACACGTCATTGTTTATTCCGCGCTAAGAATGCTGGCTTAAATTTATTCTTCGTTTTAGGAAGCCTCGTACGCCCTCTGCTTCCTCCGGAATGTTAAAAAGCACGCGTCGTTAATTCAGAGCCACCATTGAGAAAACCATGTGAAAATATTTGATCGGCGCGGACGATAATCGAAAGAACGAAACGTCCCGAGGTCAAAGGACCTCAACGTCGCACCAAGGTGAACAACCTGTCGTTCTCCTCAAGATGGCGATCCTCCGAACTACGAACGCTTCTTGTTCCAGCATCGTCTCGGTGTCAACAAAAAATCGTCGCGAGGCTCTCGTAATCTCGCGCGCCAAGGCCCCCGGAACAATACGGAGAACCCGGGGATCACCATCCCGATGGGATCTCGCGAAGAGCAGCCTCGGTAGGCTGATCCAACGGCCGAGAGGAATCCGCGGGGAGGAACGTTCGTGGGTGGATCACGGTAGGCGGAGCTCCGACCCCTCGGAAACTCCATTTTGTTCGTGGAAGGCGTTCCCATCGATCCACCTTCCCCTCTACCTAGGCCGAGCACCACCTTGACGCAGCTCGACCTTCTCCAGGTGGAGGGAACGCGAGCGCGAACATTGCCGAACAGGAGTTCGCGATACGAGTGTGCTAGCTCGCCGCTGCCGGGCACTGGTTCTCGTCAGGTAGTCGCGTGGCACCGTGTTACTTGCCTCGCGCTGCGTCCTCTCTCACCTGTTCGGGCTCACCTGTCAAACGGCCGCCGGCGCCTGGGCTCCTGCGACGAACCACCTCGTCATGGACAACCTCGGGCCCTGGGCCTTCCGTCCTCGCGGCCGCGGAGTGTGACCCATCCTCGGGGGCCCGCGCGGGACCACCACGAAACAAGATCACGCCGATCCGTGGCACCGAGATCACCCGAGATCGCCGGAGATCGTCGCCGGGCCGGCCGAGGCTAATCCCGTGAATGAGGGACCTCGATCGGTAAACGCAACAACGAGCCGCGGGTTCATTGATATTTCCAGGTAACAGAGACAGACGTGTTGGTACACAATCGCCGGCTTATTGCCCGACATATTCGCGACGATTTTGTCTCTTCAGTCTGCGATGGTACGCGTCGCCGAGGACAACCGGCGAACAACCAGATCGATCGCGAGTAGCAGCAGCAACATTAATAGCAGTAGTTCCTGGTTTTCTGGCTGGATCCAGGCGGCCGTCTGCCCCGTTCGATTCCGGAGGACCGAGTTCTGGGAGCAAAGAAGATTCGGATCGCGATAAAATCCGCGCTATCGACCGCCGCGGATAAGTATCAAATTTCCGACGTAGCCGAGGCTCCCCGGTCGGTCGAATATTGCGCTGGTATTCCGTCGGGAATTCACGATAAGAATACGCGAGATACCGCGATCGCGTTGATCATCGGGCCAGATTGGCATCCTTTCGGCGCGGCGGCATGAGATGCGCGGCGATCGGCGAGTGCTCGGAATCTCTGGTGCATCGACCAACGAATAGATGTTAGAGGGCGATCGGCCGTTGATCGGACGGCAACGATTTTCTTTGTATACTCTGAATGAGGAAACTTTTGTTCGGGTCGCCGGCTTTTACGTGGATCACCGCGCGAGTCGCACGACCGGGACACGTTTCTCGACGCGCAGCGATCGGTATGCCGTGGTGCCGATGTGTACAGTGATCGAGGACGCGTGAGCTCCTCCATTTTACCGCACCCGTTGCGCCGAGGATCGTTTCCGCTACCTTGGAACGACAGTGAGAACGGATCCCGAGGACTATACCATGGACCTGAGCACCACGCCGAGGAGGGCCGCGGAGGGCGTCGGTGACCTTCAGAAGACGCGGGTCGCCAAGAGCGTTTTCAGCATTCGGAGCCTGGTCGACGTAGAGGAAGCGGACTCTGCGACCGAAGACAACGAGAGATCGCACAGTGAGTCGATTGTTGTTTATTTTCGATTCTATGTTTACGACAGAACACGGTTAAAGCGAATATTCAGGAGCTATTGTTATTTATTATTTTCGAGTAACTAAAATTACTAGTAAGTAAAAACAACCGAAAGGTGTTCTGTCTCGTAATCGATTTTTATTTGTCAGAAAAATCTGCCGTCTATTTTTCAGCAACTGTAACAATGTTATCGTTATTATGTCGAGCTCGATACGACGCTCGAGCGATACCGGATCGTGATTGATTTGATCTCGACGGTCGGAATCGACGGCTAGGTTTTATTTCTGTTTTTTTTTTCTTTATGCGATCTCCTCGCTTCCGCGGATTATTTTCGCTTCGAAACCGAAACCAGAGAAACGTTCGCTGCTGGTAACGCGAAGGATTTACTATTCTTTCGTAGTAGAAGCGCTCTTTCGTGGTTCGTTAACTCGAACATGACATAAACGCGCGAAGATCCGCAATCTCCGGCGCGCCGGACGAATGTATCGCGTTTGATCTATGTTTGATGGTCTTCTTCCACTGATTTCATCCGTTTCAAAATGGCTTCCCGGGTAATTGTGTTCGCAGCACGTACCGGCGTCTATCGCGTGCAGTTCGCGGATCTTTCTTTCGATGAAATTGCCGTGACAAACGTTCTCCGACTCGAAACTGTCGATCCATTACGGGAACGAGCGCGCACTGGATGCAAAAGACATCAGAAATCGAGGATTAGATCGGAGCGATCTAAATCAGAAAGATCGTTCAAGTATCTTGTCGGATGAGTGGATGTTATTGATGTCATTAGCCGCTCGCTCGCAGTTATCGCGGTTTTCTAAACGACCGTGGTTATAGACGACTGAAATATTGGGTGAGAATGGAAGTGTCTCTTCGCGAAGTAAGTTGTTCTTCATTTCCATAACGCGTCCAGTTGAAGCATGTCGTCCGTTGCTCGAACAAGTCGGAACATTAAGCATTCGTTAATCTTTGTCTTTAATAGATATAATTACTAGACCGTGGATTTTTATGCAAAAATAAAAATTGTCGTCGCTAATTGCAAGATACAGGAGCGAAATACACGGTAGACATTTATTACGTTCCCGAAGAATATTAATCAGTTGAAAAAGTAATCGTAGCAGCATTTTGAAATTCTTTAAATATTTTCACTGTTTCGCGATACGATCTAATCGTTTCCCTTTATAAATTCATAAAGTCCGCGGTCTAATAATTACATACGCATGCAAATAGTGTCCGCGTGCACGATCGAGTGGCACGAACACACATCGAGCATTAAACATTCTTTTTTTCATCGTTGTCTTTAATACTTCGTCTTTATTACGTATTCAAGCCGGATGCAAACCCGAAACGTATCGGGTTAATATTTGTGTCGGAACGTTACAGAACTCGCATTCCGCTCGCCCATAATTAACCATTCATTCCGAGGAGCGTATGATTTTATGCATCGATACTCGACGTAGATAGGTAAAACACAGACCGGGAAAAACAAACAAACAAAAAACTGTTAGAATATCTAAATATTTTTACATTATTTCCTCGGCTCATTAGCAACGCTTTCTGCAACATCAGAATCTTCCGACACAATTCTAAGGAAATTCAGGCTGAATTTTCTCTCAAATCGGAATTTGCCCTATTCCACCGAATTTCCATATTATTTTAACCTTTAGCGCTCCGGTCGGCTCCGCTATGGAGGCATCCGTCATTTCATGTTTTTAGCATGATTACACCGAAGATGCTATGTTTTTGTCGACGTTGGCAATTGTTATTTGTAGTGAAAACGTGCTTAGCATGTGTACCATTACGATTGAAACATTTTTTGCCTATTTCTATACTTGGCAACATAAAATGAATAAAATCAAACACTTTCGCAAGGACGTGTAATCTTTTCCGCTCGAAATAAGACTTCCTTTATCTCGGGCGCTTTGCTCCAAAAATGTGCCGGAATCGCTGGTAGTGATATTTTTCAGAAAAACGCTGTTCAACTTTATTTTAGAACGTTCGAAGAATATTTACTAATTTTTAATTTAATTTAATTATTAATCGAGTCGATTCCAGCGAAGATTAACGATAAAAAAATTCCGGCAAAATCGCGCAAAAGATATTTTTGTTTCAATAATTCCGTATCCAAACAGAATTCAACGGACGATTCGCGATGCTAATTTTATAATAAATCGCGTCAAAGAACACGAGGGATATATTTATTTAAGAATTGTGAAGAATATCATTAACACGTTCCGTGCCGAGCTTTTTTTACTCGAATCTTCACACTTTGATATTTTACTAAAACTTGATGTATCACGTGCAATTATTAATTCTCGTACACATAACAACGTAACAAAAACTTATCAACGCCCATTCTTGCGGTGGAAATTGATTCTTCGGTTCTAAATTTCTTGTAAACAATTTGTTCAGTTCACTAAGTAAACATGCAAGCGTGTACCATCGATGGTACACGTGGCACGGAACGTGTTAATAGTAAATTTACCCATTTCGATAAGGATGCATTTGCTGCTTGGAAATTTCGGTCACAATTCACGATGTCGATGCACTGACCTCGTACAATGTTAAGTAGATACCATTATGATTAAAACATTTTTTGCCTATTTCTATACTTGGCAACATAAAATGAATAAAATCAAACGCTATCGCAAGGACGTGTAATCTTTTCCGCTCGAAATAAGACTTTCTTTATCTCAGGCGCTTTGCTCCAAAAATGTGCCAGAATTGCTGGTAGATAGTAACCTCTAATAACGCTCTAATCTGAGCGTCAATTAGAGAGACATTACTGTACTATCTACCAGCAACTCTGGCACATCTTTTCGTGGACACACAAAAATGGACAATTTTGGAACAATCGTATCGATTGTTCAAGCCTTGTGACTAGCTGTTTATGGTTATCGATTGTCAACAACTATAAAAACGAGCCGCAAGGCTCGAATAATCGTATCTCCTCTTCCCAAATTGACTATTTTTGTGCGCAATCTCAGCGTCAATAAGCAAGACATTACTGTAATCGTAAATTAGCATTACGTAAACAAGCTCTCGCAATGTTGCGAATCTCACAGTTTCTCTCGAGAAACGCGTGGAGCGCGAAGGGTTAAACAATCGTCCCTCGCGAATCTATTCACGAGCTTGTCCAAGCCTGCGTGTACTCTGGCAAACGATGCAGGGCCAATCGCAGCTTCGTTCTCGCGGCGAAAGGTGTGTAAACACACGGGGTGCGCGACCGTGGACACCGGCTCATTGAGCCGGTCCCGCAGTCAGAATTGCCGGGAGCTCTCGCTCGATCGCGTTCGAGGATCCAGCGTGATCGGGCCGTCGCGATCGAAGCAAGGTGGATCTCGCGTACGAACTTTCTAGGAACCGAATCGAACCGAGCCGAACCGAGCCGAACCGTCCGGCGCATTCCGCCGCCGAGAAACGCGCCGGTTCGAGTCGAACTTTTTTGCCGGCGAACGCCTTTTGTGCCCCGTGGTTCAAGCCGGGGAACAGGCCAGTCCTTGTAGAGCGATCGAGTCAATTAAGGCTCACTTATGCTCCGGTAAATTGCGATAAGACGACGATTAAGTTGAAATTAGCTCGCCGCTGACCCCTCTCCCCCCTCCCGCCCCTCCTCGCCTCTCGCGGCCGCACGGCCGCGGTTCGCCGTGCACCCGGTCGGCTCGCGGCAAAAACTGTATCAATGTCGTTATTGCCGACACGTATCGAAGCTAAATTAATACCCGTTCGCCGGAGCGCTCCAATTAAACGGGTTACACGAAATCGAGCGGAGTTTCTTTCGTTCCGCGGATCCGAGCTTGCTTTATCTCCCGATCGGCGGAACGTCGGAGGGGGGAGGGGGGGCACTCCCGAGCCCTGGGAAAGCCTGTCCTGTTCCGCTGCTCGAGCCGAAAACGCCGCCTCGAGTTTTCAGCTCGGCCGCGCGGAGCTGCGACGGTGGTCGATATGCAAAGCCGACCGGGTACGCGGCGATAGCTCGCATTACTCGACTTTCCTCGCGGAAAATAAATAGCAAATTACCATTTAACCGTCCGGCGATAAAGCGAAACGAGCCCGCGCGCGCGATAACGGAATCTCATTCCGCGGAGCGTAGCGTATCGCCTCGTTATCGGGTAATTAACAAGATAGCCTGCCGATTAACAAATTATGGTGGCGAGCGCGGGGTCGTCGAGTCGGGTCGGCCCGCCTGTGCTTCTTCGCGCACACATTTCATCGACGACGCGTCCCCTGCGTCGGACGCGAACGCAGTTTCGAAACTGCTGCCGGGTTCCGCGGATGTTTCCTGACGTCACGCGCGGCAAGTCCACCGTGTTTCGGTATTTTGAAAGCGTTTCGCGATTGGTGCAATCTTATCGGCGGCGCTTTCGCGTTGTTATTATTGGTATTATCGCGGTGAGAAAATCTTTATCGCTCGCACGTTTCGGCTTCCGATGGTATCTTTTAATTAATGCTAATTCTTCGGTTTTCATTATCGACGGTCGCGTTCTTGCCGTTACGGTGACGTCTGATCCCTGTTTACTTGACGCTAGAACTACCGAAACAATCGAAACGAGACTGGTTCCCGACTTTTTTCCTATTAGCTTGTGTAACGAGCGGACCTCTGACACCTGGGAAAAAGACGAGAAAATTACACGCGAATTTAAAGCGACAGTTCGGATGAAATTTTAGATATGTTCTCGTGGGGCTATTTCTATGAAAATTGGCTTAAATAAAAGCTGGAAGTGTTTACTTTAAGATAGGGTACATTAGATTACGATAGAACGATCAGGTCATGTTGAAAAATTGAAAGGAATCGACCTCCGACATCGTAGGAGTTTACAAGATTTACAAGATTTAAACGGAAAAAGGTTCGGATAGATTTTAAGATAGAGCTATTTCTATGCAACTTGGCTCGAATGAAAGCTGGAAGTGTTTACTTTAAGACAAGATGCATTAGATTGCGATAGAACGACGAGGTCATTTTGAAAAATTGAAAGAAATCGACCTCCGACATCGAGGGGTTTGCAAGATTTAAACGCAA
Organism: Megalopta genalis; assembly: GCF_051020955.1. Taxonomy (NCBI): domain Eukaryota; kingdom Metazoa; phylum Arthropoda; class Insecta; order Hymenoptera; family Halictidae; genus Megalopta; species Megalopta genalis. The sequence goes on from NC_135019.1 coordinate 11,102,030, forward strand.
AAAGGTTCGGATAGATTTTAAGATAGAGCTATTTCTATGCAACTTGGCTCGAATGAAAGCTGGAAACGTCTACCTTAAGACCGGATAAATTAGGCTAAAATTGTATAATAGGTCCATTCGCGTCGACGACTGCGCGGTATTATATTTTCTTGCAGGAAAGCTCGAACGGACGGATATTATAAAAATGTATCTACGAGAAATTTTTAGATAAAAACTGTTTTAACACGTTGACTGCCACGCGTATTCACAACAAAATCTCCTACAGGCCACCCGTGCCGCTATAGGAAGCGTGCGCTGTTAATTCATATCTGTTTCTGTTCCTGCATGAACAGTTGGAATCTTTGCCGAGTACCGAATGGTATAACTTAAAATCTCTGCCCTTATTTTTTTTTCAATAATGAAAAGAGATCGGATTGGCCGGAAGGAGAAGCATAAATAAAATGACATCGTCAGATTCTGATTTGGATACTGATAAATATAATCTTAGTGATAATGAATGTTATGAAGATACTATTGACGAGATTTTACGAGAGATTTGGTCATGGAAGAAGAAAGAAATGTTGATGATACCGAGGAAGCTACAGTTCAAATAAAAGATACGAAATGGACCGAACAGAGGCACGAGCATGTCTGAAAAAACAAACAACTTTTTATCCAAGCTGTCCTGATCAACCTCAACTTCGCAGAGAATGTTTTAATGTTATACACTGCGAATAATTTTTTTAACAAACCATTTTTATAAGAATTCAATAGTTTCATTACCTCCTGTAGAATATTTGTCGAAATATTTTCGGACATCCTTTGTAAGTAGTCAAATCAGCGTCACCCGAATTACGGGTGACGCGGCCTGATGAGAACTTTTGCTGTCACCCGAATACGGGTGACGCGGCAGTCAACGTGTTAATCAATCATATATTATAATCGAGGTCGTGCGAAGTTTAAATAAATCCAATCTTGCCATTTAACAATGGCAAGCAATATACATTAGTTCCATTTAGGACTCGATAGTTCTAGCGTTAATAGCACAGCGATAAGTTTCGAACGACTCTTGTCAAACGGTGGTACGCAATAAGTTTTAGCAATTACGCAACAACCGCTCGATCCACCGATCGCGTATGTTTTCATTAAGTTCAGTTAGTCAGTGCTGCGACGCCTTTTCGATGACTATCACCCGAATCACGTCTTCCGCTAGGGATTAACCTTTATCACGCCGGCGAACATTACTCCGATATCTATTAACCGGTTTTTAAAAGCGCGCGTTCCACGTTGTGTCGCTACATTGTGTCGACAAGGAATTGTCATTAAATTCGCGACGAGTATACTCGTTCGCGGCCGAGATCGGACGGCGGTTCATTTTCACGACTATACAATCGACGATGTTTATAACAATTCTGCGCTTTATTCAAGAATTTCGCCGCCACATATTTTTGAAGGTGTTTCCCCACGTAGACTCATTAGTCCTTCTACCGTTCTCGGTGTGACAGCCGTTTATTTCGTTGAATTTGCCGAAAATTAACTAATAAGCCACTAAAATTGTCGCTTGAATAAATCGGGTCACGAAAGACCCGGGAACCGCAGGTCGAGGGTTAACAGACGACTTCGCTGGCGAAAGAAGTCTGCCCGCGCGAACGTGGAACAACTAAAACGGCGGAAACAATTGCGTCGGTTCGACGATCGCTCCGAAAAATCGTCGAGACATTCGAAAATCCGTCACGCGGATGAACCGCAGACGAGGAATTTGCACCGATACCCGTCGCAACGACGGAAAGTCAGCCGCTCCGGTAATTTTACTAACAAAACGCTGCATAATCGTAGGACAATTACGTCCATCAGCCTGCGTCGCGCTTCGTTATCGTCTCCTTGGTCTTTTTTCTATTTTTTACGAGTTTATTTAATCATCACCGGCCATGTTGCGCCGGAATATCCGATGCAGATATTCAGCTGCAAAACAGCAGTCGCAGAATGCAGAATAGCGATTATCGCTTGAAACTGTTTTTTAGCACGGACGCGTACCGCCAGGAAAGTTCGAGACGGCTTGACAAATTGGTAGCCGCCATTCCTGGTCTCGGTGTTCCAATGGCCGGAAACGGTAACTCGTCGTAGGGTTAACCTCCGCCAATGGGGCTCGACGATCAGAGGGGATGGTTCTCGGTCGATTGGCTTCGATAGGGGTGATTCTTGTAGGGGACGGAGTTGTTGATCCACCCTCGACGACAAAATGCCGAAGTGCTGAATTCGTTTCTATTCTAGCTTCTATCTATAGCTTCTATCTATTTATAGCTAGTTTCTATCCATGCGCATTCTATTCTAATTTTCCTTCAGCTTGTAAACAAATATAGACAATTTGGGAAGAGGAAGTACGATTATATAATAATCGTTGACAATCGGCAACTATAAGAAAATATAAGAAAATAATTGTGCCTTTTCTTCGCAAATTGTCCAATTTTGTTTACAAGCTGAAGCAAAATTGGGTAGAATTTACTGTATTGTGCTTCAAAATTGAAAAAACATCCGCCAGACATTATTGGAGCGACCTATAAGGGTGGCAGCGACTCAGTGAGTAATTAAATAAAAATGAGAGCGGCAAAAGAGTCGAAATTGCTGTAATTATTTACGTATACTTATTTTTCTACGACTTGATATGCGAAATAAAAATTTTGTAACACCAAACTTTAATACTAAACCCGTCGAGCCGGTCGAAGCACAAACGTTTTCACATTAATCATTTTAGAGTTATTGAAATTCTAAAGACTCCTTCATAGAATATGATTGATTAAATTCCTTCGTTCAAGCGTACATTATAATAAATAGTCTGTGCATTTGTAGCAAAAGTGGATAAACGAAATATCGAGCATTGTAGACATCGGAAGAATCTCAAAATACTCTCATTCTATTATTCTTATACTTCACTGAAAGAAGAAATACTATTTTGTCTACCTTCTGTTCTTTAAAACGAATAAGAACAATTCTTATTTTGCGTAAAGATCCGCATTGTGATAATAAGAATGACGAAAGGGCCAAATAAATAATCTTCTCATCGTTTTAAAGCGACACACAATACAGTAATGTCTCCCTAACTGACGCTCAGATTGCGCACAAAAATGGACAATTTGAGAAGAGGAGATACGATTATTAGCTATGCAGCTCGTTTTTATAATTCTTAACAATTCGTAACTATGAAAACGAAGCGCAAGGCTCGAATAATCGTATCTCCTCTTCCCGAATCGTCCATTTTTTTTGGACAATCTGAGCGTCAATTAGAGAGACATGACTGTAGTTATTCTTTGGATCCGGTAGGTTTAGAGTGTTAAGAATCGTTCGCAACCTGTTTGCAAATGAATTTCCAATTATCCAAGAAAAGCGGTCCGTAGGAACGGTAGCAATTTCTGCTCGCTTGTCAGCGAGAATATTTTTGAAAGGTTGAAGGAGCAAGCATTTCGGCGATAATTGAATTGCGGAAGGGTGCGTCGAATGAGTTTGCGAACCTCTGACACGATCGAAGGGGCGGTATAAGGGCGGAAAGGGGTTGGAACGGCGTCGGTGACGGTGGCGGTGGCAGCGGCAGCAGGTTCGGCCGGCAACAACGAGCATGTTGATTGCGAAAAAGAAGGAACGCGCACCGTTCTCTCAATAACGCGCGCCGAGAAACCCATAAATAACCGGTGGTCGGAGTTTTACGCGTGCGTATACACGATAGACCGCGGAACCCGGTGATTGGTCGACCCGGTAGAGCCTGCTAATTGTGTTTTATTAGCGTTCTCTTTCCCCTCGCCGGCGGACGGACGCGCAGTCTTCGCTAACTAACCTCCGCCCATGTACTAACTATAAACGACATTGTTATTAAGGGTCCTTACACTGTATCTAAGAACCCACACAGCTGCTCGCGTGCGTACAAGCGAGGCCTCTGCCCGTTCGCCGGACCTAACTCGCTACCTCTTCTCGTTAAGGGCTGTTAAGGAGCCGGCCGTCGAGGATCTAACGCTCTTGCAGGGACCTCCGGGCCAAACCGTGCACGCACGGTTCCCTGCGAGCTCTGTCTTCGTGGTCTTACTCGGTCTCGGTTGGTCTCTGTTCAACGGTGTCTCCTTCGTCTCGGTCGGTTCGGGTCGCTAGCTTTACGGTGCATCGAAACTGGAGCAGAGAAACGCACCCTCTGTGACCTAAAAGGGTGGCAAGATCCTCGGGACGACCGATGAACTATTTTTCACTCCTTAACCGTTCGAGCCCCAGCGGTTATTCGGAAAACACGGTCGAAAAGTGCCGAACAGCGTGATAGCGCTTGCCTTAATTGATTGCGAAGGGAACCAAGCGGCGCGACAGCGCTCGTCAAGATTGACATATGTATATGTACGCGCGTCGCTAAAGTTTGACGCGAGACGAAATCTGAACAGCGCGATCGCGCTGCTTGGGACTCAAACGGTTAAATCCTTTAATTCAAAAATCAATGCACATTTGGGTTGCAACATGCGCATTTAATCTATCAGAAGACACCTTGTTTTCACCGCTCTGAGGCTTGATCTTTTAACCCCTTGCTGCACTTTAACGAGACAGACTCGTGGTGGAGACTTTTAGTAACGCGCTGTTAGATATAAATGTTGTGTTCCGTTTCTTTAAATAAGGAATCAAATGTGTCACCAATATTTAAGCATTCGAGTAGATATAAATACAGAATAAATAATATGTTTCTTTTTCTTCTAAGAAACTATTGCGATGGAAAAAGTTCTGATCACAGGACAGACGCTCAGATTGTCCATAAAAATGGTCAAATTGGGAAGAGGAGATACGATTATTCAAGCCTTGCAGTTTGTTTTTATAGTTACGAATTGTCAACAATTATAAAAATGAGCCGCAAGGCTCGAATAATCGTATCTCCTCTTCTCAAATTGTCCATTTCTGTGGATAATCTCGGCGTCGATTAGAGAGACATTACTGTAATTCCAAAGAAAATGGCACGTGAGGTATAATAATGGCGCTAAGAATAGCATATTTATTCTTCAAGAATGCGATAAGACCTCGGGTCAGCTGCCACGTTTAATCATCGACCCGTCAGAACTTTCCCGATCGTAATAATTTCTTCGAAGAGAAAGAAAATTCCTATTTATCGTGTACCCGCGTTCGCTCGACTGCTCGAATATCGCTGACGGGAGAACAGAATTTGACTCCGACTCCGAAAAACAGAATCAATTTCATATTCAACAGGTTAATTCTAGAACTATCCGTCGCTCGTCGGACTCGTCAAGGTACGGCGATTTTATCGGTAAAACTTTCATTATCCGTGCGTTTATTATCCTAGACACCGAATACGAATCAAAATGGATCGCATCGTTTAAGCAGAATAAGACGAACGCGCGTCGTTTCGCATTTCTTTGTTCTTTTTCTGTTTTACTCGAGGTCAATGTTATAGCATTCTAATGAAAAGCGTCGCGCCGGTTAAAGTTTCGCGGCTATCCAAGTGCGCTATCTCGCTAACAAGTTTATCGCGCAAGCACTCGATCCCCTTATTAAGTCGGAAACGAATTCCCGGAATGCGTTCACAGGTTTGCACCTTGCCTACCGGTTTCCATCCGCGAGGGTTGTTAATTGTCGTCGTCCACGAGGCGAGCGAACGATCCCCGCGGCCGGCTATGAAAGGATCGTCGGATCCCGATTCGCCGATCCGACCCGTTTTCTCCGGTCGCCGGAAAGGCCAGCCGTTTACAATATTACGGAGCGGACGCGGGCCGCACGAAGGGGTTAATCGAACGAGTTGTATCCGCGCGAACCCGGTCCCGGGATCTATTCACCGGCCGAGCCCCGCGGCCCATTAAAGCGCATTACTCGGCTAATGCTCGATTGTAAAATAGAACGAGCCACAGGCCGCGCGGAGCGATCGGCCGAGGATCGGGGGCCGAGTTATCTATCGTCGAGGATCGATCTTCGAACAGGTCGTTTCGATAGATGGCCGAACGAGAGCGTGGAGGAGACCGTGTTGGGTCCCGTGCAATATAGAAACAGTGCTCGGTCGGCTAACGAGCCACGATTCTCGTGGGAGCGAAAACGCGCGCGGCGGCTTGGCCGGAACGATCGTCGCGACGACGGCTACAAAACGGCGGGGTGGGAAAACGCGAGCCAATTCGAGCGAATCCGACGAAACACGAGCCGCGGAACGAACCGAAACGGTTACCGCGTATTCTTGCGTGACGCGTTATTAGCCGATTGGCTCATTAATCGCTCCGTCGGCCCGAGACAGCCGAACCCTCTGCACCCGCCCCCGCGACACCCCTCCAACAGCCGTTCCGATACCGAGTAATTGCTAATCGCTAATTGCGAGCTGAAACACTCCATCCAATTAACCCTCCCACGAGCAAGAACCGCCGCCTATGATCCCTGTCCGCGGCACCGCGTTTCCATCCCCCTCCGTTCCGTCCCCTATCCACGGCCCTTTGCACCCCGACCATGGTGAATCGACACCACTTTCCCACCCGAGATCGGTCTACCGGAAAATTTTCCAGAGAAACGAAAGCTTCGAATGGTTCTCTTTGATTACGTAACGTGTAATTACACGCGGCGCCATTTTTCCAAGGGGGTTGCCCCGTTGCTCGCGCGGGTAGGTAACAGTTTCGTTTCGGGTGAGAAACGTAACTGTTCCGTTTCTCACTTCGGTGTCTCTCCGATCTCTCTTTCCCCGCGTTCGCCTGTTCTCTGTAACCGGGCATCGGGCGGTAATAAGCTCGAAGAGTAATTCCGTGCGGAATTCGCGTTTCGCGTTATCGGGCACGGCGAATTCGTTCTCGAATATGGCATTGTTAATTACGAATTCGTTATTGGCTCGTAGATACCGACAAATTGATTGGCAACACTTATTGCGACCCGGTGTATTCGTTATCGGGCTGGGCGGTTTTATGAACCGACGACAGGTGTTAAATGTGCAGAATAACTGTGCTAACGAACGTGGACATTTATCGCGTGGAGCCTAGGTAGCGGAGAGGAAACATAATATTTACAAAAGGCGATTCCGCTAGACTTCGGCGCCACGGTATCGCCGTTGTCGTCTGTCATATTTACCGATTGAAGAAGGAATTTCTTAACCCTTAGTGCTCCGTTGGCTCCGCTATGGAGACATCCGACATTCGCTCTGTAAATCCGAAGGCTCTGCTGCGGAGCACAATGTTTTTGTTGGAAATACGCCCTAATATACATGTGAGCAATGCCTGCAGGTTGTGTGATCGAGCGTGGTTTGTGTTGCGACTGTTTTTTCACTTCCGTGCGAGCTTCGCATCAAGTAGAACCGTGAGAGCGAGTGTGCTTATAACTTTTCTATTATATTATATATATATATATATATATAATATAAATATATATTAAATAAATATATCCCTCGTGTTCTTTGACGCGATTTATTATAAAATTAGCATCGCGAATCGTCCGTTGAATTCTGTTTGGATGCGGAATTATTGAAACAAAAATATATATAATATATTTAATATATTTATTAAATATATATATTATATATATATATATATATATATATATATATATATATATATATATACCTTTTATATTCAAGACTATTGTAAAACCTATATAGAAATAAATAATCTCAACAGTTTTTAGCATGATTACACTGAAGATGCTATGTTTTTGTCGACGTTGGCGATTGTTTTTTTTAGCGAGAACGTGCTTAACGTGTGTACCACTTGCCCACTTTTATACTTAGCAACATAAAGTGAATAAAATCGAACGCTTTCACAAGGCTCGTATAATCTCTTCCGCTCGAAATAAGGCTTCCCTTATCTCGGGCGCTTTGCTCCAAAAATGTGCCAGAGTTGCTGATCGTGATATTTTTCAGAAAAGCGCTGTTCAACTTTATTTTAGAACGTCCGAAGAATGTTTACTAATTTTTAATTCAATTTAATTATTAATCGAGCCGATTCCAGTGAAGATTAACGATAAAAAAATTCCGGCAAACTCGCGCAAAAGATATTTTTGTTTCAATAATTCCGCATCCAAACAGAATTCAACGGACGATTCGCGATGCTAATTTTATAATAAATCGCGTCAAAGAACACGAGGGATATATTTATTTAAGAATTGTGGAGAATATCATTCATAGGAAATTTACCCATTTCGATGGGGATGCATTCGCTGCTTGGAAATTTCGGTCACAATTCGCACGATGTCGATGCACCGACCTCGTACAATGTTAAGTACACACATACCATTACGATTAAAACATTTTTTGCTCATTTTTATACATAGCAACATGAAATGAATAAAATCAAACGCTTTCGCAAGGACGTGTAATCTTTTCCGCTCGAAATAAGACTTCCTTTATCTCAGGCGCTTTGCTCGAAAAATGTGCCGGAGTTGCTGGTAGGTAGTACTCGAGAAACACGTGGGGCGCTAAGGGTTAATTCTTATAGTACTGCGTTTTCCACGAGAATTCTTCGATCGCGGTTCAATTCGAAAGAAACAAGTCGCGCCGCGTTGCGTACAGTGTTTGCTGCGAAAAATGATCAAACGCGCTTTGATCCGGAAAGAAAATTACGTAATTAGTACGGCAGTAGTTTCGCGCAACAAATTATCAATGGCGCTTTAATTCGGAAGAGACGAGTGACATATTCAGTAATTGTACGTAAATGTAAAATTAGAAATTGTACTTCGATTTAAAAAAAAAAGAAGAAACAAACGATAAAATTAGTACGGAGAATTTCCGGCAAGAAATGTTCAATTGGAAATTTCAGTTGAAAAGAAACAGCGCGCATTCGGCGATCCTCGTAAATCCTACCACCGAGTCTAACACGGCGTTATAGATTATAGCGGATAGGGTTGAGGCCTCGGCCGGATAAGTGTGTTCCCGAGCCCCTGTTACGGCTCATCCGATTCACGTCACCTGTTAACTCGGTCGGCCAGGGCTAATCGTCGCTGGAACACCGGCGTCATGTGTCGTACGGTAAACGATGCTTCCCTCTTTCACCGTTCCCTCGTTATTCGCTCCCCCCTCCATCCCCCGTCGGCTCGCCCTAATGAAATTTCTCCTCCGGAGCGAACGCCAACGTAAACAGCCCCGTGCGCGGGCACACCGGTACGAGCACACCGAACCAGAAGAGAGAAAGATAAAGAGAAAGAGAGGGACAAAGAGAGCGAGAGAGAGAGAGAGAGAGAGAGAGAGAGAAAGGGAGGGAGAGAAAAGGAGAGAGAGGAGGAAGGGGACAGGTACCCCTTTCGATCAATTAGGGCTAATAAATGGCGTCCACGGTGGGGTCGTCTATGGCGATGGAGCGAGCCAACGGGGAACAGGGGAAATATTATTCGAGCCGGCCGTCAGGTCTGTGGGTTTATGCTATTAAAAATGTAAATATCTGCCGGCGGCTCGTTATCGGATGTAAATATGGCGGCGGGCCGAAACCAGACGGGGAGGGGTGGATTTCCAGCTCCTTTGTTTCGTTATTTATTGGAATGTGGGCCACGGCTCCAGGAAACCCACGCTTCCACTCTGACCAGCGACCGGGAACCGTACCCTTCTCGATCCGTGCTCGATCTCGGGCTCGACCCCACCGCCCGATCGCGAGATCGTCCCTTTTCTCGCGAATACTTAATTACTGTCAAACACTCTTCCCGCTTTCCTCCCTCATTTCTTCGCTTTAAAGATTCGCGACCGCGCAAACGACGCTGATTGGCTCCAATTCCATCCTCGTTAGCAATTCTTCTTGCGTTCTCTTTTCTGTTGCTTCTGCTGGAAATTTTACGAATTCTTTCACGGATTCTTCTGGACATTTCGCGAATTCTTTCACGAATTCTTCTGGACATTTCGCGAATTCTTTCACGAGTTCTTCTGGAAATTTTACGAATTCTTCTAAATTTTATTGTCGCTCTTGATTGGTAGCAGCTATCGATTGAAATTATCAAATCATAATTTTCTCACTATGTTTAGGGCATGCATTTGATTCGCGTCGATTGGACCAGAAGAATGTGATCTTTTTCCATCAATGATTTACTTACTTCGATATTTATGCGTCGTAGAACAACGAATTTAACTGTGATTACTATTCTACTTCACTTCTGTTATTCGTTCGAAGGTAATACAGTAATGTCTCCGTAATTGTCGCCGAAATTGTGCACTAAAATAGACAATTTGGGAAGAAGAGACGCGATTATTCGAGCCTTGCGACTCGTTTTTTATAATTATCGATTGTCGATATAACTATAATCTAAACTAGTATCTCCTCTTCCCAAATTGTCCATCTTTGTGGACAATGTGAGCGTCGATTAGGGAGACATTACTGTATATACGTACAAATTTAGATATAGTTTAACGATCAGCGTAGCCGTTACTGCATTCATCGTTTCCCTAGACGGTTCACAAATCGGACGGAATCGCGTCTCCTCCAAGAATATTCGAACGTATGGAAATCTACGGTTCCACGATTAATTCTAAAAATAATTATTCCTGCGTCAACGTTCGACGACAATACATATACATACATCGACGATCTACAGCTCCGCGGTAAACTCGGGAGCTGTCCGGTTTACGATCTTCCCGGGCAGACCATAAGTCAGGAACGGCTCGAAGGAAAAGCCGATTCGAGCCGAGGCGCCACGTTCTCCGAATTAACGCGTGTCCCGTAACAAAAATCGTAAAATTCCGTGAGAACCACGGGCCCCGACGCGTCTATATTAATTTATCGTTCCATAAATAAAGTGTTTATTCGGCCGGATTGATTTACGGCATCCACATTAATTAACTTCTAATTGGCGGTCTGCTCGACGCACACGTGTCTCTGCTCTCCGCTGTTCGATCCGGCCGTACCCTGTTCATTTCATTTCGTTTCGTTCCGTCTCGTTTCGTTTTCCCTCTCTTTTTCTTTCTCTATCCGGGATGTCGATGGTTTCTGCGAGCGGAGCGCAAACGTTAACGAGCCGAACATTCTACTTATGATATTTACTCGGGTCCGCCCTGGGTCCCGTTTTATTGAGTCATATATCAAATCTCGGAACCTAAAGAACCGAGCAGAGGAGGGAAAGGACGAGCGCCGGCGTCTCAGCTCGCTCTCTTTCCCCGGGTATATTTACGCATCGGAACACGTTGGCTGCTCGTCAGCCCCGATTGTCAGTCCCTCGGGGGCTGCGGACCGTTCCTGGCATATAAATCCTGTCAATCCTGCGGAACCTCCCTTTTTAACGGAGGCCGATTGTCGCGGCTCACGCAGCCGGTATTTATAACGGCGACGGAATTGTTTTATCGGGCTAATGAATGCGAAACGGCTTGCCTCGGAGACCACACGAAATTACTTGGACCAACGCGACTCGGGCCCAAAGCTTGCCACAGGGTGACACAACTTGAACACATTGAAACACTGCCTCTTAACTCATCCGCTTCATTATATAGACCCGTGTTCTCCGTTGCAGCAGCTTCGCCGAGAGTAGCTCCGGAGCGGGTTGTTCGTTTGCGCTGTATTTTTTAGCTTTGATAAAGCGATATATTTAACACACCTTAGAATATGCTCTTTAGATTATTGTTGAATATATCGATATATTAATATTGTGTTTCAAGGTTCCACCGGCGAAACAAGAGAGAGAGAGAGAGAGAGAGAGTGCTCGAAGCCAAATAACTTTAGCCTGATGATAGGTCGCGTGACAATGTACACGATCTCTGTGTACATTAAGTACTATGTATTTTTGTGTCCGTAGATTGATCCACAGATCCACGGTCAGTCCGATACAACAGTTTAAAACGAAAGAAAAGAATTACGTTTTATTCGTAGTATCGCTTTCAGCAATTTTCGAAGATCTAGTCTCTTTCTCGACTTAATAGCCCCTGTAATTTATTCTATATTTGATTGGAGCTTCTTCGTTCCTGATAATCTTCTACACCACAAAGAATATTAATATTTATTCGATGCATTTATCTCTTGATCTGATGGTGTTTCCACAATGATCGATTGCGGACCCACGAGGATACCGGCGTTTAAAATACACACTCATTCAGATTATGTACACCGCGCGTTATAATTAATCTCGCGGGATAATGGCTTTGCTCAAACAGAGTTTCATTTCGATTTAAAAAGAAGGAACGGAATCTGTTCGATTAAAACTTTTAATATTGGGCCTGGGAAAAAGTTCGTGGCGTTTTGTTAGTAAAATTCAACTGGATTTCTTATATTGTGAAAATGAATTTATTTAAACCAAGTATGCTCCATTATTATCGACAATGTTTCGCCATTTTTCGGGTAGAATCATGATGCCATCGGTGAAGAACTTCTGTGGTTTCTGGTTTAAAAACTGAATCAAGTGGTTTTCACAGGCTTTTTTGAAGCCAGTTTAATTCCATTGAGAGAGTTCTGCAGAGATCGAAACAAGTGATAGTCATTATACTGTGGGTGCATTAAAATTTCCCAACCAAACTCTCGCAATTTTTTACGGATCGTCAAAGAAATGTGTGGTCGGGCGTTGTCGCGATGGAAGACAACACCTTTCCTATTATGCAATTCGGGCCGTTTTTTTTTTCAATTGCGTGGCGTAATCTCTCCAGTTGTTCACAGTAGAGTGGAGAATTAATCGTCCGACCAACTGGAAGTATCTCATGGTGGGCGATTCCCTTCCAGTCCCACCACATACACAGCATCACCTTTTTTAGCGTGAATCCTGGTTTCGCGAACGCTTGTGACGGTTCATCATCTTTTGTCCACGATCTTTGGCACTTCCGATTGTCGTACGTGATCCATTTTTCATCACCGGTTATGACACATTTCAGAAATGACTCGATTTCATTACGTTTCAGCAGCGCGTCGCAGATGTTGATTCGATTCATCATGTTTTCCGCGCTCAACTCACGAGGAACCCAAACATCCAGCTTCTGTTCGTATCCAGCTTTCTGTAAATGGTTCAAAACAGTTTTGTGGTCAATGCCTAGTTCCATACCAATATCGACACTGCTAATATGCTTATCTTGCTGGACTTTTTCAACAGTTTCATTAGCTTTTTCGGTAACTGGACGACCAGAGCGTGACTCGTCTTTCACATCAAATTTACCAGAACGAAAGCGAGCGAACCATTTCCGCGCAGCTGATTTTGATAATGTACCTTCACCATGCACATCACAAATTTTTTCACAAGCCTGCGCGACGTTCTTCCCTTTGTCGTAATAATATTGTAAAATATAGCAAAATTTCTCATCATTTCTCTCCACTTTCAAACGCCAACAACTTTCCAAGTACTGCGCCACCACGATGTTTATACGCTCAAAATTACGTTCAATGTGTTACCTTTAAATGAAGCGTTTAGTGGTATCGATGCAATAATTTGTTCTTCAATTGTATTAACAATTGACGACATCTATCGGGAAAACGCTACGAACTTTTTCCCAGACCCAATATATAATCTTCGGGACGACGCGTGTTGCAGGGGTTAAACGAACGTCGACGACCTTGGAACGCGAAAAGCGTTCTTCGATTATCACGGTGTGTGGCACGCCGTTTCCCGACGCTTTTCTTTATCGTCAATAATGAGCATGCTCGGTGTGCGAGCGTAGGCTCGGGACACCGGTCTAACCTGGCGCGACGAAACATTATTACGAGTAGCAGTATTATCGTTATCAGATCGCGTCCTAGGCCGGGATTGTTTAGATGATCGGCAGGTGCGTGGTATAACGACCGGTAAAATTATACCGGTAATTACGGTCGTCTTGGAAATATGCGGCTCCCGGGAGATCCCTCGGAAAAAGATCCCTCGCCTCGATTGTCGCGGAAAGTGTCGTTTCCGAAATGCGACATTACCGCCGTGATTAGCTTACCACTTTATTACGGTTATAACAATTAAGCCGCGGTGTTTTCTCACGCACCAGATCATCCCCGGGGCATTACCGCGTCCCATAGAACCCTGATCGTTGTTAATCTTCAACAGTCGATTACATATTTTTATCGCAGCGTCGCGTTGCAGCTGGAAACTCGGCGCGGACAGTTTTCTGCGTCGATCGCGCAACGAATGAAAAACGAATAAAAATGTCTCTGCTTCTTCGATCATCCTGATAAAATCAATGTTGCAAATTCGATAGATTTTGTACAATTTTTATTCGCCTTTACGCGCGGAAAGTGCTGTCGCCGAATACAAGACTCCGTTTGATTCAGCTCTGTCGAAATCTTTTCGTAGAAACAGAGGATTGCGCAAGCACTGGCGATCTATTTATGATACCGAAACAACGGAATTGTTTTTTTCAGAATTACAATCCTTAACGCGAAATCTACCGAGCACTGAAAGCGGCTAACACGTGTCGCTTTACAAGAATGACAAGGCTGAATTTACTTAGATCTTCGGTTATTTTTGCTATGACGTAAGCTCGAATGAAAAAACTTCGAAGAAGTTTCTTGCGAAAGAGTCTTCATAATTTGAACAGTTTGAAGATAAAAAAATTGGAGACTGGTCGTTTCACCGGCATGACGGATTCAGCGTCGAAGATCTTCGTCCGCTGTCGTCGCGAAATCGTATGAATAAATCGTCGAATAAAACTGCTCACGATGTTTATCGTTTACCAAGATTGTCGGGGGATGGGCCGCGAACGTTTTCGAGTTGGTCGACGCTTATCGTGGCCCACGATTCGAGGCTGAGCACGTTGAAGAGTCCGAGAGGCAAATCGCGACCTCCCCTCGCGGTTCCTCTCTTCGATCTTCCTCCGTCCGGTTCGCATTCTCCGCTCGGCCCCGGGACGGTCGCCGCGGCTGAAATTTTTATCTCGCCTCGTGAAAGAAGTTTTTAATGGTCGTGCTTCGCGGGCCACGGTGCCGCGCCGGTGCCGGTGCCGGTGCCGAGCCGATCCGAGACCGTATTCTCCCGAGCGAGGATGACTTCTTCGACGACGACGACGACGACGACGACGACCGGTCTACCCATTAGACTCGCTTTACCGCGTAGATAAATTGAACTAAAGAAATGCCCTAATTTATGGTCCTGAAAACGTAAGTGGTCGTTACCGCGATCTCGATAACTCCGCTACAACGTCGCTGACACATGTTGTCCGAGTGCTCGGTTAATTCATGTGCCGCGTATCTGATCGCGCATGAAACGCTCCTGCCATCCTCGAACGCTCTCGTAGTTTCGCAACGTGGGCGCACCGGAGATCTAGAAGCCTGCGACCTCTCGGCATCTAGCGATCCCGTCTTCCTTGCTTCCGATCCGAGTTAACGGCAAGCAAGAATCACCCGGACTTTGGGCAGCAGAGCCGGTTACTGTGACCGACTATTACTGTTACTGACCAATCGCAGTGCCTTTCTTTTCCTGCATAATTATCCTCATATTTGTCGAGTAACACGTGTTCAATATTTTTGTTGTCTTATTTTGTTGACTTTCGAACAGAAAAATTTCATGTGTCCTATTCGATAAAATTAACCCATAGCGCTCCGCGCGTTTCTCGAGAGAAACTGTGAGATTCGCAACATTGCGAGAGCTTGTTTACGTAATGCTAATTTACGATTACAGTAATGTCTTGCTTATTGACGCTGAGATTGCGCACAAAAATAGTCAATTTGGGAAGAGGAGATACGATTATTCGAGCCTTGCGGCTCGTTTTTATAGTTGTTGACAATCGATAACCATAAACAGCTAGTCACAAGGCTCGAACAATCGATACGATTGTTCCAAAATTGTCCATTTTTGTGTGTCCACGAAAAGATGTGCCAGAGTTTCTGGTAGATAGTACAGTAATATATCTCTAATTGACGCTCAGATTAGAGCGTTATTAGAGGTTACTATCTACCAGCAATTCTGGCACATTTTTGGAGCGGTGCGCCTGAGATAAAGGAAGTCTTATTTTGAGCGGCAAAGATTACACGTCCTTGTGAATGCATTTGATTTTATTTATTTTATAAATATACATTTTCCTTTTGTAAATAAAAGATAAATTTTAAATTTTGTAATTTACCATGGTGCGATATCTTTGGTAACAATCTCCCATGTGCATTCTGGGTTTACTTGGACAAGTGTCACAGTATTCGCTTTGCCAAATAGAGTTACTAGATATTTCTTTCAAGTTTAGAACATTTTCTGCGTAATCGTTGGTTTCCTTTATAATTTCATTTACCGATTCGTCCGTGAAAAATAATTTAAAATATTGTATCGGCTGTTCAATGTTTGTAGGAACTTGTGGTCCAACGACCTGTGGCAATACACTAAAAGGTATTCTATCTGGAATATGTAATTCTTCCGTAACATCACGCCATTCATCCAAGTCTTGTAACGAATCTTCGTTTTCACTTCCAATAATTCTCATTCTTCGTCTCTTTGGTAGTATAATTTCGCTACTACTACTCGAAGCGTCAGAATCATAATCAACATTGTCTTCCACAATATCTTTTAACTCTTGAAAATCAAATACGTCTTCGGTATCATTCGGCTCTAAATTCTCATCGTAATATCTATTTTTCTTCATGTTGCTAACCATAGAAAAGGTCGAAAAATGGTTTAATCGTAATGGTACAGACTTAGCACGTTTCAACTACAGCTAACAATTGCTAACGCCGACGATAACGTATGTTAAAAACATTTGGCTCCGCAGCGGAGCCTTCGGAGTTACGGAACAAATGATAAATGTCTCCGTAGCGGAGCCTTCGGAACGCTAAAGGTTAATTATGATCGAAAGAAAACCGAACGCACAGCAACTATGCGAGTTCTTTAGCTTCGTTCGCGCGTTCGATCTTTGCAGATACAAACTGTCTAGTTGAAGGTACAGTAAATTCTCTCCAATTATCACTCAACATGTAAGCACAAGTGGAAATTTTGGGAAGGGTCACGAAAAAATCAAAATCAAAAATCAAAATAAAACCGGGCCGCGAGGCTCGAATAATCGTGTCTCCGCTTCCGAAATTGTTCATTTTTGTTTACACGTTGGGTGTCAATTAGAGAGAATTGACTGTACTTCAGCAAATTTTTACAGAATTTGTTACGCGATGAGAAAATTGTTGCCCACGTCTGAAGGGGGCTAAGAATTCTTCTTAACACGCTATGCGCGGGTCAGGTATTAATACCTTTCTAAAAAATGTAATTGCTTTTTAATTTCGTTACATATCTGAAAGAATTCTTCAGTGAAATCCTAAAAACCTTCGTTATATGCTTCCTAACAAAATCTTATCGCCAGCTTTGCAAATATTAAATGTTCTCTAAAACGTGAATTTTTTCAAACTTCACTGGTTTTCTCCAGCTAGAGGTGCAAAAAAAGCACGATCTGAGACCCGCACGAAATGTCTTAATTATTCTATCCTCTCCGCTTCGAAATCAGTGGGTGCTATCAAAGCGAGAGGCAAAGGGGAACGAAAAGACTTTGAAAGGGCGGTGGTGCGAGGCGAACCGATTGAGAAACGATCCTCTAAAATCTCGAACGTTCGTGTCTAAATAAGTCCTCGTCCATTTGGGACGGCCCCGAGGCTGGTTGCCAGGTTAATAGAGATTTCCATCGGATTCGTGGCGTCACAGGTTCTTTTTTTCCGGCCGAGTCCGATTCGATTTGTCCCCTAATCGGGGCCACAATGGTGGCGGCGTGGCGCGGCTTGCACAGGTGTTCGCCGGCCGTGGAGTCATCGTAGCAAGACGCCGAGACGTTTTATCGAGTATCTCCTCCGGTTCTGGCGATCGTTGTGCCGATCTCTCGCTCCCGGCCGACGCTAACTGTTCTTTGTCGCCGGTCGTCACCGTGCTCGTCATTAGTTCCGCGCCACGAACGAGGCGCTCGCCGCGCCGGACCTTTCCACGGGGAACGTTCTCCGAAGCGCGAGAGAAAAGGCGAATGGCTGACCCGCAGTGGAAGAACGAACGAGAATGAACAGTTCGGCTCGAACGAGCCCGAGCGTTCTCCCGGGAATGAAATTACCTTGTGACAGCCGGCCACGAGTTTTCCGGTGGACGATTTTTCCGTGGCCGCAGCCGCGTCTCGCTCCGCCGGCTCTTTATCGAATTAAGATCTCACGACTGTCCTCCTACTACGGCGATGTCTCCCTTACTGACGCTCAGATTGTCCACAAAAGTGGACAATTTGGGAAGAGGAGATACGATTATTCGAGCCTTGCGGTTTGTTGTTTTTATAGTTACGAATTGACAACAATTATAAAAACGAGCCGCGAGGCTCGAATAATTGTATCTCCTCTTCCAAAATTGTCCATTTTTGTGGACAATCTGAGCGTCGATTAGGGAGACGTTACTGTACTTCTCGGAGGTGCAACCGAGGGACATGAAGCCGCCGATTTTTCAGAATTTTTCGTGAGAAAATCGTTTAGATTCCAAGTTCTCGGTTCCAGGATGCAAATGTTCCGCATTTTTCTTACAACTTTTCAACAGATCGTTTTTCGGCCTATGTTTATACGACAATTTCTTCTTATCTTCGCTCGTAGAATACACTGATACCAGCCAATAAACCTAGGACACCCTGTATAAGAACAGTCCAAGTTGAGCATGCAAGTAGGGGCTCCGCGGTGAACGAACTTTGTGAATTTTTTAAATGGGAATCACTCGTTGCATGGACCAGGACAGTCTTGGGATGTGAAAAGGCAATCTTCAGGAGCAACAAGATATTTTCTCTCAGCACAATTTTTCTTGTTGTCCATCGAATAATTTACAACTTTGTCGAGCTTCTCGACGACGTCGGTGTACGCTTAAGAAACGAAAATTAAGGAACGTGTTACACGGTTGCGTATTCTTCGGTACGGTAAATCTCCTCCGCATAGGATGCAAATTTGTCTTGTTAACGAAAATATTAATTTCATTCTTGCAATAATCAGAAAACGAATATCTTTACCGCACGATAGGACGCTGTAAACGGAAAGAACGATAGAAGACTTGGAAACACGATTCTCGAAACGCGATGAATAACCGAATGAGTTTTGCCCGAAATCGAACGGTCTCGAAGTAAGGTAGTAAAAGAAACGGCCGGTATCTTCTCTGTTTCGGTGAAATCCGGTGAAAGTTAAAGGACACGGCTCCGAGAGCCAGTTCTCGGTGGAGATGCGAAAAGAAGTGCTTCGAAGCTTCTGGACTAGAATGACCCGTTAAGCGAGACCGTTTCCGTCCGAGCGATTCGAAGGAGCGAATGATTCCATTCCGAGAATCCATTAGGAAACACGAGTTTAACACGATCGTCGATCTGGAAGCGCAGCGGGCCGAGCCACGGGATAGGATGCCGGGAATACCGATCGCTCGTCGGTGGCAGGACAAGCATTCCTGGCGACGGTGGCCAGCGAGCAAAGTGTTTTCCGTAAATTCGGTTAAGATAGGACGGCCCACCACGAAGTCGTCCCGCTATTCCAGCTCCCGATAACAGGTCGCCTTCTTCTCCTAAACCGTCGCTCCCCGTTTCTAGCAACCTCGGCTCCTCCGAGGCGTGTCGCTTCTGTCACCGAACCCCCCTTTTCTCTTAGCCGGAATCGCGAGCAAACCGTTAAGGAATCGTCGGCACCGCCATCTTCTCCTTCTTCGACTCCGACTGCAAAATTCGCCAAATCGGAAATTACTCTGCGACCAAATTTCGTGTGCGCGTCTATATGACGTCTTCGAGAATTCGTTGGAATTTTATTGGGTCTTGTAAGACCCGAGCGAGTTAAAGAATCGATCACTGTAATCTTTAAATCCACAGTTTTCTAAGATTTTCGGATGATCGAGGTACGGATGTTTATTTTCGATTTTTCTATATTATTAATAATATTTGTGTTATTTACGAGTTGCAACAACCTGTTGTCAAGTAGAAAATTCTTTCCTTCTTTAAGTTTTAGTAACTTGAAAATAATGTGATGATTAGATTATGGATCTTTAGGCAATATAAAAATTGCCTTTATCATTTACATGATGCTGCACCTACATACACATTTATTTCTTTTGTGAATTATGTTAATACGTTGACTGCAGTACAATAATATTTTCGAATTGTTTAAATGTTTCTGCTGTTTTGCATTTCATCGACTGATTTTTGTCATAAGTGTACAAAATAATTTATACAGATTAATAATGACACTCTTGAATTCTCTTAATCTGTCTGTTGTTTTCAATTTGTCCAATTCATCTTTTTTATAAATCCATAAAATCCGAGGCTGTCTTTCAAGAAAATTTTATAGTATTAAATTTTATAGTCTTTTTATAGTATTCAGAATATTAGTATTATTAGATTAGAATTATTAGATTGTATATATAATCTACTTATATATATATATATATATATATATATATATATATATATATATATATATATATATTCTTCTTAGATATATAATATATATAATATAGATTATATATATAATCTAATTCTCCGAGAAATATATTCTTAATACTATAAAAAGACTATAAAATTTAATACTATAAAATTTTCTTGAAAGACAGCCTCGGATTTTATGCATTTATAAAAAAAATATGAATTTGGCAAATTTAAAACAATAGACACATTAAGAGAATTCAAGAATGTCATTACTAAATATATTTAATACTTACTTACTTTATATAACTTATATATATATATATTCTTTTGTTACATTCATAATCAAATTATATGTTTGCGACTTCCGATATAAAACGTGCAGCCCCGATGTCGTCGATGTATCGACGTTAACTCGAAGACTTAAAGCTAAACAAAATAACGATAGGCAATTCGGATGACTTCGTCACCAATCCACCGATCATTTCTCTTGCAACTCCTCGTCAAAAGACCCCAATGAAAAACCGTCCAGACTCCTGTTTTTACGGGGATCGTTGACGTCCCTAATCATCGACGCGAGTCGAACAGGAAGAAAGCACCCTCGACTTTAATTTCGAAATGACGAGGTGTGCGGCAACTTCACCAATAACTTGTCCGATCGTTGGACCGAAAATTCCCCGGCGATCACCTGCGGACCCGCATCGGGCATTCGAGGAGTCACGTGGAAGCCATTAGGTGCCGCGTTCCTGATCGGTTAAGAGCAGCCACCCTTTCCCTCCTTCGCTCTCGCCCGTTTTTTCGTCCTTGTTCCGCCCTTTTCCCGGCGCGGCGAGGTATTCTCCGCTATCTCGTGGACGGGTGCACGCACCAGCAATGAAGAGGCACTTATGATTAGGCCACTCGAAGGTCCACTTACGCGCGACGGTCCACTAGAAGTTGGCGCTGCTCGTAAATCCGGCCGAACTCGAGCATTTCCACGGCGATTGTCCGTGGCCTGTCCGTCTAGACGGCTCAACGACAGTTCCCGAGATAAGGAGGGTCCTTCGCGACGACCGATCCCGTTCGGACCATCCCTACGAGCCCCTAAACGCTCTCGCGGAAATCTGTTACGGCTGTCCAATGTCCTCCGCATCTGTGCAAGTGGCGTCGTTCACGGCTCTTTCTGCAATTTCACACCCTTTCGCAATCTCTACGTCCAGGGAACGAATTTTTCTGAAAAATATATTCTCGCACAGTGCAAGATAACTTCACTTATTCTTCACCCCTCTTTCGCTCGAGACTATACAGGGTGTCCCAAAAATGTCTCGCGATCCGAGAATGGGAGGTTCCTGAGGTAATTTGAAGTAAGTTTGTCCTTGGCGAAAATGTAATCCACGGCTTTGTTTACGAGTTATTAACGAAAAAGAGTGACCAATGAGAAATATGCTGACGCAAGGCGGCCGAGCCAATGAACGGAACTGGGCTTCGTGCGCTCATTGGCTCGGCCGTCAAGCGCTGGGCGAGATCGCCTCTCATTGGTCAGTGTTTTTCGTTAATAACTCGTAGACGAAGCCACGAGTTGCGTCTTCGCTAAGGGAAAAGTTACTTCAAATGATCCCAGGAACTTCTCATTTCCGGTTTGCGAGACATTTTTGGGACACCCTGTATAGGGTCCGAAGAAAACACTGTCAGACGAATCTGTATATTTATACAGACAGTGACTCGCATTAATATTCCGACATCACATAGCAATAATTCTTCTAACAATATGGTGTCCGAATATTAATGCGAGTCACTGTATTTAGCTGATTTGGAGATAGGACGCTTGAATTTAACGTGATATACGGTGGACCGCAAAATTATTCGCTCACCTCTTAAAACGCAATAACTTTTTGAGAATTGAACTAAATGACTTGCATGTTTTTTAGATGACAGAGAGACTAGCCTATTAGACGATGACTGAAATGCTTTTTCTTGCTATTACTTGGATTCGTAAAAAAATAAAAATCTCTCGTTTTTTAACTTTTTTATCCGAGTCTATAACGAAAATTTAAAAAATGACTCCCGTAGATCTCGGTAACTTATTTGCGTGTTGAAAATTTTATCGAAATCGTTTCACGTTGTTACGAGTTACAACAAATTAAATATCGCAAAAATCGCAGTTTTATCACGATTGTCACCCAAAACTGTAAGTTACCGAGATCTGCAAAAGACATTTTTTAAATTATCGTTGTAGGCTCAGATAAGAAAGTTGAGAAACGAGAGTTTTTAATCTTTTCTTTTCATTCCATGGAATGGCAAAATTAATAGAAAGTTTTTTAACTATCGTCTAATAGACTAATCCTTCTGTCATGTAAAAAAAATGCAAATCATTTAGTTCAGTTCTCAAAAAGTTATTGCGTTTTAAAAGGTGAGCGTATAATTTTGTGGTCCGCTGTATGTTTGGCCAGTTTAACGAACATGTTAATCACAAAATCGAGCAACAAAGTTTACATCGAGTGAATAAAATTTTCGAGAAAATCGACTTTAAAGTTTGTTCATCTTTGACAGTTACTTCCGTTACACGGAAGAAGTCCGCAGAGAAAAGTGTAGGACCGATTCCCATCAACTCATGTTAATTAATGCCTTCGCAGAAGTAAGGTAAACGCGTTTCCCTTATTGGCAGAAATAATCCCTTCCTGCGAGCCCCAAATTATCCGCAACACTGAATTTCCACGAAACGAGGGACTCGAGTTCGGCCGAATAAAAACAAACAACGCTTCCTGACTCCCGTCACGTTTCGCTCCCCCGTGCTCGCCTTTTTCGGTTAAGAGCGAATTTCGCCGATTTTGCGGCAGCGCGTGTGCCCTTCGTGTGTATGTGTGTATATGTGTGTTATTTACGCGGCGAGACGCGCGACGGGAGTCGCGAGACGTAGAATAATCGAGACAACGTGAAACAGACGCAACGATTACAAGATGGAAGAGCGTTGACTTATCCCTCTAAAGCATTAACTTCAGATTCTGCTGATGAACACATTATTATTTGTAATGATGCTAATTATTAATTATATATATTATAATTTATACTATATATTAATTATATAATTTATATTAATTTATATTATATAATATAATTATATTATATAATTTATATTAATTTATATTATATAATATAATTATATTATATAATTTATATTAATTTATATTATATAATATAATTATATTATATAATTTATATTAATTTATATTAATTATATAATTATTAATCTTGATTAACATTTCATTCGATTATGCAGCAATGTGCTCTACTAACGCATCACTCAATAAGTCTCCGGTCTAGCTAAGAAAAACAAATTTTATTTTAGAAATTCGACTTTATTCGTCAACATACTTTTCTTCAAGAGTGATACATTCGTTCCAACGCTCCTCTAACTTTTCGATGCCTGTTTGTAGAACGATTTGTCTCTGTTCTCAAAATAGGCCTCCGTTTCGGCAATCACTTCAGTATTCGAGCCAAATTTCTTTCCCTGGAGCATCTTTTTAATGCCTGCAAAAAGCCAGTAGTCGCTGGGGACTAGATCTGGAGAGTACGGTGGGTGGGGAAGTAGTTCGAAGCGTAATTCGTTCGATTTAATCATCGCTTAACCGCGCTCTGATTCGTCGACACGTTGTTGTTTTTGATACGGTGTGAACAAACGCGGCACCCACTTCGAAAGCAATTTACACATGCTCAAATTGTTGTGTAAAATTGTAAGCACGCTATATTCTTATATCTTTAAGGGGTCAGCTATCTCACGCAATTTTACTATACGGTCTTTCAAAACTATTTTGTGTACTTTTTTTATGTTTTTCGGAACAACTGCCGATTTTGGGCGACCAGAGCGTTCAGCATCATCGGTGTTCGTACGACCGCGTTTAATTTTAGCATACCAGTCGATCATAGTTGATTTCCCTGGTGCAGAGTCTTCGTAACGCATATTAAGCCACTGTTTGGCTTCAACAGTATTTTTCCCCATCAAAAAACAATATTTAATCGATACACGAAATTCTTTTCTAACCATTGTTTTGGAAATTATAAAACTGGGGTCACTAAAATCACTGTAACCTGTAAACTAAACATCAAAATGTCATGAAATTTTGACATGTATCGTTTGAAGAATGCTACCATCCAGAAATCATATAGGTTTGTCAACAGTGTTACCATATACGTGTCAGACCGGAGACTTATTGAGTGACGTGTTATATACGCATTTTTTATATTTAGTTTGTATCATATGATATCTTACGCCTACGTCAACGTATAACGCTAAGAACTTGAATGTAACATCGGAAAACAAGAAAATGAAACTACTACTACTACAACTCTACCACGCATAAACTTAACCACTTGCGCTGGAAAGACGTGCCACGCACGTCGTAATGCTTTTGTCACAGAATCGCCAACAACGTGGTATGTACGTCGTCATGCGATTGTCACAGAAACAATCGACGTGCATGGCACGTCGGGTGGGATTGTTTGCCAGAGCACAAATTATCATTGCACAGCATAGCGCACAATTGTCAATATTTAACCCATATTCTAAAATGGAAAATAAATTAGTTTAGAAAATATAAATCTTTTTCCGATTTCTGTGACGCCTCCCAACAAGTTACACTGGACCGTTCTGGTACACGCGTCGGTGAATTTTTTGCCAGCGCAAGTGGTTAATGACGCAAGGGGCAAGGGGAATCGGTCGCCAGCTCTACCTAGCCTCTTCCAATTTGTTTTGATTTCAGACTTTTGTTTATTATTGGCAATGCGGGAACTAGGGGCGCGCAGATCAGGCGGCACGAGTGGAATACCCTCCCTTGTCCCTCAGCTGAAATGACTGACTTATTCCGAGCATCGGAAGCAGTACATAGTTCGCGACAATTAATGTTCGTAAACGCTATCTTGGACAGAAGCAACTGCAGCTACAGTAAATTCTGCCCGATTGTCCCGCAGCTTGTAAATGATATTAGACGACTTGGGTAGAGGGGATACGATTATTCGAGCCTCGCGGCTCGTTTTTACAGATATTGATAATCGGCAATTTCTCAAGCTGTCCATTTTCGTTTCAAGTTGAGGAACAATTTGGGAGGATTTACTGTAAATCCTTCATACAGATGAACTAACTTTAACGCCGATTTTCTCGAAAATGGAGTCTTGGATAAAAATATATTATACCAAATTTGTTCCTTATTTTCTCACGTAGAATAAGTCTCTGCTCTTTTGTACTATGAATTCCGGCCGATTCTGTTTATTATTCAAAGATATACAGCTGTAATATTAATATGATACTGCCTCGAATTAATAAGTACAGCCTTTCCCGACAATTATTAACCCTAGAAAGATAACCATATGACAACGTACGTAAAAGATAACCATACGCTTCAGAGGCGCATGCTTTTCTAAGGCGTCAATTTTATACTAACAATGGATATTTATTTAAGTTAATCTAGTCATTTTAAAGGTTTGGCATTATTGTAAAAATAAAATGCATTTATATTATATTTTTTTATATTTTAAGTAATTTTAAACTTAAATCACTAGACCTCTATGAAAAATTAACAAAAATCAACAGTCTTCGCAGGCGCCTCTGCGACGTAGGTTATCTTTCTCGGGTTAATGATTGTCGTACACTCGGTTATTCTAACTTTGTTATGAATGTAATAAAGCATCGAGCTTGCACGTCTTACATTTTCTTTTCTATCGACAGTAAATTGATTACCACGAAACTTTCTTTTCTTGGTGCGAGATGCGTGAATATTTTCTCCTTTGCACCCTTTCTCTATCAATTTTTACACAGATAAATTCGACACAATTTACATGAATGTATGCAAATTATATCTCTACTTTTGGTCCAGCGATCCATGCTAAACTGAACACGACAATTGCTTCGGTATTTGCTTAACGGGAATCCAAGGAGCTCCATTCGGAAAATTCCAATCCTAAAACAAAGAAAATCGAGGGGTCTCGGCGAGAAATATACCTGCTGTTTGCAACGTGCAACGGTGCATCGCACGCTACGGATAAACGTTTATACTTCATCAATTCTTCAAATCCAACGATATTCATCGGTAGAAGCATTTTCAAAGGAATGTGCTTCCGGAAAATGAAATAAAAAAAAATCGATTTCTTGAAGGTTCTAGGGATTTAATAAACCTTTAATTTTCCACAATTCTTCCGTACCCTTCAACGCCGACAGGAAGGCGGCCATTTTGGTCCCGTCAATTTTCTCAAGCTTCTAAATTAATTTGCTTACTGGCGATAAAAATGATACAACAATAATCGCGAGGTAGCTAG
Source organism: Megalopta genalis (assembly GCF_051020955.1). Taxonomy (NCBI): domain Eukaryota; kingdom Metazoa; phylum Arthropoda; class Insecta; order Hymenoptera; family Halictidae; genus Megalopta; species Megalopta genalis. Next base: position 11,128,452 of record NC_135019.1, read on the forward strand.
GATTGATCGTTTCCGGTGTTCATTCGTGGCGAACAAACTGTAATGACTCAGTCGTCATTACAGTTCTCTCTCTCTCTCTTTCTTCCTTTCTTCCTTTCTCTCTCTCTCTCTCTCTCTCTCTCTCTCTCTCTCTCTCGCCACGAAAGGTTTGATTTATATTCATTTTAGCGGACAATCGCACTTGACGAGAATCATGGATCACCGGTTTGTTTGGCTCGTATATTCCGATTCCTAATGACGATATCGCGGGGGCCAGTTAATACGCCCGTGCCCCGGCCACGGCTGCTTAATGGATTCTCCGAACTTAGCTCCCATGATTAATTTCGCATCGATGGGCCGCGACCGAATCGAGGAACGACGCAGTACTCGCCGCCTTATCGTCACGTTTCTTGATCGTTCCTCGCCTAGGTGACGTCTTCTTCGTGCCTGTCTTCGTGGCACGAGGCACTGATCCATAACTTCCCCCGGCACGATGTCCAAATCTGCTTTTTAATGGAAGCAATTGGCTCTCCGAGTTCCGATCATGGTATAGCGTGCAAAATCACACTCGGAAAGGGTCGCTCCGAGAAGCGTTTTCTGAAGGATCGTAGCGATAATTTGCAAGGGGTGCTTTAAAGTGCTGTAACTTTGCGAAAAAAAATCGCAGCTGAGTTTCTCTTTTTCTAAATTAAAGAGGAAGAATTGGACTTCGTTCAGTGGAAAACGGCATCTCCGAAAAAAATTTGACAAAGTCCATGCATTTCGTCAAACTTGGCAATCTCCGATATGACAAACATGGCTTCGCATTTAAAGGGTTACAGCGACGAGGATGCGTCAAACTTAAAATCGAAAACAGTATTTTAAAGAAGAGATTTCAAGCTTTAATTTGACAGGAAGATCATCATCCTACGACGATTTTTCGCGGAGTTATCGTCGATCAAAGCGGGCCAATTTTTATCAAAAATTTGTCTATGGTATAATTAAGTCAAAGCAGCGTATAATAAAGCAGTGTATATTATGTTTCGCGCTCGGTAATTCCAGTGTTGGAAATTGTCGAGAAACATTGGATCGGAGTGTTTATTCCGCATCGTGAACAAATTCGGTGAATACAGATGAGCAAGGAGAGCCGCGATTGCATGAGCGAGGAGAACGAGGGTGGAGGTTTAAAAGAGAGAAAGGAAGAGAGAGAGAGAGAGAGAGAAAGAGAGAGAGGTAGAGCGAGAGAGAGAGAGTGAGAGAGAGAGAGGGTACACACGATCGTGTTCGAGCGAAGGAGTGGCGCAGAAAAGGAGACGTAACGAGAGAGTCAGGCGAGGCAGAAGGGCAAAACGAGCAGGAGTATCGCGTGCGGGATAATCAACGCCGGGCAACATTAATTATCGTTATCAGAGTCCTCGGTCTGAAGCGTCGAACAAGCAAAGAGCGCGGAACGAGCGTGCGCGAGCTCTGCGCTCGCGAGTGTGAGTTACGCAGTCCCGACCGTCCCGGGCGAACCTCAAAGGGACCGGCCACCCTTTGCACGGGCTAATCCACTCACTGCCGCGGATTCCTGCGGCTAGCGATGGAAATACACTCCCCGGCCTCTTAAATCCGCGATAAGACAGCTCGAAGCGAGCAAATTTCGCTTCCAATCGATGTTCGACGCTCGTAAACCATGCCGCGCCGCGGCGAATCGCGGATCTTGCTGCCGCCTGAAAAAAAACCTCATTCGCGCGCGTTACATTGTCCCTGTTGTTCCGCGATTAAACGGCAATAACCATCTCAGGTAGGAAAGCAATTACAATCCCTATTAATAAATTCACCGCTGTTATTCTGCTCGATCTTGTACGGTTTTCACGGCTCTCTCTCTCTCTCTCTCTCTCTCTCTCTCTCTCTCTTTGATCCCATTTCGCTTACGAGCTTCCCGACAACTAACTGGCAAACGCGAAATTGTGGAAAGTACAGTTATCTCGCAGTTTACCGTTCTCAATGGTTGAACGTGAACTTAACGGAAATAATAATCGATTAGCGATCGAGTTTGCTACCGAGTGTAATCGAAGGATGGCTAACGCGGCGAGAAAAGTGTCTCAGAATTGGATAAAAAAGTGGGGCTAGAAAGCCACCTTACAATTATCGTCCCGATAAATCGCGTCCGACTGTCTCGCCATCGTGAGAAACAAACAATCCAATCCGCTTCTCCCGACGAAATTGTTCCGATCCAGAAACGAGTTAAACAGAAATTTTAATCGATTAGCGGCCGTCTGTGGCGCCGATCCAGAGCGCGTAATCGAATATTGCAACAACGTCGACAATTTCCGAAGAACTCGTCGGAACGGCTCGGGAATTTTTTTTCGCGTACGTAAGGCGACCCGGTTCGCAAGAAAATCTGCGACCGGGACAACGGTTCGCACGCGATCCGCGAAGGAAGCCGGACCCGGACCCGGGCCCCGGACCGGGCCGGGCCGGGCCGGGCCGGTCTTATGCCCGTGGTCAGCTTGTTAAGGCGACGCTTCTGATTGGCTTCGGGACGCGCGGCTCGCCGGCGGACAACGCATAAAACCGTGCCGCAAAAATTCAGCCGACTTTTCTTTCGTTAAACGCATGAAATACACGCGAGTTACGTTCGCGAAACGTTCCCGCGGCCCGACGATAATTAAGCGTTATATCGGGAGACGCTTGGACTCGAGCAATAACCGGGGCCTAATCAGCGCGATGAATCTCCGCGTTTTTCCGTCCGCTCGCTGGCGAAATTCAACCAGTTATTGGTAATTAGCCGATCTCCGCCTTCTCACTAGCGAGCACACGATAGAAACGTTTAACGAATAGACTCGCGAGCGTATTCGCGGATACAGAGTTCGGCACAATTTTATCCGGATTACGGATAAAGACTAACGAAGAACATTTTATTCGGCGCACAAATATCCAATTGAAATAAAATTTGTCCAAATTTTTTTATGCGGATAAGAATTCATTCAATGAAGATTTTAGTTGAATAAGAATTCTATCTCGAATAAGGTTTCGGTCGAATAATGTTTTACTCGAATGAGAATTCAGTCTCAAATAAGGTTTTATTCGAATAAAATTTTACTCGAATGAGATTTTATAGAATTTTAAGAATTCATTCGAATAAGATTTTATTCGTACAGGATATTACGATAAAGTATTATTCGCATAAATAGCTGGAATAATTTATGACGAATGATAAAGATTTGACCAAAGATAATGAATTCGGATAATTACCTCCGATAAATATTCATTCGGAACATTTCGAATAATGCCCCAATCCTGGTCGGATCTACCCGGTCGCAGATGCGCGAGCTCTCGCGCCCCTTGCCCGCAGCTGCGTTCGTTTCTACATTTACGCGAAATTCTTCCTCGTGTCCATACTGCTCTATGCTAAGCCTTATTGTAATCGTTTCGACTCTGCAGATGTTGCTGGATCGTCTCGTTTAATTACTCCTAGCCCTCATGCGATATTTCATAAGCCGTCGCACGCCGCGTCGCGAATTATTTACGAATCGAGTCACGAGAGTTGGTGGACGATTGTTGGAAACGGCGAACGTTAAATATCGTTAAATAAAACGATAACGTTGTACCAAGGAATAAAGCGGCGATCCAGATCTAACACGAGCAAAGTTGGCCACTCTGCGCATCGAGCTGCGGCAGTTCTCAAGCTGGTATTTGATGTGATTGACAGTTGCACTGCAGCAATTGTTGCAACTGGAATCTCGCGAATGTGCCGTAGAGTTTGCCGTCGGTCTTCTTTCGACGATCTCTGATCCGTACAAATTCTGTGGCTGCGTCAATTTTGACCCCGAGTCGCTTGATTACTGAATTTTTGGCAATTAAATGTAGGTAAATTGCTGTTACATAAGGAACAACAGAAACGCGGAAAAGTCTGCAAGAAATACGAAAAATATATTTTGGAAAATTGCTGAATAGACCATCAAATTGTTCTGAACATCGTCGATGGTACCCATGCCGTCGATGGTAGCCCATGCATCTCATTAAGGGAAGCAGATTAACTCTAAACCGCGGACATTCGAATTAGCGACAAGCATCACTAAAATATTAGGTTGGAAACTATGAAACGGACGTTTTTGTTTAGTCTGTGTTCAGCAGCTTATAAATTTTAAAGGTATTCTTCCTACTCATTTCGTAAAATTTGTTTCGTGTTTGTGTCTCATTTTTATTTTACTTTTCTCCGAAATCAGATGGTAACAAAACGCGATTTACATCATTCAACGCTCGTTTCATAGTTTCCAACCTAATATATTGCTTATAAAATGAACGCGACGTATCATTCTTCCATAGAAATGAAATGTAAAATGCATTGCACGTGTTAGGAACGAGCAAGGAGAGAGGGCATTACTCGAGCTAATAACTTCTAGATCCACTTACGGTTATAGAACAATAAACAACAATATTTACAGTAGAGTTTATGTACCTTGTACATAATCGTTTAGGCCTTAGGCGATCGGCGGCGGCGTCGGCGCCGCAGAAGCTGGAAATTTCATCGGCGACGATTCTTTTTTGTTCGGCCGCGGCTACGCGAGCTCCGACCGATCCAATGTTTACCGATCGCTTGCCGATACACCGAGAATTCGGCCGGCCGATCAATTACGAGTAGTTCCATGGACGAGCGGGGATCGGATAGATACGTTTCACAGAAATACGGCGTGACGAGCCGGCATGCTCCGACCCGTAGTCGCCGGCTCGCCGGTTTTTCTCGGTATAGGTAATCGCTCGCGATCCGATCCGATCCGATCCGATCGATCGATCGCTCGCGAGAGGAATCCGCTTGTATTCTGGGTCAAATTCGAGCGCGGCCGGTCGCAGCGTTCGACGAAAAACTGGAACGCCATTCGAAAAACCCGGTTAACCGATGTGACCGGCGATCGGTTGCGATCGGCTGCGATTGGCGGCGATTCGTGGCGGCGGGGGAAGGCGAAATGGAAGAAAAAAGAAACGGAAGCGTTTTACAGAGAGGAACGGTAAATCATTATGAAATTATCGAGAGTCCATTTGGCTGTTTAAGTGGTCCCCGAGAGGGGAGCGGAGAACAACTGGATCTGGTCCTCCGGCCAGGCTTATCGTAAAAAACGAAAATGAGTCGGACGGCTGTGACGATAGCGAACGGAGAAGTCGAGCCGAGGATCGACGGAGAAAAATCTCTGTACGAAAATCATCCTGGGGAAATGGGATCGGGGCGATAACTACGACGATCCTTGGTCTCCACTTTGCTATGCAGCTTTTGGTGCATTCTCGATGCATTCGGATGCGATATTCGCTGCTCTAATTCGATACAGAGATACGTCTAAATAACGAAGTTTAAAGTAAATGGCATTTAAAGTTTTATATTCTTGGTAATAATCGGGTTTTCGAAAATAATGAAATATTATCTCCACTAAATTTTCTATTAACGTATATTGAAAAAAGGAATGAAATACAATTAAAATGGATATAACGAAAAGAATCTGATGCTTTCGCTTTATACGTTTGATTGATGCTTTTGCCTTAATACATTTAGAGAGACATTAGCATTACATTGTCGAGATAATTCCATTTGCTGTGAAATAGTAGAACAATCTCGAAATCACGTTTTCTTTCAAATGTCTCAGTTGATGGATTTCATTCCTACGATTTCACGCGATTTCACACGATTTCGCGTGACGCGACATTAATATCTTTGTACACTAATGCCTCCCTAACTGACGCTCAGATTGTGCACAAAAATGGATAATTTGGGAAGAGGGGATACGATTATTCGAGTCTCGCAGCTCGTTTTTATAGTTGTTGACAATTCGTGACTATAAAAATGAACCGAATAATCTCCTTTTATCTCCTTTCCCTAAATTGTCCATTTTTGTGGACGATCTGAGCGTCAATCAGGGAGACATTACTGTACCTTCAATGTCTCTACGATTTATTCGTGTCGGCTGCGATCTTTTAGCAACACGTCGCAGACCGAATTTTCTGCTTTTCATCGAGCGCGCGCTTCTCGTGTTATTTTTAACGGAGGCCAGCGGTTTGTCGGCGGTAATTCTTAGTGACTCGGCAGCGCGGGGTTCTCACCTTGCAGTTCACTTAATTGCAAAGCTAACTTCGCGACCTCCTTGCCGCTCGTTTCTGTACACGACCTTCGACACGTTCGGTAAATCTTGTGTCTTCTTTATCGGAACGTCGACCTCGGCACGGCAATTTTCGTACCGCGCGAACAGAGAAAAGTCGCGTACCGCATTACCGGGGCGATTTGGAACGCGCGGACTCGTGTTCGGTTAAACGGTTGTGCAGGAACGTCGATGCGCGACCGACAATATCATCGCGATGCAAAATTCATGAATCGTTCCGTCGGCGTTCCGTCCGCCTTCGAACTGTTTCGCGCGAATGTTGCGAGGACGATTATTAGCTGTCCGCGAGTCGGAAATTCCTTGGCAGGTACGCGCAGGTACGCGTAGAAATCCCGTAGGAATCCGTGGAAGTTTATGAAAATTAACAAGATTCGCATACCCTCGCGATATCGATTTGCATTCTGAAACTTTAAACGTCCGCACTAAAATGTAATTATTACAGCTCCGTATTGATTTACGCTTCTCGGCGGTCCGCCGACACGCCGGTCACAAAATCAGATAAAATCGAACAAAGAGAGAGAGAGAGAGAGAGAGAGAGAGAGAGAGAGAGAGAGGTCGCGAGATTTACGATATTAATTATTCTCTCCGTCCCCCCTCCCCTCCCTCCTTCCTGCATTCCGTGGATCGTGACCAAACTCATTTCATCAGCGCAAACATAAATTCTCGAGTCCGAACAATTCCTTCGCACAAATATTCTTGTGTCGTACGACGGTCGACGCGTTCGCGAAGCAATTACCTCTTTCTCGCACAATCGCGTTCTTCATTCGGCCGCCGGTAACCGGTAAAGCGTGTGTAGTCGCGACTGCGGGACACTCGGTGCTTCGAGGAGACATCGTCGACTCGCCGAGCCACGAGTATCGGTGAATTCGTCGGTAACGAGACAGCGTAGAGCCGGGCCCGATTAGGGGGACCGTGGCCCGGCATACCGGGGCATTATTCGCGTCAGGTGTCGGACACCTCCGTGGCCGGGGCCCGGGCTCTCTCTAGCGGTCATAATCGAGCGAATAGCGTTCTCTATCGAATTCCGCGACGGAGAGGATCGTTATCAATAAGACGCGTTACGAGTCGGCCGTTAGCAGCGGCCCGTCCTATCGTAAAAGCAAACTGCAGCCACGGTTACACGTGTTTCCCCGAAGCTGTAGATAAAGTAAAAGCCCATAAAATACTCGGCGTTTCGATTAACGAAAGGCGTAGATAAAATGTGGGAGCTCTCGGTGAATGGGCGGAGCGGAGATCGGGGACCGCTCGCGTGTTCGCGCGTGCGTGCGTGCCCGCGTGTGCGTGTTTCGCAGGGACGCGCGGACACGAGCGAACGGCCGCAGAAGAGGGCGCGTGTAACTCGATGAACGCCCGGGCAAATCAAAGTGTCGCATAATTACGCCGATATACACGCCGGCTAATAATTACAAAACGCGCGACCGGGGAGGAACGACGCGCAATTAGGTAAGTATTACAAGCTTTACGAGTGCATATATAATTCAGATATTGCGCGCGGCGGAATGAGCCGCCGTTCACCCGGAATCTCTCTCGCTCTCTCCTCTCTTACACGCGAGCCCGCGGATCCTCCTCTCTCGACTCTTCCTACACGACATTTTTATCGGTCGCAGCTGTACGTTTCCGAATCGCCGCGTAAATACTAATGTATTTACGATCCTGCGCTCGTAACCGATCTCTCTTCTCCCCTCCCTCTCTCACTCTCTCTCTCTCTCTCTTTCTCTTTATCGCTCGCGTTCTCTCTTTCTGTCTCGCGATTTTCTTGTATTTTTCGTTTCTTCAGTTAACTTTATTGCGCGCGGTCGGCCGGCGATCGCATCACTCCGGGGCAATATAAGTCGAACGTATCTGTTTCCCTCGAAAGAACGAGTTAATTAAACCCCGGTGGAATACGAGCCTCTAAAACGGTCGACAGCGATGCCTAAAATCAATGAAAAATGGATCGACCGTATACACCATCCACGTACCGGGTCCCTCGAGTACTCAATTGCCTACGTCCCCTTCTTCGTGCGTCTTCCTCTGCGGCCAGCCACTCCGCAGCGGTCGCTGGAACCTCGAAATTCAAAATAGTAGATCCGTCGGAGAACTTTCCGAGCAGATAGCGCGCCCCGAGTGCAAAACCTGTGGAATTGGAATTGCGATTGAATAGTCTAATTATTCCTCGCAGAACGCTGAAATGTAAAGTGATATACAGTAAATTCTTCCTAATTGACGCTCGGATTGCGCACAAAAATGGACAATTTCGGAGGAGGAGAAGCGATCATTGGAGTCTCGCGGCTCGTTTTTATAATTGTTGACAATCGATGACTATAAAAACCAGTCGCTGAGCTCGATTCCCTTTCCCGAATTGTTCATTTTTGTGCGCAGTCCGAGCGTCGATTAGGGAGAATTTACTGTACTTTCGTATGCGCGAACAGACGTATTGCAGTTATTTCATGCCGATAGAAGCCTGTTTTGATCAATGTAAGAAGATAAGGTACATTGCAGATAAGAAAAATAGAAAGTTAAGTATAATGTGAACTTTATGAAGTGTTTCGAAAAAATGCTTAAATTTTCGTCGCTGTTTCCTGTTGATTCGCGATTCCACGTGTATTTTAACAAACAGACGTTCGCGGGAGCGGAACATTCCGCGACCGGCCCAACGCGACTGTGGCAGAACTGTAACTTTCAACGATTTTTTTTACATATTCCCGATGATCTGGTGGCAAAATGTTTCGAACAAAAGTTCATCAGTATCCATTTTCCTATAAATTTTAATGTATCAAATTTCAGAAATCAGAATTTCGTTATCAATAATTTAAATCATTTCGATTTTTTAAAATATTAACCGTTTGAGTCCCAAGCAGCGCTATCGCGCTGTTTTGTATTGATTTTGTATCGCGCTCAACTTTAGTGACGCACGTACGTCGCATAGCTGCTTTCATTTTCTTTCTTTTTTTCTTGTTCTGTTTGGTTTTTCGCTTCTCGCTTGGTTCTCTTTGCAATCAATTAAGACAAACGGTGTCACGCTGTTCGGCATTGTTCGACAGTGTTTACCAAATAACCCCCGGGACTCAAACGGTTAATACATACGTTTGACTTCAAAAGATTGTAGTTGGTGTCGAGACGAATTCAATGACCTACTATACTATGACCTTAAGTCTTGAAACAATGCTAAAATAATTTAAGCCCTTGAAATCGAATTCACCGACGGCTATGCACTTTCTCGTCCTCTCTCTCTCTCTCTCTCTCTCTCTCTCACTCACTCTCTCCCTCTCTCTCTCTCCCTCTCTCTTTCTTTCTCTCTCTTTCTCTCTCTTCGATCCTCTTCATCTCTGTTCGTCTCTCTCGCACTCTCCTCGGATGAGAACCATTGCTAGGAGTACGAATTTCGCCGGGCGCACACCTGGATCGACGATAAACGAGGAGAAACGGTCGCGAATCTATTGCTGCAGGCTAACAATAAGTCAGTCAGCTTTGCCAGCTTGAGTTACCTGTGCACCGTTTGCTACGAGCGAAGCTGCCAGGACATTTGCCTCGTGCAGCCCTCGATTCAAGCGACGTTCAACGTCCTCTTTATCAATTCGCTTCGAATTCACAAGGGTCCTGATTTTCGCTCCAGGAACAACGACGATCCTTTCGGAGCTGTACATACCAGTTTATTAGCATCGAAAGTTTAAACGATTTCGGACTCTGTTTGGAGTATGTTCGGACTGTTCCGTATATATTCGGACGTCAATACTCGCATAGCTCGAGATAAGGAGCTGCCAATTACCGAGATAATTTGAAATTGTCATACATAATGTTGGTAATGTTGAAAATATTGTTGAAATGCTCAGCCATTTAGATAATTTTACGTTAGACTCCTGACTTGTATTTACCGTTGACGTGTGTACGACATGACGCGTTAACGAGGTTCCATAGTCGATTCACTCTCACGGGGATATGCTAGAACAGTCTCCTAACACTTTGACTGCCACGCCGTAGCAACCTCGGATGTGCCGCAAAACTGAAGTCTTTTATTTAATCAAATTAAAATTGGAAATTTTTAGTGTCCTCGGGTTTGCGGATCTTGATATAATTAGAAAGATATAATCAATTAACGCGACAATTAATTTCCAGATTTGGGAAAATGATTCCGTCATCCATATACAGTAATGTCTCCCTAATTGATGAACTGATTGTGCACAAAAATGAACAATTTGGGGAGAGGAGATGCGATTATTCGAGCTTTACGGCTCGTTTTTATAGTTTTTGACAGTTTGTAACTACAAAAACGAGTCGCAAGTCTTGAATAAAATACGTATCTCCTCTCCCCAAATTGTCCATTTTCATAGACAATCTAAGCGTCACCTAGAGAGACATTACTGTACAGGGTGTCTCAAAACGGGAAATGAGCAGCGGCTTCATTTGCGAGTTAATAAAGAAAAACGCTGACCAATGAGAGGCGAGATCAGCTGGTGCGAAGCGGCCGAGCCAATGAACGGAACTGCGCTTCGTCCGTTCGTTGGCTTGGCCGCCTTGCGCCAGCCGAGCTCGCCTCTCATTGGTCAGTGTTCAAATAAATTGCATTTGTGCTGAGGAAAAAGTTGCTTGAAATGACCTCACAAAACTCTCATTTCTCGACTGCGAGTGACGTTTGGGACACCCTGTATATGGATGATTATTATGACTATTATATGACTACTATGACTATTTTCCTGTTATACTTGTAGAATATTATCAATTGTAATATTACCATAATTGTAGAGTATTATCAATCCCCAACTAGAATTTTCAGTAATTGTAGTAAAATTATAACGTAAAATGTACAGTGACTCGCATTATTATTCGGACACGATATCATTAGAAAAATTATTGCTCCTTTTCATTGTTTATGATAGTATTATATACAATTATATATAAGATAGATAGTATTATTATAACAATAATTTTTCTAATAATATTCGGTGTCCGAATATTAATGCGAGTCACTGTATTTTGTAATGAAACTTCGTTCAGATATAAATTCCGTGCAGTATAGCGTCTCATTGTGAAAAATAATAATAACAATAATAATAATAATAATAATAATAATAATAATAATGATATATTTTCCTGGAAGTAGGCGATGAATAATTTAACGCTCGCTGACTCAATACATCTCGACGACGGTCGCAGTCAACGTGTCAATGGGAATGGCAAATACAGCAAATGATAGCGAAACGAGGGCCACCCTGTGGTTAATCGAATGTATCTCGCGACGTCGTTCGACATCCCCATGAACCGGACAGGAACGGCGTCGCGGGCCATAACGATCGATCGATCGGCGACGTCCACGGCCACCGTTCGGTTTAGGCCTCGCGTGATCGCGGATCGTTAGGCGGCCGGCTCGTTGTCACTGTCGTGATTTAGCCAAACGGTTTCGCGATCGAAATGCTAAAGCCGCGTTGCAAGAGTCCCGCAAAAAGCAGATCCGCCGGTAATTGCGCCTAATTGTTTGCGGTAACGACTGTAGGCGCAGCCGTCGCGCAGGCCGTCGAACTTATCGGTCCGTTAAATGAAGCTGGCTCGACCGGTGAGCGTAATTGCGTAACCGAACTTTTCCGATTGGCTTCCACTTATTTGTTTACTTGTTTGTTTATTTATTTATTTATCCAGTAATTAATGAACAGAGCCCTTCGCATACAGAGTGTCCCGTCTAATTTATTACGAATCGATTGAAAAAAAAGAGATGACCTTGAAATATCCTCCAGCATTGTACGAATGAAAAAATTGTTAATACTACGTAAGACACTTTTTTATACAGAACAGCTTGGGTATAAACGTTCTTTTCGTAGCTTCGTCTCATTCCGAGATACAGTGAATTCTCCCTAATTGACGCTCAGATTGTGCACAAAAATTGTCAACTTGGGAGGAGGAGACACAATTATTCGAGCTTTGCGGCTCGTTTTTGTAGTTGTTGACAATTCGTAACTATAAAAAGGAGTCGCGAGGCTCGAATAATCGTATCTCCGTTTCCCAAATTGTCCACTTTTGCGCGCAATCCGAGCGTCAGTTAGGGAGACATTGCTGTATTTCACCGTGGTTCATCGTTGTTAGATGAAACACCCTGTATATACAAAATCGTGAGCGTACAGGAGTACATACAGGAAATGAACGAGAACGTTATTGGATAGAAGAACTGAATTGATGGTATAGAAGAACTAGTATAAGATGAAAAAGGAAGAGGGAACGCGCGGACGGAGACGGAACTTTTCTCAGGCGGACATTAACAGTTCGATCAAGCCCGGTTTAAATGAGGCCGGCGAAAAAGTCAAGGTTCATAAAATATTTGTTAGCTAAACTACCCACTCTGTTAATTGGATCTAATGGAGCATGTCTATAAACTGGGATCCACCAGAGAGCTGGATGCCTGGAGGAGTGTTTAGATGTTAAAATTGATCGAGGCTGTAAGAGTCTGGAACAGGAAAATTCTCGTTGCACGATTCTTTGTAGAAAGCTAAAAGATCAGGAATAGTACCGATTCCGTCGTCGAGAGAGGAGAGCAGGTTGAAACATCGCAAAGATTGGTTCTTCGTTTTTGATCCTTCGCTGTCGAACTGGCTCAAAATGACTCGCATTTTTCTACTCGAAAACAGTGAAATTAACAATTAATTGACGCTCAGATTGTCCACAGAAATGGACAATTTGGGAAGAGGAGCCTTCCGAATTCGGGCCTTGCGACTCGTTTTTATAGTTAAGAATAATCGTATCTCCTTTTCCCAAATTGTCCATTTTTGTGGACAATCCGAGCGTCAATTAGGGAGACATTACTGTAATTCGATATTACTTGGAAGCGAGATACCGAGTTCTAACAAAGTGGACGATGTTCTAGCATTACGAATATTCAAATTGTATTCTCTTCTTGTGCCTCGATGGTATTGCTGTTTTTTGAGCGACAGTTGTTTGAAAATTGTACGACACACGCGATTCGCATAGCAAGTGTGACGGCGGCGTGGCGGGTTAAAGGCTGGGTAACGAAGCAGAACGTGTTGTATTTGTTCGATTAGGTGTTTGTAGTATAAATTTGATGAGTGAGAAGTGTGTGCTGTAAAGTGCGTTAGGGTGAGCCGAAGCGGAGAGAGAGAGAGAGAGAGAAAGGGAGAGTCTTTCGTTATCGAAAGTTACGCGTTACCAACATTTCTATATTAAATATATTATCTAAGCATTTGTGCACACATAAATAAATATCGTAATTCGTCCTATTATACCCGCCGTATAGGGTGACCTAGGGTGACCTAGGGTGACCAGATTTGTAGACGCGTACTTATTGTTCGCAGGCAGCTGCGTTTGTCCCCGAGCGATCTAGATTGACGGATCGACGGATGATCGAGCCGACGTCTCTGATTGACGGAAAAGTTACATAAGGCGTTGCATTCCAGGAATCGGAGACATTTTTTTCGCCCCCTACCCCGTCGAGACACGATAAGCTCGATTAGAGCTCGATTCCGCGAACGCCGGTTAACTTCGCTATCGGCGAACGCAAACAGAAGACTTCTCTTGCTTCTGTATCGCGGCGGATCGAGTCGCGTGCTTTATTTCATTTCATTTAACGTCGATATAATGCCGGTTGGTACGATCCCATTGTGTGTTTTTCTAATGCACTCCTGGCACGGAACGGTCTCGTGGAAAAAATCGCCGATCCTCCTACACGATATACCACGGTAATGACTGCCGCGGAGCGAATAAATTTCATCAACCGCCCCGCGCCGGTAATTAAGAATATTATTACAATGCCGGCGCTGCCTGATTTAATATCTTCATCGCGATTGCGCGTCTAGACGCGGTTTCGCCGAAAACACCAGTTCCTCGGGATTTACGCAATGCTGCAGCTTGTTGCGATGCCGCGACAAAATTTCTTCTACCGCACACGCTAACTGTCGAACGGCGGGGCTAGGATCTGCGAAGACCCGCAATATAAATATTGTTATCGGTGTTGTAGAAGGAAATATTTACTCTCGGGCACCTAACCAAAAGTAACTAGCTATCTAACTAACTAAATGTTGTTATTTGATCCTCCAGTTTCCGATGGTTAATTATATTTTCATATGTTTTATTAACACGTTAAGCGCCAAGCCTGTTTCGTTTTCCTTTCCGTTTGGTTGGCGTTATAACATTCTATAAGACCTGCAATACCGTGCTTTAATAGTACTCGTTAAAATTGTTTTAGTAGAAAAAAAAATTGTTTTAGTAAAATTGGTTTAGTTTCATGATCGTCAAAGTATTTAAAATTTATTTATAGAGGAGAATATATTTTCTTGAGATTGATCTATATAATTTCTTAAAATGTATCAATAGAGAAGAATATAATTTTTCAAAATTTATTTACAGAGAAGAATATATATATATATAATTTCCTAAAATTTATTTATGGGGAAGAATATAAATTCTAAAATTGATTTATAGAGAAGAATATAATTTCTTAAAATTTATCTATGGGGAAGAATATAATTTTTTAAAATTTATTCACAGAGAAGGATATAATTTCTTAAAATTTACCTGTAGAGAAGAATATATTTATTTAAAATTTACTTACAGAGAAGAATATAATCTCTTAAAATTTATCAATGGAGAGGAATATAATTCTTCAAAATTTATTTACAGAGAAGAATATATATATAATTTCTTAAAATTTATTTATAGAGAAGAATATAATTATTTAAAATGTATCTATAGAGAAGAATACAATTTTTTGAAATTTATCTACAGAGAAGGATATAATTTCTTAAAATTGCTATCATCTGTCACCGGTGACTGACACATGGCGCTTAACGTGCGAATGCTGTAGAAAACTAAATGTATCTAAAATCTAGAAGAAGTATCTTGAAAAACATCTCGAAGAGAAATTAATTCATGAAATTATAAATAACCCCAAGTTTGCCAGGAAAGCTGTAGAACCTCTTGCGAGGTTCGGCGTCGCCGGTGGCCATCAGGTGGGATTCTATAGAAAACAATCGACCGCTGCCAAACGGAAAGTTTCGTCCAGATAATGCGGGCACGGTGGAAACAGGGGGAGGGGGAGGTGCCGGTTAGATACTGTCTCTGGCATAATTCAATTCGTGGCGACCGTTCGCGGGCCGCGGGCCGCTCGCCATAAGGTACACGCTCGAACAAGTGGAGGCAAATGAGATCCAGTTAAATTTGAGTTTAGTAAGTTAGCGCAAAGTTGGCGGAACTCCGCGGCCCGTCACGCGGGGCACCGTTTGCACGAAAGCCCGGCAACGAGCACAGAGCACAGAGCACAGGGCACCGAGCACCGAGCAGTCGGCGATAGCGTACACGCGGTGTAATTGCAATTAGCATATATCACATCGGCGTAGGCCGGGGCTCGGGTTCGCGGGCGCACGCGAGCCTCGGCCACTGGCGTAACCCATCCCGAAAATGTTCCGCCGGGATCCACGCGGATTTATATGGGGAATAACGTGCGTTTACGTGGACGCCGGCTATAAACGCGCCGCAACGCGCCGATCGTTAAACGAGAAAAAAAGAAACGTGACCGTTAATTGCCACCACGCTTTAACGAGTTAATCCTTTTTGCTCGCCGCGCGGAACAAAAAAAAGCGGCGGAATCGAATCGTTTATGGACGCGAAAACGACCGACTTAGTCGATCGATCGACTCGCCGAAGACGATCGAGACCTCGAGCCAGCCCGACAGATCGTTATTGGCTGTTGGACATTAGCATTATGTTTGCAATACCTGATCTTCGTTTTCGTTAATCCGAGGAGAATCTTATGATCGATAGTTAAAGTTTTATCGGGGAAATTGTTTTATTCGTGACACCGTGGACGTTCTTTGAAATATAGATTACGAATGTGGCGCGATCCTTTGAACAAGTTTTAGAATGATTGCGACGATAGTTTGTTGGATAGGTATCGGTTCTTGATACTCGTGCAAGTTGAATTTTATTCAGTTTTGACGACGCTAAAATAGTAGTTCAAGTAGTAGAAAAATCATGGTAACGACCAGACCGCGGATTTTATGCATGAGGAAGAACATAAGGCGAATAAAAGGACACGGGCCTGTTATTTTTAAATGATTGAAACTATGAAGGTGGTATTCCAGCCTAGAAGTCATTTTTTTAGGTGCTATTTAGGATTATTTTTTAAGAATCGTACAGACGTTATTGTGTCGGGATTTGTGGCACGGTTTTGATCTATGTTTAAGGAGTATACACTATATTTTTCATGAAAAAGTATTGAATATTGTCAAAGATATAGTTAGTTTAGCAGTGATCCTTCAATTAAACATGCCTGCACGGTTGCCACGATTCCTACCGTTCTTCCTTCACACATTGAAGAGAACATTTTCGGCGGCAAATTTAGCATGCAAAAAAAAGTAATTAAAGACGTTAGATTTTTAAAATTTTCTTACGGACGACAGAGACGCGTGTATTGAATTTGGTCGTAAAATTTGATCGTAATCGGTCAACTAGATCTTTAGATACCATGGCAACCATTTGGAAAAATGTGGTTTCGATGAAAACGCATTTAAAGTATTTCATACGAATACAGGATGTTATGACAATTATGAGAACATTTCGGCTCTTCATACCTGCTTCAAGAACCGAAACCGATATCATAACGGTTTTTAATCCCCGATAAGACTGGCTCGAGCCAATTATGCCAACAGCCACCAATCGTCTTTCTCGTAAATGCATAAAATCCTCGGTCTAGTAATAACCGTTTACTCTTCGGTTACCATTTTATCAAGCAATCTCGCGCGAGTATTTACAGCGTTTATTCTTTCGCTAAACCTTTGGACCATCATCGTAATCAATTTCGGGTTTCGCGGCAGGTAGCTTACGGAAAGATCACTTTTGCGACAGCCCAATAATATTGTTACGGCGACTTGTCCAAATCAAGTCGCTGTAATGTGAAACTGCCCTGTTGCGAGCAACTCCTTGAAACAAATAATAGAAGATAGGGGTTGCCACGGGAGAGTGTTGCCAACAGACGATCGAAGAGTCGAGATCGGACCGTCGAACGAGCAACATTTCAAACTGAAAGATCTGAAATATAATTGTATCGAGTTGTATTATAGTTTATATTCTTTATATTGTAAAAATAAAATAGCGCGGCGCGTGAGAAACGGAGCGATTCGCGACAATATAATCGAAGTAACAGCTATAACATCCATCGGCCAGTTTCATAGAGACCAAAACTCTTTGCAAATCCGCTGCAGCATGATTCTTATCTGTGCCGCAACTCCACGGGGACAGCAATAAATTGTCACCGACCGTTTCCACCGGCTGCGCGTCGCGAAAGACGAACGAAGCACCGAATCGTCTCGCGGCCGATCCTCGCTCGCCTCTGCCACAATTATTTATGCGATCATGCCGCGAACGCGCGCCTCGGCTCACTCGGCTCGCTCGCCTCGCTTCCTTCGCCGATGCTATCTCCTCGCTCGTTCGCCTTATCGAGCGCAATTTACAGAGCAAATCGTGGATTCCACGCGTACCTCGCGATCCGAACGCTTTACGGGGTGTCTGGGAGACGAACACTGTATCGCGGTATCGTTTACACTTTACGGGCGACGTCTCTCATTCTTGGCTGGCGAACGGTTTTGCCGATCGGTATGCCGGACCCGGACGCGAACCCGGATCTACCGCCATCTTAATTACCGTTACGCTTCCGTCATCCATTATTCCGCCTGTTATTTGTCGACCGGCTCCGATTCCTCTCGGAAAATACCGAACAATTGCGACGATGCCTTTTCCACTAGTTTAACCATTTCGCTGCGGCAGCTCCATCCGCCGAAGTACCGTCACCGAACGGAAACTCGCTCCAGAAATATGCACAGTGCGCGTGGTTTCTGTATATATGTTGGTCCAAGTCTTAAATAATAACTGTGCCGAATAAAACAATCGTTGCTCCAATGTAACAAGTGTATTTACATTTTTAATTTGAAGAGACTTACAAAATTATAGGTAACATAGGTATTTATATGATTACAATAATAATAACAATAATAATAATAATTAATAACGAGACGAAAATTATTAAAAGATAATAATATGTAGAAACTAATAATATAATTCTGTGCGATATATTCGAAAGCAAGGATCTATACAAAGGCCAACATCGCAGTCTTTGCACTCGTATCGCGAATTCGTTCTTTTATCATTTTTGCTACAAATTACACATCCGCGTGTTCTGTATACAGTTCATTTCGATGCCGCATATATGCAACGCCCGTACCCACACGTCGTCGAGTGGCTGCCGCATATATGCGGCGCTCGGCGCGAAAGGGTTAATCGTCACCGAAACTCTGCACTTTCGAGACGAAGGAATTTCTCAACGCTAAACGCACCGAGCACTATAAACGAGCTCGATTCGTCTCGCAAACGCTGCAAGATCGTATCTATTTAAATTTTGTGCAATTCTAATTGTACCGTACGCTCGACTAAAGAAATCTCGCGAAATTTCATGTTTTAGTCAATTATTTTTCCATAGAAGCATTATTGTAATTTCGACAATCTAAAAATCGAAAATTGGAAACCGATCACTTGATCGCCGATGGTGTGCGTCCGGTGTTAAAAAATTTTTCAAGGATTAATTAACCCTTTGCACTCGAAGCTATATCAACTGTAAATATATAATTTTTCTAACTTATAATGTTTTCATTTTATATGGCAAAATGCATTTTATGCATATGAAATTGACTCTTGGGAGTCACGCAACAATTACACTCTTAACAATTTTTTAAATGTAAACTTTGTCGATATAAAAATTATCTTAAAACGTGACGTAACAAATTTTAGTGGTGCTTCATAGTCACCACTCGAGTGCAAAGGGTTAAGTTACCTAGTGCACGCCCCACCGATACTTTTAAAGTCTGTCTCTTCTACTTCGTTAGAAATCTCCCATAAATCTGTGTTAACGATGGATTAAATAATTCCAGCCTCTTCCCGGATCCTACAAAACATCGTGCAACGATCCGCACTTTTGTAATCGCAGAAGTTAATTGTCGTTTCAATGCACTGTCGTCTTATGCAGCGTTACGTAGCAATACAGTTATGTCTCTCTAATTGACGCACAGATTGCGCAGAAAACTAGACAATTTGGGACGAGGAGATACGATTATTTGTGGCTTGCGGCGCGTTTTCATAGTTACGAATTGTCAAGAACTATAAAAAAAAACGAGCTGTAAGGCTCGAATAATCGTATCTTCCCAAATTGTCCATTTTTGTGCGCGATCTGAGCGTCAGTAAGGGAGGCATTACTGTACTCGCGAGATGCGAGTATCATGTCCTCGCCGCTCGAAGGGAATTTGATTTTTATGGTACTGACAAAGCGGTAGATCCGAGAGCGAAATGAATTTATAGCTAAGCGGCTGATTGGCGCGACACGGCGGATTCGCGTGCGCGACGTTGGCCGTCCGCCGGTGACGTTTACGAGGTCGGTAACATCGTCGGGATCGTTTTGGTCGAGCACCAGGAACCGGCGTGCCGGCGAAACGATGAAACAATAGAGAAAAGAGAGACGGAGAGAAAAACGTGGCGCGGCGCGGCGGCGGGTCGGAAGACGGATAACGCTTCGCGAGCTCGCGTGACAGTGCGCCCGGAGATCTTGCTAATCGCGGCAACACTGTATACTAACCGCGCCGCCATCTTCGATGGCAATTACAATTAACAGCAAAACGGGGATGTCGTAAAATGCAATTAAATATTATTACCTTTCCTCTAATGGTCGCGGCGGCCCTGAACGCAGGCCATATGTTTTCCCGAACGTGTCTGTGTTCAGCGCGTGCATGTATTCTTATTAACAATCCGTTGATGTGCGCCGACGGGACGCGACAAGATGCCGCTCGTCCTCGTCCTTCCCGATCATCATTCCTTCAAATTGCCTCCTCTGCTGTCGTTTCATCGAGTCGCCGGATAGTCCCCGAGATCTTCGACAAATTCCCCGCAAAGAGATCTCGACGATTTTGGAAAAATCTCTGCTTTTCAGCAAATTCCCCGCTGATCTCGGCGATTCTCTTGGCTCCTCGATGTCACGGGGAATCGCACCCGAACAGGTTTCACTGTTTTCTCAACAATTTTCGAGCTCTTGGCTAAATTGTTCTCGAAGAGACTTGTCTTATGCAGATCCCCTGAATTTTTGGGGGTTTATTTAGACCGATTTCGGTGTTTTCTAGGGAACGACTTCGCCAGATTTTTAGTAAAAAATTCCTGAAGAAATTTCACTGCTTTTCTTTTTTTTTATATAATACTTTTTCTCCACAAATCTTGCGAATCTTCCAGCAGGCTTCAGATTTTTTCTAAGAAAAATCCAAGAATGCTACGAGTAAATTTTCCCTACGAAGATTTCGGGGTTCTTTCAAAACGACTTTTAGATAAATTCTGTTTTATGATAAAGTTGTGGTCGTTCTGCTTGCAAAATTCTTCGAACTAGATGACCCTCGTCACTGAATTCGTCCACAAAACGTTTCAATGTCTCGCAAACGTTCTCCAACATTTCCAAGCGATTCCTCCCTAAATATCATTCAAGGATTTCCCCCGAAAATCCTGCAATCCCGGCAACATTTTAATTACCTGGGAAATCAAACGCAGCTCCTAAGGAATGCCAAATAAATTCGCCTGGTCGTCGATGAACCCCCGCTGTCGCCAAGCGCCCGAACAAGGGAAACAAGGAAAAATCGCGCGTTACGAGGATCCTCGAAAGAAGCTTGGCACGACCGCTGACAGAATAATGAAGCTCGCGGCATCAATTTTTCGAAGTACTCTGCGAGGGTTACACCTCCCGCGATAAATTGCCGGTGGAACGAGACCGGGCCGGCATCGATCAACGAGGAGCCGCGATCCCGAAGATTAAGGTACACCCTCGAAAAAAGAAGAAGGTCGAGGCCAGTGGGCGTCACGCTTTCCTCCGGAGAGTCCCAGGCTGCTGGGACTGTTCTCGCATGCGGCGTTCTCTACGGAGATATTTACGGAGGCAGTACGTGATGCGGCTAGGCGATGATCGCGTCGAGCGGAATCAGCGTCATCGAAGCCGCCGCGCCGTTAATGTCTTCGCTTTTGTTCCTGTTGGTCGAGGACGATCGCGGCGACACGAAACGTCACGGTATAAGCGTCGGACCGATGCCTATCTCGGCTTGTAACTCGCCCGAAAATTCGCGCTATTATCGCCGCTGTCCCAACGTCTCTCTCTCTCTCTCTCGCGTGCGCGCGCGCTTCTCTTGTTTCTTCACGGGCCATCGGCACCTTTTTCGGGAAGATCGATTAAATATCCCGGGGAGATTTATCGCTTCGTCGCCGGGCGAAGCGCGCGGCCGGTTTAACGGCGCGTTTTTAATGAAACTATCTGCGCGGACGGCCGGAGCCCTGGTAATCGTAATCACGATCATAATCCAATAACGAAACACAACGGTTGATAGCCTTTTGCCGTGCTGAAAAACGATTCGGGCGACGAGCCGTAAAACATCGCCGACTTTATCGGTCGTCGGCGATCGAGCACCGACGGAAACTCCGCGAAACGGTGGACGGCGAAAGAGGGGGAGGGAGAGAAAAAGAGAGGGGAGAGTTACTCGCATTTATTTCCGCAGCCGGCGAACCACCACCTCGTTGATTCGGCCCGAGCGTTCGATTCCGTGACGCGCGCCAATTTCCGGTACCGATGCGAGCGGAGCGGAGCCGAGCCGAACGGAGCCGAGCCGCGAGGAACGAAACGAAAACGACACACGCGGCCTGCCCCTCCCTCCCCTCTCCTTCTCTCTCTCCTTCTCCGCCGCGATTCGGTCTCTCTTTTTCTCCTCCTCCGCCGTGATTCGGTCTCTCTCTCTCTCCTTCTCCGTCACGATTCAGTCTCTCTCTCTCTCTCTCTCTCTCTCAGTCTCCTTTCTGTCTCCTTCTCCTCCCATTTCCGGTTCGGCTCGCTCTCGCTCGCTTTTCACTTCGGTTCGTCCAGCGAGGCTGAGACTGAGAGATCGCGGCGCGAGGAGGAGCGCAGGGGAAGGAAAAAGGCGAAGCGGACACACACGGAACGAAAGGAGAAGGAAAGGGCAGAGATGCTGAACAGTGCTCATTGGACGGTTGCATTTTATGCGCTGGACCGGCCCCTCCTGTAATTGGTCGCCACTCAATTGCCGCTCATTAGGTAACTGCCCGTTTTTTGCGCCGACTGTGACTACGCCACCAGCGATAAACCGCCGAGAAAAAAGAGTTTATCCCCTTTCCCGCTGACCTCTGCCTCGTCCCTCGAGAGCCCGGCTCTGTCCAGTAATAATACGCTTACCATCGGGGATCGGCCTAAGCGCTCCGCTCCGCTCGGCTCCGCTCGGCTCTTCTTGGCCACGAGCGTACCGCGAGTCCTTCTTCTTCCGCCTCGAGTCCAGTCGTCCTCGAGAAACGACGATTACTGCATCATGGGAACGACTTAGTTTCCCGTACAATCATCGAGCTTCTACGAAATCGACCACTTTCTTGCAATCTACTCGAATCGCGAATTTTCTTTCATATTTTTCGTAAATGTTTTGAAATGGTTTCGCTACGGTAGTAGCTTGTAAATAAATATTAATAATAATAGAAAGATCGACTAAATACGGTAGAAACACTGGCTTCATGAAGCTGCAAAGTTTTATACACCTTCATGGTTTTGCAGTGTACGAGAGCCTTTGACAGTTCGACTGTCGTGTGTCACCCGTGTAAGCTAATCCATCGCGTTTTCTTAATTTTATTAGGAAGAATGCAGGACGGTTCAATGCAACCGAACTTTTCCATTTTAATTTAACCAAGTCAAATACGGCGGAGTTAAATAATTAAATAAAATATTCCTATTCGGTTACAATAGCAGATTTTATCTTGATCGATTTTTACAGTAAATCATTTTGCAAATTAGTGTAAGCCAATTACGTGTGGAACGTGGTTGGATAACAGAGAATTCTGATTCGGTAGAACCTCGATTAATCGAGGTTTTAGATTTAGTTTGTAGATTATTCCAGGTAATATAACGATGAAACTATAGAAGGAACCCGATTTAACCACGACTTATCATTAATAATTCAGCGAAAATGAAGAGAAATTAATTATCAATTTTGAATTCGGATAATTGAAGCTCTGCCGTATCGAAGGATCGAATAATCGAGGTTCTACCGTACTTCGGTTTCAAGAAACTTTTGATGTGATCAGCGTAACAGTGTCGTAGCGTTAAAATCACCTGCACTACAAGATCAGTCGAAGCGCATCCCAGTTTAGTTTGAAATAAAGTTGCGAATCTTGCAAAAATCTGTCGAATCGAGGACGAAAATTGTCGCTGTCGACGCGTCCCTCTGGAAAAGGAGAAGCAGAAACGTCGAAGAAGCGAATCGAGAGCGAAGACAGAATTGTCTCGCGAGTCCTTTGCACCCACCCACTCCGAGACGGGTTTGGATTACCGATGATCAGCGTGACTGTGTCAAAGGGTTAAAATCACCTACACTACAAGATCAGTCGAAGCGCATCCCAGTTTAGTTTAAAATAAAGTTGCGAATCTTGCTAAAATCTGTCGCATCGAGGACGAAAATTGTCGCTGTCGACGCGTCCCTCTGGAAAAGGAGAAGCAGGAACGTCGAAGAAGAGCGAATCGAGAGCGAAGACAGAATTGTCTCGCGAGTCCTTTGCACCCACCCACTCCGAGACGGGTTCGGATTACCGATGATCTGCGTGACAGTGTCAAAGGGTTAAAATCACCTGCACTACAAGATCAGTCGAAGCGCACATCCCAGTTTAGTTTGAAATAAAGTTGCGAATCTTGCTAAAATCTGTCGCATCGAGGACGAAAATTGTCGCTGTCGACGCGTCCCTCTGGAAAAGGAGAAGCAGGAACGTCGAAGAAGAGCGAATCGAGAGCGAAGACAGAATTGTCTCGCGAGTCCTTTGCACCCACCCACTCCGAGACGGGTTCGGATTACCGATGATCTGCGTGACAGTGTCAAAGGGTTAAAATCACCTGCACTACAAGATCAGTCGAAGCGCACATCCCAGTTTAGTTTGAAATAAAGTTGCGAATCTTGCTAAAATCTGTCGCATCGAGGACGAAAATTGTCGCTGTCGACGCGTCCCTCTGGAAAAGGAGAAGCAGAAACGTCGAAGAAGCGAATCGAGAGCGAAGACAGAATTGTCTCGCGAGTCCTTTGCACCCACCCACTCCGAGACGGGTTTTGATTACCGATGATCAGCGTGACAGTGTCAAAGGGTTAAAATCACCTGCACTACAAGATCAGTCGAAGCGCACATCCCAGTTTAGTTTGAAATAAAGTTGCGAATCTTGCTAAAATCTGTCGCATCGAGGACGAAAATTGTCGCTGTCGACGCGTCCCTCTGGAAAAGGAGAAGCAGGAACGTCGAAGAAGCGAATCGAGAGCGAAGACAGAATTGTCTCGCGAGTCCTTTGCACCCACCCACTCCGAGACGGGTTCGGATTACCGGCAGATGACAGGTCGGCCGTTCTTTGTCTACCTCCGCAGCCTGTGCTCGGACTCGGCCCTCTTTTTATATCGTGAAATTAGTTGGCCGCGGTTTCCGGTCCCCGATTTCTGTTAGTTTCGTCCCACGTCCTCCGGCGTCGTTAACCCTGGACTCTCTCGAAGCGAGTTTGGCGAGCCACGGACCGAACCTAACTCGCCACTCGTCGCAGAGACACTCCAATAAGAGTATCACACTACTAACTATCCGTGGCTACGAGCTTCTACAAAGTGGAAAGAACCTCGCCTTCGTCGAATCTGTTAACGATCGAAAGGCAAATAATTCGGAACGTTTCCATTTAGTTGATATTTGCGCATTTGTAGCTCGCGCTGGCTCGTGACATCCAAGAACGCGAGCTTACGAAAACGAGAATTTATTTATCTTTTTGTTTATTCGTTTATTCAGTTGGTGGTTTCGACAGGAAAATCTTTTGTTGCGTTTTCAAAGTATTTTAAAAGAATTAGTAGTAGAATTAGATTTAGTGGAGTTAACACTAAAGATTGGAGCTAAGACGGTATACCAGAGGTTATAAATGAGATGAAAGAGCTATTATAGAACTATTATAGAGATATTATACTATGTCTACAAAGTGGAAAGAATCTCGCCTTCGTCGAATCTGTTAACGATCGAAAGGCAAATAATTCGGAACGTTTCCATTTAGTTGATATTTGCGCATTTGTAGCTCGCGCTGGCTCGTAATATCCAAGAACGCGAGCTTACGAAAACGAGAATTTATTTTTCTTTTTGTTTATTCATGTATTCAGTTGGTGGTTTCGACAGGAAAATCTTTTGTTGCGTTTTCAAAGTATTTTAAAAGAATTAGTAATAGAACTACTCTTTGCACTCGAGTGGTGACTCTGAGGCGTCATTAAAACTTATTATATCGCGTACTAAGATAATTTTTATATTAACAAAGTTTAGGGGCCACCTGTGACCGGCGCGTCCAAATTGATAGGAATACATATAATTTCAAACAAATGTCAATATCTAAAATTTTGTATTATTACCATCGTCAATTCAAACAGTGACTCCTGTCGCAATTAACATGTCAAACATGATTGTACACTGTAACTTATCTATTGCAGATAATATTTCAACATTATGTGTATCACATAAAAGAATATTCATCGTGGCGCCACGGACAATTTCTGTAAAACCGGCGTGGCATTCAACGTGTTAAAAAATTGTTAAGAGCGTAATTTAAACTTGAACCAATTTCATATGCATAAAATGCACTTTGCCATAGAAAATAAAAATACTGTAAGTCGGAAAAATTATTTTAAATTCACAGTTAAAACAGCTTCGAGTACAAAGGGTTAATACTAAAGATTGGGACTAAGACGGTATAGTAGAGATTATAAATCAGATGAAACAGCTATTAAAGAGCTATTACGGAGCTATTATAACCTACTGTGCCGCAAAAATGGTAACAGTTTATAATTAAGCGACTTCAACAATTGGAAAACAATCCAAGCAGTAAAAGTTTTATAAAGAACATCGAACAGCGATAAACATTTCAATTGTGACGCTTCGGTCGCTTCTGTTAGTATTTCCATCGAAAAAAGAAAAAACGATTAAGCTATCTCCTGACACAACACAGTCGTTAAATATACCATCGCATGCGCGGAAATTTGATTGTCATAGAATAATGAGCAACTCCCATCGTCGGATTTCCATTTACGAAAGTTTCGGCCCCGGGACGATGCGATTCAATTCATTCTCGATCGTTCATCATAATAGAAAGCTGGTACACGGACGGCGTAGATCCTGGGATGCTAACGTCGCCTAATCGATTGCAATAACCGAGGTATTTGCCTCGCCTCGCCTCGTCGCGCCGCGATCCAGCAAGTTTCCCAGCGCGTAACGACAGGTCGACGATCACGGTGTAAAAGATAAAACTTGCGGATCCCGTATCGAGCGATCTAGCGATCGCCGGTCGGCGTGCAATCTCGCCGGGGCCATAGGTCGATCATCGAGACGCAAGATCCACCGTAGAAGCGCGCGAATTAATTCTCGGTTCGATCGTATTTCATGGATAGGTGGAACGTGTACCGGGCCGGGGGTACACCTTGTAATCTCTTGGATTCCCTGTCACCGGCTGACAACGGGCCCTCGTAACTGAACTTAACGCGATCCTGATTGGCTATAAACGATCATTACCTTAGAGGAAATTACGCCTTCTGCTCGTCAAGCCCGAGCCGATGTAGCGCAACACCGCGCATTAGTCTCGGAGGTGGCGAGAAGCAACGCGCGCGCGCGCTCGCGTCCCGTCGTTACTCTCCTGAAAATTTATTCGGCTCGGCTTCTTCGTATTTCACGGTCCGAGTCCCCGGGGACCGGGCCCCGGCGCGGGCCCTTTCATCGATCACGTAAATCACCGGCATTTTTGCGAGCCGCCTCTTTGACGTTATCGACGCCGCGCTGTCCTCCCATCTCGCCTGCCATAACTCCGCTGCCGGCCGAAGTTCTGATACAGAGTAACGGGGTCGTTCTGGACCCTGCACCCTCCGTTATTCATTTTCCACGCTTATGTTGTTCGCGTGGGTGTACGATCTTCTCGGTCCCCTTCGACCGTCAATGGCGAACTTCGGGAACTCTAGGGGAGGGTGGTTGAACGCAATTCATCCCCTTCTTGACTCTTTGCTCTCGAACGGCGACGCCGAAGCACCACTACAATTTGCTATACTATTTTTCGAAATAATTTTTACGTTATTAAATTGGTTTATACACTGCTAAAATTGATTATACCATAGACAAATTTTGAATAAAAATTGGCCAGCTTTGACCGACGATAACTCCGCGAAAAATCGTCGTAGGATGATGATCTTCCTTTCAAATTAAAGCTTGAAATCTCTTCTTTAAAATACTGTTTTCGATTTTAAGTTTGACGCATCCTCGTCGCTGCAACCCTTTAAATACGAAGCCATGTCTGTCATATTGGAGATTGCCAAGTTTGACGAAATGCACGGGCTTGGTAAAATTTTTTTCGGAGATGCCGCTTACAGTTAACCAAAGCCCGATCCTTTCCCTTTAATTTAAAAAAAAAGAAACTTGGCTGCGATTTTTTTTCGCAAAGTTAGAACACTTTGAAGTAACCACTGTATGACAAACGATGTCTCACATTTGAAGGATTACAGTGGTAATTCGACATACGTCGAGCATAAAATCGGGGAACAGTGTTTTAAAGTAGAGATTTCAAGCTTTAATTTGAAAGAAATCTGAGCTTCCTACGATGATTTTTCGCGAAGTTATCGTCGATCAAAGTTAGGAAATTTGTATCCGAAATCTTTCGATGCCATAATTTTTTTAAGCAGTGTGTTTAAAGAGTTGTTAAAAATGTAAGTATTGTACGAGCGAATAATCGAAATTTCTAAATTAAAGAGATTAAAAGATCTCACGAAATGAAAACATTATACGTTGATATCTTAAGTTTTAAGTTAAAACAGTTTCGATTAGAGAAAGGGTTAACCCTTTGCACTCGAGTGGCGACTCCGAGGCGCCGTTAAAAATTATGTCGCGTTTCAAAATAATTTTCTTAATCAAATTTGTTTATATTTAAAGAGCTGTTGAAAGCGTTGCTGTTGCAATATTCAATTTCATATGCATGAAATGCACTAGATCATATAAAATGGAAAAAACCGTGGGTCGGAAGAACTATTTAAAATTTTGCGTTAAATTCGGCTTCGAGTGCAAAGGGTCACTAATACTACAAACATTTTTCTTCCACAAGATACAGGGGTTAAATTAGACAAAAATATTCTTCTTGGTCAATTTACAAGCGATATTTCCTCGGTTATCCGAATCGTCAACGTAGAACGTAGAACAAATAGAAATGCACAATAAATAGCGTTACCCATGGCTACCAATTACTGTTAAAATTAAGTAAAAAGTCTTACGAAACTTACGAGAAGATCTAGCAGAAGTGCAACCCGAATCCGAAATTCCTGCAAATCTCTGGACCCTCGAGATGGTCAAATAAAGCAGCAGCAGGCCGACACCTCGAGTTCTCGAGCGACTGCTCGAAGGTAATTGGTGTACCCGTCCGGCGTCGTCCGGTGCATCGCGGTGCACTTCATCTCGGAGGAGTGCGCGTTGCAGTCCGGGAGTCGGAGGGGGAGAGGCGGGTAGGGTGTGTACAGGTTGATCGAACATCTAAACTGGTGGAATGAGACGAATTCCACGCTAGGATCGGGGGAATCCTGGCGCTAAGAGCGAGCCGAGCGAGCAGCACGAGGATCTGCTGATCCTTTGGCGAGACAAGGACGAGGCTGGAGGAGTAACAGGCGGCTACCGTCCTCGGCAGCCTTAATGAAGGAGAACAGAGGGCGTGCTCGGGTGCACCGGCCAGTAAGCAATGTATCCAAACCTGTAATTATGTAGCTTGCTATACATCTCATCCATAACGGTTATTAACAGGAACCTGACGTCTCTCGCTGCTTCCTCTCTCCGTCGCTCTCCCGCATTTCACGCTGTCTCCGTCGCTTTCCGAGCTGAACACCGACTTCCTCCCGTTCTAGCTGGTCGATCCAGCGACGCGTCGCCACCGGCTCCTAATAAAAATGATTTATCTATCGACGCGCTCCACGCGAATTAGAAAATTACTCGGCTAACCATGACGAAATAATTGTTCCCTCGATCGGGTGTACCGTGCTGAACCTCGCGACCTGGCTCACCAGATGGCCTGTGGGTAATGAACTACCAGATGCTACCGCCATACTAGCCGCCTCGATCGTTTTCTGGTTTACAATTACAGGAAAGACTGGAGTATGTGGGAAATACTTTGAGAGAGAGAGAGACACACACACACACACACACACACACACACACACACACACACACACACACGGAGAGAGAGAGAGAGAGAGAGAGAGAGAGAGAGTGAGTGAGAGAGAGCGAGAGAATGAGAGAGAACGAGAGAGAGAGAGCGAGAGAGAGAGCGTAAGAGCGAGAGAGAGAGCGTAAGAGAGAGCGAGAGAGCGAGAGAGAGTGCGAGAGAGAGAGCGTAAGAGAGAGCGAGAGAGAGAGCGTAAGAGAGAGCGAGAGAGAGAGAGAGCGTAAGAGAGAGCGAGAGAGCGAGAGAGAGTGCGAGAGAGAGAGAGAGACTCCGTTTTATCGACTCAGCGTTGATTGGTTCGGCGCTGTTCAAGCGCGGTTGAACCATTGCGAACGAAGGTTTCAGCACGTAGATCACTCGATGTTGAAACGCTTCTACGCTTACGCCAACATCAGCATACGTAGAACCAGGTAGAAAGATAAAACAGTCATTAAGAGATACGAAGTCAACTTTATCTGTACCGCAGAGATTACCTGTCGTCTTCGGACTAAACACACTTGCAAGGATACAGGTCTCGTACCAGTAGTCTTGCCACTTTTTCTTCAATCACAGTTCGCTCGAACGTCATCGTCGTCGTTTCACTCTAGGCGATGATCGCGACCGAAGATGCAACGTTCGAAGATGTATCTTAACGAATCATTCGCGATGATCGTCCAAGGCGAGTACCAATACATGTATATGTACAATCGGCTTCACCGACTTTGTATGGAAATAGTATGTACTCATCCATATCGATTATTCTAATCTTCCGGTGCACACTTTCAAACAGAATTTACGGGATATTGCTTAAAGTAATTTAACAAGGTTATTATCGGGCCGCGGATCTTTATGCAAATTAAACATTTTCATCGTCTCTTGCATCGAACATTAATTACGTAAAAACGTGTTACCTCTTTTAACGATGTTAATACGGTGAAAGTAATGCCGCAGTATTCTCAAATTCTTCTTTTTTTGTCTTCAACGCTGTTCAACGTTCCGTTTATCCTTTTTTGCTATAAATATCGTAAAATCCGCTGTCCAGTTATTATCAGCACTGTATCCATTTAGCATAGCAATTTAAGGAATTTTGGTTATCTAACTATTTTTTCATTTAACCTCACGCGTATTCGTCTCAAACCTCTGCATTCTGCAAATTTATAACTAATAGGTCATTTCCGGCATGATCTTTCCGTAGAGATTTAAAAATAGATATTAAATAGATATATTACATAAACCGCGTTCTTTCTTATTAAATAATATATATATATATATATATATATATATATATATATATTATTTAATATATATAATATATATAATATTTCGAAATAACCCGCCACGATCGTCCCACGAAAATCGATCGACGTTTCCATTAATCTGCGAAGCGGGTGCTTTGATATTCCATGGGATTCGATACGGCTGCTGTCGTTTCCGCTTCTCCAAGCGATACGCTCCACGACGAACGACCGATCGATTGAATAATTCAACGTTGTCGCGCACATTGTATTAATCCGGCGCGATAAGCCCATTAAAGCGCGATATCGGACGAGTGTATCAACGAGCGTTAATCGAACCGCCTCGAGCAGTCGCTAGTGGAACGGCGTGCGGGAAGGAGGAGGGGGGGGGGGAGGCGCACGGTGATTACGAAACGATTTTTCTCGGACCGAGTTTTTCTTTCTTTTTTCTGAATCACTTTATCGGAACCGGTGCCTACGATAGATTGCAACTCAAACACCGGAGGACGATGACTACTGAAAAATGCTAGATCGTTCGGGGGGATAATTTCGTTGAAAAGAATCTTGATTGCGATCTAATTTTACAGGGGGGTTCGGGGAGGGGGGCGAAGGAGGTAGAACAGAACAGAACGGTACGGTTCTTAAACAAACACCAGCGCTGCTCCGCGGGTCGGATCCTTTGCCGTTCGAGAGTGCGTGCGTTCGTGCGTGCGTGCGTGTGCGCGCGCGCGCGCGTGTGTGTGTCCGAAGTTCGAAGACGAGCCGATGATGACGATGCGAATCCGCGGCGGCGTCAGTAGGACTCCTACCAATTTCACGGCAGGTTAACCGCCACCGCGATGATGGGACAACGCTCCGTCCAGCGAGCAGAGATTGCGCGCGCGGCGCGTCGCTCATTGTCGATCGCTCCCCTCGATCGACTCCCTCGATCCATGGCCACGCTCGTTCCGATTTTTAATAAGTCCATTCCGCTCCCATTTCCTCGGTCCCGCCCTCCTCCAAAGTCCCGATTTGCAATCGTTCTACTATGTTTGGCCAGCAAGCTGCATGCTAGAAAGTTGGCCAGTTTGCTCAAACCTTTGCAATCGCATCACTATGCTTGTCCAGTTTACTCAAACTTTTGCAATCGTACTAATACGTTTGTTCAGCAAATTGCTCATCAAATACTGCTAGAAAGTGGACAAGTTTGTCCAAATCTTTGCAATAGCGTCACTATGCTTGCCCAGTTTACTCAAACCTTTGCAATCGCATCACTATGCTTGTCCAGTTTACTCAAACTTTTGCAATCGTGCTAATACGTTTGTTCAGCAAATTGCTTACCAAGTACTGCTAGAAAGTGGACTAGTTTGCCCAAACCTTTGTAATTGCGTCACTATGCTTGTCCAGTTTACTCAAACTTTTGCAATCGTACTAATATGTTTGTTCAGCAAATTGCTTACCAAGTACTGCTAGAAAGTGGACAAGTTTGTCCAAATCTTTGCAATAGCGTCACTATGCTTGCCCAGTTTACTCAAACCTTTGCAATCGGATCACTATGCTTGTCCAGTTTACTCAAACTTTTGCAATCGTGCTAATACGTTTGTTCAGCAAATTGCTTACCAAGTACTGCTAGAAAGTGGACTAGTTTGCCCAAACCTTTGTAATTGCGTCACTATGTTTGTCCAGTTTACTCAAACTTTTGCAATCGCGCTAATACGTTTGTTCAGCAAATTGCTTACCAAATACTGCTAAAAAGTGGACAAGTTAGCCCAAATCTTTACAATCGCATCACTATATACAGGATGTCTCGAAAATGTCTCGCAATCTGGAAATGGGAGGTTCCTGAGGTCATTTGAAGCAATTTTGTCCTTTGCGAAAATTTTCTCCGAGGCTTCGTTTACGAGTTATTAACGAAAAACAGTGACCAATAAGAATCGAGTACGGCTGACGTGAGGCGGCCCAGTCAACCAGCGCACGAAGCCCAGTTCCGCTCATTGACTCGGCCGGCTTGCACCAGCTGAGCTGGGATTCGACCGCTCGACCGCTGGCGCCGTTGGCACGGCCGGCTCGCACCAGTTGAGCTGGGATTCGACCGCTCGACCGCTGGCGCCGTTGGCTCGGTCGCCTCGCGCCAGCTGAGCTCGCCTCTCATTGGTCACTGTTTTTCGTTAATAACTCGTTAACGGTGCCTCGGAGAAAATTTTTGTAAAGAAAAAAGTTGCTTAAAATGACCTCAGGAATCCCCTACTTTCGGATTGCGAGACATCTTGGGACACCCTGTATATCCAGTTTATTCAAACTTTTGAAATCGCATCACTGTGTTCGTCCAGCAAACTGCATTTTGAAAAAGTGCCAGAGAGCGAACAAGATTGCTCCAATCTTTGCAATCGCATCATTGTGTTCGTCCAGCAAACTGCATGTTGAAAAAGTGCCAGAGAGCGGACAAGATTGCTACAACCTTTGTAATCGTATCACTATGTTTATCCAGCCAACACTGCTCGTCAAATACTGCTAGAAATTGAAGAAGTTTACTCAAACTTTTGCACCACTAATTTGTCAAAAGGTTGCTAGAAAGTGGACGAGTTTGCTGACGCCTGCGAACGGAAGGTTAACGATGAATATGAACGAGTTTCTTTCAGAGAGCATCAGGTGTTCTATGCAGATCGTAAATCTCTATGCAGATTGCAGTTTCTTGCATCGATCTTATAACGAGAGATAGTTCATGCCTGCGCTTGATCATTTTATTTCATCGCCGGCAAAAAGTTTATTAAGCGCTCGTTTGAGAAAATCATTTGATTTAGACGCAATCAGCCGCGCATAAAATCTGTAAATGTAATTTGTTATGGTCGCAGAATGTTACATTGGATTCTATTAAATGAAACTTGTTGCGTTCCCTGATATTTTTATTCGATTCCGAGTGAATTATCCATTGCCGCAAGACGGCAACCGAATGCAATGGTTCTTGCCGAGCGTTCTTTTCCGGCAATTTTCGCGGACATCGTTGCGATTCAAATAAATTGATTAGGACTTAAACGAATAGTAATTGCACGAGGTACTCGAGCGTATACTTGTTCGCGGCTCGAATGCAGTCCACTTACGGCGATCTGATTTGCCGGCATTAGGTCGCGATATTTCGACATTCGATCTAATCGCTTCGTTAATTAATCGACGCCCGAACGGGGAAATATCGAGCCAATACGTCGATTCGAACAGCCGTACCGATACAATTCAGCCGGCAATCGGGAAGAACTCGTTTCTCGAGGTAACGCGAATTAAGTCTTTAGATTGCCGCGTCGCGTCGGATCTATCGGTTTTCCGGATCGATTATCGAAAGCGGGTCCCATTCTCGGGATAAGAAGCGCCGGAATCGGCGGACGACGCCCGAGCGTTTCGCGTCGCAGTAAGCCGGAACGTTATCTCCCCGATGCGAAACGTAACGTGCATCGTTCGCCGATAACGTTAATTATTGTTTACGAGCCGATAATTATGCAAAGGTAGTCTGTGCGCTGAAAACTCGGCAAACGTTCAGGGACGCGCACCGCATCGTAATCGCCGCTATTTTGTCGTCGCTCGAGGATACTTTTGTAAAAGTCCGTGTGCACGTTAGCTGCCATAATTCAACGGCAAGCGCGGACCGCGGGACTTCTAACTGATTGCCAGGCAATAACGACAACGGCAACGATCGTGTAATGGAAACGGAATCGCCGGCCGATTTCGTCGAATCGCGCGCCGCCGCGGTCCCTGTCCGCCTAATTCCCCAATTTCGGTTTGGCAGCGCATGCGCTCGGGACCGGGCAATCAAACGGAAATGGAGGGTCGATCGGCCGATCCGGGCCCTCGGTCCCAGCCGATCAGTGGTGCACAACTCTGTAGACAAAAATAATCAAGTGTGATTGCTCGTAATGACGGGGCTAAGCTGTCCAGCTTAACAAATGATAGTGCCGCGGAGCGAACGGAACGAGAAAAGTAGGGGTGAAGGGTGGACAGAGGGAAAGAGAGAGAGAGAGAGTTAGAAAAAGATAGAGTTAGAGAGAGAGAGAGGGAGGGGGCCCGACCCGGGGCCAGATCGGTAATCGATCCGATCCGCATGGAAAACGCCGCTCTGCGATGCGCGGCCGTTTCTTATTAATAGGCAGCCGCTTCCTCTGCATCTCCACCACTTTTTTCTCTCTCCTCGGAAATTTAGCTCTCGGATAGAACGATCCTGATACACCGACGACGCCATCATGCTCGCTCGCTCGCTAACCATAACCGCCGCGCTCTTGCGCGACTAAACTCGCTCGGCCAGCCGACCGTTCAATCGCTCGCGTGAAATTAAACATGTTTGCTCAACGGACGAACGTGTCTCGAATACGTTTCCGTCTCAGGTGTGCCTACGCAATCAGGTGTTCCCTACAGTATCGTCCCACGCTCCCTTCATTGCGCGTGAAGCTGACCAAATTTCGGGCCTTAATCGTACTAGAATGAGACATTAACCTCTCGAGGGGTGTTTTTCTATCGTGACAGGTCGGAAATTTGCTGGTTCATTTGGAAGCGACCTTGAGCAGACGACGCCTTTTGAAAGGGTCCATGGAAATTATAGTATGATTTCTACAGCGAGGAGATTAGGGCGCCTTCATCGAGGAGATACGTATAAGGATTAGAGTGCAGTGTAATTAAATACAATATAATGAAGGTGCAGTAGAGCCTCTCTTATCTGAAAGAGTTTATCTTTTTAGTATACCGATACCAAAACATTCTATTATCTAAAAATTTCATTCAAGTTCTCCACTAGTCGATAATATATCTGAATATTACAACGATTAGATAATAGAACGCTTGAATGACAGAACATTGTACAAATAAACGTTCGGATAAGGGAGTCACGCGACAGGTTTGCGCATTGATCTACTCGAAAGTCAGGTCTGTGGCTGCAAGAAAAAACGTCGAATGGAAATTATAGTTTGATTTCGACAGCGAGGAAATTATCGCGTCTTTATCTTTTCAATATCCCGATGCCAAAACACTCTATTATCTAAAAATTTCATTCAAGTTCTCCACTAGTCGATAATGTATCTGAATATTGCAACGATTAGATAACAGAACGCTTGAATGACAGAACATTGTACAAATAAACGTTCGGATAAGGGAGTCTCGCGACAGGTTTGTGCATTGATCTACTCGAGAGTCAATTCTGTGACTGTAAGAAAAAGGGTCGAATGTCGCAATTTCCAAAATTTAAGTTATGTTTAATTAAACTGCATCGTACAGGATTTGCGTATTTATCGGAAGAGACATCGTGAAAATGCATTCTACAGAATGTAAAAGAATTGTGCAGTTAAGCGACAATGTATCTCGGAAGTGAAAATATGCGACATGCGGCGCTCTTATTTGCAGCCACCGAATTTTGTTCCGACGAAATCAGGGCGAAATAACGCTTGCACGTTTTCAAGCTAACACAATTCTGTCGAAACTTCTGCTGTACCTTTTGGAACAACATTTCTACAAAGATCGCTTCCGCTCTATCGTTTGCCGATGTTCGATTTCTATTTAGGCCTTTCACTGAATTCGATGTGGTTCTAAGCCGAACGAGATCGGGGGTGTCAGTAAAAACCGCGATTGCCGATCCACCGTATCATTTCCCCGCATTACGCGCCGCGTTACCGTCACTTTGTATTGCACGCTTCAAGACCGCATCATGCAGAGAGAGAAAGAAAGAGAGAGAAAGAGAGAGAGGGGAGATAGAGAGAGAGAGAGAGAGAGAGAGAGCGAGATGCAGTTATCTCGCAACGCATATCCCGAGGTATCGTTATTATCCGCGGGATCGGAGACCCGCCCATCAATTTGCATTTCCATTGGCCGGATCTCGGTACGTTATCGAACAAGACGGGTCCGGGAGAGACATGATCGTTGGGAATCGAGGATAATCGCGATCTTGCGCCTCTAGAAACGGTTTGACCACAAGCAGACAGTTCTATCGAGGCTGCGAACATTATCCTTCTCGCGCGGCGAACCACGCATCCTTAACGCAGCGAGTCTCTCCCGATGCGAGCCTGATGGAAACGCGATCCGGGCTTCATGCTCGCTAACGTGTTATGCAGGTAGGCCTGTTAGCCCAATGAAAGTTCAAAGGAGCCCGTGGGGTGGATCGACGGACCGGTGTGTGTTCGGTTTTCTTGCCGTGGATCCGGCGAGCTGGATCCGCGCGTAATCTCCGCTTGCGGTTTCGATCGCCGATTGCCATCGGATACCCGCGGACGACTGACGCATGATCTTGTTGGTTTAGCGATATTATCGATAATTTGACAATCGGCCGCCAGTTCACCGCCAGTTCACCGCCACTTACGCCGCTATTAACCGCACAGGTCGTCTCCGCGCCATCCGACGCTACGCTTTCCAGCCCCCATAAACGTCCCCGTAACCAGATCCACTCGATCGTCGATCCTGGACACTTCAACAAAGTCGATCTCTCCTCGGGATGAAATTTCATGGGTGTGCTTCTAATGTGCAACGCGTGGAACGACGATTAGGGGCGGTGGACCTCGGCCAGTCTACTTCGATGCACCCCTTCGCGAATGCCGCAGCGTGATATAATAATCTTCTTCAGAAGTTTCTTGGTCGATTATAGTTTGCCGATTATCAGCAACTGTAAAGGCGAGCCGCAAGGCTCCAATGATCGTATATTTTCTCCCCAAGTTGTCCATTTCCGTTTCCAAGCTGAGTAACGATGTGAGAGAAATTACGGTAATAATAACGAAGTTATTATTATATATAACGAAGTTATATCCAGGATTTAAAGTCGCATCGATCACTGTGTAGGTTATTAGCGGCTTAAAGTCAAGGCTTACAGATGATTATACAATTTGGTCGGCTTCACCTAATGCAGCAGGCTTTCGATTGGTTCGTTATTGAAGCTTGGCGTGCGAAATAAATTTACTTATTAAATTCGTACGGGAAGTCGCCTATTAATTATAAAATAAAGGAATTCGGAGGTTTGAATCGAGAAAAACTTAGAAAGATGAGCATAGCAAGTAGAAAGGTATGGGATATTATTGGAGGATTTTCGGTGCAGTTATTCGCGAGGAACGCGCGACGCTCGTCGTCCAAGACGGCGAGGACTATTTCTCGCGATTTCACTTTTCTTTCGCGCGCAATTTCCATTAGGTGCAGAGATAAGGTCGTTCCTCGGTGGAAACGGAACAAGAGGGAACGCATTTGTACCGGTTGCCCTCACTCGTTAAACAAACAGGGCAGATCGCGGGTCTCGATCGCTGGCAAACCGCAGAACGCTTCCTCCGTGTACCTGTAACGAGATCGGCGATCCTCGATCGCGCGAGTTCTCGGCGATCTTTTTGCCAAAACTCGACCGCAGGTTCCTCGTTTGACCGGCCGGTTCGGGATAAATCAAGCGGTAACGGGCAACGAGGATAAAACGAGACGGCTCGCGATCAAAAGTACACAAAGAAAGAGAAAGGGATGTCGGGGCGTAAGAGAAAATTGCTCGGCGCGTCGCGAAAAAATCGCGCAAGACCAGCGCCGTTTCCGAGGTCCGAGCAAAAATTTACGACGACCGCAATGTTCTGCTGTTTCCCGCGGCAAAAATCGTCATCGCGTTTTTCCGTCGTGCCACTTTGACGGAATCCCTCGTCATTGTTGCCGCTTCTTTGTTCCTTGCGCACTGCTCAAACTTTATTCCCCGACGATCGTGAATCATCACCCCGATTAAGGGAAACGTCTTAGAGACGCCATCTTTTTTCGTTGGGAGCTGATAACAACCTTGTTTTCGTAGTAAGTAAATCGATTTTTTTTATAATAGTATATGCACGTACTTAAAAAAAGAATAATAACAGTTTAAAATTTTATTAGAATAGCACATTCGTATACTTAAAAAAAATAATAACAGTTTAAAATTTTATTATATATATATATAATAGTACATTCATATACTTAAAACAAATAAGAACAGTTTAATATTTTTTACATAACAGCCCTTTTAAAAAATAAGTCCACCGAGGACACTCGAAATCGTTTCGAGCAATCGCCGATTTTCACCTAGCATAATTCTAAAGGCAATCTGCGGTGCCTGGATGTTGCTGTATCGCGATCGCGAGGTGGATCTCGCATCCTCGGGATTTAGTTCTCGATCGTAGTCTCACGGGTATCGCGCCGGCGTCGGCGGACGATCATCGGCCATTGTGATCCTGTTTTCACGGTGTTGTTCTTACCGTGTCTGGGTACACAGTGACTGAAAGGAAACGATTGCGTCACGATGATGTCATTAGCAGGGGCCACGCCCCCTACGGCGCTACCCCATTACGCCGAATCATCGGCCGGATGAGTTCCACGGGTTCCCCATCATCCTCGTTCCTCGACTCATCGGGCCCGTAGAAATCGCAGCGAGGTGTAAGAAACTCCGAAGTTAATTCGAGCCTGGAGGACCTCCGAGCACGTACCCGATGGATGCCCCGCTATTATGACTGGTTAATTAAATAAGACTTTTTGCGGTCGTCGGAGGCGGCTAATAAGTGACTCGGCTATCCTCGATCCTCGCCGAGGACGCGTTCGAGCGAGGAACGCGCGCTTTTCCGAAATCTCTGGGCCGAGGTTCGATCACGGAAAAATTCTCGGAGCTGGACACGAAGTCCGGTATCGGAACGCTGCGAACGATCGAGGAAGACGCGGACGTCCCATGGATCCGGGTAGGCACGAAAAGGAAAAGAAAACCGCGGCAAGAGGGGCCGAGGATGACGCAGAAAACGAGAGAATCATTGATCCGATCGGTCGATCGATAGAGGGCCCGGCTAACAGTCATTAAGCCGACTATTGTGAGGTAGCAACACCCGTTTGATTGGTTAATCTACACCTTCGTCGGTCTTAAAAGGCCATCGACGCGGGACAAAAGCCTTTGGATGCCGGCCTGCCCCGAGCACGACTAATGACTCGTCGGATTATTGCGTCTCGCCGCGCCGCACCGCACCGCACCGCACCGCACCGCAACGCTCCGCACCGGGATTTACTTTTACTCCTGAATGACCCGTTCGACAATTACCGAATACCCAAGTCGCTCGTAAATTACGCCGTCCATCCACTCTTCCCGGTCGCCTCTAAGTGCGCATCCTAAATCTCCGGATACTTTCGCCGGAATTGAACGAGAGCAACTGTTTGACCTTCATCTTCCGGCCGATACGATCTACCCTCGAATTCTCAACCCTCGCTGGGAACAACCGCAAACTGCGACCGTAACTCACAAACTTTCATATTTTACACTTCTCGCGCAGACTTTTTGCTCGGGAAAGGCTAATTGATCTTACGACACGCTATATGCCGCGCTATGCCGTGCCGCGAGGTATGCGAGATCTTAACGCGATCTTCCTAACTGGAAAAATTTTTTTAGAGCTGTAACCCGCGCGTTCTAGCAGACAGTCTAATTTGATTCGTGACGGAGATTCTTGTCGTCGATATTTCATCGCGCGAGTAAATGTAAAAGTTCTAATTTTTCTAACGGAGTTGGGTATTCATCGAATTCTTTCGAATAAATATATTCGTCTGAAGTAATCGTTCGAATGAGTCTAAAGTAATCATTCGAATGAATTCTTTTTCTTGTTTAAATGAACTTTTATTCGAGTAAAATTGTGATCGGGCAAATTGTTTTCCAGATGAATTTTTATTCGAATAAAATTGTAATCGGACAGATTGTTTTCCAGATGAATTTTTATTCGAATAAAATTGTAGCCGGACAAATTGCTATGCAGATCAATTTTTATTCGAATAAAATTGTAGCCGGACAAATTGCTATGCAAATCAATTTTTATTCGAATGAAAAGTTATCAGGAAAACAATTTGTCCGATCACAATTTTATACGAATAAAAATTCATCTGGAAAACAATTTGCCCGATCACAATTTTACTCGAATAAAAATTCATTTAAGCAAGAAAAAGAATTCATTCGAATGTGTGTGTGATTACTTTGGACTCATTCGATCGTCGAAAGAAATTTCATTCGTTAATCCTTGTCTCTTAATCGTTGTGCAAATAAAATTTTTCCCAACTTTGCTTTGTATCCAACTATGAAAATATTGATACAGCAAGGCTTAAAACAGTATGAACTTCTCCATTTCGTTTAGAATGTTTGCCGCATTCCTAAGACGACGAAGACTCTGTTAGAAATTTATAGGGATTCTTCTATGTACGTAAAACAATCCCAGATGTCCTGCCACAACTGTATAAATCTGCATCATGCACCTTGATTCGAACGAAGCGACGAGAAAAGAAGGGCGGTGCCGAGGAAGGGTTGCGCCGATCAGCGTATTTAACTATGAGAATATTGATACAGCAAGGCTTAAAAAAGTATGAACTTCTCCATTTCGTTTAGAATGTTTGCCGCATTCCTAAGACGACGAATACCCTGTTCGAAATTTCTAGGGATTCTTCTATGTACGTAAAACAATCCCAGATGTTCTGCCACAACTGTATAAATCTGCATCATCGTGTTCCTTGATTCGAACGAAGGGACGAGGAAAGAAGGGCGGTGCCGAGGAGGGGTTGCGCCGATCGGCAGTCTTAATCCGGGTCCCGCCGATGATAATTTATCGCGCATAACGAGAGATTAAGAGATAACGCGGTTCAATAACGTTCGTTGGCCGCGGCGCGGCGCGGCGGATCACGTGAATCGCCAGAAGGAACGAAAGTAGCTTCGGGGATAATTATTTGTAGCCGCGGTTAACCGTATGTAATTTCGAGAGTCGGTAGCAGCAATCGATCATCGGGGATCAGATACAAGAGAGTCCGGCCGGATAGCGGATCCTCCGCCGTCGGAGGAGGAGCAGCACCGAGAAACTGAAGAGATAAGCTCGCCGCATGGGGTACTCGTAATTATCGAGACAAGAACGGTCAATGATCTTTTCGGAGCTACCCGTTCCGCCGCGTCATCGATATCGCGCGATCCCTGTGTCTACGATTCCGCCGCGGTTCTTGATCTTCCGCGTCCGGCCGCGTCGATGATCTATCCTACGAAGCCTCCCGAAGACAAAGGAACGTCTTCCGATTCTTACGGCAACGCGTCCCACGTCCAACGTTCGGAATAGTATAACAATGTCTCCCTAACTGACGCTTAGATTGTCCACAAAAATGGACAATTTTGGAAGAGGAGATACGATTGTCCGAGCGCTGCACTTAGTTTTTATAATTGTTGTCAATCGGTAACTATAAAAATGAGTCGCGAGGCCCGAATAATCGTATCTCCTCTTCCCAAATTGTCCATTTTAGTGGGCAATCCGAGCGTCAGTAAGGGAGACATTACTGTAGTAGATCCCTCGGAAGCAACACTGTTAGCATTGAAAAGCAGATACGGTAAATTTTCCCCGATCGTTATTTAGCTTGCAAACAATTTTGAAAGAGGAGATATGATTGCTCGAGCGGTTCGTTTTTATTGCCGTCGATTGTCAACGACTATGAAAACGAGCCGCGTGGCTCGAGTAATCGGTATCTCCTCTTGGCACCATTTAGTGTATTCCGTAGAGAGAGCAGAACTGTGTTTATGGTCGATGGCAACGATGCATAGCAACGGTGTTTATGGTCGTGTGATCATAAATCGCGTGGAGCGATTGTTTTGGTTTCGGGTTTTCGGCGATGCGCGGCGGTCAA
The DNA here is from genome assembly GCF_051020955.1 of Megalopta genalis. Taxonomy (NCBI): domain Eukaryota; kingdom Metazoa; phylum Arthropoda; class Insecta; order Hymenoptera; family Halictidae; genus Megalopta; species Megalopta genalis. Next base: position 11,170,625 of record NC_135019.1, read on the forward strand.
GCGGTCCAAGGGACTGTTGAGCGACGCTGGTAGGAGTTTGTAATCATCGATTTTACAGTTTCGTTCGAGCCACAGAATAGTGCGTGCATTTCTCGTTTTCGTTTTACGAACACTTATACGTTGCTCATGACTAAACTGCGGATTTTATGCATTTATTACGAAAACGTGTAAATCGAATAGAGAACAGCGGCAACATTTAAGGCATTTAAAAATAGCATTTTATTATCTTTAACTCGATAAAATAATTAAAGAATGAAGAAATCGTTTATACGGCTTCTGTACCTTGCCGATGACGCAGGCAATTTTTATTTTACATAGAAATCCGCAGTCTATTCATTACTTTGGTTACTTCATTACTTTTGGTTTATATTGTATTATATTGTATTACTATTACTAATATTGTATTGTATTATATTATATTACTACTATTACTAAATTGCGGATTTTATGCATTTATGACGAAAACGTGTAGATCGAGTACAGAACGGCGGCAACATTTAAGGAATTTAAAAATAGCATTTTATTATTTTCAACTCGATAAAATAATTAAAGAATGAAGAAATCGTTTATACGGCTTCTGTACCTTGCCGTTGACGCAGGCAATTTTTATTTTACATAGAAATCCGCAGTCTATTCATTACTTTGGTTACTTCATTACTTTTGGTTTATATTGTATTATATTGTATTACTATTACTAATATTGTATTGTATTATATTATATTACTACTATTACTAAATTGCGGATTTTATGCATTTATGACGAAAACGTGTAGATCGAGTACAGAACGGCGGCAACATTTAAGGAATTTAAAAATAGCATTTTATTATTTTTAACTCGATAGAATAATTAAAGAATGAAGGGAACGTTTATACGGCTTCTGCACCTTGCCGTTAATGCACGCAATTTTTATTTCACATAAAAATCCGCAGTCTATTCATTGCTTTGGTTACTTTATATTGTATTATATTATATTACTATTTCGCAGAATACGCGACTGTGCCGTAATTGTTCAGTTTGAATAAACATTTTATTGCAAGGATTCAACTGCAAGAAAAACCGTCTTCCAACCGCGACGTTTATCGTCGGCCTTATCCAGGCCGAACTTTGAACGATGCGCTTTTAACACATTGTCCGCGAAGGCCGCGCATACGTGACAATCGCAATTTATGAAATGAAATTTGTCTGCATCGTTATTACGGCTAATAAGATACGACGCAATATTTAACGAATCAACGAGCTTTCGTCGGAGTTCGTTAATATTTTATGAGAAAGATACATCTCATTCGACCCTCCCATTTGTGTCACTCCGAATGCAAATAAGGAGACCCGATATTTCCATTCGGACTCCTCGCAACTACATACACGTTACCTTCTACAATTAGGCGTCGGCAATCTAAGACCCGTGGATCGCCGCTCGACCCATTTGCTAACTACGTTTCTTCTCATAATAATCAGAATTAGAATTCTGAATTTGTACGTATAAAGCTTTCCCAGTAAAATTGAATTTGTTATTCGCCAAAAGGCTGCTTCAAGATGAAAGTATTTACCAATGGCCTTACTTAAGATCCTAACGTAACACTTATCGTCCCAATCAGCAGTAATGCTGCCAAATCGAAGACAGCGTTCTATAAAATTCTCGGAACGGTAAGGGTTAATGGTCGCATCTTGCTTGACTTTGACCCGCGGCCAAGGAAGATTGCCGACGCCTGTTCCACACAGTCTCCGGCGGACTTCCGTCAAAACCGTTGATCCCAGCGAACCGGAGACCAGGTGCCATTGCCGAACGGTGTCCGTTAGAGCGGGCCCAGGGTGATCGGTATCCAAGCGAGTTGCCATTTTCCAATGGCAATTCTCTGTCTCTTTCCATCAGGCTGGATTCGCCGGGAGAGGTTCGCAAAGGGAAACCCGTCGAGCCGCGCGCGATCGGAGTCTCGAAAAGGGTGGACGGCAAGGGCTGCGAGGAGTAGCGGGGAGGCGTAGCCATGGGACACCGAGGATTGGCGGGTGGTTGGCGCGCGCCGATTGGCGGAGCCGGGAGGCTCGAGGCGGGTCGGGATTCGGGGGCGGTCGTTCCGAAACGACCAGTTCACCCAACGCAACCGTCCGAGAAGGTGGTGGAGGCCGCGAACCATTCGAAAGTCCCGAGGGCGGTGGGGGAAGTCACCTTGCCGTTCCTTCGAAGCCGGCCGATCCGATCCGAGCGAGGAAACGGCCCCACACACCGGTCCGCGCAGCCGCAGCGTACGCCTCTCCTCTCGCTCCGTTGTTAACAAGACCCGAAGCCTCTGGCACAGTGCCGCGCTCAGGCTCGCGCATCGTTCCATCCCTTTTTTCACCCCGCTGTTCGATCTCTCGGGCCCGTCGAAGCCGGCCGAGAGCGGTCCTTCCTCGCCGGCTACACGCTCCTCGGCGAGCGTAGTCGCGAATCATCGGCCGTTCGCGAGACTATTCCCGGTCCCCGTGGATCGCCCGGGCCCTGCGAGGTGACGGACCCGTGCCCGATCAGTGTCAACGTGTCTGGACCCGACCGAGACGAGCGCTCGGCGAGATTTACCTGCTCGGACTCATCGAGAACAATCCTGTCGACGCATCAAGGTCAGTGAACGCACACGCATGCACGCAGTGATGATCGATCGCCGCGGGTTTCGGCTGATCGATAGCCCTACACGGGATAGTCCCCACCTTGACAGTTCGTCGGTGGTCGACTCTGATTTTCAACGGAGTTTCCGCGAGATAGTAGCGTGTACGTGTTTGCTCCATGTAAATTGTTTACGCGGAGTGGTACGGCAGTGCCGCGCTAATTTGTCCGTCATTATCCCTACCAGCTTTGTATCCGACGCGCGCTGAGTTAAACGAGTTATAGTAATTACCCGATGACCGACCGTCGTTACACTCCAGTTGTTCGATCGCGATTTTTGTGGGAAAAGCTAGCAAAATAGTCTCGCTGCGCCAAAGTAGACGAATAATAGTGACTGGCCGACGTCGTTGTACCCGCCGGTTTGACATTTAACGAGGCACTCCGGTCGTTCAATTGCGATCGCGACGGGGCATTTTTGTGAAAAGTTATTGCACAGGTTTCCAGAAACGTGCGCGGGATAGACGTGCCAACTAGATGTAGAAACGCGATCGTTTCAACGATACTGCGGAACCCCGATTTTCCGGGCTACGTAGAGCGAAACGCGAACGTTCGGATAGTAGAGAATTTGCATAGTTGCACCGGCAGATTTCATCCTCGTTCGTTTGTACAGTCGATCGTTTTGCACGGTCGATTAACATTAACCACATTAAACTGATCAGACGTTAAATATATTTAGACTATTGAAAATTCCGATATCGGTGAACCGGATAATCGAGGATTACGGATTAATAAGTTACGCGGTGCGAATGTACGGTAACGCTGCGTTAGTTGTCCATCGCTGACTTCACCGGTTCCTCGACGATCTTCGCGAAGTATGCCACTTGGTCGGTTATAATTTTCGATGTAGCGATACGCGTAAAATTGCAGGCGTGGACGCTCGATAATCCGAAAGCCAAAGTAAAGAAAAGTACATCGGTGCCGCGTCAGCTGATCGTCGCGATCCCGTCAATTGGTAACAGGGCGGCAATTTTCCGGTTCTAAGAGAAGCCGCAGACGAAGAGTGTGAAATATTACTGTGATTTTCGAGGCGGGAAACATCGGCGTTTACGTGCCGCGAAACGTCGCATTAATCGACACTCTCGATGAAAACGGAGCACGCTCCGATTTCGAGGAATCGGAGCCTCGAGCCTTGCGATGCGAGAGTAACTGTCATCAGCCGCTATGAATCCTCGCTGCTCCGCCTCCCCTCCACGGCAACAAGCAGCCACCCTTTGCTCGCTTTATTCTTCTACGCTTTTATACGACCGTTCGCCCCGTCGATTCGAGTATTACTAAATATTTATCGCTTCGCACAATGTCTCGTCGAACGTAAACCGCGGGAAACGCGATAATGGAGTTTTACGCTCGGCTTTACCGTCTCTTGCTCGTTGTTAAAATGCCTTTTGCCTTTACGGCGCGATAACTTAGAGAGCCGACCATCCGACTGCGTAATTTTCTTGGTATTCGATCCGGGCTGCTCGCCGATCGACAAATGTAAAAGAGAATTAAATCGATCGGAGGAAATCGCCTGTGATGATAGCGTTCTCGTCGCGGTGCGCGAACTCGTTCCTACGTTCGAGCCGACCGACAACGCTCGGCTTCTCTCGCGGAGAGACGGTACCGTCGGAACTGGCTCGAGGCGATCCTATGTTTAGGCAATTTCAGTTCAATTTTCATGAAGTTCCTCGCAAAAAATAGACGACGAAGTTGTTCGAATGTTTTAGTGGTTAATCGCCGATGTCGTTGTCCTCGGTGTTACCAATGAAGTGTTGACAGTTTTATCGATCTCGTTAGCCTTACTTCTTACTTTGACATTTGGGATGCATTTAATTAACATCGATCGACGATCGATATCGTCAACTGTATGTCCGCGCGATTCAACTCGGAACGGAATTTTCAAGAGCTTGGTCACCAAAGTTGGAGTCGATCACAAAATTCATTCCCATTTTAGAAAATACAGTAATGTCTCTCTCAGAGATTGCCCACAAAAATAGACAATTTCGGGTCAGGAGATACTATTATTCCAGCCTCGCGGCTCGTTTTCATAATTGCCGATTTTTGCTCGAATAATCGTATCTCCTCCTCCGAAATCGTCGATACAGCAAATTCTCCCTAATTGACCCTCAGTCTGGAAACAAAAATGGACAATTTGGAAAGAGCTGGTACGATTATTCGAGTCTTGCAGCTCGTTCTTGTAATTATTGACAATGGGTAACTATAAAAACGAGCTGTAAGGTTCGAACAATCGTATCTCCTTCTCCCATTATTGTCCATTTTTGTGTAGAATCTGAGCGTCAGTTAGGCAGACATTACTATAATATCGAGAACAGTGTTCCCAAATTTGTCCGATCGTCGATGCGTTCGTGGCATACATGAAAAATGGCATGATGAATAATCGATCTGAGCAGTTCATTCTTACCGTGTGCAGATACGGTTTAATATCAGGGATCTTTTCCAAAATTCTCGCTGCTCGTCAGGGTACGCGAGCATCTCATAACTCGGCGAACATTAGACAGTCCCGGGAGATTGAATCGGAAAGTGCGTGGCAGTTGGTTGCAGCAACAACCGGTTAAGAGGATGCAGCGATGCGGTGCGGCACGATGCGATGCGATGCGATGCGCGCGCGCGTTAGACGGGAAATTAACATTGCAAATAAGCGTCCGACACGTCGAAATAGGGATGCGGCCGCGGGTTGCTACAGGGACAAGGAAATAATTGAGCTGCGGTTTTTTGGGCGAGATCAGCTCGCGGAGCCCTTCGCTTCGGCGAGATTATGAGTAATGCGTTCTTTGGCACGTTCTCCGGCCAGTGGTTCTTCGTCCCGACCCTCGCGCGTCGGCTCCTCGGCCCTCTCCTCTCCTTTCCCCTCCCCGCACCCTTGTCCTTTTGGAAAGCTGATAGAGACCAGCTTTCTCGGCTCGGTCGTCCCATTAGCGTAATGGCTCTCGCCATATAGTCTTCGCATTTAACCCACCGAATTCTCGTTCATCTTTACTCCGGGCATAATTTCTTTGCCGCTTCGCTCCTTAAATGTTCCTTAGAATTTCGTCGCCTCGTCCCTCTCTCTCTCTCTCTCTCTCACTCTCTCTCCTTCGAACGAAGGAGACAATTTTGTTTCGGACAAGAGTGTTCCTCCGATTAGTATCATTATCGCCGAATGAAATTCGTACTAGAGAACTTGTCTCGTCGTGTGCAAAATGTCCAGAGTGGGCGGGGCTTAGTGGCCATGGGAGGGACCAAGAAACTACTCCACAATTACAGTGAAAACAATTTACAGAGAACAAGAGAGAAGACTGAAAGGCTTGAAAACCGTCTTGTGCTTTTCGTGCGAAGTGTTTCAAGTAGGCGTGGCTTGGTATCTCTATTTTAATCTCTAGAATACTTAGCCTAAGAGCAATGTTCAATGCACTCGACATCGAACAAGAAACCGAGAATGTCAAAAAGCTCAAAATATCTCAACTAGGCGTGGCTTAGACGCTCTAGGCGGAGCCAAACCAGTATCTCGCGCATCTCTGACTTACCCTGAGAACAATATTGAATGCGCACCTCGTCAAACATTGAACGAAGAATGCTGATAAGATACAAATCTATTTGTCTTGTGATTGCTCTGCGAAATGTCAGAAGTGGGCGTGGCCTAGGGGCTCCGAGGAGCGAAATCAGTGCCCCATAGGGCAATCTCCGCGAGAATTTGGTGCGGAGAATGCAGACGGCTCTGGTAGGCCCCGAATAACTTCTATGAGCGACTGTACACCCGTTGCCGGTACTAAAGTATAAGTTCCGATAGCGGGGGCAGGTTTTAATAAGAGAAGGATTGAGAGCTCCTCGTACCTGCACTACCACGAACCGGTGGGCTCTTCCCCTGTCGCGGGACGACCAGATAGCAACAATAAATAACTTGTCCCTGCACCTGGGCTAAAAGCATCCCACCGATCCTGTTGGTGGCCACCTCTACCGGCGATTCGACCGGCCCCGCTTATCGATACTTGTCCCCCGGCGTTTACCGTCCTATCATTTTCCATCGAGCCCGACTGTCCTCCCCCGCGCCTTCAACCCTCCAGCTACCCTGCGCGGATTCCGCGCTGTCGCTGCAACAGTTGAAACCCAATTCCGCTCTCATTAGAGGTGCTCACGATTCCTCGCTTAAATTATTTCGAATGAACGCGCGACGCGGCTATCGTAAATCAACGCGGCGGTGCGGTAAATCGTAAAAGTGTTCGCAAGCATGCGCGAAGTTTATTCGATTCGAATGTATATCGGCTCTTCTTATTTATTTGGAGCTGGCTTTTGACACTGGACTTACCGCGTGGCGGTCAAAACGATCGGTCGCACATTTTTCATTTTAGAATTGTCGGAGTTGTGGAGAAGTTTTTCACTGGAATCGATTGAATCGATATCTTAATTCGATACATTAAAATACATTGTAATTGGAGCATTTGTGGTAAAAACGAGTAGATTTGAGTTAAAACGGTGTGCGGATTAAAAGAATCTGAGAACGTTGATGCATGAATTTGAACTTGTTGAAATTATTAATGAAGAAACAAATTTCAGCGTTTAGCTTCTGTGTTCCGTAATTGATCCGAACAATTTTTACTTTGCCTAAAGATCTGCAATCTAATTATAGTGAAAATGGCACAGAGTCTAGGTTAAATTCAGTGTTATAATTCGCATGTACGAACTCGCGTTAGTCGTTTTTAGCATTCAACAGGTTCAGTGTTGAAATTAATTATACAAGCTTTCTCTGTACACATGATTAACTACAGGTGCATTTACGGCCTTTCCCGTCATCTAGAATCAATAATAAAATTCTCGAATTGCAATTTGTATTTACGACTCGCGCTTGCAATACCGATTCCCGTCGGTCTTCGCTTACAGCGCGAGATTTTGAATAATGTCTACAAACGCGGCGATTATTTACTCCCGGCCAATTATAGTTAATTTCATTAGACGTTCACTCTGGTTAGAGGAATTCGATTGGACGTTTCCGCGGGGCCGGTCGGTCGCACGATTCCATTCCTCCGGCCGATTGCGAGCGGAACGTTGCCTGCCGACCGTTAAATTTCGTTAATTGCCGCGTCGACGTTTTCGCGCGACTCCGCGATCGCGCGGCATCTCGGCCAGCGTAATTAAAGAGATTTGCAACGGGCGTTTTTGCAAACCGCAAACAACCGTGGTCTCGCCGTGAGAGAGTTTAGGACCGAGCTACGGCCGCGCGTGCACACGCGCTCGACTCGCCGAGCGGGATATTTCGAAATCGCGGATATTATGTGTTCGATTAGTATGGAACGGGCTAACGGTGACTCGTCGATAACGAGCGTCGCGCGAAACCGTTTTCACATCGGCTATTAATCACCGGGGAAACTGTAGCGATATTACCGGGCAGATGAAAGTGCTCGTAGCCGCCGATGCGAACGAAATATTGCTTTTACCGATCGAAACACTTCGGAGAAGAAGGGAAATGTCATTGACCCCGTTTGTTCTACGATTTCTTTGGTAACCGCGTTGTCCTAGGATCTCGTAAGTTTACGAAACCCACCGAAATGATGGACCACGAATTCTTTAATCTACGATTATTCCGATTGTAAAGACTTTTCACATTTCCAAATTATTTATTCGATATGTATACGCTGCTTGCGGCAAATGTTTCAACACTCGTTCGAAATAAGAATAAATGTTCTCCGTAAATCTTGTGTCGAAAGCTACGTTGCTTTCGACCTCTTTTGTCGGTCACCGTTTTCTACGAGAAATAGAACATTTATATTTATCGTATATACTAACGTGATCCGATGATCGAATATTGTTAACGAAGGAATCGAATTTTATTTCGGCTTGACTGCCTTAATGTTTTCATCAAATTGGAGTACTTCGAGTAATGAAATTAATATTGAAGAATTAAGATTTGCGGTGCTCGATTCGCGGATTTCAATCAAGATTGAATCACGTAATAGATCAGCGAAAGAATTAATTTTCAAGCCCGACGTAAGTGCATCAACAATATTCATGTTTCGTAAATTTTGTTCGAAATCTTCTTGACGAATATCGTAAATCGAAGGTATCGTAAATCGAGTGGTGACTTTAAAGCGCCGCTAAAAATTGTCACGTCGCGTTTCAAAATAACTTTAATATTATAAACATTTGTGTACACATAAAAAAAAACTGTTACAAGCGTAATTAATGCACGAGTCAGAAAATTCAATCGCATACGTATAAAATGCACTGGGTTATTATAAAATGGAAATACTACAGCCAGAAATATATACAGGGTGTCCCAAAAATATGTCGCAAAGCGAAAGTGGCAGCTTCATTTGAAGCAATCTTTTCCTTTACAAACATTTTCTCCGAGGCACAATTAACGAGTTATTAACGAAAAACAGTGACGCAAGGCGGCCCAGCCAACCAGCGCACGAAGCCCAGTTCCGCTCATTGGCTCGGTCGCCTCGCGCCAGCTGAGCTGGGATTCGACCGCTCGACCGCTGGCGCCGTTGGCTCGGCCACCTCGCGGCAGCTGATCTCGCCTCTCATTGGTCACTGTTAGTAACTCGTTAACCGAGCCCCGGAGAAAACTTTTGTAAAGGAAAAAGTTGCTTCAAATGATCTAAGGAACCCGCCACTTTCGGATTGCGAGACATTTTTGGATACCCTGTATATATGTACTAGTTCGAGTTAAAATGATTCCAGCTACGAAGGATTAACATTTATCTAACTCGAACGATATCCAGAAAATCGGCGTATCAAATCCATAACTTTCTAATCAGTACAGTCGTCCTCTACACGGAAGAACGACGCACCTGCGCCGATTAGATTCGCTCCCGCTAAAATCGCCGCACCTGTTTTCGCGAAGCCAGATCTCGCGCGAGAAAAAAACTCGCTGTTATTTACGTTACAGTTCGATCGGCGGAACAATGGACGCGCGCCGGTTCGGAAACGCGTGTCGAATCGGCTGCGGGGAGATCGGCGGATCCGGCGCGGCGATCGTCGATCTCTCGATCGTCGAAAAAGCGGCCCTCCCCCCTCCCCTCCCGATCCGGAGAGCAATCTGTGCGCTCGAGGCGAGCAGGAGAGTCGCTGCGCGCGAAAAAAGAGAGGGCCGCGATTGCTCGACTGTGAACTCGTAAACGGTAGTGGTCGGTTTGGAAACCGGAAGTGACGCAGCCGGGTAAGTGGCAGTTATCGATAGCCTATGGTTATGTCGAAAGCGCGCGTTTTCGTCCCGAACCCCGACTGCGGGGAGGCAATGGCCACGGGACGAACGAGGAGCGAGCGAAGCCGGAGGCCGGGAACGCGAGAGAGAGAAAGAGAGAGAGAGAGAGAGAGAGAGAGAGAGAGAGAGAGAGTGAGAGAGAGAGAGAGAGAGGAACGCCGAGGCGGTAATAGTCGGCGAGCAAGCGAGGGAGGAGGGGAGGGGGACGCGAGAAAGCTCTAATCTAAGCGAACAAAGACCCTTCCAGTAAAGTGGAAACCGGAGGAATCATCCCCTTAAATAATAGAGCGGTCTCGGAGGCAGTAAACTTTTTACAACCCCCGTCAACGTTTCCCTTTTTTCGCCCCGCGTGCCGCGCCGCGCGTCTGCCTCCGCTCTCCGTGCTTGTCCTCTCTGTCATCCTTCTTTCGTGCCGCGCCGCGCCGCGCTCGTTTTGCCCCTCTTTTAATAATCGCGCTCGCGCGGCACCGAGAAATGCGTTTTCATCGGAAATCTAATATTCTCCGGAGGTATCGTAAATTCGCGAGCTAATAACTATCGTCCGCGTCGAATTCGTTCGACCGATTCGCGCAACATCCGCGTCACAGGATATGATTACAAGAGCACCGCGATGCATTATCGTCCACCGGTAATTGCCGCCGGAGCGGCGCATAATAATTATCATCACCGGCACCGACGATTAATCCGGTTGATTTCTGGAGACGCTGATGCGAGACGGTCTTATTTTAATACGTACAGTACGTATCTGTACAGATATGTACAGATATATATATATATATATATACACATACGTATATCTGTATACATTATATATATGTATAATACGCGCTCGGATATGTATGTATACCTTACTGTATACCTTAGCCGTGCACGAATCGCGAATAATCGATCGGTGGTCGAACAAAAAGTCGCGAACCGATTCGCTTTCTCCCGCGTTTCCACCGAAACTAGATGCACGCCGCAGACCGAGCACAGTTACGGGATTAGATCGACGGGCGTCCGGATGTCGTCGTTTTAGTTGGCCGGCCGATTAACCCAGCCCTGGATCGATTAAAGCCGGGTCCTTTTTATCAATTTTTCTACGGCTCCTTTTTGGAGCTTGAGCCAATCACGCGTAGCGTCGTTAATTAGTTTCTCAAAATAGAGATTGGACGTTCGCGAATGGAAACGGAGGGACAGTTTTCTGCATCGGTTGCAAGTTCTTGACACATTACCGTCCGGATGACTGAAAATAGTCGTTTTCTTGATTGCTCGTGGGATACCGGACGACTAAGAATAGTGAAAACTTAATAAACAAGCTTAACAGCTAAGACTTTAGTCTCTTTTTAAAAATAAGAACCGCTCTTTTTGGGAACCCCCACATGCAAATGTTTTCACGCAAACAGCCTGAACCGTAATGTGCTAATCTTTTTTCCTGGTGACACGAAAACCACAGAAGCTGTTTGTCCGTCGTACGGTAATGTCTCTCTAATTGACACCCAGATTACAGTAATGTCTCTCTAATTGACGCTCAGATTACAGTAATGTCTCTCTAATTGACGCTCAGATTACAGTAATATCTCTCTAATTGACGCCCAAACTGACCATAAACATGGACAATTTGAGAAAAGGAGATACGATTATTCGAGTCTTGCGGTTTATTTTTATAGTTATAAATTGTCCACAATTATAAAAACGCAAGGCTCGAATAATCGTATCTTCTCTTCCCAAATTATCCATTTTAGTGGACAATATGAGCAAGGGAGACATTACTGTATCTACAAAAATGGACAATTTAGGAAGAAAAGATACGATTATTCTATCCTTGTGGTCCTTTTTTATAGCGTCGAATTATCAACAACTATAAAAACGAGCTGCAAGACTTGAATAATCGTATCACCTCTTCCCAAATTGTCCATGTTTGTTTCCAGACTGAGGGTCAATCAGGGAGAATTTACTGTATCGACGATTTCGGAGGAGAAGATACGATTATTCGAGCAAAAATCGGCAATTATGAAAACGAGCCGCGAGACCGGAATAATAGTACCTCCTAATCCGAAATTGTCTATTTTTGTGGACAATCTGAGCGTCAATTAGAGAGACATTACTGTATCTCCACTAATCGACAAAATATAAAATACAATCGCGCGAATAGCCAGCCGTTTCTACATCTCCGGGACTTTCTCAAATCTTCGCCTCTGAATCATCGATTCGTTGAACTGAATTTTTCTCGCGTTTGAATTTTAATTTTTCACTCTCTGTGTTCGTTAACTGTGATTACTATTCCACTTCACTTCTGTGATTCGTTCGAAAGTAATACAGTAATGTCTCCCTAATTGTCGCCGAAATTGTGCACTAAAATAGACAATTTGGGAAGAGGAGATACGATTGTTCGAGCCTTGTGGCTCGTTTTTTTATGATTATCAATTGTCAACAACTATAAGAACGAGCTGCAGGGCTCGAATAATCGTATCTCCTCACCCGAAATTGTCTATTTTTGTGAACAATCTGAGCGTCAATTAGAGAGACATTACTGTAATCAGAAGCAGAAGGAAAAATTCGATTGCAAGCGATTGCAGGACAGTTCTCGATGTATGTACATTCGTCGTTCTCGGCGGCTTTCGTGTCTGCTAAATTTTGTCGGAACGGTACGAAATCGTGGGGTCGCTTATGATTGACTGACTGGCTACGTGTCGAGCAAATTTTCAGGTCAGCTTAATGGACGATTAATCCGAAGGTGGTCGCGGTCGGAATAAATTTGCACGCGATTAGCGGACGGACGCGCGATTTATGCGCGGCGGCCGGACATCGGTAAATTGAATCAGGTAGGAGGAAAAGGAAGAGGGCTCACCAGCGTTGTCGCGCGGAATTGGATCGGACAGCTCGCGAGTATCGAAGCGTCGCCACGAGCTCGTTCGATCTCCGTCGTTCGAGCGAACCATTTCGACGCGACGCGACGAGAAGAAAGGATCGATCAACCGACGATTTCCTCCTCGGTTTGCCGGAAGTTCGAGGAATCCTCGGGATCGATCCAGCGTGACCGGCGCGAGTCGCATTCGCGAGGGTTCAGCCGATAATGAGAGTTCCTGTTAACTCCTTCTGTGCCGTTGGGTCTCGGTGTCGGTGAACAAACGTGGCAACAATAACAGCGCTGCGGTCGCGCCTCCAGAAAAACGGCGTGCTCGTTCGAGCACGGCGAACAGCTTTATAGTGGCGTGAATTATTTACTCTCGCCCGGTTTTTCGACCAAATTGTTATCCGCCGTCGGCGGAACGCGTAAAATCGTCGGCCAGCTTTTGCGGGCAGCGCGCCACGCCGAGCCGAGCGGAGCCGAGCCGCGCCGAGTCGAGTCAGAAGCCGCGGCAGAGCAAGGCAAGGCACTGCGCGTTAATTAGAGCAGAAACTTATTAAACGTACGGAGCCGGCCGCGCGCGAAATACGTGCTTATAATTGTTCGGCGAAAGGAAAACGCTATGTCGGTCATTGAAACTTCTTCCCGTCGGCGGTGCGAGAAAAAAAAACGCTGTCCCGACCGATTCCGTGCGAGCCTAATCGATGAATACTGTACACGGGCGGGGAAAAAAAACACGCCCGACCAGAGCGGAAATTGCATTGTGCAGTCGAACCGCGCGAGCTTCGAGACGTCCTAATGTTCTCTGAGCGTAATCGTCTTGACACAATTCTCTTAACAGAATCACCCCGGTATATAAACTCCTGCAGCAACAACGTACATTTTTGCTTCGACTCCCGAATCTTCCGACGCAATTTGCGCTACGTATCTTCGAATTACAGTAATGTCTCCCTAACTGACGCTAAGATTGTGCACAAAAATGGACAATTTGGGAAGAGGAGATACGATTATTGGAGCCTTGCGGTTAGTTTTTATATTTACTGATTGTCAACAATTGTAGAAACGAGCTGCATGGCTCGAATAATCGTATCTCCTCTTCCCAAATTGTCCATTCTGGTGCACAATTTCGGCGTCAACTAGGGAGACATTACTGTAATTTATTGCCCTAATAACTTTTTACGCGGAATGAACAAAGCAATCGATCTATGCAATAAAAGCATTTTTGAAATTTCTATTTCAAGGAATGATGCAATTGTTAATTGCACGCGCACTGATGCACTTAGGGAATACATAAGGGCCTACAGATGCGCGCCTCGAGCCATTTATCTTTCTACCTTGGCATCTATTCGTAACTGCCAACGAAGTTATGACGCGAAACAATTTCGTAGACTACACTGCACTATAATATTCTGCGATCCAAATGGTATTATTGTCCGTTTGATAAATAAATAATAACGATGACGTCATCCAATGTCGGCCAATTTTTGTTTCCCGTTGTTCGCCGTCGATGACACGCGTGAGATTTATTCATACGTTACGCGTTACAGACTTCCATTGAGCTACAAAATGTCGCGCGTGGAATCGATTACGCATATAATATGGTAAGCGGATAATAGAATAGTGTTGGCCACTTGCTTGTGCCATCCATCTGAAAGCTATAGAATCCACGGTTGGCTGGGAAGAGGGTGCGCGCGGATCGTGTAGTAGGCAGACTGGTGGCAGCGTTTCGTTCGCCGTCGGTGTCGTCCAGCTGCGGAAAAAAGCGTGTAGAGCGTAGGGCATGCGGGCGCTATCTTGGCTCGCGAGCAGATAGAAACGCTTCGACGTAGCGGCGTGTTCGCGCCGGTAAACGTTACGCCAGCTTGATGGAATACTCAATTAGACGGTCCCGCGTCCGTACCCCTATTCAAGATAATTAATAGCGCGTCTCGCTGGAAAATGCCCGCCTCGCTTTCAGCTGGTGCGGAGCGGCGCGGAGCGGAGCGACAATCCGGGCACGCGAGCCGTCGCGAGCCGTCGCGACTCGCGACTCGTCGATTGTCCGTCATTAAATAAATTATCTTCGACGCGCGGTGTCAATGCTGCAGTCACGCTACATCCGAACGGTACGTAGCTCGCGTCCGCATGCAGGCAAACGGGAAAAATCCGCAGCGGGAAGCGATAAAAGCCCGGCAATATCCTTAAACAATAACCATAATCCGCGTTGGTTACGACACGTTTGTCTTTTATCGATTACTTTGCATAAGTTTGCAGCTATCGACAGTCGCGCAATAAGCGAGAGAAACGCGACGCGACGCGCCGCGCGACCCGTCGGTTTTTAGTGCCTATGGACCGTTTCACTTGGCGACGATACCAAACGGGAAAAGAAGGAGAGAGAGAGAGAGAGAGAGAGAGAGAGAGAAAGGAGCGAAAAAATAGAAAATGCCGCCTCGCGACAAATTGCTTTATGGCATCGGCCGCGACGAACGCCACGCTATGCATCTCCGCGTCGTAAACTCGCGTTATTTAGGGCTTCAATTAAAATTTTAGCCGGTCGAACGGGTTCGAAAAACGACGCGACGTGGAACCCCGTCGGACGTTGGGACTCCGTCGACGATGCAGCCTCGCCGTCGATGTATCATGCTCGTCGTCTTTCGATACATTTATTGCGATGATTATTCGCGACGGTTATTTGCGACAGTTATTTGCGGCCGGGGTATTTCTCGTATGTTTCTCTCCGTGTAGAACTCGACGGGAATAATTTAGTTACCCTGCACACGGCCGATGGTTCATATAACAGTGTGCATCGCGATGCTGCAGTTGCAGCGGACTTTCCGACGTACTGACAGACTCGACAAAATCACAAATAGATTATACGGACATCGTGCTATCATTTTGCAATCTTTCGTTGATTCTTAACGATTTATCCACCGGAAGTCTGCCGATAGGATCTTCAACGATCCACGCTACCAACAATCTTAAAATTCTCTTTTCACAGGATAATCCCCAAAAAGATTATTAGATAATGTTATCGGCGACGACTTGTTCGTACACGATTCGAACAATTAAACGCAAACCGTTAAGGATTTCATTAAGAAAATTTGTAACTGCGAATTATAGGAAATTATCAAATTATCGTCGGCGGATAATACGTTAATTAAGATTGTTAAAATTGTTTCCATAGATCAGAAATTTTGTACAATCTACGGACGACTCGAATAGTTGCTTAAAAAGCACGGATCGATGTAGAAACATACTAATGCGACGTCGCGTGAAACCATTATGACATTCGAAGAGCGTGAAGTTAATTTCGTTAATTCAAATCTGTTGCGAACAGATCGGTATCGCGTCACGCTGTTCACACGTGCATCGCCACACGTGGACGGATTTTTCTATGCCTACTTTGCTGCTTAAATCTTCAACCGGTGGCGTCCGTCGATCGGACGCCGGTCTTATCAGTGTATGCGAAGCAAGTTATAAAAAATTTGGTCGCCGCCCGAAGACCGAGGCTTCTGGTATCCACAAAGTCGATCCCGTCAGGGAATCGAAGCCCGAGATAAGGAACGACGTTCTCGCGGCAGAAGAATGCCGAATCGATCGATGCCGTGCGCGAGTCGCCTGCGAAAGTGTGCAATTACGTAAATTTTTGGCGAGCTGCTGTATCGGCGGCTATTAATAAGCGAAATAAATGTAGATAAGCCGGCGAATGCTCGGAGGGTCCGCGGTAATCGAGGACGCGGAGATGACGGCGGCGAAGGAGGGGTGGGGCGGGGGATGACGGTTGATCGCTAAACGAAATCACGAAACTCGGTCGTTGGGAAGATGCGAAATGGTAGAGACAGCTGATATACACGGGATAGGCAGGGCCAGAGTAGGGCAGAGAGCAGAGCAGAACAGAGCACCAGGCCTGGACCAGGGGTTGTCATTAACTGGGAGCTCGCTCGAGAGATAACCACTACCTGCCACCATACCGGGGCTCATTTTCCTCGCTATACCCCCACCCCGTTTCTCACTGGCTCCGCAACTTGCTACGGCTCATTACAAAAAGCACGTGAGCCCGCTGCTGGCTATTTATTTCCGAATGGTGCATATCACTTTTCGTAATGGGCCCCGCGAAATTAAAAGTATGCCCTCCGGCACCGAATCGTGCATGCATACCGTTGCATATCGTACGAGCAAGCCGCGTCAGGGACCGATACGCGTCCGTCCTCATCCCCCTTTGTCTTTCTCTTTCTCCCTTTCCCTTTATCTCTCTCTCTCTCTCTCACACACACACACTCTCTCTCTCTCTCTTTTTATGCAACACTTTTTCTTCCCTCTGTATTCCATCTGCCTCTCAACCGTTTTGTGCATCCTCCCGAATGGTGTGCTCCACGCATGCTCATTTTCAGTGATTCAATTTCCATTAGACCACGTGCACCGAAAACTGAAAAAAATCGGACAGACATTCCTTTCCCCCCCGGATCGCTTTAATTAGGGGTCATTAGTGGCCGCCGCGGCGGACGTATCTCCGGCGATTTTTCGCCGGATGAAGGAAGATGAACCGTTCGTTTCGAGGGGATCGCAGGACGTGATTCCTGATCCATCTGTGTCATCGTTCGGGTCACTGGAACTGCCTAATTTAGGTGTTCTGACTACAGCTGACTACAGTAATGTCTCTCTAATTGACGCTCAGATTCTCCAGAAAACTGGACAATTTCGGAAGAGGAGATACGATTATTCGAGCCCTGCAGCTCGTTCTTATAGTTGTTGACAATCGATAATCATGAAAAAACGAGCCACAAGGCTCGAACAATCGTATCTCCTCTTCCCAAATTGTCTATTTTAGTGCACAATTTCGGCGACAATTAGGGAGACATTACTGTATTACTTTCGAACGAATCACAGAAGTGAGGTGGAATAGTAATCACAGTTAAATTCGTTGTTCAACGACACATGAATTTCCAAGTAAGCAAATCATTGGTGGAAAAGATTACTTTCTTCTGGTCCAATCGACGCGAACCAAATGTATGCCCTAAACACAGTGAGAACATTATCATTTAATAATTTCAATCGATGCTTGCTACCAATCAAGCGCAACAACAAAAAATTTAGAAGAATTCGTAAAAGAATTCGAACTGTCAACAACTAGAAAAACGAGCTGTAAGGTTCGAACAATCGTATCTCCTTTTCCGAAATTGTCCACTTTTGTGCACAATCTGAGCGTCAGTTAGGGAGACATTACTGTATCGAGCTTCATGTGTATATGAATTTGTAAATTTCTTTTACGAATTCCTTCCACGGTGTCCTTTCCGCTATAATAATCCTATTATAATAACTATCTCTCTATTATATCAAGCATCTCTGAATTATAACAAGTACCTTTCCACTTAGGAAATTATAATAAGTATCTTTCTACTGTAATAAGTGTCTTTCTATTACAACAAGCATCTTTCAATTATAATAAGCATCTTTCTATAACAATAAGTCTCTTTCTTTTATAATAAGCATCTTTCCATCAAACTCGTCATTTTCTCCTATGAAACTCTGCATCCTTGAACAAGCCGATCAAAGTACAGTGATTCGCCCGCTAAGAGGAAGTCCCGTAGATTGACCAGTTAACGCTGTTGCAATCTCTTTGAAAAGTGTGCAAGTTACTGTAATTATACTGTACGTGGCCGGCGTTCTTCATATCTTTCGCTGAAATACGACGCTTTCAGAAAATATATAAATTAATAAAGCATATGAAAGTACATACATGTCCTATTTATGCAGTTAACTGTTTCCGACGAGCATGCACGTCGCGAAAGATGGCGATACATACAATTTTTAATTCGTTAACGTTATTACAGGACGAAAGAACTTGCTGGTTAGTTTCTACAGTAATGTCTCTCTAATCGACGCTCAGATTGTCCACAAGAATGGTCAATTTGGGAAGAGGAGATACGATTGTTCGAGCCTTGCGATTTGTTTTTATAGTGACGAATTGTCAACGATTATAAAAACGAGCCGCAAGGCTCGAATAATCGTATCTCCTCTTCCCAAATTCTCCATTTTTGTGCAGAATCTGATGCGTCAGTTAGGGAGACATCACTGTATTCTGTGCAATCTCCGGACAGACAATTTTTATTTCGCATATTCATCCGGTGTTGCGACAACTGCAGTCGGCGCATCGGACTCGGTGGATCTGATTTCACTCCTAAACGGAGCGTTTACATGATTGTGAACGTTTAGCACGTTTTCGGGAGAGGTGAATTCATTTCTGGTTGCTCGAAGCAACCTATCCAGCAATTATGAGTCAGAGCGGTCGGAAGAAGGTCAGGGTTCATCGCGCAGCTTCCTTCACGGACAGCTGCGCTTCGCCCATTAACAAACGCTCGTGTACCAACGCGGTCCGATTCCTTTTTTCTCTCCTCTCCTTTCTCTCTCTCTCTCTCTCTCTCTCTCTCTCTCTCTCTCTCTCTGTCTGTGTGTATGTCTGTGTGTGTCTGTCAGTTTATCTGTGCCCGCTTTGTATTTTCTGTGTTGCTATCGAGAGGAATGCAACGGCAGACAAGAACGCGGCTACGCGTAGGACGATGACGAGCAGAGGAAATGGAATTTTCGTGGCTAATTGAGTTTAAACATGTGAGAGAGAACCTTCTCCGAGCCCCGTACAGGTGTTTCGACGAGTTAATGCGACCTGGGAACGCCTCCCGGTAGGAAACCGCCGGTTGTCCGGCCACTCGATGAAATTAATAATCTCCGTTGCTTTCGATCTGCCTTCCGTTCACCGTCCAAAAAGATTCTTGAAAAGCTGATCTTCTGCAAGATATTGTTTCCCTGCTGTCGATTTTTATTCCGGCGACAGGTGCAGATAAAAATCTTATTGAACTTGCGTATACACATTAATTGCATCGTGTCATAAAGGCCGAGAAATGCTGTAAATTCGTCCAAGCAAGCAGTGCTTGGACTTATTGTAATTTCACTGTAGACTTTTATAAATATCGGTTATTTAGTCAACTTTTAACTTTATAACTCTGTCTTTTCTGCTTTCTGTTTTTGCGTGTTTTACGTGAAACAGAAGTTTCAGCGGATTCGTAACTTTTCTTCGAGCAAAAAAATACAAAGTGAAAAAGTCATTGTTGCTGCAAAATCAATTAAAAATTGTAACAGCTTCGTTCAAGCTCCGTTGACGAGTACACTCCTCTAGTTGCCAGTTCTTGTTACGTTCGAGCGAAATCAAATTCTAATTGAATAGAATCGAACGTCGAATCGTTTTCGTCGAATACAATGAAACGGAATGAAATTCGAGTTAAAAATAGAATGGAGTGAAATTAAATTCAAGCTTACGGACGATGCGACGTGAAACCCAAAATTAAGGAAAGAAAGAAAACTGTGTTACATAAAAATGTAGAATTAGAATTTAAAATAATAATTGGAATTAAAAATGTAGAATTAATTATAAAAAAATAGAATGGAGTGAAATAAAAGTCATGCTCGCAAACGATGCGACGTGAAACCAAAATTAAAGAAAGAAAGAAAACTATATATATATGTTACATAAAAATATAGAATTAGTATTAAAAATAATAAAATTAGAATTAAAAATGTAGAATTAGAATTTAAAATAATAATTAGAATTAAAAATGTAGAATTAGAATTTAAAATAATAATTAGAATCAAAAATGTAGAATTAGAATTTAAAATAATAATTCGAATAAAATTCCTCTTAAGTAGAATTTAAACAGAATTCCTGTGAAATGGAATGAGAACGATGTCCAATAAAACGAAGCAAAATTCGGGTTTCCTGCCAAGGATTTTAAAATCAAAATACGAAATCGAATGAAGCGAGATGCGAAGAGAGATAAAATCATCTCCAAAATATTTGTTCACTGTTCCAGTATAATCGCGTGGCAGGTTCAACCGACATCGGTAGCTGCAATTTTCCCGGCCAGCACCTATGATAATTTTATTATCTCTGCAACAGTGTATTCAACGGCATTGGATCGGCGCGTACACCGCTCATTATCAATTCCAATGCAGGAATATGTAAATGTATAAATCGTTGGCCGAACAGATGAAAAACAAGCTGCCGGTAGAGTACGCGAGGCCGAGAGCCAATTCACACGTGCTAGTTTCCCGCGCGTTCGCTCGTTCGCTCTACTCGTTCGTTTTCCAGCGATATTTTCGCGCGCTCTCGATCGTAAACGTGTTTTACACCCGAAACTGCTACGATCGTTTTCGCAAGAATGACTGTTATCAAATATGGATTACGATAAACTCCGAATAACGAGTGTAATCTTGGATCTTTTATCTCGGATTCCATCTTAATGTATTCTTCGAGAAAATTTTTGTCCGATTGATCGACGCATAAAAATATCAATTCCATCGGACAGGTGGTTTCCGAAAGGAAAAATTCAGGTGCGAGTGATCTTCGTCGAAACTTGCGAACTTCGTAATAATAATATAATAATGCTTTTTTCGTTTAACGGGATGAATCATTTGTTATATGTTGCAAAAATATGATAATAATCGAACAGAGTGCAAATATAGTATCAAATTACTGTACATTGAGTAACTATTGTAATTGCACGGTTGCTAATGACCTTCGGATTGATGCAACCTTAAAAATAAATTAAAAAAGAAGAAGAAGAAAAAGAGAAATGTTATAACAAATGACGCGGACACGATTCTTTTCAGAAGTTCAAAATCAGCAAACAGGTGTCTTAAACCATATTCCGAATTTAGTTTACACTGTCACTCGTGGTACTTCATTTCAACCACAGAATCAGTGCGGCCGACATAAGATCCGACGCTAGATCGACGCTAGATCGACGCGAGATCGATGCGAAACGATCGATTCAATGCCGAACACACGCTCGACTGACCAATTCCCATCTTTCTGATGGGATTCTCTCATAAGAATAATATAGTAATGCTTTTTTCGTTTAACGGGATGAACCATTTGTTACATGTTGCAAAAATATGATAACAATCCAACAGAGTGTAAATATAGTATCAAATTACTGTACATTGAGTAACTATTGTAATTGCACGGTTGCTAATGACCCTCGGATTGATGCAACCTTAAGAATAAATTAAAAAAGGAGAAGAAGAAATAGAGAAATGTTATAACAAATGACGCGGACACGATTCTTTTCAGAAGTTCAAAATCAGCAAACAGGTGTCTTAAACCACATTCCGAATTTAGTTTACACTGTCACTCGTGGTACTTCATTTCAACCACAAAATCAGTGCGGCCGACATAAGATCCGACACTAGATCGACGCTAGATCGACGCGAGATCGATGCGAAACGATCGATTCAACGCCGAACACACGCTCGACTGACCAATTCCCATCTTTCTGATGGGATTCTTATCTCGTTGTTTCGGCCACGCGAACACACATTCAAAACCGCTGATTTTCCTCTGGATCGCGTTCCTCTGCTCTTGTTTTCCTCGCTCGTGTTCCCGACTTCTCGGAACCAGCGTAGAACCAATCTTCTGTCCGAGTAACGCGATTAAAGGTATCTTGAGTTTCGTCGAGCATGCGACGCCGGTTCGAGTGGACGTCTTCATCAAGGAACTACCAATCGGGATGCGTGCTGGTGGACAAAAAGCGACCGGTCCGAACGAGCGTCTCCCTCGGAAACGGCGAAAAGAGAGAGAGAGAGAGAGAGAGAGAGAGAGAGAGAGAGAGAAAGCCAGAGAGAGCGAGAGCGAGAGAGAGAGAGAGAGAAAGGAAAGGAGAGAAGGAACGAAGAAGGAAACGCGAGGACAGTCAGAGAAGAGGACTCGCGGCTGGAAAGCTCTTAATGGCACCAGCGGATGATCGGACGACAGTCCGGGGAACAATTACCGCAAAACGACGAGTCCTGCCGGGGATCGTCTTGCCGATCAAGCCGGGGAATCGGATCGGCTCGGTCCGGCAAGAAAAGCTGCTGGCAGAAGAGTCAGCGGCGTGTCATCGCCGATGGCGCGCGCCTCCCTCTTTAATTCATGAACCGGGCAACAGCTACGCGATCGGCAGAGGCGACCGATCGGCAACCCGATAATCTTCCCGGCGACTTTCTTGCGGCTCCGCGGAGACCGCGGTTGGGGAATCCGCGCCGCTAGCAGCCCAGTCCTATAAGGTTCCGACACCGACGAAGAAACTTTAGCCGATTCCCCGAAGGTTGCCATGTTTAGGTCGAACACCTGTGCGGACTTTTATGGAGGGCTTCCCACTCGGCGAACGGCCGCGCCGGTCCCCTGCTACCAGAAAGAAATCAGCGTGCCCCGAGTGTCGCCAGAAATGATGCATTAAGTGCTTCCGTCGCTCCGGACCGCGGCAAGAACCCTGTCGTCCTCGTTTCTTGCCCACCGATGCCACCCGTCGCTCCCTCCGGGTCAATCTCGACCCCTTGCTCGGCTTTTTATCCGCTGATTCAAGCTTTCTTTGATTGATACCGTTTTTCCTAGGGAATAAGTTATTGGTTTACGATTCTTATTTATTTATTTATTTATTTATTTATTTATACGTAAACGGGAAGATCAGTTACAGTAATGTCTCTCTGATTGACGCTCGGATTGCCCACAAAATTGGACAATTTGGGAAGAGGAGATACGATTATTCGAGCCTTGCGACTCATTTTTATAGTTAGCGATCGACAACAATTATAAAAACTAAGTGCAGCGCTCGGACAATCGTATCTCCTCTTCCCAAATTGTCCATTTTCGTGCAGAATCTGAGCGCCAGTTAGGGAGACATTACTGTAGTTTATGCGATATACAGTAAATTTTCTCCAATTTCGGCTAGCTTTTATAGTCGCCGATTGTCAACAATCATAAAAATCGAGTCGCGAGACTCGAATAATCCTCTTCTCAAATCGCCCGATTTTGTTTACAAGCTGAAGTGTCCGTCAGCCTCTCACCAACGACAGTTGGTGAGAATTTACTATATACCGGGTGTGATACGTAATTGTCGCCACGCGCGATTATTCGGGCACTTTCGACAGTCTGACGAGAAAATGGTTCGAATGAAAGTTAATCGGTATTTAGTCGGCTACGTATCGAAATGGAACAAATTTCAAAAACGATTATTTTTCAATTAAAAGACAAAGACACTTTGACTCTTCTAACCCTTTGCAGTCGAAGCTATTTGAATTTGAAATCCATAACATGATTTCTGATCTACAGTATTTCTATTTTATATAATTTATTGCGATTCATGGATATGAATTTGAGCCCATTGACAAGTACAATGAAATTTTAAGAATTTTCTATTAACACTTCCACGACCGCGCTAGAAACCTCAAAAATTGTCATAAAATTAAAATATTTCATTCGATTAAAAATTATTTCTTTCGATTAAAAATTATAAAGCAATCTTATATGCCATCGATTACTTCTTCAGCATTCGTACCTCTTGCAAATATTAATAAAATTAAGCAGTCATTTTTAATTTTTCATTAATCATCCATTCGGTCGTCAATCGACTGAATTTAAAACGGGGGGATCTCCCCGATCGGTTGGCTAAGTGTTAAATATAAATAAGTCTGATGCACTCAAAATGCTTTTGAAAAATAGTATACCAATTTCTATTGGTGCCTCAGAGTCGCCGCTCGAGTGCAGAGGGTTAAACGGCATCCTGTATTTTCGACTTCGTGCCGGTTATGGCCGATGAAGAAAATGAATTCAACGATACTTCTGACTTCGGCGATTAGGGTCGAACAACGAAAGCGTTAATATCGAAAGCAATTTTATCGTATTTATATTATACAGTAATGTCTCCCATACTGACGCTCAGTTTGTCCACTAAAATGGAAAATTTGGGAAGAGGAGATACGATTATTCGAGCCTGGCGGCTCGTTTTTATAATTGTGGACAATTTACAACTATAACAATAAACCGCAAGACTCGAACAATCGTATCTCCTCTTCCCAAATTGTCCATTTCTATGCACAATCTGAGCGTCAATTAGAGAGACATTACTGTATCTACCGACTGACAGCTTCGCGCGTCGCCTCTCGGCTGCAGTAATTCAAAAGTCCGAGGTCGAAGCTGCGTAACCGGTGCCTGGAAGCCCTAACTCAAGCAGGATTCGAAGCACACGGATGATATTTCGTGTGCAGCCCGGGAAATACGATAAAACGATAATAATGATAGAGTTAGGCACGCTTTGCGGCTCGGCGCGTTGCAACGCGTTGCAGCGCGGCGCGGCGCGGCGGTCGAAACGATCCACGATCCACGATCTAGGATCTACGATCCACGGTCTCTAAACCGCGTGCGTTCGTTTCTTCGAATATCCTGTTACGTCTAAACGAGCGGCGTGACTCAACATAATGCGCCGCGGCGCGCCGCGCCGAGCCGCGCCGAGCCGCGCCGGTACGCCTTCGGGGACTGGCAGTGTTCACCGATGCGTTCAACGCCGGAATGGAAGAATAATGTCGGGGACAAAGCACTATTTGCGGGCGTAAACCAGCGATAAGTCGTAAAACCGTGTGTTCCGTGCGCGACTATGTTGCGAAAGATACAGCGGCGAGATAAGAGCCGTGTGAGCCGGGTAATTCGGAAGATTGCTTCATTATCGCGAGCATCGACCGCGACCCGAATTCGCGGGGCACTCTAAACGCGGTTAGGGGAGTCGACAACTCGCCGACGTGTCCGCTAGACCGAGCAACTTTTTCCGCAGACGAACAACTTCGGTGTTATTTGTTCATCAGTGACTAAAAGCAAGTAAGAAGTGGGAAAGCAAGAAGTAGAAAGCTAGGGGTAGTATGCTCGGGGGTAACATAAACCCCCTTCTGTATTTTTTAGATGGTACAGACGCGCTTCTGGAAGATCATCTGTCCGTATATTCATCAAATTCTGGAGAAATTAATATCCAACGACTATCCAAATCGTCTATCATTATTTCAGCTATTATTTTTGCACTGTATTTTATTTCATTGTATTCGTTTTTTCTTATCTGTTATTCACATATTGCCATTATTATTATTATTTCTTCTGTATCCTTCTTTAGCATTAATATACGTTAACGCAATTATTTAAAAATTCGCGCAATCCTCTATTAACTCATCTAGTTTGCAACGGTTCGACGTAAATTTACTTGCACCGATTTGGAAATATTCCATATTTCTAGACACAATAACTGGCAGTAAATTGGCAGTCCGAGTTTTCGCTCAGAACTACTGAATAAAATTAATAATAAAAAAATAGAAATTACTTGACAATAATCCCTTTACTTATTTACATTAAATTTGCCTATTATCGTTAAAATAACTCATAATTCACAATTTAGCCAATCAATATTTTATTTAGATTATTCACAATATCATTTAGAATTTACCTGTTTAGCGAATTTCGTTAAAAAATTTCCTTGCTCCGCGTGCTTCGAAAGGGTCCGCGGCAGTTCACCGGATAGAGAAAAAAATCGCTTTTTGGTTCGGGGAAAAGCGAGCACCCCGACAATGAGAAAAACGAGAGTGGGAGGGAATGGGGGGGGGGGGAGAGAAGAAGTGGAGCATTCGTGGCACGTTCCTGCAAGAATACTCGAAGGCCCCGGTTCGAAGGGCCCGTTCTCTCGTTATGCGGGGCCCGCTCGGTTCCCGAGCAGCCGGGGAATTCGTCGGCCACCCATCGGCCACCCATCGGGTGGTGGTTTCTGCTGTCGCGGACGGATCGCTCCCCCGGGATCCACGAGGATTGACTCGTCGCGCGCGGATTCTTTCCTCGGAAAAAAGAAGGAGGACGGGGCCGGCGGCTTTATGTTAAACGAATTAGACAGCGGAATGCGTCGCCTCGATGAATTGCCCGCAACAGCACGGGAAAGGGTCGCTCGTGTTCCCGGAACCCTTCCGTGGTATGTCGAGATACGAGGAACCGTGTCGCGACAGGGGATGAGCCTCCCTTCTACTCTAATACGCTTTAATTGCTCGCGTGTCCCGCCACGATCGGCCGGATCGGCTGGATCGACACTGGAGATCGTGTTTCTTACCTCGATCTTACTCCTCGATATCGAACCTCGCTGCTTCTTGATCGTATCGCTAGTGACGAGGTTTAACTTGCAATCGAATTCGCATTTAACGTGTTCACAAGTAGCGTCATTAGAGTACATAGTTATTTTTATTGTATTCGTCGCAGTAAATACATCGTACCCTCTTAGAAAGTGTGAGAAGAATGTCGTCAAGGAGAAGCTCCAAATTTCCAATCTCCAAATTTCATGCTACGTGTTACAATTTTAAATAATTATATGTTAATACGATCAACATAAATATATAAATAAATATAAAATTAATTTGTGATCGCGTTAATTTCTTCACGTGAAATACAAAATTGTGATCGTCACACATGTGTGACGCTGCTGGCGAAAATGTTAATATAACTAAATGCTAGTTCTTCTATTTATGACACGTAATTGGGGTCTTTTATTTCTCTTGAACCTTGTGCAATCCTAAATGTAATATACAGGGTGTTCCAAAAAGGTCTCGCAATCTGGAAATGTGGGGTTCCCGAGGTCGTTAGAAGCAACTTTTTCCTTGGCGAAAATGCAATCCGCGGCTTTGTTCACGAATTATTAACGAAAAACGGTGACCAATGAGAGACGAGCTCGGCTGACGCGAGCCTGCGGCAGTATTGAGCGGAACTAGGTTTCCTGCGCTCATTGGCTAGGCCGCCTCGCGCCAAGTGAGCTCGCCTCTTATTGGTCAGCGTTTTTCGCCAATAACTCGTTAACGATGCTTCGGAGAAAATTTGTGTAAAGGAAAAAGTTGCTTCTAATGACCTTGGAAACCCCCTATTTCCAGATTACGAGACATTTTTGGGACACCCTGTATGTAAATTCGTTTGTACGCTAAAGAGGAGCGAGTCCCATAAATAAAATACACTACATGAAAATAATAATCGTTAGAAAAATTTACATCACGAAATAACTGAAACGTAGGTAAGATGAATAACAGAAAAAGGTGGCTTGAAGTTTAAACATCTAAACGAAGCATCTTCAAAAAACTTGGAAACAATCTTCGGCGAGGAGATTTATTCTACCTTCGGTTCCAATTTCAGGTAAATTCGGGGATAAAGCTTCCTCGAACTCGTCCAAAAATTCCGTTAAGTTTCCTCGTCGAAAACTGGCAAGCATCGGCGCCATTCTAGAAAACCTGCTCACCGTTTCAGGGAATAGCGAAGCATCGAACGGGGAAAAATTCCCGACGGTGGCCGAGAAATTTCGAGAATCGACGGAAGAGTTAATTGCTCGTATCGCCTCTGTATCTGTAGATCGGCGGCCGATAACTGCGACAGGAATCCCTTATAAATCCTCTGGCAAGATGGTGGACGCAGATCCCATTCTCGAAACAACGATGGATCGGTTAATTAGCCGGACTCGCGTTTTCGACGCGGACTGCCGTCGAACGTGTGTGCTGTTAGTAAGAGAAACTTGTTACCGTTGGCGCGTGGCTCAGCCCGGCGTGCGCCAATCTTAGATAACATCTAAAAGGTTCCCGATCCTAATTCAAAGCGTGGGGGACGCCGAGTCCTTATTTGTATTTCATACCTACGGCGACATTCCACTCGTCACAGATAACATCCGGCGATCTGACCGAGGTGGGATGGGAATCGACGCGACGCGACGCGGCGACGCCGCGGGACGCGCATAATCCTGCTGTATCCCTCGTCATTCTTCCCGAGGACCTCCTCGGTCACCAACTACCGCGTTTTAGCGAACTCGGTGGGATCCGACGATGCACGGTAGCTGGGACAGTCGTTTTTCCCATTTACGAAATTCTTGGAACGATCCTACGTGGAATCCTACGCTGGTGCTGGGAAAGAGTATAGTTAATTAGTTTGTTATCGGGAATTGTGTTACAAAACGTCGATTGCGTCGATCAATTACGTATCTATTTATCGATCGCGCCGTGCGTACATTGTATTTCAATTACATTGTAATTCAAATACACATTGTAATTCGACTGCATAATTCAATTCTTTTAGTTAATTCGATTACTAATTATTTTAATCACGAGTTTCCTTTGAATACAATGTAATTGAATTGAATTACATTGTAATTCGCAATTAATGTAATTAAATTACATCGTAATCGCAATTAATGTAATTGAATTACATTGTAACTCGTAATCAATGTAATTGAATTACATTGTAACTTGCAATTAATGTAATTGAATTACAGTGTAATTCGTAATCAATGTAATTGAATTACATTGTAATTCGTAATCAGTGTAATTGAATTCCATTGTAACTTGTAATTAATGTAATTGAATTACATTGTAACTTGCAATTGATGTAATTGAATTACATTGTAACTTGCAATTAATGTAATTGAATTACAGTGTAATTCGTAATCAATGTAATTGAATTACATTGTAATTCGTAATCAATGTAATTGAATTACTCAGTATTTTGTAATCAATGTAATTGAATTACTCAGTATTTTGTAATTGTACTACCGTTGACTTACGAATAACATTGTAATGTAATTTAACGTTGATCTAAATTAAGGAATTCAAATGTAATCGAATAGCAAAGTAATGGAATTACTTCGTAATTATAATTCTCCGACTACATAAATCGTAATTCCGTGCAACTCTGTAATACAGATTCTACAAACTAACAAATGCAGCGACGTGGACCAACGCTAACGATTCCATGGTTCTGCGACGGTAAATAATAGACGACGTAGCAGCCAAGAGCGAAACCCGTCTCTCGTTAAAACGTGTCGCCGCCGCAAGATTGTCCCGCGATTCGCGTAAATTTTCATAAAATCGAACGGACTAACAAGTAGAAAACGGTCGCCGATCGTGTAAAGAGAAATTCCCCGAGAATGACCGACAATGACGGCGCGACGGCGGACGGTCGCGAAGGTGGTTCCTTTTGTCCGCGGAACAGTCGATAAAATGATCTCGTCTCCGGGGTTTCGGCAAATTCGAAGTACGCGGGTCCCCGCGCGGTCGGATTCCTCTCCAACGGTGGTCGGTCTCGGAGGGAAAAAAAGATCGGCGGTCGCCGCCGCCGCCGCCGCTGCTCCGTCGAAGGACGCGGAGGAGACGCACATATCTGCGGTCGAGAGTGGTCCTGAGGACTCGGATTAATCGGGGACAAGGCAAGCACATTACCGCGGCTCCAGATAGCAGTAGGATAGCGCCACGAAAACCACCGTGAAACTCCGAGAACCCGACACCCGGGTTCGTTGAAAGCCCCGCTGCTGCTCGGACGTCGATCGGCCGAGCCTCGCAGAAGGGGGAAGAAACGAGCGAGAAACGGTGAAAGAGAGTAAGAGAGAGTGAGAGAGAGAGAGCAGGAGAGAGGGAGAGAGGACGAGAGAGAAAAGAAGAGGGAAAAGGAGAGAAGAAGGAGAGACTAAATTGGTCTCCTCCACCGAATCTTGTGACGGGTTAATCCTCCCGGGTTCCACGAACCAGAGGAGAAGAAGTTGCCCGCGGGAGAAGATTAAAGAAAAGGAACTGCGGCCCGAGAGATGGAATTGGAATCGGAAACTTGCGCTCCTGGGAATTTTTGCGACGTCCGGCCCCGTTTCTGCGGATCAACGGAACGGACCTAAGGACCTGCGGACCACCGGTGGGCCTCGGCCAGCTCCGTCCCCCCCTCCGAAATACTTTTCCGATAAGCAATTTGTCAGCGGGGCCCCGGTATCTTATGTCGTAATTATCTCGGAACGACCGCGACGATTTTGTAGATCGGATCTAAATGCTCGTTCGCTCGCGGCCGAGTGTCACCGGTGTATCGCGGATATCTCGGCCCCCGCCGGGCCCCTACACTGGCCCCTCGACGGGCCCCCGCGTTCACCGAGGACTACAGAGGATATCCTGGCGTTGTACACTTAACGACGATTCACGGCTACCCCGACTAATTATTCCCGGCTGCGCGGCCGTGTGTCCGGCTGGCTGGGACCACGGGACATGGGACCCATGGGACCCGCGTTCAACGCTAGGGTCACGCGGGTTGTCGCCTCGATGCGCTCGGCGAGCTTTCCGAACGCGATTAAAAGGACGCATGTCGTCGCAAACGGTGACAACCGCCGCGACCACCGGCGATCCTTATCCGGGGACGGGGACACTTTCCAACGGGCACTGCGCGGATACGCTACTGGACGCGCACACGCTTTTAGAACTAAATCTCGTCCGCTTGGAGCTCGATCTTTCGCGATTTCGTGCGACTTCTTCGGAACGAAGCTTTCGACAGAGATTCGACGTATCCGATTGGCCAATAAGTCACTGCGTCCTTTCCCAATAATGGCGGTACAGAAAAACGCAGTGACGTACGGTAATGTCTCTCTAATCGACGCCAAGATTGACCACAAAAATGGACAATTTGGGAAGAGGAGATACGATCATTCGAGCCTTGCGGTTTATTGTTATAGTTATAAATTGTCCACAATTATAAAAACGAGTCGCAAGGCTCGAATAATCGTATCCCCCTCTTCCCAAATTATCCATTTTAGTGGACAATCTGAGCGTCAGTATGGGAGACATTACTGTATTGGCCAATTCGATACCGATGTGGTAGCTTGTAGTAGATGAACTTTCTGTGCAATGCATCACCACAATTTTCAGTAATAGACTGGATATTTATAGGATGTTCTTGGATGAGTGAATTGTTTAACACTGAAACCTGTCGAGGTCTAAAAGCGACTAACAAGTGTATAAGAATTACGAGATGGAAATTATTGAAATTTTTCAGAATTTTTACAATAGTGTGTGCACGAATAAGAAAAATATATTTGACAATTTATAACGGAAGCAGCTTTATCGCTTGAATAATTATGACATAAAAAATGTGAAAGCATGTGAAACCGGTTAATTGCCCGGCGGTGGTAAATTTAGTGTCAACTTTGTAAATCGAAAGAACAATGAGAGCAAGCGTTGTGACGCTTGTTGTGACTCTGTTAAGGAACAGATCGTTTACGAAGAACTTCTGCAATTTTTAGAGGACCGGCGGATGTTTGCAAACTGCCCGAAACTATTAACCCATAGCGCTCCGCGCGTTTCTCGAGTAATGCCTACCAGCAACTTCGGCACATTTTGAAGCGGAGCGCCTGAGATAAAGGAAGTCTTATTTTCAGCGGGAAAGATTACACCTCCTTGCGAATGCATTTGATTTTATTTATTTTATAAATATACATTTTCCTATTGTAAATAAAAGATACATTTCAAATTTTGTCATTCACCATGCGATATCTTGGTGCGATATCTTTGGTAACAATCTCCCATGTGCATTCTGGGTTTGCTTGGACAAGTGTCACGGTATTCACTTTGCCAAATAGAGTTACTAGATATTTCTTTCAAGTTTAGAACATCTTCTGCGCAATTATTGGTTTCCTTTACAATTTCATTTACCAATTCGTCCGTGAAAAATAATTAAAAATATTGTATCGGCTGTTCAATGTTTGTAGGAACTTGTGGTTCAATGACCTGTGGCAATACACTAAAAGGTATTCTGTCTGGAATATGTAATTCTTCCGTAACATCACGCCATTCATCCAAGTCTTGTAACGAATCTTCGCTTTCGCTTTCAATAATTCTCATTCTTCGTCTCTTTGGTGGTATAATTTCGCTACTACTACTCGAAATGTCAGAATCATAACCAACATTGTCTTCCACAATGTCTTTTAACTCTTCAAAATCAAATACGTCTTCGGTATCGCTCGGCTCTAAATTCTCATCGTAATATTTATTTTTCTCCATGTTGCTAACCATAGAGAAGGTCAAAAAATGGTTTAATCGTAATGGTACAGATTTAGCACGTTTTAACTACAGATAACAATTGCTATCGCCGACGATAACGTATGCTAAAATCATTTGGCTCCGCAGCGAAGCCTTCGGAGTTACGGAACAAATGACAAATGTCTCCGTAGCGGAGCCTTCGGAGCGCCAAGGGTTAAAAGAGTTTGTTCTCGATGAAGCGTTTTATTGAAACAAAGTGAGAAACTTCGATGTAACGCCTGGGAGAGCAGCCTCGGCGAATCTTCGAAAGAGCGCGATCGCGAATGTCAAAGTTCACGAGACGAGAGGTGACAGAAGCATCGGAGGAGGCTGACGAAAGAGCACACGTAGAAAGATGGTATAGAGGGAACGGCGTTAAGAATGTCAAGGTGGCGGCGACTCGAAAATTGCCAACGCGCGACTCGCGTACACAGAGGCCGACGCGACGCAACGCAACGGAACGCAGCAGAACGCGGCGCGGCGCGGCCCGGCGCGTCGCGGTGTGCACTAATGCGCTTTAATTGCGACCCTCTGAAACGGCGGCATGGTAGCTACTCTTCCACCGGTTTGCCGGTGCAACGTGAAACGCGTTGCGACGTGTGCAACACACAGAAATCAGGGAAAGGCGACGGCGAAGCCTCGAGAGAGCTCGCTTGCTCGCTCGTTCGCTCGTTCGCGCGCGCCGCTTGATGCACGCACACGGGAGCGAGACTTGCCCGCGCGATTGTGACATCGAATTAAGATAAGCGCAGTTACGGAAATTGAATAATAATTGCAGGCCTCGGCCGTCCCTTTCTATCCGAGCACGGTTCCACGGAGAAAAAAGACCCTCTAATAACTCTGGCCGCCATGTTTGACGCTGACGTCGAGCTCCTAGGCGCCGATCTGGTTAATTAGAATTCCTGCGGAATCGCGCGAAACGATCTGGAAAATAGATCTAGGCCTTGTCTTCCAGCTCACCGCGGCGCGCCATCCAAATACATCGCTTTGTCGGTATTTGCTTCTGCAACCGGTGACTCAACATTTTCCTCATTTTTTCAGTCAGCGTTACAGGAGATGGAATAAGGAAATTTTAGATATTATTAGACTGCGGTTTTTATGGATTTATGATATAAATTACAGAGCAACGATGATATCCGAAGAATTTACGAATCTTGTTATACTGTTTCACGTTTATTGCAACAATCGGAAGAAGTACATCTTTATTTAACTGTTAGTCCTCTACACTCGATGCAAACTATTTCTAACTTTGCATATGAAATTTGCATAAAAAGCTCACAGTACTCGTCGCGATTCATTTCCATTGATCCTTTTTACGGGATATATATGTACATTAATAAATAATAATAGCGATAATATTGACATATTTGCATCTGACATTAAACCAAGTCTTTATAAAATGTTTATTCGATTCACTGATGCTTGGCCATCATGATTTTTATCATAAGTAATACTCTTGTTCTTGTTGTCGGAAAAATGGGTGCTTACTCGTATATATAAATAAATAAATAAATAAATAAATAAATAAATAAATAAATAAAAAAATAAATAGATAAAAATAAAAATCCAAGGTTAAATTATTACTAAACCGCGGATGCTTATGCGAAATAAAAATTGTCTGCGTAAGTTGCAAGAAATTCGAACTAAACAGTAATTGTATTCTTTCTTTAATCGCTTTAATAGATTTAAAATAAGACATTCACGGCTTCGAATTATTTTCATCTTCCTTCTATTTTAAATTGCAACCACTCAATTTCGTCGCACGTGCATAAAAACCGCGGTCTAGTTATCGCACGCGTTTCCGATGGAAGCAAGCATGAAACGAAGACGGTCGGGGGTCTCTCGCAAGCGATGATTTTGAAACGTCGCATTCGTCGCGTGTAATTGCCCACCGATCGTTTCGACAATTTCAATCTTCGGCTGCCACCTGACTTGCCACAAACAGGATAGTTTCCTTTAGCATTAATCATGACAACATTTACTTAAACGCTGCTGCCCGCGGAGATAATAATTCCGGCTCACGCGAGCCGCCGTAATTTCACCGGGCGAAAAAAGAAATCTTTGAAAAACCTGTTTTACTGGAGGGTAGCTAATTGTACTAGACGTCTGCTGAGAGCTGCGCGCGTTCCATGAATCGTTAATTAAATCCACCTAGACTGGAGCGAGGCTCTCCGTCAGGGTCTGAAAAGTGTATCTGATACTAATTCACCTATGCGGAATGTTTTGAATGGTAATCGGCTTTTTACGCTGCCGAGAATATTCGTAAGACCGGCGATAAAACGTTCAATGAACGTTCGAGTCGACATTGGTGGCCGACGAGTGGCCGGGGTCGCCCGTTTAGAGATGACACTTTATGGGAATCAGCAAATTACGACGGTGCATTAAATTGACGTGGATTCGACGAGAATGTAGCGACGACTGTGCCGCGAGATTTTCGTGAATTCCATTTTCATACGAGATACAGTAATGTCTTCCTAACTAACGCTTAGATTTTCCACTAAAATGGACAATTTGGGAAGAGAAGATACGATTATTCGAGCCTTGTGGCTCTTTTGTTATGGTTATCGATTGTCAACAACTATAAAAACGAGCTCCAAAGCACGAGTAATCGCATCTCCTCTTCCAAAATTGTCCATTTTAGTGGACAATCTGAGCGTCCATTAGGCAGACATTACTGTATTTATACAATTACAGTAATATCTCCCTTACTGACGCTCAGATTGTCCACTAAAATGAATAATTTGGGAAGAGGAGATACGATTATTCGAGCCTTGTGGCTCTCCTGTTATGGTTATCGATTGTCAACAACTATAAAAACGAGCTCCAAAGCACGAGTAATCGCATCTCCTCTTCCAAAATTGTCCATTTTTCTGCACAATCTGAGCGTCCATTAGGCAGACATTACTGTATTTATACAATTACAGTAATGTCTCCCTTACTGACGCTCAGATTGTCCACTAAACTGAATAATTTGGGAAGAGGAGATACGATTATTCGAGCCTTGTGGCTCTCCTGTTATGGTTATCGATTGTCAACAACTATAAAAACGAGCTCCAAAGCACGAATAATCGCATCTCCTCTTCCAAAATTGTCCATTTTTCTGCACAATCTGAGCGTCCATTAGGCAGACATTACTGTATTTATACAATTACAGTAATGTCTCCCTTACTGACGCTCAGATTGTCCACTAAAATGAATAATTTGGGAAGAGGAGATACGATTATTCGAGGCTTGTGGCTCTCCTGTTATGGTTATCGATTGTCAACAACTATAAAAACGAGCTGCAAGGCTCGAAAAATCGTATTTCCACTTCCCAAATTATCCATTTTAGTGGACAATCTGAGCGTCAGCAAGGGAGACATTACTGTACTGACCGGGCCAATACTACAGTAATGCCTCCCTTACTGACGCTTAGCTTGAAAACAAAAATGGACAATTTGAGAAGAGGAGATACGATTATTCGAGCCTTGTGGCTCTTTTGTTATGGTTATCGATTGTCAACAACTATAAAAACGAGCTGCAAGGCTCGAATAATCGTATTTCCACTTCCCAAATTATCCATTTTAGTGGACAATCTGAGCATCAGCAAGGGAGACATTACTGTACTGACCGGGCCAATACTACAGTAATGCCTCCCTTACTGACGCTCAGCTTGAAAACAAAAATGGACAATTTGAGAAGAGGAGATACGATTATTCGAGCCTTGCAGCTCGTTTTTATAACCTGTTGAAAATCGGTAACTATAAAAACGAGTTGCAGGGATCGAATTCGCAAGGCTCCTCTTCCCAAACTGTCCATTTTTGTGGTCAATCTGCGCGTCAATTAGAGGAGGCATTACTGTATTTTCAACAGAATGAGTTGAGAAGAAAACGGCGATTTCATTCGATAGTGGAAGTAATGCTAGTATCGATGGAAACAATGCTAATATCGAGAAACGAAGTACAATGGCTGCTGTGAGATAGCGATAGGTACAAGCGCGACGTTGGGAGGGGGGTGGGGGGGGGTTCGGCGGGCACGCCGCGAAGGAGTAGAAGCCGTCCGGAGCAACAGGTGACGGTAATAGCGAGGAAATAATCGTCTCGGTGGCCTTCTGGCGACGGGCACAGCGGCCTAGCAGCTTTCGTACGATCATCTGTAGCAAGCTAGGAAATTATGCGACTTCGAGGTGGGTATCGCGGCCATTTGAAGTCTCCGTATGCCCGGAGGATGTAGGTTTTCAAGCCTAATGGGTCTCGGGAGCTGGTCCCGGCGTCGACCGGGTGCCCCTTGTCGCAAGAAACGCAAAGTATAGTTATTGATCCTAATTCGTTTGCGTCGGGGTACACAATGCTGTTGCGCGGCGCTTCTTGCGGGCATGATCGATGGCTAGATAAAGCATCGGGGAGGTAGAGTAATCGGGCCTTAACCGTCGCACATAAATCAAACGACTTCATCCACGGTGAAAAGAAACGACGACTCGCGATGTATACGACATAACGATGCGTAAGTGGATTTGGAAAACCGGTAGAAAACCTGATTACCGCTGTCTCGTTCCCTCTTTTGGTTTCCTCGAAGACACCAAGCGACGTGCGTGTGCTCGATCGGCCGCGTCCGTCTGTCTGCGTGGACGCGCGATCCCTCGCGCGCACACGATCGACAAACCCGGGGGACGGTTTAATGAAGTGGCTCCGCGGCGGTTGTTCGATAATTTATGAGCTCGTATTAATTACGGAAATATCGGGTACGAAAGTGGATTGATTTTAGTCGGACGATCGAGAAGTATCATAATATTGGTAAATGGAAACGAAGCGAGACGAGCAGCGGGCGGCCGCTGATACGAAGGAAGACGGGACGAGGTACGGTAGATTATAAAGTCGCCGATCCTTTTTTTCTCGCGGGACACGCTCTCTATTCACGATCCCGATCGAGTTAATGAGCTACGATCGACGGGGAACGGCAGTGGCAGGCTGCGGCGAGGCGAGGCGAGGCGAGACGGAGCGGCTGCGGCACCGGCAAGCTGAAATTTGCCCCGGCCGTTTCCAAAAAGCTGCCTCATTTCTTGATTACACCGTCGGTATACGCTTCGACAATTATGCAAAACAGCCATCCTTTTATTCGCGCCCCGGTGCACCGTCCCGCAACGCTGTTATTATTCTCTCGCTCCCGGAGAACAAAAAACCCAGCGACGAATAATGCACTTCCGCCGCGGAGCTATAATAATTCCCTCGCACCTCGGCGACGGCGACGGCGACGGCTCCAACCTGCCGACAAACCGTGGACGAACTGTACCGGCTGCTAAACGGACCGATGCGAACGCGTTCGCAGCCGCGTCTCTGTTTGCCTGTTTTCCGCTTTTATTATCGTTACGTGAATATCGATCGAAGGCATCGTTCCGCGCGGTTTAAACGTTGAACACGGCGAGAACCGAATGCGACTGGTTCGACTCGTCTTAATGGAAGTTATAAGCAGACTCCGGACGTGTATGCGTTTATGACAGATGTTTAAAGCGGAGGATTAATCTTCGAATTAACAAGGTCCGACAGCATTTTTATTTCATTCGTACAGCGAACGATCTTGCAGTTAACTGTTTTCCAATTCTTGTGAAATTACGTACGAAAATGGGAATTTACATAAACATCCGTGGTCTAGTTATGAGAGATGAGCATTTGTGACAAGAATTCGAGATACGAAGCAAATATTTCAAGATTTGGTGTACAGTTTTATTCAGCTTTCGGCAGTATTCAGAAATTTGTCGGTCAAAGAGAGATCAGAATTCAGCTCGGTCCGAGCGACGAGCGATTGCCTCTGCCTTCATTTTTATAGCCATTGAGTAAACATTCGTAAAAAGAAATATTTAACGATGTTTGTAATTACATTTATGTGTTGCAAGCTGTTTCAAGTAATTACGGCTTGTATTTACTTGGCAATAAAATCGATAATATTGCTCAATTTTACAAGCAATTAAAGGAAATACCCCTCAAGGGGATATTTAGTATAGATCACGATGTTTTACAGTAATTTGGGAACTTTTTTACCGTAAACCTACAAAACCTTTTATTATCAGAGTTTCCTGCACACAATTGTTTAACCTCCGACAATCTGTACAAATTTTGTAAACCGAGATAACATCAAAATTGCACCCGTCGTAATTACGTAGCTAATTCGAAATGAGTGAATTCGTCAGAAATGCAAGCGAATTAGGATCAGAATTCGCGAATTAGGATCGCATCAACGAATTAGGATCGCATCAACGAATTCACCCGGTACGATTCTAAAATAATACAGCAGCTTTTCCTTGAACGTTATCTTACAAATAATACATATATCTTTTCGATAGCAGTGACATAATCTCGCCACTTACACAGAGTTTGTGGTTTTCGGCTAACAGCGGAACTGTGTTATGAAAACTCAACCGTACGTTGAATCATACGGTGGCTCTGTTAATTTCCTCTATCCTTATTAATAGCAAGCCTGAAGATTAGTTTATCAAATTAGTGGTAAGAGTTATCGGTTAATTCGTTGCAGGAACTTCTGTTGAATCTGTCAGCTTGGATCAGCTGGTTAAATTTTCTAATCGAGCAGAATTTATACGTCAGCCAAATTACTGTCTTTAGGCACAAACTGTATATAGTTGATGGATATATTCCAGTAATTATTTATTTAACAGCTTGCAAATGCTAGTCAAATTTCATATATTCAAATAATTCACAATACAAGTGGATTCAAAGTGATGTCGTTCTATCGTGTACATCGTGTACATCTTTCATTAATAAATAAATGTACACAATGTACACGACAGAACGAGGTAATTTTTAATCCAATTGTATTGCAAGATATTTGAATACGTGAAATTTAATTAGGTTATTAAAGAGGTTGTTAAAGAAATAATTACTGGAATAAATCCATTAACTATAAACAGTTTCTGCCTAAAGACAGTAATTTGGCTGACATATAAATTCTGCTCGACTAGAAAATCTAACCACCTGATCCAAGCTGACAGATTCAACACAAGTTCCGTCACCGAATTAACCGACAACTCTTACCACTAATTTATTATATATATCAAATATATAGATATCAAATTTAATTGTGAAATTCAAGAGCCATCTAAAATGTATCGACCGATGAAAATTCCCTCGAATTCGAAGCGAAATTTTTGAAACGAAGCAACACCTTGCTGTCCGCGCGTAAAACGTCCGAAGTGGGCGTGACCTCGGCGCACCAGTTCCCCCCTCGAAGCCAGTCAAGTGGCCCCACGGGGCAATCTATGACCGAGCCGGCTCGAAAGGCTAGTCGAAACGCTACGACCCGGCTAATGGGAGTCGTTATTGGATCGAAAGCGACCGAGCAACTGTCGGGCGAGTATGGTATCGCGGCTCGACGCGATAATTCTCCGGACGTTGAAAAACCGGATGACGGCGACGCGCTTCCGGCGCAGAAAATGTCGCCGCAGCGGCCGCGAGAAACGCTGAACGATTCTTTTTCGTTGCGCAATCCACCGCGACGGCTAATGCGATTAAAAAGGCATTACGATTACGTTCAATTATTAACAATTACAAGCCGGGACAAAAAAACGGTAATTACCTGCCATTAATCAACAAGAGCGCCCGCTTCTTCTTTGTGGGCCCTCCTCTCGCCTCGCTTCTCCTCTACTCGCCTCACCTCGCTGCTCCGCGCCTCGCCACTTCTCTCTCTACTCCTCTCCTCTCCTCTCCTC
The DNA here is from genome assembly GCF_051020955.1 of Megalopta genalis. Classification (NCBI taxonomy): domain Eukaryota; kingdom Metazoa; phylum Arthropoda; class Insecta; order Hymenoptera; family Halictidae; genus Megalopta; species Megalopta genalis. The sequence continues at coordinate 11,210,623 of NC_135019.1, forward strand.
TCCTCTCTCCGTCGGGCAACGTTCACGGTTTCGCGTGTCTCCTTTTCTTTCCGGCATACCTGCCACCGCCTCGACCCGCCACAATTACCCTCCTCCCCGAATACCGCGAAATGTTCGCTTTAAGGACTTCGCAACAAGGGAAACGCGCGGCGCACCGAGATCATTCGGAAAGATACTCCGCCGAGGAAATGATCTCATCCGAGGAAATAATGTCCTCGAAAAGCGTTCCTCGCTCGCGCGAAAAATGCGAACAACCTGGCTATCTGATCGCTGTGCATCTTGATGGAACTTTGGTCGTTTTTTGGTCCCATTTGCGAAAAGCCTCGGATAAACCGCACCTCGGCTATGACCGTCGACGATGAAACGGCGACGAATTTGATCGTATTCCACGATATACGTATAGCGTTCCGAGAGAGTGCAGCAAAATTCGCCGCTCGGAAACAATTTCGCACAGCCGGGAACGTTTATTTAAACGCGCTCGATAGTCGAGAAACTGTTATTAAAACACGGTATTCTTAACGAGTCTTGTCATTTCGCGATGCGAAGACAATTTAGTACAGCTGTCATGTTCATTTAAAAACATCTAGACAGTTTAAAACACGCGTTACTACGAGGTGTTGCAATATTATCGCGCCAGGTTCGTTTAAGTAGTCTTAAACATGCGCTATAAATGTATTTGCAACGCTACGTGGTCGGAACTGTTAATCGCAGTGACCACGCTTATTGAAATATTAAAAAATATCTATGTTTATATAGACTTTCTTTTATCACATTTATTTGTATTCATACTTATTTTATTTTATTTTTCTTCAATATACAGTAATGTCTCCCTAAGTGACGCTCAGATTGTGCACGAAAATACACAATTTGGGAAAAGGAGATGCGATTATTAGATCCTTGCGGTTTCATTTTTATAGTTACGAATATACTATAAAAACGAGCTGTTATAACAAACGTTGTGAACAGTCTAGATAATTACAGTGATATCTCTCTAATTGACGCTCGAATTGTCCACAAAATTGGATAATTTGGGAAGAGGAGATACGATTATTCGAGCCTTGCGACTCGTATTTATAATTGTTGACAACTCGTGTCTATAAAAACAAGCATGAAAAGCTCGAATAATCGTATCTCTTCTTCCCGAATCGTCCATTTTTCGTGCGCAATCTGAAAGCCAATTAGAGAGACATTACTGTACGTTGGCACAGGATTTAGTGAAAATAATATTTCATTATTTTCGAAAACCAAATTGTTATTGGGAAAATATAACTTTAAATGCCTTTCCCTTTAAACTTCATTATATAAACATATCCGCAACCCGAAGCAACAACAATTTTCAGTTGTCCGGTATCGGTCTCGCAGGATCCGGCGCCGGCAGGATCGACATTGGCCATAGATCCTGTCGGTGATCGGTTATGCAACACGATGCAGCCGGCCGAGCATCGAAAGCGCGCAACTATGAAATTTATAGTCGCAGAACGGCGACTAATTATCAGTTCTCCATTAAACCGTATTTTTTCTCCCCTCGACTCGACGCCTCGCACGCATGCAATTTTCCGCGCGCTACGACGGCGAGACGGCGAGGGAGCAGGGAGGGGGGTGGAGCGATGCAGTTTAGTAATTAATGGTGACATTGTGGATAATTAACTGCCGTGGATAATTGTGATTGTACTTAAGCCCCGTCTGTCGGCCGCTGGTACACGCGTGCAGAGAAAGAGAAACAAAACGGACGAGCGCTCACCGTTCCGCGTTGCTTATTCGACGACCCGCTGCACTCATGGCACTCATGCCACTCACGGCACCGGCCTCTCGTCTCGTCACCGCTCTTCGTAGTCAACGATTAACGCTGTCCTTCTCTCGAACAGACCGCGAGAACCCGCCGGGATTCTCAGAACCGCTGCGGGAACCGGGAAATAATGGAAAATGTGCTCGGCGTGTTCCCAATATTGTTGCTTTTATCCTGATCCGCGATAACGTGTCTGTTCGCCGATGATTAATTAATCGCGGCCGCTGGGCGCGGCTGACAATAAAAAGTTCTTAAACAGCGAAGATGACGGAGCAACTGTGATACAATTTCCTGGTGCGTTCGATTTAAAAGTTACACGCCATTGAATCTCCAGCAGCAACTATCTAAACGTTCGACACGCCGGCGGATTAATCGAATAATTGGCGTAGAAAATTGTAGAGTTTTTTTGATCATCCGATAACGAACACAGAGAGTGAAAGATTAAAATTCAAACGCGAGAAAAATTCAGTTCAACGTATCGATGATTCAGAGGCGAAGATTTGAGATAGTCCCGGAGATGTAGAAACGGCTGGCGATTCGCGCGATTGTATTTTATATTTTGTCGATTAGTGGAGATACAGTAATGTCTCTCTAATCGACGCTCAGATTGTCCACAAAAATAGACAATTTCGGATTAGGAGGTACTATTATTCCGGTCTCGCGGCTCGTTTTCATAATTGCCGATTTTTGCTCGAATAATCGTATCTTCTCCTCCGAAATCGTCGATACAGTAAATTCTCCCTAATTGAGCCTCAGTCCGGAAACAAAAATGGACAATTTGGAAAGAGCTGGTACGATTATTCGAGTCCTGCAGCTCGTTCTTATAATTGTTGACAATGGGTAACTATAAAAACGAGTTACATGGCTCGAATAGAAGAGGATTCGGGACTCCCTCCCCTAAGTGCATCAGTGCATGTGCAATTAACAGTTGCATCATTCCTCTAAATAGAAATTTCATAAATAAAATGCTTTTTTGCATAGATCGATTGCTTTGTTCATGCCACGTAAAAAATTATTAGGGCGTCGTGGCAGACGAATTATTAGTTCTCGAGATATTTTCAAAAATGTCTTTCTTGAAGAGGATGTTAAAACGCTTCTCCGTTCCAATGTGAGCATTTTTGAACTTTTACTGTTTTCATAACTGCGTTTAAATTATCTCTCTAATTGACGCTCAGGTTGTCCACAAAAATGGACAATGTGGGAAGAAGAGATACGATTATTCGAGTCTTGCAGCTCTTTCTTATAATTGTTGACAATGAGTAATTATAAAAACGAGCTACAAGGCTCGAATAATCGTATCTCCCTTCCCAAATTGTCCATTTCTGTGCACAATGCGAGCGTCACTTAGGGAGACATTACTGTATTCGACGCAATTCGCGTCGGAGCACGGCGATCCAGCGACGAGAGAGAAGCCGGTGGACTAACAGTATCTAGAACGGAGTTGACAGCAGCTAAAAAGTCGATCGATAAAATTGAATAAAAATGACAATTTTGTGCGTCCCCGAGATTAGCAGATTAACGACGTGTTCCATACACTCGCCGGCGAGAGTGGTCTCGGTGGTCTCTTTAGAGCGATTTCTTTCGGATAATGATAAGAGACTATCTTCGACGGGCTCAGAGGTTTACACGAAACAGGTATCCGTCGATCGGCGAGGGTACGTTGAACCTGGGGATCCGCAAAAAAGATACGAGAACTGTTGCCGTCAACAATTTATGATGGGCCGAGTGTGCGCTCCCGTGGATGTGTGTATTTAGATGTAGATTAGGATGCGTGCAATTACGTTAGTACGCCGGTAAATTGCACATCGGTGGCCGAGCGTGATTTATCGTGCGTACCACGCGGCTTTTCAGTCTCTCTCTCTCTCTCTCTCTCTCTCTCTTTCTTTCTCTCTCTTTTTGCTTAACGATCGTCTGCTATCGACGATCGACCGACGCGACGTAACGGGGGTTCGCGTCAAACTCGTGACCTCTTGTTCGCGACCCTCGATTAATCGAGAGACTCTGCTTATCGCGTTTCACTTACCTTTCGCGATGCATTGGCCCGACAAACGCCAGCTTAAAGTTCATTCTCTTTTTGTTACTAACTTTATTTTGTACCGGTGCAATATTCCATTCTTGATAAAGGCTTGTTGCTTTTGTTAACGCAATAATTCGACGAGCGAATTAGAAACGGAAGTCTGGCATCGTATAAGGGTTTGTTACATTTGAAGAATATTTCTGGAACTTCAAAACACATTGTATCGATGAATGGTTCAATTAACAACGAAGTTCTCTGATAAAAAATTTTCGATATAATATGCAAATAAAATAATAATAAGACGAAGGAGGCAGAGAGTATGGGGAGAGGAAACGAGTGAATTAGAAACGGAAGTCTGCCATCGTGTAAGAGTTTGTTACATCTGCAGAATATTTCTGGAACTTCGTAACACATTGTATCGATGAATGGTTCAATTAATAACGAAGTTCTCTGATAAAAAAGTTTCGACATAATATGCAAGTAAAATAATAATAATAATAAGAAGAAGAAGAAGAAGAAGAAGAAGGAGGCAGAGTATGGGGAGAGGAAACGATGCCATTGATAATCTTGCGTATAAATAGAAGATCGGCAACCATGTCGAGCAATTTAATTAGTATAAAAATCTCGAACGTTGCAAAAGTTAAGAACGATGACGAGCGATTTTATCCTCGTCTCGCCGAAGTCCTCGTCGAATAAAGTGATGCTCCGGTTGCTACGTATCTGCTTGTAAAACTTGAAGTAAACACGAAGATAGAGTAACGATTATGTCTCACTCGCCTGTGGCCACGATTTAATTACGACCGAACTCCCGTAGCAATTGGAAAACGAGAGCTCGAAAAGCCGCCCTTGTATTATATACAGCGCCGCGTCGGCTCGCCGGCAGTTCGCAGCGTTAAATAAAATTGAAAAGTAATATCGAATCGTTCGAGATCGGCGATCGCGGCGAAGGTAGGCATCATCACCCGGGGGTATCCTGGCCTATGAGAATCATTAACATCATTCGCGGCAGCGCGATTCGCGTGGCAATATCGGTTGCCTACCTACCGCGCGCCGTTCGGCTTTTATTTACCGATCCGGGGATAGGTTCGTTCGGTTCTCGAGATGATCGATGATCTACCGATTTCCCTGACGTCGACAAATCGTGCCCGGGACCCTATCTGCCGATCGGTTAATTGATTTCGCGAACTGGACGCGTCGATCGGCGGAGCCTCTCCTCTCCGGCAGCCGACCGATTTCGAACGGCGATTTCCATCGAGTTCAAAGAGAAACGAATTTACGAGCGCCGCGCTGCGCAACCATGACCGATCCCGTCGGCGTCGGCCGACGCGTGTTCAGCCGGCTTGTACAACGCGTCCTAATAATCGTTGGACTGGCAATCGAGCGTCGAGGCGCGAGAACGTCGCCTTTTTCCCGCGAGCCGCGAACAGGTTCTTTCAGCGAATCGTAGAAAAACGACGAGCTCACGCTTTCCCTTCGGGTTAATTATACCCGTCCAACGTGCCGATCGTTCCGAATGAATAATGCAGGAATCGGTGACCCCGTGGAACACGCTGGAAACGGCCCGCTTAGGCGAATTTGTCAATGGAGACCGCAAAGAGACGAGGTTACGGTTCTCGAAAGATTCCCGATATTCGAGCTGCTGTAATTTGGTAACGAGTAATCGCACCACCACGAACTTACGCTCGTTTGAAAGCTTAAAACCTTCACTTTCGCGATGCATCGTGTTGAACTTTCGATCAGAACTTTCTTAGTCGACGCAGCGGGTGAAATCCGAGGACATGTTTTCCCCTCGGTATTACTTCGAATTACAAATTGAAAAGTCTGTAGAATCGTCGAGAAATTTTTTCTCCGGATCGAAACTGCCGCGGACCCGAAGATCGAAGCCTCCCCTTTCCAACGAGCCCTCAAAAGTTGATCTACGATTTTTCTCGGCCGTTTTATCGGACGAACGTTGGGACCAATTTCGACCCGGCGCAAGTTCGTCCAAGATGTAAAGCGATAAAGTACACCTTTCGCTCGATGTGCTCGATGAAATCACCCGAGAAGAAAAAAGAAAGATCGTGTTTGCAGTTCAGCGGTTTGGTTGTAAAGGCGAGGGCTTCGATCTTCGTATACGAATCCCGCGAATTTATGCGATGTTAGATTGGCAAACGCGGTTCGGCGTTCGAAGACAATTCGCCGGCATGGCAGGCCGAGCGAATCGCGTGTGCCCGCAAATTGAATCGTTTGTTTGATTCGTGAACGGGTTCGCGCATCGAAAGCGGGTCGGATCGGGACGGTGGGTGCCTCGGGTCGAGCCGGCTCGGCGCGGCGCGGCGCGGCGGGGCCGGTTCGTGTCGATTCTTTGAAAAGTAATTATCCGTGCTGACCCTCGCTCCGCCGCGCCGCCGCGCCGGCCGATTACAATTATTATTAATCCCTGTTTCCTTTATCGCGGAGGCGAGTGTCGGCGTCCGATTCGACATAAGTCGGCCCGTTCAAGGTGGACGGGCTCTCCGCAGCCACTGGGGGAACACGTTTTTCCGCAAACAGTATCAAAATCAATTTGTCCCGAAGACGGCGAGGATCTGGTGGATCCCGCTTTACCGAGAAACCGCCGCGCGAATGAGTCGTTCGTCAGGAATCGACCGTAAACCGTCCATTGCGCAATCGGATTTATCGTCGGTTCGTGCGTTCGGCGAGCGTAAACATTTTAATAGGTTTTCTGCAAACAGATATATTGTATTTTCGTATCGGATGTAATTTGTTCAATCGACCGTACGGCTGCCACCGTTTTCAATAAGCCTCTCCCCCACCCATCCCCCCTTTCTCCGTCGTTTTTATTAATTCATCGTAGAATCGCAACTTTTTCTATTTAACGATTACCCGCCGTTAAATGCGTTACCATGTTTCCCGCGGACTTTATAATCGAAACGGTGCTGTTGGTCGGCGTTCAGTTTCAATTTCATCTCGGTTCGCTCGAACCGGCCAATTTTATTTCCGAATAACAATTTATTATTTACGTTGCCGACGACGTATAATGCTCAAACAAGATTGCCTCTCGTCGCCGCGAATTAATTGCGATCACGTCTATTAAGATTCCATCGGCACTTTTACGCTCGCACGATGTACAGGGTGAGTCACTTGATCCTCGCGCGCCTCGAATAACTTTCCGATTATGTGTCCCGTGAAAAATCGTCGTTTGCGAAACTCGCGCGGCACAAAAGAGGGGAACGCATTAATCACATATCAAATCTTTCAATGGAATTCGACTGTGCATTCTCGATCGGAATTCGATCGTCGACGCTGTGTACACCGAATAACACCGCGGTTTTTAACGTCGTATATTTCATCGATTATCATAGTTAACCTTTCGCCGTCGAATTAACCGCAGCGGTTTTACAGAAAACGCTTCGATCCTCGGTTAAGTCAGAAGCGGGCAAATTTTATGTTTTCGTTATTAATGATAAATCGTTTATTTTTCTGACATCGACGTTTGTTTCATCGAGGCCGGTTCTTATTGCGAAATCGATAAAACACCGTTTTAACGTGTATCCTTATTGAAATTATATATTTGTAGATGGAGAATGTACAGCGTATAATTAACCCCGCGTGATGGTTCAGGGCGTCACTCTTCTTCACCTACTCCGCTGAAGGTTAAACGCATACAATGAGCATAGCGCAGAAACGAAAGATTTTATAAGCGGAAAACGATCATGATCATCTTCGCAAGTAAAATATATCGTCGAATTTTATGGAATTTTTTGACCAATCGAATCTTATAGAATGAATATAATTAGCGGTATAGAAAATACTTTGAAATTTGCAAGTAGACGCAAACTTGATTTCAATTTTCTAGCAACCAAGACCTCAATTTTAGGTGCTTGGTAAAGAGCGAGGCCCAATAGTGACGTTTTAGTCTTCAGAATATTGGTACATAATTAAAAGTTTATCGATTCCCTTATGATTGTATTTTTCAAACTTGTTTTAAGCGAAAAAAACATTAAGAACACACCTTACAGAGTGGAATAATACGATAATACGACCGCGGATATTTATGCAAAATAAAAATTTCCTTCGTCAATTTCAAGAAATGGAAGTTGACTAAAAATGTATCTCTTCTCTTAACAGTTTTAATTATTTCAAAATAACATAATCGTGCTCTTTTATTCTTCTTGCGTTCTTATTTTGTATTTCGCGTTACCAGTTTCCTCATAAATGCATAAAATCCACAGTACAATAATAAGAGTGGAATAAATACAATGACGATCAAAGTTAAGCAAAGGTTCTCGCTATGTAATAGCGTCAGTGAACCAATCAATTTTTGAAAATTCGTTTCCGACATATATATTATAGGAGGATTTCAGTCCGAGATCGGATGTTTTTTCAGAAAATGCCTAAGTCATCCCTAATTTGAAAGGAACATTTCAGTGATGCAGAGTTAGTATTAATCTTAATATTATATTGCATTCAGATAAGAAATATCTGAATAGACTACTAAAGATACAATTACATTGTTATCAATCAGAGTTGGACATCGTACGAATTATATTGAATAAATATTTATCTAAGATAATTATTTGAATTGTTACGGACACACACACAAATGATTATCTACCTATATATATATATCAGGTGGAAAAGAATTATTATTATATATATTATTATATTATTATTATTATATATATTATTATATATATATAAAAGAATTATTCGAATGAATTCTTTTCCACCTGATATTTTATATAAGATATATATCTTATTTGAATGCGATATATATATAATATTAAGAATAATACTAACTCTGCATCACTGAAATGTTCCTTTCAAATTAGGGATGACTTAGGCATTTTCTAGAAACATCCAATCTCGGACCGAAATCCTCTCGGTATGACCAAATATTATACTGTTGATCTCGAGGCGTGTCCAGGTTAAATGAGTCACCCGGTATAGCCGGTCCGTGCCCAGCCGTGCAATCCGCTCCATTAGCGCGTTAATTGAACGTTACCGCGTGTTGACAGTAAGCTCGCCATTAAGAAATAGCAATTGGCGCTGCCCGGCGTCGATCGACTGCCGTGTCGATATTTGAATTCGAATCTGCTCCATCAGGACGGTGGTTCTCGGAAAACTAGCGTCGGGGCCCGCCGCGGCTTGGCGCGCGGTGTGCGGCGCGGTGCGCGCCGATTCGAGGCGTATCGAAATAAGAAAGATTCGTTCCTGCCAACTTAATTACTTCTTACGATCGGCTCGGAGATAATTCCCACAGTACGTTAGGTTACGTAGCTAATATAGTGGTTATACCTATGGAAGCGGTTCTGCCAGCGCCGTAGCCCCCCTTCGGCTCCCCTTGGCCACCCTTGGGCCCCCTTTCGCTCTGCCTCGCCTCGTCTCGTCCCGAGTCCCGACTCCCGACACGGCTCTCTCGCCTCATCTCGCTTTCACATCTTTCGATCTTCCAGCGGGTTTCTTCATTGTTGCAATTACTATCGGGAAAAGGAGAGGGACAGGGGTGAGGGTGCCTCCGGGACGGAGAGGGGGCTAATTAATTCGAGCAGAGAGAAGCGGAGCACAGTGGGCTGTTTGCTGCATTTAGCAGGCCAAAATTATTTTTCGCTCGTTTAACGCGTCTAAAATGTACCTACTGACTTATTTGTAGTTGCTCTTCGCCTTGGCAAACATAATTATAATAAAATATAAAGTAAATCAATTATAAAGCAAATGAAATATAAAATAAATTGAATATATAAAGTAAATCAAATATAATTAAATCAAATGTAAAGTAAGTCAAATATAAAGTAATTAAAATATAAACTAAATAAAATGTAAGTAAAAAATTATTGCCGGAACGCACCATGAAGTATAACGAATGCCTTCCAACAAGAAGTTTGGAAGGAAACTTTCCCCACATTGTAATAATAAGTATAAGTTTGATGAAATCTTTCACAAATATACACAGACGTCACTTTCATCCTTTAATTATCTCATTGAGTCGAAAACAATGCGATAGTACTTCTTTTAAATTCTTCAAATTGTTTTCGCTGTTTTGTATTTGATATTCTCATTTATGTCATAAATGCATCAAATCCGCGGTCTAATCATTACCGTTGCTATTATTACCATCATTATTATTCTTATTATTGTTATTATACAACCGTGCTCGTACACTCGCTATAATTACACTTTCTGCCATCCCGTTTACGCAACAAATAAATTGAAAAAAAGAAAAAAACGGAAAGAAAATTTACGGTCCATTGTCCCGCAACTATTCGCCTCCTCCAGTTAAATCCTTCGCCGGCCAAATTTGACAAATAAACGACGCCGCGCGGAAGCGCGGAAAGGGAAACGCGGATCGCGAGTGTCCGGAAGGTAAATATCCGTGATTATCGGAGAGAGGGGGAGGGGGGAGGGATGGGCGCTATCGCGTGAGCAGCCACTGGCTAAAAAAGGATCGCCGATAATTCGTAATTGCTTGTTATTATCGTGGCCGGAGATCGAACATGTCCGACCGTCGCCGGTTCTTGTCGCAGGATGCATTGATGCGTCTATTAGCGGGGAATTTGCAAGTATGATTCGATGTAAAAACACCTCGTTCGGTGTAACGCGGGCCCGCGGTGCGACGGCCTCGGTGTCTCGGTTCCCTGGTCCGTCAGCGCCGATGCACCCTTGGGAATAACAATGGCGAGCTCCCGATTTTGCTCCGCGAGGAAACATGGCCGATTTTGGTGTGCAGCCGCTCGGAAATCTCCTGGAAATCGTCTGGAAATTACGGCTTGTCGGGCATTATTAATTGCCGGCAATTAGGGGATGAAATATTTGTTAGGCTCCGTGATTTGGACGTGATCTATTCTATGATCCAGGGCATATACGTATAGTCCAGGGCACTTCGTTCCGCAATAATTTCACGTCAGAACCGTCGAAATAACGGACTCTTTGTTTTACGATTGTTGAAATTTAATCCTTTGCAGTCGGAGGCGTTTTGACTGTAAATTTAAAAATAGCTTTTCTGAACTACAGTATTTCCATTTTCTGTGATTTACAATTGGCGGCATTTTACATTTTTAATGATTTCACATCAGAACCGTCGAAATAACGGACTCTTTGTTTTACGATTGTTGAAATTTAATCCTTTGCAGTCGGAGACGTTTTGACCGTAAATTTAAAAATAGCTTTTCTGAACTACAGTATTTCCATTTTCTGTGATTTACAATTGGTGGCATTTTACATTTTTAATGATTTCACATCAGAACCGTCGAAATAACGGACTCTTTGTTTTACGATTGTTGAAATTTAATCCTTTGCAGTCGGAGGCGTTTTGACTGTAAATTTAAAAATAGCTTTTCTGAACTACAGTATTTCCATTTTCTGTGATTTACAATTGGTGGCATTTTACATTTTTAATGATTTCACATCAGAACCGTCGAAATAACGGACTCTTTGTTTTACGATTGTTGAAATCTAATCCTTTGCAGTCGGAGACGTTTTGACTGTAAATTTAAAAATAGCTTTTCTGAACTATAATATTTCCATTTTCTGTGATTTACAATTGGTGGCATTTTACATTTTTAATGATTTCACATCAGAACCGTCGAAATAACGGACTCTTTGTTTTACGATTGTTGAAATCTAATCCTTTGCAGTCGGAGACGTTTTGACTGTAAATTTAAAAATAGCTTTTCTGAACTACAGTATTTCCATTTTCTGTGATTTACAATTGGTGGCATTTTACATTTTTAATGATTTCACATTAGAACCGTCGAAATAACGGACTCTTTGTTTTACGATTGTTGAAATTTAATCCTTTGCAGTCGGAGACGTTTTGACCGTAAATTTAAAAATAGCTTTTCTGAACTATAATATTTCCATTTTCTGTGATTTACATTTGGCGGCATTTTACGCAGATTTAATGGAGTCTTGTGACACATGCGACTCTTTTAACAGACTATATTTATTATAAGAGTACATTTGGCGAATGTAGACGCCAAATGTCCTCTCTGAAATTCCTTTGTAACTCAGGTTTCGAACGCGAAACGTGAAAATTTGAAACGCTCGATCGTAAAACGACGAACCTAACTTTTCCGTGATCTTCTAATTATTTTATATTTCTTTATCCCAGTAACAAAGGTTCTTGGTTGGTATACACTAGAATACGATAAATAATAGCAGTCAAAAGCTATGGATAACTGTGTAAACTGTAGATAAATGCCGGATCGATCCGAGGAGGGAAAAATTTACGGCGCGAGTCGTTAAACAGGAGAACGAAAAATGCACGGGCAGGAATAATGCGAAATTAATTGTGTAATTACGTAATGCGGTTTTTTACGAGCCACGCAAAGTTCGAAACACGCGAGCAATGCTTTTCCGATGAATCGCATGAAATTAGCTACGAGCGAAATGGAATTAAGTGAAATGTACACAGCGACAATAATAATGCTTACGTATTTATCTGACAAGTGGCCGTTAAAACCGCGGGAGAAAAAAGGATACGGGAACAGTGCTTCCATCCGTGAAACATTGTGTAAGATTAAATGAATGATGATTGCATGAATGAGCAAGATTCAACGGCTTATTGAATTTCTCGAAATGTTTAGAAGATTACGTAGAATCTCCCGAGGCTTTTCTGAAGTAAACGTGGGACGACCGACTCGCGAATAAAAACTGAAGGTTCAACAAAACACGAGGAAAAACAAGGAACTACACGTTCTGGTTAATTTGCCTGTTTACAAATTACCATCTGGAATTGTTCATTTGCATAAACACCCGCGGCCTAATAATAATAATAATAATAATAATAATAATAATAATAATAATAATCACCGTCCGTTCTAATGGCTGGCGCTCGTAATCGCGTGTGTTAGCGGCGCGGCATTACCGCTAACATATTACAAATGAATTTCTGTTGATGGGCGGCGATAAAGTGGCACGAACACGAGAAGAATAATCCTGCGAAAGAGTTGTGTTTGGAAGTCGTTGCCGTTTTTGGCGATAATGCAACGCGATCGGGTAGATAAACTTGTGTACGTTAACCGGGAAACGACGCGCTGGAAAAGCGTCACAGTGACGCAAGCGACGAATGTAGAAAAAAAATCCTGCATAGCTTCGTAGAATCTGACAAATCTAAAAAAGTCCGCTGATTCTCCCACGCTAGGCGTGCGAGTAAAGATGCGCGATCCGAACAAAATGTGTTAAGAAGTATAGCTATACTACTAGCTATACTACTAACTATACTACTAGCTATACTACTAGCTATATTACTAGCTATACTACTAGCTATATTACTAGCTATACTACTAGCTATACTACTAGCTATACTACTAACTATACTACTAGCTATATTACTAGCTATACTACTAGCTATACTACTAGCTATACTACTAACTATACTACTAGCTATACTACTAGCTATACTACTAGCTATACTACTAGCTATACTACTATACAGGGTGTACCAAAAAAGTCTCGCAATCCGAAAGTGGCGGGTTCTTCAGGTCATTTAAAGCAACTTTTTCCTTTACAAAAATTTTCTCCGAGGCACCGTTAACGAGTTATTAACGAAAAACAGTGACCAATGAGAGGTGAGCTCGGCTGGCGCGAGGCGACCGAGCCAATGAGCGGAACTAGGCTTCGCGCGCTGGTTGGCTGAGCCGCCTCGCGTCAGCCGTACTCGATTCTTATTGGTCACTGTTTTTCGTTAATAACTCGTTAACGGTGCCTGGGAGAAAATTTTTGTAAAGAAAGAAGTTGCTTCAAATGATCCGAGGAACCCGCCATTTCTGGATTACGAGACATTTTTGGGGCACCCTGTATGTATAGTAACCATACAACTCATCGAGATTTAGCGCGATTGGCCCATTTTACAGGATATTTCACCTCGTCAACGGCAACAGCGTTAAAATAGACATATTTGCAGGCAATGTCGCAAAATTCCAAACAAATTTTCACAAATTTTCAAGTACTTCACTTCAACTGTTTACCCAATTTGCCGACTCGCCAAGACTCTGTGTGTCAGTCTAAATATATTTTTGTTCCGTTACCGTAAAAATGGGCGTCCATCACGTATACACAAACAAATGAAATTAAGCAGATCATCGATGTTTGCTGTCGATTTCGCAAGTGCAATAAAGTGCGCTTGCTTCATCGCTTGCTGCGAGCACAGTTTTTCAAGGGACCCCGTCGATCTACAAGCAATTTACACATTAATTAGTTACAGGTAGTTAGAGGTGGTACCGTGGAAGGTGAAAAAAAGGGGAAAAACAGCATAGCGATTCTCGGTTCGTGCAACAGTGTTTCCCAGCGTGGAATCACGGTGAAAAGAAAGTCGTGGAAAATTCTCGAGGCCTCGACCAACGGTGGCTGCATCTTGCCGCGGTGCGGCGGGGTGCGGTGCGCGGACCGAAGCGGAGTCGGCCATTAGAACACGTCCGCGAGAAACACAAGCGGCCTCAATGAGTCGGCTAATTAGTTTATTACGCTGCGCTAATTTGTATGCCCATAAATCGCGATCGTATGCACACGGGACGCGTAATGCTCGCGGAGGCTTAATGCGCGGCCTGTACGTGTGCGAAGACCGTCACCGGACACACACGTACGCGAGCACAACACTCGCCAACTATAGCGTGCCTGGTAGCGTGCAAATATGACAGAAATGACTGGCAGATTTTCGAGCCGTTCTCCCTCTCTCTCTCTCTCTCTCTCTCTCTCTCTCTCTCTCTCTCCCTCCCTCCATGTTTCTCTTTCTCGCGGTGCTTTCCGTCGGAAATCGCTCCATCCAAAGCCGTCTAATCGAGCGTGACGCATCTAATCGGGCATTCGCGATACAGTATTACGACCGTGGAACGGCACCGGAGAAGAAATAAATTAACATCGTAAATTCCCACTGGCCGGCGATGAATTAACGACGAGTCAATTAACGCGATCGGCTTTCTATCGCGGTGGACTTCGATTACCGGCCGGATCTGCGTTCGAAAACCAGACGAGGGCTACGCCGATCGCGTCCCGCGATCTTTCGTGTCGGCGCTGCGCTCGCAAAATACAATACGAAAAGACAGTAATTTGAATACAATAAAATACAATAATTATATATTGTACGTAATACAATGATTGCTGTAATCGCTCGTCAATGTCGTAAACCGTAAACCGTGTTCGTTGTATTACAAAGTCGTGTCGTTACCCGAATCGTATACTCAGCATATACAGAATGTCCCAAATATGTCTCGCAATCCGGAAATGGCGGGTTCCTCAGATCATTTGAAGTAGCTTCTTTCTTTACAAAAATGTTCTCCGAGGCACCGTTAACGAGTTATTAACGAAAAACAGTGACCAATAAGAATCGACTACGGCTGAAGCGAGGCGACCCAGCCAACTAGCGCACGAAGCCCAGTTCCGCACATTGACTCGGTCGCCTCGCGTCAGCTGAGCTGGGATTCGACCGCTTCGACCGCTGGCGCCGTTGACTCGGCCGCCTCGCGCCGGCTGAGCTGGGATTCGACCGCTCGACCGCTGGCGCCGTTGACTCGGCCGCCTCGCGCCAGCTGATCTCGCCTCTGATTGGTCACTGTTTTTCGTTAATAACTCGTTAACGGTGCCTCGGAGAACATTTTTGTAAAGGAAAAAGTTGCTTCAAATGATCTGAGGAACCCGCTACTTTCGGATTGCGAGACATTTTTGGGACACCGTAATGAGCATCCGCGTAGATGCTCATCGCGTTCTGCCGCGTGCCTTGCGAGCAAGACCATTTATTATCGATGCGCTAGCCGAACTTTACGAATCCTCTTTCAAATTTGTTTGTTTCGTTCGACCAGCGCCTAACACCAGCCGATCGTCCTAGAATCGTCGAGATCCAAACAATGTGAACGTCACTTGTCGTCACAACGTCGTTCACGTAAATACTCACACGTTCGTCGTGAGAAGTTTACGCGCCGATCAGTTGATATGATTTCGGAGGTCGCTCGTTACCCCTCGGTTCCTATAGTTACTTATTCTATATATACATATAGTAATATCCCTGTACTAAGCCTAAGCCTAGATGATTTATTGCTATGCCTAAGGTTCGACAAGCTACGAGATACGTGATCAACCGCAACGACCGTTGATGGTCAAGTTCTCTGCCGAATCGTGTCAATTGACCTCCGAATTGCCTTCGAATCGTGGCATGGAGCCTCCAAACTGTCTTCGAATCGTGGCACGTGGCCTCCTAATTACCTCCGAATCGTGGCAAAGAATTAGAAATAAAAAAGTTGGGTCACTGTTTTTATTCACTATGTATTTATATTAATGTGCGCGCCGGCATGCCTTTTGGCATGTACACTCGCTGCCCTTTTTGGCCAACTGCTCTTAGTTTCTATAGAAATGAGCCGCGAAGCTCGAAGAATCGTGTCCGAGTGTCTGGCGATTACCGTTTTCAATTCCGAGCACCGGGCCTTCTAGAGAGAATTTACCGTACGCGTTGCTAATATTACAACAAGGCTCGTTCAAAATCAGAATAAAGATGATTTTCTAGGTAGCTTCCGGACCGGTCTAACAAGCCGACCGAACAGCCAAATATTGTACCGAATGACAACAGGAGTTTGTTTAGTGTGGGCGTGGCCGGGCTGGCCCCACCTTCGTTGCCCCGGAGGGCCACTTTGCCGGCTCCGGAGTCCGCGACCAGAAGGTACACCGTGTGATCGGTCTATTTCTGCAGCTCGTGACGAGGTGAACGTCAGGAATAACGTTGGAGCGCGAAAAATGGGAGCGTTCTGTCAGAAAAAAAGGTGCCCGAGGGCTGAAAGCTGGAAGCGAAGAAGCGTTGCCGAGCGGCCGGATCCGCTCCGGCCACGAACAGTCGCTTCCTCCCGCCCGTGAAATTACAGTGTTTACGCGAATTAGATTTCGGTTTCGGTAATTTTCAGTTAATAACGAAGCGAACTGGCCAACGAACGAACGAGCATTAAGTGCGGCTTCGAGCCCATTAATGCTATTATAATGTAAAAGGCTACCTACGCGTTCTCCTCGATCCTCCTTTCTCCCCGCTTCTCTCGGTTTCTTCTTCTCCTTCTCTATCATCCTCGGCGAGCCGTAACACGAACCTGAATGCACGCCGCCGCGCAGCACCGACGCGCGTATTCGATGTTTAATGGCAAATGCCAACAAAAATGAGAAGAAAGCCTCGCCGGGCATAGATCTCGCTTATCGTTCGCATTACGCCCAGGCTACCAGCATTATAAACTCATTTCCGATAAATCGGTTCGACTAAAAACCATCGGCCTCTCCTTCTTTGCGGGATCCATCGTTCCGCGGCAAAAGGGAACCGTTTCATCTAGTCACGAGAGAGTTCGAACAGTGAACAGTTAGAGGCAATTAGTTTGATAAGCCTCCGTAACGGCATAATGTACCCTACGGACGGCGGAAACGATCCAAAAAAAGATCGCGAACCGATCGCTCGGAAATCATCCCCTATTGTGGAACCGTTTCGAACTGCGAACTCCGTTATGTCCGTTAACTTCGAGAGGTTGTTCTCTGCTTGCAGATAAATCCTACTTCGTTACAATACAGCCTGTTTTCGGTTTCGTAAATTTTGATTCGAAAATTTACTCCTTGCAATTATATCATTTAGTCTTAGATCTCATCTAGCTCTTAAAATTCTTCTTGTAAATGGGTTGAAACTTTTCTTCGTTCGAATCCAGCAATTATCACTAATATTGAATTAACTTCAACAATAACAAAGTTTTTACAATAACAAAATTTTCACTACTGTTTGGTGGCGCTGGAGAGAATTGGATACGGATTTTTCAATTCGATGTTTCTATCGTAGAAGAAAGATTCTTTTATTGTCACAAAAATTAATTAGCAAAATAATTTGCACATAATTCGAATCGGTGTAAAAAGACGCTAACAAAATTCATATTTTTATAAGTTTGACTGGACGATCATTGGTAGTCAATTTTTACCAGAGTGGCCTCCCTTAACCAGTTAGCTGTGTTTGACGAGTACACTCGTCATGGAGAAATGGCGATATTTTGTGACACGACGAGTATACTCGTCGCGCGTAAGAAGCAGCGACCATTGGCTATTCAAATTGTAATTTTAAGGAAAACAAAAACATATTCTCAAATTTCAAGATGTTCGGAATATTTTGAGGCCAATCCTGCACGAAGTTGTTTACATTGTTATAAAAATAAAATTAGAAAAGAATCACGGTATTGGGGTGTTCGACGTGCAAAGTGCCATTATATATTGTTCCTTGCTTTGTTAAATACCACTCTCTCTCTCTCTCTCTCTCTACAGCAGCAATTTGAATTTTTAATTTTTATAAGTATTCGATTATCCCTGGGTTTTTCGTTTATTATGTATATGCTATATGTTAACGTCAAGCGAATAAGTAAATATTAGTAATAAAATTGTTAATTGTATCAAATAAAACCGTCTTTTCGATCCAATATTTTAACAGCGACACTTACATTGTGTTTGACGAGTATACTCGTCGTCGCTTGATTCTCGCGACGCATACAGGTGCGCGCTCTGAAATGGAGGCGTCACAGCTAACTGGTTAAGAGGTGACGATATAGTCGTAATTCAGCTTTCTGCCCGTTTCACCAGCCCACACAGGAGACAAACATCGAAGCCGGGCGCTTCGTGATCGCCGTGTGGCGGGAAGATATTTAAATTCAAAACGATGAAAAAATTGACCCCTACGAAAGGCCGCCGAATGAACCTAATAATTAGGACTCGGGATCGGAAGGCGAGACATCCGGCGCGACGAGCAACTTTGACACCGGGCCGGGTCGGGCCAGCCCCGTTTTCCGTTTGGAAATTGCTCGGGGTCCCGGGTCCCGGGCCCCGTCGATCCCGCTGGTCGGATCGAATTTCGATAATGACGAATTAAGAGACAAACGGTCTCGGCGGATTTCATTAGGCCGACGACGCGACGGGACGGGATGGGACGGGATGGGACGGACGGGACGGAACGGGACGGGGTAACCGGTTCGCGACGGGAACAACCGGGGCCGCGTTTGCAAATTGCGGTGGGGAATTATCAGTAGCAGCTTGTAAGCACGAGGCGGAGGATCCTTCGGGCCGTGGTATGCCGAGGTATCGATCGCGCGTGAAAATGATTCTGGTCGTTACAAGCGAATCGAACGCTGTTACATGATCACTCACGGCGTCGAACGTGCCGAAGTGTGGGCTCGCAGGGATCATTAATGCGGCAAGGTCGGTGAAAGGAATGATAGCTCCGTCCTCCTCCGTGTCTCCAGGTCTCCTTCACCGTGTTCCCCGGTGTACAAGCTGGCTCGGAAATCGTCGAGACCGATCCTCCTCGGAACTCCACTATCGGGATTCGTCGGGGTTTCGATCGGCGATCGTCTTTTAACACTAGAAACTACCGAACCAGCCAAAACGACTGGTTCCTGGCGTTTTCTTTTACAGTTTCTGATACTAGAAAAACGTTTTTAGAAGAAACTTTTAGGTACATTTCTTTATTGGAGCATATACGGTAATGTCTCCCTTACTGACGCTCAGATTGCGCACAAAAATGGACAATTTGGGAAGAGGAGATACGATTGTTCGAGCCTTGCAACTCGTTTTTATAGTTGTTGACAATCGATAACCATAAGAAACGAGCCACAAGGCTCGAACAATCGTATCTCCTTTTCCAAAATCGTCCATTTTTGTGGACAATCTGAGCGTCAATTAGAGAGACATTGCTGTATTGTAATATGAATCGTGCGACATTGTTCTCTTCGAAAAAGTAAAATTGACAATTAATTCGATATGCAGGAAATTCTCTCCAATTGTCCCTCAGCTCGTGAACAAAAATGGAGAATTTGAGAATAGGAGAAGAGATACGATTATTCGAGCCTCGCGGCTCGTTTTTATAGTCGCCGATTGTATCTCCTCTCCCGAAATTGCCAATTGTCGTTTATAAGCTGAAGAACAATTAGGGAGAGTTTACTGCCCTCGGAAACGAGTTATCGAGTTCTGATAAAGGAAATGATGTTGAAAAATCTTCAAATTATATCCTCAGATTTTTGGATCTCGATAGTATCGCTAGTTTTTGAGCGACAGTTGCTTGAGATCTGAACTGTGTCCGAGCGTGACAGCGGAGGGTTGATGTTGTTGAATGTATTATATAAGGACTCTTTCGTAGGAAACGATTGACTAAATTTCTCAATCGCGGCATAAATTGTAATAAAAATATTGAAAAGTTTAAATAAATTCGAACTCGTCATCGTTATGAAGCAACGCGCGCCAGTCACGTTAAAGACTCTGTGTTAAGTAAGCAACTTGTGCCGTCTGCGAAACGGACATCGCTTAGCCACTAAGCCAGTGGAGTCACAGAATAAATAATTGTTCGAGATACTCGAGAGTTCATTCTCGCGTCGAATCGTCGAAACGAGGACAATACAGCCGGCTCTGGCGGAAGCCAAACCGCGAGGATTTCCCCGACCGTACGCGGAATCCGATCGGATCGTTGATAAGTAGTCGGCAGCGGCTGCCAACACAAATCAGTCAAAAATTGTGCGTCGGTCAGCACGCTTCCGATTTCGCGGCTGCGACGAAAATCCTATTCTACGACGTTTCCGTTCGAGTTCCGCCATAGTAACGCAGCCGATAGTACGCATGATTCTCTCACACGGTTTATAAAACGCATTCATGTATTCCGCGTTGTTGGTGCTACTCGGACTCGTTAACGTTCATCTGTTATCTGCCGCATCCAGCAACGCGATGTACGAATAGCTTATTTGTTTATTTATTTATTTATTTATTTGTTGTACGGCCAGAAAACATGTTCGTATATAATATGGAAAGACATCCGTTGGGTTGTGACACAGAAAAAAAACTTACGGAGAAAGAAAGAAATTTAATAGAAGTACAAGTTGCGCGTCGTACAAGACAAAATGGAGACTAATGTAGGGTAAGTGTGTCAATTACTGTGCCATCATCTGATCACTGTGCACTTACAATAATTTTACCGATATTTAAGATCATCATGAGAGATAAAAGATCTTGAATTTTTCCAATAAAATTTGATCCGTCATTTTCGCAATCGAAACGAAACTTTCGCTTAAAAAAACGCATTAAAAATGCCGAAACCATATCAAAATTCGTTATGCACATTTTATTAAATATTTCGCGTTTACATATTTCGCTTATGAAACAAATTTATACTCGCATAAAAGGCATCAACGTGTAATTGAAATATTCTGGAACAAATAATTGAGACACGTGTAATTGAAATATTTTGAGACGAATGATTGAAACGCGCGTAATCGAAATAATTGAAACTATTTAATTCGCCCAGAAATTACGGACGTCGCTTTAATGGCCACAGTAATTGATCCACTTACCTTCAGACAGTCTTACGACCGGGACACATAAAATCTGCCGAAAAAGCCCATAAAATACGAGTAAACATTTTGGAGGAAATGGCCACCCATAGGCGTTGTAATCGTGGATAGCCGGCATAGTGGCTACATAACGGGCGTCGTTTAACCCGAGGACGCATTCGTGTTTGCAGATCATTCGACGCGAGGAGGAGGCGTCGAGCCAGCTGTCCCGCAGACGAGTCCTGCGAGCAGCACGAGCAGCTCGAGCCAGGTGAACCAGGCGAGTCAGCCAGCTCACCAGCCAGCTCACCAACAATCGGTACCACCGCCTACAACGACGACACCTCAATCCGCTCAAATGGGAATCTCCACGGATGAGGTGAGGCCGGCCGAGGAGGAGAGCAACCACCCCAGAGCAGCGCCGACCAGCCCTGAAAGCGAAGCCGAGGTCGACGACTTCGTTCCAAAAAGGAAGCAGCGCAGATATAGGACTACCTTCACCAGCTTCCAGCTGGAGGAACTCGAGAAAGCTTTCTCGAGAACTCATTACCCGGACGTGTTCACCAGGTACGTAAACGACGCCTCCGATACATTTCTTCGCGATCCCATAAACCTACGGCGCGCCACCGTGTTGTCCTAGGCTCCGGCTTCGTTTGCTACCGGACTCCACTCGACAGCACACCGTTTCATTCATAATATTAGGGTGTCCCATAAGTTCTTTAATGGTTCAATATGTACCTATAATTGGCTCGGTATCGTCCAATCCTGTTCGGCCGCGTTATTGCGAAAGTTGCTGCGAAGGGAACTGGAATTTTGATGGGTCGCCGGCGAACACGATCTTAGGCCTTTCGACGGCAGTCAGAAATTAGAACGGTATTTGGAATTGTATTAGAGTGTCCCATAAGAGTTCTCTCCTTTTTTCTGATGCGAAATGATTATACGATATTTGTTGTGTAAGCTTGATTTATCGAGTTATACTCAATATGAGTTACACTGTATATGAACCGTTATGATCTCTATTACCTCCTTCCATCTTTTAGGAAGCTTCGTCATACCGTCTTTCCAAGAGTATTGAGGCTTATTTGCAAAATATTGTTCAAGGTGCGTTTTTATTTCGCTTACGAATTTAAACCGTTTTTCACGGAGAGAATTTTTTCACGAGAAGAACAAGTAATAATCGGATGGAGCAATGTCTGGGGAGTACGGAGGATGAAGTATAACGTCCCAATCGAACTGCAATAATTTTTGTCTTACGACCAACGCAACATGCGGTTTTACGTTGTCGCGATGAAAAACGACGGCCGCGTCGGTTCGCCAATTCTGGCCGTTTTTCTGCTATGGCGGCTTTCAATTCATCGAGTTGATTACAATATTTAGCTGAATCGATCGTTTCACCTTGAGGAAGGAGCTTCTAGTAGACTACACCTTTCCAGTCCCACGAAATGCACGAAAGAACTTTCTTCGGATGAAGTCCTGGCTTCGCAACAATTGAGGGACTATTTCCTTTCGACCAAGTTCGTTTTCGAGGCACATTTTGGTATAAAATCCAAGTCTCGTCTCCAGTGACAAGCCTCTTTAAGGGTGCGAAGTTCTAACGAAGTTCAATTATATTTCTTGAATACGCCCATTGATCGAATAAAATCGTAAAATCATGTTACAAGTATAGAAAATGTTCTACTTAGCGTACGATTATCTTCAACGTCCAACCACGAATGCCTCTGACATCGCGAGTCGTCCGAGACTCGACCGACGTTTAATCCAACGTTGAGAAGCAAATCACAGTCGTTAATGCGACGAAGTAAATTTCGTTCTGTAGGAACACGTGGAACCCATATGTCAAGTTTTGAAATTAAACCAAGACATTTCACGTGATCATGAACGGTCGAATTCGACAAATTTAACCTCTCAGCAATGCCTTTATTTTGTCTTTATCGGCATCAATGGGCCTTCCAGAACGTGGTGCATCTTCAACATCGAAATTGCCGGAACGAAATTTTGCAAACCAATTTTGCCATTGTCGTTCGGTCAATACATCTTCTCTATTCACATCGCATAATTTTCGCCTTGCTTGAACCGCATTTTTACCTTTTCGATAGTAAAAAGAGTAAAATATGCCGAAAATGCTGCTTTCGCGATTTTCCATCTTTGATAGGGCACCAAACGCGAAAACTATTGCCAAGAATCAAATAAAATTTTTAACAAACAAACCTTACTGTATCAGCTGTCAAAATATATAATGATTATGCGGCTTAAGTGTGAAGTTGGCTGTGAAAAAATACAATTAGGTCCTCTGTTAGGGAAAAAACGAAATTACTTTCCGAACAACCCGATATACAATGTATTCGGATGCTGGCAAATCTCGGAAACAAAGTGCGCACGAGGATCAGGCTGGTCGAGAGTATATAAACGAGTCTTTCACGCGACTGATAGGTTGTCGGCGTGCCTCCCGCAGGCCGAACCGATGGAAGAGGTGTCTAGTCGCGTTTGTCAGGTTCCAGGCTCCCCGTGTAACGGGATCAAGATACAGGAGGAACTCGCAGAGCCGGCTATTAGTTCCTGCCGGGCCCGAAATATTTCGTGACGGAGGCTCGCGCCGCGCCGGTCGCCGTCTGCACTCCCGTATTTATTGGGCCCGTTTCCAAACGAGATCGTCAACGGCGCCAACCTTTCTCTCGCACAAGATTTGCTTTCGTTCGCGAATTCGCGCACGGGCCGCCGTCGGTCCTTGAGCGGGATCGTAAAACCGACCCGCGCGTTTTTTCGGGGGCCTGTTCTTTTAACGGAACGATCTCCGTCGAACGTCGGTTCGTTGCTTCTGTTCGGTTTTAACGGGATATACGATTTCGCGAGAAGATAATAATAATAATAATAATAATAATAATAATAATAATAATAATAATAATAATAATAATAATAATGTTGCGAATCAACATTATTCTTAGCACTATGCCGCCCGCAGATCTTAGATATGATTCTTTTGTTTGACGCCGGCATAATAGCTTGGAAATTTTAGATTTTAAAAAAGATTTCGAAGATGGCGGTAATATAAATTCCTAAAATTAAGATATGTCGTCCAAGAATTTTCGTACTTAATTCTTCGTTAAATAAGCACAATTCTATAGTTAGTTTGCTGCCTTTTAACACCCAAGAAGTATAGTTCAAATGTTATTTCAATTTTTTTAAATTGCACCAAAGTGGTACCACCGGCATACAACAGATAGTTTTTGCATGGCACCGGTGTGGTGCCACCGGACGGCATAGCGTTAATTTTTAATAATTCTAATATAAGTTCTTAATATATATTCTTAATTATATTCTTTATTTACAATAAAGAATATAAACTATCATACAACTCGATACAATTATATTTCAGATTTTTCAATTTGAAATGTTGCTCGTTCGACGGTCCGATCTCGACTCTCTTCGATTGTCTGTTGGCAACACTCTTCCGTGGCAAACCCTATCTTCCATTATTTTTTAAGGAGTTGTTCACAACAAGGCAGTTTCACATTACAGCGACTTGATTCGGACAAGTCGCCGTAACAACAATAATAATAATAATTCATCATGTATACGGGTAGAAAAACCCTTTGTAACAGAGAGAGAGAGAGAGAGAGAAAGAGAGAGAGAGAGAGACAGAGTAATAACAAATTAGAGAGATTTTACATAGCAATTGCGTAAGTTCGAGCGAAGAGAAAAAAGGAAAAAAGAACAGAAAAAAGAGACAAAATATCGAATTAAGTTGATTTACATATATATGTGTATTTGTGATTAGCGGTTTAAAATTCACAGACAGCAAAGATAGATAGACAGAAAATCATGAATCTGATGATGCAACATTAATTTATTCGAGCCACAGATTCTGATACATATCTGCTTCAATTTGCTGA
This sequence comes from Megalopta genalis, assembly GCF_051020955.1. Taxonomy (NCBI): domain Eukaryota; kingdom Metazoa; phylum Arthropoda; class Insecta; order Hymenoptera; family Halictidae; genus Megalopta; species Megalopta genalis. Next base: position 11,235,598 of record NC_135019.1, read on the forward strand.
TCCGCTCATTCTCCATCATCTCTTATTGTACAAACGGGTGTCTCACCCGTATACACAAACGACTTAAATCAGAATTAATTGAAATAACGTAATATATTAATTTATATGAGGCATAGGTTGTCAACTCGGTGCAGAAACTCCATCGGTGATCTCGAAAACCGTGCGGAATATCGTAACGAAAGAACGCGGCGGGAACACCCACATCGACGAAATGAGAATAACCGTGACTATAAAAACCACGGTGTACGTCGTCGAAAAGAACCGCATAAATTCGCGAATAAATCAGGGGCAGCAGCAGTATTCGGAGGAGGAGGAGGAGGAGGAGGAGGAAGAGGGACGCGGACGAACGCGAAGCGACGCGACGCGACGCGTACAAATCGCGCGCGCGGTGGCGTGCACGGGCCCCATAAAAAAGGTCGTCAGGATAACGAACGCGCGATGAAACGCGAGACGGCTGAAATTATAGACAAACGTCGCATAACGACGTCGAACGATCGTTAACGCAAGCGGCGGACCCGCCGCGGAATCCGGGAAAGCCGGCCGAAGATGCATCGATCGTCGAAACGGCTCGCGCCCTGCCATCGATCATGCGATTTTTCCGGACGGCGGCGGCGCGTCGTCGTCACGGAAATTCCACCGGCGTCAAAACGATAGTTTCGCGTTATTAAGTTCCCGCCGGTGGGATCCAGTTGCCGGCGACGGGGCGCAGCGCAATCTATCCTCTCTCCAGGCTTCCTTCTCCTCTCCTTCCTACGGGTCGCTCCTTCCTCGTTCACCTGTGGCTCACCTGGGTCCGAGCCGCACGGAAAGGAACGGAACGAAACGGAACACCCGGTAGGTAGGTAACTAATAGCGGTATAATCGCTCGTAATAGGTCCGGTCCTGCGGAGCCGCGGTATGGGTTCTCGTAATTAACGAACGTTAAGGGGAGGATATGCAGAGAGGACGTCGTACCGCATGCAGATCGACGCGACGGCGTGTCCATTCGATTTCGTCGGGAGCGCACGTCGACGATATCGCCACTTCGACCAGGCCACCAGCTTTATTGCCTCTTGTCCTTCCTGCGAACGACTGATTGACGCCCTTCTATCTCCATTATAATTGGGATTCGATTAACCCCCTTGGGTCAAGTCGATCCGCCGGCGGTCTTCTCGTCTTAACGACAGGCGAAACTTGTATCTCCGCCGCTACTCTCGAGTATTATTCAATTATAATTGACGACGTTTTAGACACATTGTCTGCCGTTCGTGATCGTCCGTCGGCGATTCGTTCAACTTCTGCAAACACGCTGCTCGAGAGTGTTATAGCATTGAAAAATTGGCCAACTTTGACGGACGATAACTCCGCGATGAAACGTCGTAGGATGATGATTTTTCTTTGAAATTAAAGCTTGAAACCTCTGCTCCAAGACAATATTTCCTGGTTGTAAATCGGACGCGTCCTCGCCGTTGTGACACTTTAAATACGAAGCCGTGTTTGTCACATTGACGACACGCACGTGACAAAAATGCAAGGGTTATTTTAAAGTGCTGCAACTTTGCGCAGGAAAATCGCAGCCGCGTTTCTTGTTTTTTTTTTTAATTAAAGGTGAAGGATCGAACTTTATTCGACTGTGAATGGCGTCTCTGAAAAAAATTTGACGAAGTCCGGGCATTTCGTCCAAATTGGTAATCTTCAATATGACAAATATGACCTCGCATTTAAAGGATTACAGTGGCGTGAGTGCATCAAAAAAAAAAGTTAAGATCCAGAAATATAGATCTTGAAGTAGATGTTTCAATGTTTAGTTAAAAAAAAAGTCATCATCCTACAATAATTTCTCGCGGAGTTATCGTCTATCGTGTATCGAACATTTTTCTGTGCTATAATTTTGTCGAGCAATTATATCGAGCCGAGAAATTAATAGAGTAGAACGTTCAATCTTAATTAAATGTTCATTAATTCTCCCACCGAGCATTGCATATGGATATCCTATGATTGAGCAATTTACATGTAAAACGCGAGTGGATAATCGAGATACTATTGCATTATCTTCGATGACATCAAGTTTCACTTGACATACGCGTCTCAAAGGTTTCAATTCTTCTTATTCGTTTCCATATCTGCATTTCGTCCATTTGTCTTTGTCACAAACATGTGAACACTCCGCCAATAACTTTTCTCGAGTACCATAATCCACTGTGCACTTTGTCCGTAATTCGTGTAACGTTGAGGTAGTCCAGGCAGTTTGGGTGAAGATCCAAGAACAAGTACAGAGTAATGTCTCTCTAATCGACACTCAGATTGTGCACAAAAATGAACAATTTGGGAAGAGGAGATACGATTGTTCGAGTCTTGCGGCTCGTTTTTTATAATTACCGATTGTTAATAACCATAAAAACGAGCTGCAAAGCTCGAATAATCGCGTCTCCTCTTCCCAAATTCTCCATTCTTGAGCACAATCTGAGCGTCAGTCAAGGAGACATTACTGTACATATAATGTCTCTCTAATCGACACTCAGATTGTCCACAGAAATTGACAATTTGGGAAGAGGAGATACGATTATTCGAGCCTAGCAACTCATTTTTATAGTCACGAATTGTCAAAGTTATGTCAAGGTTATGTCAAGGGTCGTATAATCGTGTCTCCTATTCTCAAATTGTCGATTTTTGTGCACAATCTGAGTTAGGGAGACACTGCTGTATGCCGGAAAGGATTCAAGCGAGAAGTATGCAGGCCTGATTGGCTGTCAGCCGCAGATAATCCTGTTTCGACGAATCGGATGACGAAGAAATAGGGTCTTGGCACGAGGAAAGCACGGTGTGCGATCCGGTTCGCCTCTCGGTCCTTGACGATCGTCTCCATCCTTGTTGACACTGGCGGCTGCGCCCTTCGAGGGTTATCCGGTTATGGTCGTTCCGGAGGGACCAGTGGGTCGGTCGTTATCAAGAAATTCGAAGTCGAGGCTCGCGTCTCGAGATAAAGGCTAATGTCCACGGCATCCCGTCGCATCGTCTCGGTCTCGGGGCCCGGGCTGGGGCTCCCTTTCTTCTGAAAGCGAGCATCGCTCGAGCCTAACGTTAATTTCGCAATTTCCTCGGCGAGACCGAGCAGCGACCGATAAAGAAATCGATCGACTTTTGCGAGCAGTAATCTTCAGTTTCCTCGGCGTCGATCATTTCCTTCGCGGCCTTTTTGCCGTTTTCATATAAATTAATCCCCACCTCTGGCCGCCGCGCCGCGGCGCAGCGCGCTCGTTTCTTGCTCCCTCTGGCCCCGGCCCCGTTCAGCCTCTCTGCGCGGTACTTCGGCATCGTGTTGCAGTATTAATTTCATACTAATTGGATTTTATGGTCGCTTAGGTTTATTGACTGGCCGGCGAGCAGAGGAGGGAAGCATGCTCGATGCATATTCATTAGCCGCGTTCGCGAACGGAGCCGCGCGCGATTACTCCCGTCCGATATCGATTCTCGCTAGACCCACGAATTTTCCCGCTGCTCTCCGGGGCCCAATGAAATCGCTCCGATAAACCATCTAGATACGGCGCAGAAATACAGACCGAGAGAGGGAGAGAGTAAGAGAGAGTAAGATAGAGAGAGAGAGAGAGAGAGAGAGAGAGAGAGAGAGAGAGAGAGAGAGAAAGAGGATGTTGCGCGAGGCCTTCGAACGCGCGGCCACTTACTTTTACGAGCTCTTAAGATCTAATTTAGATTAGAATCGTGTGGCTCGGGCTACCGTGGCTCGACTAATCATCCGACCGAACTTCCATCCAGCTGGAACAGCCTCGCAGTTCGCTTTTTCCCTTTCGATTTTCGTTTTCTTCTTGCCACTTTATCACCACGGGAGGGAAGGAGAGAGAGGAAAAAAGAGAGAGAGAGAGACGACAGCGAAAAAAGCCGGCCAGGGCACCGGATAGGTTTCACTTAGAAAATTTATCATCCGTTCGAGTGCTGCATCGAACGGATCCACCTGTTCCGCCGGGGCAGACCCAGGAATTCTTGGTAAATCATTCCGAAGAATACCTTTATATCCGTGGGGTGGGTCGGTGGTGAGTTTAATAAGGATGATTGTTTCCAGTGATCCGTGGAACGGAACCAGTTCCGTGGAGCTACGCCGACCCTGTCCTTCCCGAGAGAACCTCCCTCCTCGCCCTCTTCTGTCCACCTTGCCCCTCCGCTGCCGCCCCTGGCCCCCCTTGCCGCCCGCCGCTTGTCCAGACTTGTAACTTCTCCTGTCATTAATCGGCCGACGAGTCATGCTCCCGATTAGAAACGCCGCCAGCACCCAGGATCCGTTATTCGTTCGTTTCTCGGCCAAATGGGATTAGTGGGGCCCCCGCGACCGCTAATTAGAACGATCACCGTCCGAAATCTCCGGGCGACGATGGCCCGCGGGCCCTTTCATCGAATCGTCGCGTCATTTCACCTGGCGTCGTCGGTCTCGTTGCAAACCGGAGGCCCGTAATTCGCCGAGATCGACGGAGCACCCCACGATTTCTCGGCAACTTCAACCCTTCGCGCGCTCGAGGAGGATACCCACGTTTTTTCTTATTTTTTTCGACGCTTATTCTCTCTTCGCGCGCAGCGTCGAATGTGCTTTCTAACGCCACGCTTGAATTTTTAGCGGTTTTGAGCTAGTCGATTTCAGCTGGTCCGTCTGCAATCGAATAAAATAGATAAAATGAAAGAAGAAAATGAAATAAGAAAGGATGGAATGAATGAGAAAATAAAATAACAGAATAGACTAAAACGAGAGAGTCAAATAAAATAGGATAGAGTAAAACAAGAGAATAAAATAAAATACAATAGATTAAATTGAACTGAAACGCAATGATTGACTAAAATTATACTATTATTACACTATTAATACTATTCAGAAGATCGAGTTTATGCCTTCCCGAATCAAGATTTTGTACGAGTCAGTTTATTGTTCAGAAATTAAGACCTACAGTAATGTCTCCCTTACTGACGCTCAGATTGTGCACAAAATTGGACAATTTGGGAAGAGAAGATACGATTATTCGAGCCTTGCAGCTCGTATTTATAGCTGTTAACAATTCGTAACTATAACAAATGAACCGCAAGGATCGAATAATTGTATCTTTTCTACCTAAATTGTTCATTTTTATAGACAATTTGAGCGTCAATTAAGGAGACATTACTGTACTTGGCACGCAACGATAAACTTTATCTCTTGGAATTAAATGATTAAATCGAGTACCATTATCGAAACGGATAAGATCGGATAACATTACAATAGGGTTATTTGCATAGTTCGCGAATAAATCAAAGTATCGGGTACGGTGTGTACAAAAAAGTGTGAGAAATGAATTGCCGGAAGAAGAGTCGAGGTTTGACGTATTAATCTGTGGCGTAACAGTTGCAACGGAGTGAATTAATCGCACCCGTCAAGTGTTCGCGATTTGAAGGATCAGCCGGCATATTTCATAGCTCGTCCCTGTGGTTTTTACGCAGTTGTGGCAAACGAAAACAAGAAACAAACGCAAAACTGTAAACACATTATGAAGAACTTATTGACATTGTCGCATTATTTGCCGCTTAATGCAATTATTACGAGAGGAAAGACATTCTCGTGTAATAGATGTTTCGTCCAATTAACTTCGACAATTTTTATTTTGCATCAAGATCCGCGGTCGAGTCATAACTTCATTTCTCAAGAAGCGCTGCTTCGTCGTGGCTAATCACTGCTGGTTGAGAGAGGGAGAGAGAGAGAGAGAGAGAGAGAGAGAGAGAGAGAGAGAGAGAGAGAGAGAGAGAGCAGAGCGTGCCTCGCGCGAGCTAGCTTTTTGCGGCTCTCTCCTTGAAGAGGGTTGGGGGAGAGGAGAGGGTGAAAAAGTACGTTCAGAGGTTGGTTCGCGGTTCGATCGACGACAGTGTAGCGAATCGGTAATTGGCGGTACACGGCGCAGGGGTATTAAGCGGGAATTACGCACGGTTTTCGCGGCCGACTACCGCGAATCCGCTTTCGTCTCGGTCTATCGCGATCGAGAATCGTTTCTAGCTCGTTAAAATCGTCGGACATCGCACGCGGAAACATCTCGGGCCCTGCACCACTGATTTTTCTTTGTCGCGGAATCACCGCGAATTAATTTCCGTCCCTCGCCCCCCCCTCCCCCTCCCTCGGCCTCGCGGTTTCTCGCGAGAGGAAACCGTCGAAATCGCTCGGCGTCGATGCCGTCGGTAATTGCACGCCTCTGAACAGAACATTCTTGCAGAGCAGCGGCCAGGACGCATGATTTATACCGAGATTAATGGCGAATTCCGAGGGTTGTTCGTTGACCAACCCGATCGTTAGAGCCCGAGATGGATTGCATCGCATTACGCGCGGATATTACCTCGTAGCTACCAGGTTTTCCGTCGTGCCTCCTCGTCCCTGATCTGGCACACCGTTCTTTCGTGCCGCGAATCCAGCGATGCGATAGCCGAGACCGGTCCCGGGGAAGCGCGTGTCCTGCTACGAAGCGGTCCACGCGAGTTTGATTGATGCACGTCCGGCGCAGAACAAGAAATCGGCCCGAAAACTATTCTGCTCGAAAAGCTTACAGCATAGAACAATTCTGGAGAAAAGTTCGCCAAATTTCACCGACGATAACGCCGTGAAAAATCATTGTACAATCACGACCGTTTTCTTTAAATTGAAGCTTGAGACCTCTACTTTAAGGCACCGTTTCCCGATTTTAAGTTCAATGAACCTTCACCGCTGCAACCCTTTAAACACGTGACCATGTTTGTCGTATTGAAAATTGCCAAGTTTGGCGACATGCACGGACTCCGTCAAATATTTTTCGGAGATGCCGTTTGCAGTCGAACGATCTTCGATTCTTTCTCTTTAATTAAAAAAGAAACGTTGCTGCGATTTTTTTCGCGAAGTTATAGCACTTTAAAGTAAACCTTTGACAAATCTCGGAAAGTAAATCTCGAAAATTCCTCAATATTCGGACCGTTGTAACTTTGACAAAAACAAAAAAATCGTACAATCTTCGAATTGGACTCGTTTCGAAGCTTGAAGCCTCTACTTTCACAGCCCCGTGGTTATTTTGATGTGAAAAATATTTTTCTCAAACAGCAGATAGAAAACTGAAGGCACTCTTTTCCTCGAAAATACGATAAATTCAAATGCGTGTAAAAACGTTGCAAAATCATTTTCGGAACTGAAACTATTATCGATTTAAAGATTGAAGTCTCCCCTATACATTGACGCCTGAAAAGTTCATGTACGATTTTTTTTTAGCTGTTTCATAATGCAAAAACGACCAAGTTCGACCGTGTAGAATGTAGAACGTAAAGCACAACTTCCGTTCGAAGCTGGATAAAATTTGCAGAGAAAAGTTCATCGATGTTTTAACCCCTTAAAACTCGCATCGTTTTAAGGAGAGGCCGTAAAACAAACGGAGAAAGGTTTTAAAGCCGAGTAGAAGAATCGGTAACGCGGCTCGATGGAGAAGTTACAGCCTTGTTTCGCGTAATTACCGACTCACCCTCTTAGGAAAGTGGACGGAGGAAACAAAAAAGAAGATAGGGTCCGGGAGCGTTTCCTTTGTCCGTCGAATTTCCACGAATCTAACGACTGGCTGAACACGGTCCGCGGCGACGATTTCGAGCGTGTTAAACAATAATAATTTAAGGTTGCGCCACGAGGGACAATCACGGACTCGGCAGCGCTCAGTGACTGGCTCGGTCCGACCTCCGAGGTTAATTAGATAATGTAATTGTCCGGCAATTACTCGAATTACCCGCGCGCCAAGCCTCTTGGCTACGCCGCCGCACTGCACGGCACAGCACACGCCACTCGCCATCCTTTTCTTCTCCTTTCTCTTTCCCTTTTTATCTTTGTCTCTCTTTATTTCTCTCTGTACCCCTCTCCCTCTCCCCCCCTTTCTCTCTCTCTCTTTCTCGCTGTTCACCGTACCACCGACCACCTGTCATTTTCCTCTCCGTTCCGCGCGAGATTTATGCAAACGTGTGTGCTGTACAATGTGTACAAACGACTGTATCCGCAAATATAGGCAGGTCTCGCTGATGGGTTCTCATAATCCATTTAGCCGAGGGAAAAATTCCTCGCGGCTAGAATGTGCACGTAGAAACGTCGCGCGGACTCCGCCGAGCGAACTGATTATTGCTGGTAATTTATTATGTGGGACGAAGCCGCTGGAAACGTCCAACGGAAAAATTGTGGGTGGTCGTTGCGGGGAACAGGAATTTCCACTCGATCACGACTTTGTCCGTCGCGAATCCGTTTCTATTTTAATATTGTAATTATTAGACGTCACGTACCAGTCGACGTTACACGAGTCTACTAAAACTTCATTAGAATTTCAAAGTGTAATTATTAGTAGACCGCGGATATTATGCGTTTACGGCAGAAGCGAATACACGAGACGTATGTAGAGCAGCGTGGACTTAAGAAGAATTTAAAAATATTGCAGCTTTCATTTTACTCTGTTAACATCATTAAAAGAAGAAGTGCATTTTTATCTAATTTCTGTTCAATGGAAGAGGCGATGAAAGTTTTTATTTTGCACAAAGATCCGCGGTTCAATTATTAGAGATATATTGGTGTAACTATTAGAGTCTAAAAGAGATTTCTTTCTTATTTATTCGATAAACGGGAAAGCCCTTTGGAAGTAAGCTTCACAGAGTCATTCGCTGATAGACGAAGCACCTAGCAATTGCTGTTCGCAACGATTAAATTTGGAAAAAATATCAAACGTTTCACGATATAAGTATTTATATTCGCAGATGAAAAAATCAACGAGCCTAATGTTTATATAATTTGTCGGTAGACAGCGGATTTTCACAACTATAACACATGATTGTAACGATTGGATAAAACGATGATAAAGCGGTGAACGCACGAATGAAAATAAATTTCTATTTAGCTTCGGTTCGTTGCAATTGTAGCACAACGATTTTATTTCGTATAAAAATCCGCGATTAACGGATCCTGTGGATCCAACGATCATCATCGTACACTGAAAAATTGCAGTAAACGTGTCGAACACTGTGCTCCAGAGAACGTCGAATCAAAAAGTGCAGCGAACGCGTCGGTTGACTATGAAATCGGCCGTTCGATCGTCGAGCAGGATTCTTGCTTAGCGTCCGACACTTCATTCTTGCCAACGATGTTTATTCATTGCTTGCTCTAGATATCGCGGAAGCTTAATGATCCGAGACGCGAGACGCGTGAACGTCGACGGACGAAAGTGTCGCTGGAACACGGGAGCGCGTTGCTTCGGAATAGGAACGAAAAGAAATAAAGAAGCCGCTGGACAGACGCGCGAGACGTTCCGCGGAAATGCGGTTTTCATCGGAGAGGTGGGCGGCGTGGCGAGGCAAAGCGAGGCAAAGCAAGGCGAGGCGAGGCGACGCGAGGCGGAGGCAAAGCGAGGCAAGGCGAGGCAAGGCGAGGCAAGGCGAGGCGGAGGCAAAGCGAGGCGAGGCAAGGCGAGGCAGAGGCAAAGCGAGGCGAGGCGAGGCGACGCGAGGCAACGCGAAGCAAAGTGACGCAAAGCGAGGCAAAGCGAGGCAAAGCGAGGCAAAGCGAGGCGACGCGAGGCGAGGAAGGACGAGGTGAAGCGAGGCGACGCGAGGCAGAGCGAGGCGTGCCGAGGCGACGCGAGGCAAAGCGAGGCGAGGCGAAGCGAGGCGAGGCGAAGCGAGGCGAAGCGAGGCGAAGCAAAGTGAGGCAAAACGCGGCAAAGCGCGGCAAAGCGAGGCGACGCGAGGCGAGGCGAGGCGAGGAAGGACGAGGCGAGGCGAGGCGAGGAAAGGCGAGAATGATTGCAGCAGAAGCACACGGTGCTAATCCACTTAGCGGTCGCTTCGAGACGGAGACCGCGTTCTATCGCGATGCGATTGCGAAACTGCGGTTCCGTTCTCGCATTGGTTCCGAAGCCGATTGCGGCTGCCGCCGCCGCCGCAGCGAGCCGGTGTCGCAAGAAAAACCGAGAGCCGGCTGTTGTGTATCGTTGGATATCGTAGGAAACGCGAGCGTTTTACTTCCTCCGTTGCGTACAGCTCGGCGAGCTGTTCTATCGGCCTCGCGATCGGCTGCGATTCCACCGCGATTTTAACGAGTTTTCCCGCTTAGAACGGAGTGAACTTCCCGTTTCACGATTCCGTTGCTGGAGATTCGTATCGCGCGACTTTATTAATCTTCAAATTCGTTTCGATATTCGTGTGTCGGTTTTTCTTTATTTTTCTACCGAGTTCTTTGAGGGCAATTGTAATTTTTTTGTTGGATTTTATTTATGATTTAATTTGCCGCCTGAAATATTTTGGAATTTGTTTAAATCGTTCGTAATTCTGGGTCAAATCGGACCCGATATTTTGATAGCCTCAAAATTAACTTTCAAGTGCATTTTCGCGGGACGTCCATTTTCTCTGCGACGCGTTATGAATTTTTCTCTGGCAGACCACTCGTCCGATTCAGTCGATTCTTTTTTAATCCGACTCGAGAAGGTTCAGGCTATATCGTACAAAATTTTCCGGAATCAAAGAAATAATCTTACAAGCCCGAAAATTCTAAACAAATTGATCCCGTAAAAACTGCTTGCATATCGAACGACGATGCTGAATCTAGCACACACTAATATTAAATGAAATGAAAATTTGGCTTGGTTGAGATTTTCTGGGATGGAGAATCCGGTGGGAAAATTCTTGTTGGACGTTTATAGATGTCGGGGATCCGTGAAACGAGTCGCACAAGGTTGTTAGGTCTCGCGCGCGACTAATCTCGGTACGTGCCTTTTGTGCCGGGCCGAGTCTTGCTCGCGATCTAGCACACATTTTCCCGTCGCAAGGACACGCGGCAGGGGAAGGAGGGACCCCATAGACGGTGGGGATAGTCACGTAATAATAACGATACACGGGAGAATCGAGGGTGACCGTGTTCGAGCCGGGTCGAGCCGAGTCCCCGGTGAACGGCGGGTGTAATTAGGGACGCCCCGTCTAACCGCGAAATTTCGTGATCTTATTAAATCCAGAAGGACGCTGCTCGCGAGAGCACGCCGCGCCGGAGAAAAAGGGAAAGGCTGAATGATTATTACTCGCAGGCCAAGGTGCTCCCGTCCTCTCTCGGCTCTCTTTGCTGCGAGACAGAAAGAGAGAGAGAGAGAGAGAGAGAGAAGGAAATAAAGAGAAGGAGAGAGAGAGAGAAGGAGAGAGAGAGAGAGAAGGAGAGAAGGAGACTGTTCCTTCGAGATCGCCTCGAGACAGTACTCCGCGTGTGAGAAATCGATCATAGATTGAGCGGTTATACACATAAATCAACAAAATTAAGGTTTAAGATATTATACGTTCTCTAGGATACTCTCCGAAAGTTTCATTCAGGAATTCGTAAAATTGCAAGCGTCACCGTTTCCAAAAATAACAACATTGAAAAATGTGTTTTTCTTGAACTGCAGTTTCCGAGATCGATAGAATGTCTCAGAAACTGTTGGACCAGTTTAGGTGAAACTTTGCAGCGATGATCTCACGGCTATCATCTAGCACTGCACGAAACAGATTTTTTATTCGAATACCAGACCCTTAATTTACACAAAAAAAATATTACAAATGAAAGCCAGTGTAAGTTTGAGAAATTCATATTTATTTCACGTAGCTAATTATGACGTTTCGTAAAACAAAAATTAACTTTGTTCTTTCTTTTTCTTTTTAATCGGCACAAACTCGAGATCCTCGTCGCTTGAAGTATTTAACGTCAAATAGAATGTCTCGATCGATGCCTTTTTAGGCAAGTACGCGTCGATGACTAGCAAACTGTAATGCATTTTTATCTCGTTCATCTCGTTTCAATATCGCCGAATACAATCAGCTTGCAGAAAGCACGCATCGTAAGTTTTCTTCTCGGTAATCAGTGTATACACTTATACAGGGTGTCCCAAAAATGTCTCGCAAACCGGAAATGAGAAGTTCCTTGGATCATTTGAAGTAACTTTTTCCTTAGCGAAAATGCAACCCGTGGCTTCTCTCTCGTTTACGAATTATTAATGAAAAACACTGACTAATGAGAGGCGAGCTCGCCTAGCGCTTGGCGGCCGAGCCAATGAGCGCACGAAGCCCAGTTCCGTTCATTGGCTCGGCCGCCTCGCGTCAGCTGAGCTGAGATTCGACCGCTCGACCGCTGGCGCCGTTGGCTCGGCCGGCTCGCGCTAGCTGAGTTGGGATTCGACCGCTCGACCGCTGGCGCCGTTGGCTCGGCCGCCTCGCGTCAGCTGAACTGCGATTCGACCTGCTCGACCGCTGGCGCCGTTGAGTCGGCCACCTCGCGGCAGCTGATCTCGCCTCTCATTGGTCACTCTTTTTCGTTAATAACTCGTAAACAAAGCCGCGGATTGCATTTTCGCCAAGGACGAACTTATTTCAAATTACCTCAGGAACCTCCCACTCTCGGATTGAGAGACATTTTTGGGACACCCTGTATTTATAAACATTAGATTAGTATAATATTAAAATTAACCAATACAAAATAAGGCTTAGAATAGTATCGCTTTCTACTTTTACAACTTCTAAGAAACTATATTTTCCGTTAGTGTTATAATTTCCTGTTTAGTGTTATAATTTAAGCATACGTTCAATTAAAAGTGTACCGCGTAAATTGCGGTACACTTTTGCCCTACCATTACTAAAGACAGAAATTTATCCAAAAGTCACATCTTCGACTTCGATCGGCTGTCGTTTCTCAAAAAATTAGTTTCCCCAAAATCTGCTTCGCGAGAAGCTGGCATCTTCCATCTACAGTAATCTCTCTCTAACTGACGCTCAGATTGTCCACAAAAATGGACAATTTTGGAAGAGGAGATACGATTATTCGAGCCTTGCAGCAAAGTTTTTAAAGTTGTTGACAATTCGTAACTAGAAAAGTGAACCGCAAGAATCGAATAATCGTATCTCCTCTTCCCAAATTGTCCACTTTTGTGGACAATCTGAGCGCCAATCAGAGAGACATTACTGTACTTCGATTCGAAATTAAAGAAGTTTTACATAATTACCCGCGTAATATGCATGTCTGCAGCAAGAAACATAATTGCACGGACTGATTTCATGCTAAACCAGCGCACAAGGTTTAAGGTAATCGAGAGTGTAGCGAGGACTCCAGAAAGGGGGATAGACGCGACGAACACCGGTGATGAATCGTCGAAAGACGGCGCGAATCGACTCGGCAGTCGATCCTCGAGAAGGTCCCTGTAATTTCGCGCGGGTCCATCGATGAATCGCGTCCGTTCGAGTGCTCCTAAACACGAGATCGCTGCGATCGATTCGTGTACCGGCTACCGCGGCGCCGCGATATAATCACCAAGATTTCCTTGCGATTTCGTGGAACATCTGGGCAATTTGCGTGCGAGATGAGAATCCCCGCGGGGCCCCATCTCGAGAGACACACGGATTCGCAGATTCCACGCGGTAATCATCGGGCCTTTCGGAGATGGGACGTTAGAGATCGGGAAACGATCGGTTTCCGGTGTTCGTCTCGTCCTACCGACGCTTTGTCCTTGCGATTTTTAATAGACCACCATGCCCATGCCCTTGCATAGTTCGCCATGGGGTCGGTAGTCATCATAACGATGGAAGAAAACGAAAGAATGATCCGAAAAATTATTATGTTTTGATGCTGTCTTCTGTCGTGCGAAGTACAGTAATCTCTCTCTAATTGTTCCCCAAATTGTGCATCAAAATAGACAATTTGGGAAGAGGAGACGCGATTATTCGAGCCTTGCGGCTCGTTTTTTATAATTACCGATTGTTAATAACCATAAAAACAAGCTGCAAAGCTCGAATAATCGTATCTACTCTTCCCAAATTGTCCATTTTCGTGGACAATCTGAGCGTCGATTAGGGAGACATTACTGTACTTTCGAAATGTCTTTTCATACTATTCGCATCTTTACAATCGCCTCCGAAAAATTTCATGTTGTTACTGTTATGAAAAATGTTTAAATGAAACTATTTATTATTACTAAAAATTTTTAAAATATCGCTCAAGATTCTCGTCTTGTTTCTACAGTGGAGAATATCAAAAGAAAATTATCCATTGCAAATTTCTGTGCGATTATCGTTTGCTCGTCGATCATTTTCCAAATGCGATCAAAATTGGATGATCGGAAGAATTTTAGTTCCCTGGATCTCCGCAAATTTTAAAAGATGGCGTCACATGCTTTCAATCTTTAACTATTATCTCTACTATAGAGATTATCCAAAGAAAATTATTTACTGTTGCATATTTCTTTTCTATCGTTGTTTGTTCGTCGGTCGTCCTCCAAACACGTTAAAGATTGAATAATGAGAAAAGGTTTAGTTCCCAAAGCCGCCACAAATTTTAAAGGATGGCCCCATATGCTTTCAATCTTTAACTATTATTTCTACTGTAGAGATTATCCAAAGAAAACTATTTACTGTTGCAAATTTCTTTTCTATCGTTGTTTGTTCATCGCTCATCCTCCAAACACGTTAAAGATTGAATAATCAGAAAAAGTTTAGTTCCCAAAGCCGCCGCAAATTTTGAAAGATGGCGCCTCGTGCTTGAGGAACTCCGTGAAGATCCTTAAATCGCTAAACCTTTCCACAAATTTTCTGCGCCTTCTGCCGACCGTTTCACTTATCGCAATTTCATCTAACTTGGTTTGTACACGTCGATTTCGTAATTGACACGATTGAAAGTACCTTGGAGAGGACGCAACGTTCCGTTTAACAAAGAGGAGAGAACCACTGGTCGCGGCGGCAGCCGAAGCGGAAACGCCGCGGCGATCTCGTTACGTAAGGCTCGATCGATTTGAGATCGCGGCGAAGTATCGTTCAATTTATTAGAAATAATCGTATTCGCGGCGTATCCTCGGGGGAACATAGTTACATGCTTGTATACTTTTTATTACATATGTCAGCCGGCGATATTATCTGCGCGACACCGCGGCAGCCATGAAAACAGTCGGCACACACGGCCGCAGCCGTCACGCCAGCTCCACACCAGCGCAGCGATTCAATTGAAAATCATGCATAATGTCAGTAGACATAATGTAATTAATTGATAGCTGCCTGGCAACGACGCGGCAACGGCAGCAGCACCGACGGGATCAGCGACGACGGCAGCGGCGCGGCGGCTCTGCTGCAGTTACAAACCTAATTAGCCTAATCAATGTATGCGATTATTCCTGTCGCGCAGAATTCTCAGTTTTTCTGCGGCAATTAGCGAGTTGTTTTCCCGTGAGGGATTTGAATGCGAGATCGACGCGGCCGAGATCGAACTTTTCTTAAGATTCAACGCGCAATCAGATGCGGCGCGTTTTTTTTTTCGCGGACGCACGTAGGTTCGCGAATCGCCGCGGCACTTTCCGTCTATTACGTTAATCAAGCTAACGATTGTTTTTGCTTCCAGGGAGGAGCTGGCTATGAAGATCGGGCTCACGGAAGCGCGGATACAGGTCAGTAGGGTCAATAGTTTTATCGACAACATTGCGTCAAAAGGATCGAGTAAAAAGCAAGGACGCCGCGCCGGCAAGATGCGAGCCCGTTTTCTAGCCGATTTTCTCGAGCTGCGATTCATTCGTTAATTACAGTTGATCGCCTAGCCATTCGTCTAGTCATTCGCTCTTCCGAGTGGGAGGCAATTTAGGGGAATTTCGTAGAACGATTCGCACCAATATTCGAACGTCATTCAAAACGGAATAACTTCCTTTAAACGCGGACTTTATCAATGCATGTAAATACCTGTATCGAGTCGATATACAATAAAATCTGGACTGTCCGGATAATAGGACAGTTACATAGTTGCATTGCCTGATTTAATCTTTATCGACGTATGCAGTAAATTGTTTTACATACGGATCGCCTGAAGTCAAGCTCTACATTGTCGCATTTAATCTTGATTAATTTATACAGCAATTATTACATTGCCAAACTCATTTGTATTCATTTATACGGCACTTATTACATTGCCAAACCTCATTTTTATTGATTTATGCATCACTTATCACGTTGCTGCACTTACCGATAATTGATTTATACGGTCTATCATTTCGCATGTGGATCACCTTCTGATCCGACCGATTAAATATAAAACGTATTTGCTTAACAGAGAAGTTCTGACCTCGGAAGACCACGGGTGGTCTACTATTTTTTATTCGATATCCGATTCATGTACAGCAAAACTCACGCTATCGTATGAACATAATTTCTGTCCGCTCGTCCCGAAAGTCCTAAAACCACAACACGGTCTGATAGGAAGGCAGCTGAGAGCCACTGTCGCAGTGAGAATGACACGATACCCGGGACTCGCAGCCAGGATATAATCATTTTCAAGAATCCCTGAACGCGAGGACGTACATGTGTACCCCCAAAAATGGACCCGCGATGTCCACGCGATCTTCGTCAAAATGTATTTCTTTTCGGGCCGGAATTGCGCAAATTGTTCGGCAGCTATAACAGCGGACAGGACGCGCGCTAATTTAACAAAACGTTTCGGGGAATCGTACTTTCGCTGATCGAAAGTGCTCCCTATCCAGCAAGATTTCGACAGCGTGTCTGCCGTGTCCCGTTCCCGTCCGTTAATCACTCTTCTTGTTGCCGTTGAAAGCCCGGTAAACCCTTTTCAGTGTGCAGGTTGGCGAGGCGAAGTTTCTAACTAACGCGATGCTACAAAATGAATAAGATGGAACATTGAACAACGAATTTCGTGAATTCCTTCTTCGAGAACGATAATCTAAAATGGGACGAGGCAAGTTTTAACGTTCATTATTCCCTAATGAACTAAATAAACGATCTATGGGACAGACTGCTTCTTCGGTGTGCGTGAAAACTGTGTCAAATTGACACGAGGGACGGACGGGGGTTGTTGCATTTCCTTTCGAAAGTTTGTGTGCAATAATAATTGAGTAATTCGACGCGATTAAAAACAGTGCTAATTGAATAACCGTAATTAAATGTTGCGCTTAGAAAGAAACGAATTTCGCGAATTCCTTCTTCGAGAACGAGAACCTAAAATGGGACGAGGCAAGTTTTCGCGTCGTTCAGAACTAAATGAACGATCTATGGGGCAGACGGCTTCTTCGGTGTACGTGAAAACTGTGTCAAATTGCCAATAATAATTGGGTAATTCGACGCGATTAAAAACAATGCTAATTGAATAACCGTAATTAAATGTTGCGCTTAGAAAGCGGACATTTACCGTCCAGTAGTTTCAGTCCTTCTTTAACTCCTTTCGAGGTAATTAACATGCTTCTAGACGTTCTGGATATTCGTTCGTTCGAACGTTCGAAAAAACTACACGATTTTGAACTGTATCTCGATTTGGGACCACTGTATCCCATCCAGATTTCAATTTCGTAGGACACCGTTCTAAGTTATTACCAGACAGCAGATTTTCTGCATTTTTGACCAAAATAACTGGGTTGAAAACAAAAATTGTGAAGAGATTGGAAGAATCTGTGTACAGTAATGTCTCCCTAATCGACGCTCAGATTCTGTACAAAAATGGACAATTTGGAAAGAGGAGATACGATTATTTCAGTCCTGCAGCTCATCCTTATAATTGTTGACAATTCGTAATTATAAAAACGAACCGCAAGGCTCGAATAATCGCATCTCCTCTTCCCAAATTATCCATTTCTGTGGACAATCTGAGCGTCAATTAGAGAGACATTACTGTATATTTTTTATACTCTAAATTTAATGTAATTATTACAACAGGAAAGATATCCAATTTACGTATCTTAACACTTTATCGTCCGGTCGTGGTTGAGGCTGCCACTCAGTAAGGACTGGCTTAGTCGCGCGCGCATTTGCTCCCAGTACCGGCTAAATTTTCGCTATTCATTGTGTTGTGCTTATTCCTTTAAAAATAATAATAAATAATAATAATTATTATAATTATAATTCATAAGGATATGGGGAGGTCAGCATACAGGAGGTCAGCTACTAACAAAACAGTAAAGAAGCGAAAACCGTCGATAGCTAAAAGTCGATTAATAGGCTATCGGTCGATAAGCATTGGCAATCGAAAAGCCGATTAATAGGCTAGCGATCGATAAACATTGGCAATCGAAAAGCCGATAAATAGGCTAGCGGTCGATAAAGTGTTAACATTACCTTAGAGAATCCTTATTTTGGATAAAAATTCACGTTCTAGCAACAATAAATCCTGTTCTCTTCCCGACAATATTTCTGTATTCAAGCAAACGTAAGCACGCAATAAATATAAATTTTCTTCTTCCCCTAAGAGATTATTATAATCGAGAAACTTCTAGTCGTCGTAACCGCGAAGAAAATGATACGGCAAGGGGTTAAAAAGGATCAAGTTGAAGGAAATGCCGGGATGAAGAGGAATCGATGAGGCCGCGGTTGGGCGGAGAGGAAAAAATGCAGTCGGAGAGGGGGGGGCGACCGGCGTCCGCGTAATTAATGCGGCACGATTAAGCACGAAACGACTAGGTTCCGGCGGCGGCGGCGGATCGTGGCTGGGTTTTGTTTTAAAAGCCGCAAGTCGGATGTTTAACTCCCTGCTGGGGGCAATTCCGCTCGCTGTGGGGGGTCCCGGCACCCGACCCCCCACACCCCGTCACCTTTAACTCTCCATACGCCTAGCAACGACTTTGCATGTTCGAACGGGGCCCGACCGATTGGTTCGATTCAACCGTGGACACACGCATACACACGGCTGCTCGGTCCTCTTCCTGCTCTCCCCCCTCTCTCCGACCCTTCCTTTTTCTCATCCCGAAGCGTTACGCAATGCTACCAGCGATTTGTAACCGGGTTTCGACGATTCTTCTTCGACCGGGAACGTAGCCGTCGAGCGCAAATAATTCCCAGTCCCCGGAACACAATTAGAAATTCCCATGAACGGAAAACCGAGGGAAATTGGCTCGGGTCGGAGCCCGGATCGATTTCAGCGGAAATATCAGGGAAAAATTGTTCCCAGAACATAATTAACCGTCGACACGATTCTCAACGATTGGAAAATAATTGGCGATATTTACGTGGGGAGGATGAGCGAGGAGCGCCGGGAAAATCAAGTGAAAGCTGTTTAGCGTTTCGAAACGATCACAATTGATTTGTAATCGTGCTCCGATATTTTTCCATGGATTTGCGAACGAAATGGTGGCGCAGAAATATTCTCCAGTCTCCAGAAAATAGTTACGAAACTTCTGCAAAGGGAAAATGTAGGAAAAACGAAGGCAAAATCGACAGAAAGCTGCCCAGAAAGCTGCCCGAATAATCTACGACGAAGTCTCCTCGCTTTTCGATCAGCTGCGAGCGAAGAGGAATATTTTTCGGTATCCAAAGAATAATTAGAAATTCCAACAATGAGAAAATGTACGGAAAAGTTGCGACTGGAAATTAGTCAGCAGCGGGAACGAAGGTTTTTAGCGAGTCATGATACTGTCTGGTCGCAGGCGATCAAGCTCGATCATCGAACAATGGCAGAGTCATCCCAAAATGCTCCCCACCTGCGCTCTCCCATCTCTGCCAAGTGTTCCCGCGATCAAGCTGCATCGTCACCGATTGTGTTCGGCTTGTCTACATCCCTCGGCGGTACTTTTGATTTATCTGCTCGCAGAGCACGCACCTGTTTTCGGGGAATCTTCATTGAAACTCACGGAATTTGTTAATGTACTTTATTGATTTCCTTGTGGATCGCAAGTGCGCGGAATTGCTATTACGATTTATCTCAGGAATCGAGATCGATGAAATTAATTAAACACATAACTCTATACGAGAAGGATGCAACAAACTGTTTCATTCGTTCGTTCAGATCGATCTGGCATGTGTTGAGTTGAAACGTATTTTAGAAACAACGTCGAGGAAGCATATTATGCTAACGAGAGATAATAATATCTATTAATAACAGGTGGACTGCGTATTTTAGGCATTTATGACAAAAGCATGTAGCCGAAATATAAAATCGTGAACATCTAAGAAGAATTTAATAATACAGTCACGCTATTATCAGTTTATTATAACGGAAAGAATTTATTTTTATTGAATTTCTGTTCCTCGCAATCGTCTTGGAAAATTTTTATTTTGTACGAAGGTCCGCGAAGTCTACTGACAAGGATACCATAGAAAACGTAAGAATCGGTGCAAATCAGATAAATGTCAGAGAAGATTCGAATACATATCGAGATGCAGCGTTTCATTTTCTGAGTGAACAATCGCTGCCAATTAGAAATATTAGGGTGTCCCATAAGTTCTTCCCGCGCCGCGCTATAAATGACTCCAACTGGCTGTGTTTATATAAACACGCACAGACTTATCTCTTGGCTGTTTAGGGTATCGGTTGCAGTCGTCCCAGAGCTCTTTTAGAGTACGCGTTTCGTTGGTGACAAAGTTCCTTACAAAATTTTTTCTACGCCGTTCAATATGGATAGCCAAAAGAAGTATTTTTTTGTGCGGCATGTTATGCTTCATTGCTTTAAAAAAAAAGTGATAGGGCAAAGGACACTGCAGACGAGATTTGACTGATGATGATTCTACGACTATTAGGACAGTCCGCAATTGGTTTCAGAGATTTAGAGCTGGCAATTATGATTTGAAAGATGAAGACTGCAGCGGCCGTCCAACAACAACGGATGCGGACCTTGTCAAAGATATGCTCGCTGAAAATTCGCGATATAGTGTGTGCGAGATAGCGGATGCCACTAACATGCCCAGGTCAACGGTACATAAGCATTTAATCGAGATGAGATGTGTGAATCGATTCGAAATTCCACACCGACAATAGGTGTTGACACCAGCCTTATGAACCACGTTTCTACGTGCGATTTGCTTCTCCAACGACATGGAAGAAATACTTTCCTAAAAGGCTTGTCACTAGAGACGAGACTTGGATTTTATACCAAAATGTGTCTCGAAAACGAACTTGGTCAAAAAGAAATAGTCCCTCAATTGTTGCGAAGTCAGGACTTCATCCGAAGAAAGTTCTTTCGTGCATTTCGTGGGACTGGAAAGGTGTAGTCTACTAGAAGCTCCTTCCTCAAGGTGAAACGATCGATTCAGCTAAATATTGTAATCAACTCGATGAATTGAAAGCCGCCGTAGCAGAAAAACGGCCAGAATTGGCGAACCGACGCGGCCGTCGTTTTTCATCGCGACAACGCAAAACCGCGTGTTGCGTTGGTCGTAAGACAAAAATTATCGCAGTTCGATTGGGACGTTATACTTCACCCTCCGTACTCCCCAGACATTGCTCCATCCGATTATTACTTGTTCTTCTCGTGAAAAAATTCTCTCCGTGAAAAACGGTTTAAATTCGTCAGCGAAATAAAAACGCACCTTGAACAATATTTTGCAAATAAGCCTCAACACTCTTGGCAAGACGGTATAACGAGGCTTTCTAAAAGATGGAAGAAGGTAATAGAGCATAACGGTTCATACACGGTATAACTCATATTGAGTATAACTCGATAAATCAACCTTAAACAACAAATATCGTGTAATCATTTCGCATCAGAGAAAAGGAGAGAACTCTTATGGGACACTCTAATACAATTCCAAATACCGTTCTAATTTCTGACTGCCGTCGAAAGGCCTAAGATCGTGTTCGCCGGCGACCCATCAAAATTCCAGTTCCCTTCGCAGCAACTTTCGCAATAACGCGGCCGAACAGGATTGGACGATACCGAGCCAATTATACGTACATATTGTATATCCGCAGGATGATCCATCGGCGGAGACGCGTGCACGGAGCCACCGAAACAAAAAACGTTTCGCAGAGATTGCCTGTCGGGAAGTTCTGCTGGAAGTTGGCCGAGCGGATTGCGACTAGGCGGACGCGTATACAACGCGATCTTCGGCCGGGCAATATTCCGGAAACGGAGCACACGTTGCTCGGTCTCCTCGTCATTGCGTCCTGTCACGAGACACGCGAAACGGGACTCGCTACGAGCGCGCCGATCCGATTCGTCCCGGCGCGTTTCTCGCGGCGAGCTAACGTTTCGTATCGGCTGTGTGCGCCACGACACGGAATCGACTTAACAACGGAACGGGACGGAACGGAGGACTGCGGAATTAAACTCCGCGAAGGTAGCCGGCCAGGGGCCGGGAAAAAACGAAGGGCGCACGACGAAATAAGGAGAACGGGACGGCGGCGTGGCCTGCGAGATGGGGCCAGGGACGAGGGGGAGGGGGGCAAGAGCTTCCGTTGAACTGATTAGAGCTCGAGTCTTCGAGGAATCTCCGCGAAGGAATGCGCCGGAACACGGTCGACGCATCACGAAACCGCGTTTGTTTCGTTCGCGATTGTCCGATCGACCTGCAAGCTCTTCGACGTGTCCTTCGACGTCTTCCTCGGCGCGTGCTTGGATCCAGAAGGGTTGCATTGCCGGCGATTCGTTCGAGCATGATCCTTCGAGATCAGTCTAATGGGTTGTTCTTCCGCCTTTAGAAGAGACACCGTCGATGAGGTGCCGAAACGAGAGGCATCGGGCAGTCTTTGAAGATCGGAAGACATGGTTCGAGACCTGTACGAAAGAGTCGTATCTTGAAGATGGTAGCATACGATTCTCTGAGTCGTGATCTGTAGCAAAAGTTCTACGTCTTTCTGATCGTATTTTACATTTTGTGAAAGTAACTCGTAATAGACATTGCTACGGCAAACTTTAAAAAGAAAAGTAAGGTGAGCGACAACTCTAGATTCAAGGGACCCAAGGTCTAAGAAGCAAATCACGGGCGAATAGTTGTAATCTTCGAGCAATACGCTTAAACTTAAGAAGATCTCGCGACACTAGTTCATCGATGCCTGATCGTTTAGAAACGATGGAGACAGCGTTATCGAAACATGTGGCAGTGATCTCCAGTGATCTCGGCGCTACTCGATCGAAAAGAATCCTCCTGGAACGAAAGAAGAAGCGAGGAAGAGTCGCTCGATCCTGCGGAAGCATGATGTAATCGACGTCGCTATTGATCGAGGATCGTTAATTAATTATTGACAAAGAGGAGAGTATCCTTCCAGCATGTATGACGATTCTAAAGTCGGTCGGAACCCGCAGGACACTCGTGGAGCCGAGGAACGGCCGGATTCCGTCCTCGGAGGACGAAGCTCTCCTTCGACCGGGCGAAAGTAGGCCAACAGGATCCGTGTCGAGCGGTTTTACGATGGTCAATGTTTCGTTAATTTTCGAGGAGGAACTCGGGAGGCCAGGTAGGCGGACGAAGGAAGAAGATGGACGAAAGAGAAAGGACGAGAGGAGATCCGTCGTTGCCTCGCAGCGATCTCGCGCGGTTTCTTCTCCCTCGGCGCGGCTCGGCGCGGCTCGGCGCGTCGTTCGAACGGTAATGATACACCGCGAGTTTCCTGAAAAAGGGAGAATGCGTCACTGTGGCCAGAACTCGCGGTTCTCATTGGTCGGTCGGCGCTGCTTCGGCTCGAGCCGAATACTGTTTTCCTTTCTAATCCGAAATCGGACGAATCGGTTTCGCGAAACTTGACGAACACCGTCGATCCTCGAATACGACGCTCGCTTGCCTCCGCGTTCGTTTCTCTTCCTCGAACGCGTCCGAGAAACTGTTTGCCCACTTAGGATAATTGCGGCTCTGCCCTCCAGTGGCAACGAAGTACTCCGAGCAACAACGTACTTAGTTAAATATACATACGAACGAATACTATAATTCGGGGCTAGAGCTCGCTATCCACGGAACGGTCGTTCGACGCGCGTTTCGCGATCTTTCAAGACTGCTTGCCCAATTATTTCTTGATAAACACTGTCGTCCCGTTTCTCTGCCATCTTCGATGTTGCTTCTTTCATCCTTTCGTTCAGTGATCGAATTTGTTTTTCTTTTTAGGTCCGTTTTAACTAGAACTTCTCGATTAGATTCTTCGATTTTTCTTACTCTTCCACTAATTACCCGATGCATAGTAGTCTTAACAGATGCGGATGAGGATTTCTTTGAAGTATTAAGAACATTTGTGACACGCAATAGCAAGTTTTGACCGATTTACAAATGTTGTATTTTCTGTTAATAAACTATGATCTCTTTGCAACGACTATATTAAGGATTTCCTCGAAATACATAATTTCTATATTATTCTAATTCAGTTTAGCACGCAATTTCTAATGAAGAAAAAATGTTCGAAATTATAAAAAAATATATTGCAATGTACTAGAAGGTAATGAAACGTTGAAATCGTTTAAACTGTAATATTTCACAGATTTGCGGTGCAAGTACTCCAGTATTGACACAAATTTCCAATCTGACGAAAATACGTTCCAACAAAAATTAAACAGTATCCGGAAAGCTAAAAACTCCAATATATAAAATTTCGGGAGAATTTCTTGTCCCATAAAAATCTAGGTCACTTTGATATTTTGTATGTTAAAACGTAGACAGGACGTTCAGCGTAACGGTCGCATCGATTTTTGAGGCATTTACGCTAATCTCGTAAAAAAATGTTTGGAATAAAAGTTAATGTGTTCTTTAAGAGAAATAAATTGCAAGAGTAAAAATTTCGAAAAATTCGACGAAAAACGAAGATAACCTTGACTTTTTTAAATAGCACCATGTACTTTTGATAGTATAGTATTATAGCTGTGTGTGTGTGTGTGACGAAGAGACGAATTCAACAACTTACTACATAGTAAGCTTCGAATGACCATTAGCTTAATAATTCGCAGCAATTGAAATAATAATTTTCTACGCGTTAATGAAACATACGTGTAACTCAAGGGTCAAGGATACTTCGAAGAGGAATGTAAACAGTTAAACGTACATCTGTATCTCTTATTTAAAGTACACGTTAGTGTAGTAAGGTCATTGTGAAGTAAGTCGTTGAATTCGTCTCTTCGTCAGCTATAACGCTATACTACCAAAAGTACATGGTGCAAGTTAGCACTAGATTTACGGAGAACAAAAAGACAGCTGTTTTATATTAATTTATAACAGCAACAGTAAGACATTTATACTGATTTTTAACAAGTGTTATTGTCACATTTGCCGTAAGTAACATATAAGTTGAATAAATAACTCATAAATGTATCTTTACGATATGAATAATCGTAAATTAAAAAACTAGTGATTTTGACGGTCCCGTCATTTTGACGGATTGCGTAAATCTAGTGTTAAGAAAATCAAGGCGACCTTCGTTTTTCATCGGATAAAAAATTTTTCGAGACTTGCATTGTTGCAATTCGTTTTCCTCAAAAAACGCATTAACTATTATCGCGAACATTTTTCCATCAGATTAGCGTAAATGCCTCAAAAATCGGTGCGATCGTTACGCTGAACACGCTATATATTTTATTCCACAATGTTGTAGCCGCGACATTAAGACGAATTCGACGACATAAATAACCCATAAATGTATCTTTACGATATAAATAATCGTAAATTAAAAAATTATTGACCCGTCATTTTGACGGGTTCCGTAAATCTAGTGTTAAGAAAATTAAGGCTATATACGTTTTTCATCGGATAAAAAATTTTTCGAGATTTGCATTGTTGCAATTCGTTTTCCTCAAAGAACGTATTAACTATTATCGCGAACATTTTTCCGTCAGATTAGCGTAAATGTCTCAAAAATCGGTGCGATCGTTACGCTGAACACGCTACATATTTTATTCCATAACGTTGTAGCCGACATTAAGACGAATTCGACGACATAAGTCTGACGAGCATTAGCCAAGGAATAACAATAGTAATAAGGTTGGAATAATACCGGCGCGGGCATTATTAGCAAATAGGCCACTGCGCGGCGTGACGGAGCGGAAGCTAACCGAACGAATTTGGTTGCAGGTCTGGTTTCAGAATCGGCGGGCGAAGTGGCGGAAGCAGGAGAAGGTCGGCCCGCAGGCTCACCCGTACAATCCGTACTTGGGCTCGGGCGCACCCCCACCGTCGGCGGTGGTCGCGCCGACCTTGCCGAACCCTTTCGCCCACCTGGGCACGTTCGGTCTGCGGAAACCCTTCGACGCGTTCCGCTACCCGCCCTTGGGTCACGGGCCGGTCCTTCCTACTAGTTACACGACCCATCCCTATCATCGGGCGCCGCCACCGCTGCTACCGCCGGGGATGCCTCTGCCCTACACGTCGGCCGCGTCCTTCCAGAGCCTGCTGGCAAACATATCGGCGGCGCAGCGGCCGAAAATGGTCCAGGGCTCGCCGCCGCCTCCACCGCCACCGCCGGCGCCGGCGATCAGTCTGCCGCACCCGGCGGTCCCGCAGCCGGCGCCGACGGCGAGCTCGCCGCAAGGATCGCCGACTGGTAGCGTCGGCCTGCCGGACATCGACCGGCGGACCAATAGCATCGCGTCCCTCCGACTGAAAGCCAGGGAGTACGAGCTTCACCTCGAGATGCTGCGCAAGAACGGCGACCTGATCAGCTGAACGAGCAGCGACGAGGACCTGGCGGCCCACGAAGCTAGGTACGACAACAGGAAACGCCACGCTGCTCGCCTGACCTACGAGTCGCAATCCGACCATGATCTCCAGCCGGCCGGGCGCCATCCCCTCGAGCGAACCGAGCCAAGGGGTGACGATACGACGATCCGCTCGTCGTTCGCGGCTACCAACGGACGCAAGCCCCGCTTCGCCCGCGAACGGACACGAGCCAAAGAACTTCCATCCGAGTGGACCGGACACTTTGCACCGTGCTTCGACGGCGTGTACGCGAGGGAAGGTTGACTGTTTACTCCGGGGCTCGACGAATCCCGGTTCTCGGAGCGGTTACGAAGACCATTTGCTCCGTTACGGTCCCTACTACGACCCCAGAAGTTCCAAGTTTGATTCTCGTGTCGCTTTTCGGTCCTCGGATCTTCGAAGATCCTACGCAACCGGAACATACAGCGGCTCGAAAATTCGGTTCCCCGCGACATCCGCGCGGAACGAACGGTCTTCGTAGCGGTCTTCGAGAGTACGCAACAGTTTCGAGAGCCCCGGCTTCTTCTTCCTGTGATCAACTGGTGCCTTTGTAACGCGATAGAGCGTCGGACCGGCTTCGGGTCGCCTACGAGCTTCGGAGCCTCGAGACGATAAAACTCTGGTCCTCGGGGAACGGGTCCTATCGTCCGACCGTCTAGCGACCGATATGGGATCCGACAGCTCTCGATTAGTTCTAGGTAACTTCGGACGAAGGATTAGCGACGGTGTAGCCACCACGGAACGAGAAACGGCGGTGCGCACTGGTTGCATCTGCGTTGGCAACACGGACGACCATGGGTAAACAAACCGGCGTTTCCTCGTGGTCGTTGGCGTTGTCTGTGCTTTATTGCGTGGATCGCAATCGCGTCGATCGCCGTTGATCTTCCCGGCATTCGTCGCGAGCAGACATATACCTGTCCACGTACAAAACGAGCTTGTTTTCAGCCTTCCGCTCGAGCGACGCCGAGTTCGCGACACCGAACGGCGGCCGGAACACTAACAAACCAGACTCTTTCTAGTTTTTTTTTTTGCGTGGAGTTGCTGTGTACAGTGTGTACAGTGTCGGCGAGGCGACGATCCGCGAAATAGAACGCCACGGAACGGCTTTGATATCGCGTTCGCCTCGATCGCGACGGAAATTCGCGCCGGCGACTTCGCGAATCTTCGCCGGATCCTGGATCGTCCGATATCGGAGATCGTGTCCGCTGGCCGATCTACGGTCGCCCGTCGGATCGGAGAAACGGGAACGTATTCACGACCGAGCTTTGAGCAAACATCATCGAACGATGTCCGTCCAGAGAGATTCTCGGCGTCGCGACGCGAAAGCCCGGGATCCGGGAAGGGTTTCGAAGGACATGCTTTTTTTTAGCCGAGAATTAGCGTGGGTGAATTAACCGACGGTTTTATGAAATTAATGTACAGATCGTAGCCGAGGTCCGGAATAGTTTTCGGACTGAAATTTTTCACGTCGCGACCGAGAACGTAACCGGTTAAGTTAGAGAAGACGAAACGTAGCAGATTCACCGCGGCGCGGCGGAGCCTCGCGAGAGCGATCGTCTTTCGGTCAACGTTCCCTGCGAACGATGCCTAAATGATATTTGGAAGATAGTAACGTGCCTGGCGTCTTGCAAATTTCCGACGACACTTCCCCGTGGAATTCGATCTCGGAATATTGAATATTTTGCAATCGACGGGGACTTCGCGGCGAGAGCGCGCCGTTAAATCGCGTTTGGAAGGGAAACCGAAAGATCGATCGTTCCGAGAACTCTCGCCGGCCGCGATCGCATCGATCCGTCACACGATGTTTTTAGATAAGGAGAAAGTACTTATTTATATACGCGTTCTTTTAATTTGAAACTTTTAAACGATAGTCGCGCTATGTTCCGTCGACTGTATATGCATTCCTAGCGTACTGTAAGCGTCCCATGTAAATAGATTCAACGACGTATGCGTCAGTTCTCCCGGAATCAGCACCGACATGTTCACGGCGCGAAGATGCCGCGGATCATGACAACGTGTTCGTACAGCCATAACTCGTCGGCAACCTCACCGATCGATAGGGTTGTTCCCGATCGTCGTTGCATCCCTCGCGATCGTGCGAACGACGACGGAGGAGACAGACAACCGAAGTAATTCGCAATCGCTTTCAGAATCAGGGATCTCGAGCGGATCCGGGAGCCGCGGGCCGATATTTTTTCAAGAAGTCGCCGCGGTTTCCCTCGATCTTAGCGAACACCGGTGTCCGTTGTCCTTAATCTTAGACACGTCCTTTTAAACTTCGTTTTTTCTTTAGCGACGAGTTCGTGCGTTTACGACGAGAGTGAGAGCGATGAACGGCGAGTAATGGGAGAGAGGAATGGAAAAAGAGGGAAAAACAGTGAAAATTGAAATGCAACAAGTTTCTATTTTATTCGACGTCACCTTTCACTAAGGAAATCCAGCGCGCGCCACGTTTCAGCGATCGTGGCGCAACGATTGCTTAAAAAAAAAGTAGCACGCCGTTCCAGACGATCCTCCGGACCAAGTAATTTCTGCTGAAACGAGTGGGGTAGACGCACCGATTGTGGCCACGTTAAGGATTTATAGGAATTTCGAAGGAAATATTTTTTAAAGTCTTGCGTCGCGTAAGTATTATGCAAGTTTTATCCATTTGCACTCGAGTGGTGACTCTAAGGCGCCATTTAAAATTCTTACATCCCGCTTCAAAATAATGTCAACATTATCAAATCTGTTTATATTTAAAAATACTGTGCAAAGTATAATCACAAAATTCAATTTCAAATGTCTAAAATACACTAGGTTATACGAAATGGAAATACTATAGGTCAGAAAAACTATTTTGGATTTCGAGTTAAAATGACGTCGAGTGCAAAGGGTTAATAGATTGGTTAATATCGTTAGTTTTCATATCTACCTCGCACAAAACAACTCAAGATTCGATAAAATGACTTAAGAATTATTACATTAGAAGATTGGTAAAATTCGCATTTTTTCAACGTTTGTGGTCTCTTGTGCACGAGTTCTGGCCATGTCTACTACCATTTCTGTGACCAGAAATGTAGGTAAAATGAAAAATGAAATACCATGAAACGGTATTAGTCATAACTGATTGAAACGCAGCATAATGTTTTAGAACATTTCGCATTTCCACGCTTTACTTTGTCGATATAACATACAATAACGTAATATCTTAACGTAAAACTAGTTTTTATTTCGCTTATTCCAACAAATCTTATTCGCGTCTTACGTTTCCTTTCATTCTTCGTATTTTGCTTTCCCTCCGCTTTCCTTCTTTTTCTTCTAATCCGTTCTCCCTAGTTTCTTCTGCTCTCCGCTGTTTTATCCTTTCTGCTACGAATTTTGTTTTGCGTCGCATTTTCTTGTTCGGTAATTGTACATATCCGCCGGAAACAATATATTTGCTAGTCCGAGGTTCCGTTGATTGCTAGGAAACTGTAGCCAACTCCGAAGAAGAAAATATGAATAATAACATAGGCGGCTAGAAAAGGCGCGCCGGCCACAACCGGTACATCTGCCCTATTCCGCAACTGATTGATAACAGGATTTCGCGCGAGCGTATCACCGCCGAAATTCAATTTAGTCTAGATCGCTGAAATATCGCGCAGCGGCTCGCGTGGGTATTAATTTGCAGGCTCGTCAACTTCCTGAACGAAAAACCGGGCGACCATTACACGGCCGCATTTACCCGGCATGCAGTAGGCGAGGCAAGAGAGAGGAGAAAGGTAGAGGGAGAGAGCGAGAGAGAGAGAGAGAGAGAGAAGGAGAGAGGGAGAGCAGATCATCCGGAGAGGATCGTCGAACAGCACTCCGGGGCTGACTTATGACAAGTAATTCGCGGCCGGGCACGCCCGTCGACGAGTTATTTAAATATTTCACAGTTTAATGGAGTCCCGGGCCATTAATGCGCGTCAGCTAATTAGCGGAGTCGTGGATGCCTGCGCTCCCCTCGGAGCGCTAACGATCCTCGCGCTGATAAATCGAACGGTTACCGTCCAAATGATCCGCCGATCAAAACTGACGCGGCCTTAAGTGGTTCGCGGACCACGGGTCTCCTCCCCTCTCGCATTGCGCCACGGTGAGTTGCATCGGCCGGCCGCGTCGCGTCTGTGCAACGGCGCATCGGAACACTCGCGCCGGCGATATCGAGCGCGAACCAACACCGATTCCGGGCTAAACGCATAATAGACGCGATTTAATGACACCTTCCGCAACACGTAATGCAGGCCCCCACCTGCACTCTAATTTCCTGAAAATGTTACGTGCCGCTGCACCCCTGTTGCGCTCCTCGCTCTCCTTTTTCCTTCTCTTTTCGTCTTGTTCCTCGACGATCGCCGCCGCTGCACCGGCCAATCAAATCGCCCCGCGCCTCGAAATTACCGGTTCCTTCGACGGCTCTGTCCTTCTCGCGAAACAGTCGACGTAACTTCACCTGTGATGCTAGTTGAACCGGCGGAACCTGCGGCCAGCCAGCCAGGTAGGTATGCATTTTCATTGTTCGAGAAAATTATGTAGCGGCGCGGTGCAACCGAACGTCCACGTTCCAAGTCTCCGTTGAATTTTTAATAACAGCAGCGATAACTTTATTGTTCACGTTAATAAGTTCACGTTGCAGAACTCCGTTCAGTTCTTAATAATGATAATAATAATCATTTATTGATCGACCCGGTAACCCTTTGTTCCAGTGAAAGAATAATAATGTAACAATCCCAGAAGGTCGAATAAAGTGCAAAAACTTACAATCAAATACTTCGGTATGAAACTCAAGAAAGAAGAAGAAAAACGCGATAGAATGCCTGAAGAAAATGTAGCAATT
Organism: Megalopta genalis; assembly: GCF_051020955.1. Taxonomy (NCBI): domain Eukaryota; kingdom Metazoa; phylum Arthropoda; class Insecta; order Hymenoptera; family Halictidae; genus Megalopta; species Megalopta genalis. The sequence goes on from NC_135019.1 coordinate 11,266,772, forward strand.
AGAAAAGCACTCTGAAACGGTTTAGGCTGCCGAAGAACGCGCATTTTATACAATTCCGACAAAAAGCGAAAATCTTTTCCAAAATTGGCGCACAGAAACGAAGCTCGTCAAGAATTCCCGTACGAAAGACGAAATTGTCGATTAATTCTGTTAAATCGTGCACATTACGGATTCTTTTAACATTTTAATAGGACGTCGTGAAGCCGGCAGGATCGCGAGAAAAATTGCGATGTTGCTGGTTGATGCAGCAGAGCCGAGGAATCGTCGATAACGCGAAAAGAACGATAAGGGCGAGACGAGAACGAGCAGAGGCGTGTCCCGCCGGTGATCGATCCTCGATCGTTCGGGCCGCGTGGGTCCCTCCGGATTGCGCGCGATCGAGATGCAGACCACGCAGCCGCTCGATCCCGAATTCATCGTGTCGGCCAGGCCATTAGCAAATTACTACGGTGTAAACAGTATCGACGGTGCCCGCGGGTACGCCGGCTAAGTGCGCGCCCCGGTCTATACACGTATGCACACGTGAATGTTTATACACCGTGCGCGCGGGGACGCGAGAGGAGTGGAGAAATAGCCAGTTAGTTAGCAAACCGATCATTATAGCGACGTTTTACACCGGGTCTAGCCACCTAATAACTGCCTGCGTCGAGGCGAGCTCGCCGATCGGTAGCAAAGCAACCGGACTGCGTTCGCCGAAAAGGAAATTCCCAGCTGTCGGTGAAGGTGCTGTCGAAACCGCGATATTTATCGAGCCTGGAATCTCCGACGCGTTCTATTCGTTCTGTACCGCGAATTGTAACAGTTCCTGCGCTTCTCTCGAATCGCCGGAGTTGCCCTAAGTACAGTAATGTCTCTCTAATTGACGCTGAGATTGTCCACAGAAATGAACAATTTGGGAAGAGGAGATACGATTATTCGAGCTTTGCAGCTCGTGTTTATAGTTGTTGACAATCTATAACCATAAAGAAACGAGTCACAATGCTCGAAAAATCGTATCTTCTCTTCTCAAATCGTCCATTTTCGTGCGCAATCTGAGCGCCAGTTTGGGAGACATTTCTGTACCGCCATCGAGAGGAGACACAAAAGTTTGGAAGACATTTTCCTCGAGTAAATGAAAAGCTCAGCAAATTCCATGTTTCTGGGGTCAAGTATCCAACTACCCGTACAGTTCTATTTTATAAGTAAGTTCTAATTTTATAAGTTATTAATTATTAATTTCTATAAGTATTTTATAAGGTCCAATAAGAGGATTAACTTGGATCTCGGAGAAAAAGCGTTGTAAAACACGTAGAAGAAAATTCGAACACGAAGCTTCGAGTAGACCCATCGATGACTGGCATGGAATCCTCAAAATTGTCCAATTCGTGCAATAAAAACATTGATATCACAGTGAATTAAATTCCGCAGTAAAGTAGAATAAAATAAAGTCACAAGGATCTGAAGAAGAATAACAGCAAACTGTGCGAAACTGTCGAGAAGACAGGGTTGATAAATATTTTGCGGGCGAGGTTCGCAGGAAGAAGGCTTCTTCGAGATGCACCGGGAGCCCATCTTTGAACCGATGGGGCCCCAGTTCCCCCCTTTCGCAGCACGCGCAAGGTTTTATCCAGTTAACAATCCCTAATTGCAGGGTTTCTTGTAACTAACTCGGTTAACGTGAAGGACCCCACGATGATTCCCCGGCGTTCACCTATCATCGCGATGTGGATGCAGATTAAACAGCCCCTTAATCTCGGGCCCGCTGCGAGCCCGCTCGGGCCTCGCGGACCTCCCTTGTGGCTCTCTCATGCTTCGTTTAATAGGGTCTAACGATAGGGAAACCGGCCGGTTTACGACGGAATCATACTACTCCGGACACCCTCTCTCTCGCCCCGAAACTTCGCTCTGCCGGCTAATCGACCGTAATCGTTCCTCCAGCGATTATGTCTCCAATTACGTAATTAGATTAAGGGTAAAGTGTCAAAGCTCCACGTTACACGATCTTATCGCGGAACGACGAACGACCGGGAGGTCGCGATAAAAATTTAGGACCCTGCTGTTTTAAAAGAATCTCCTTCTTCGTGGATTCTTCTTGGTCCGCCAGCGTTTGCGACGGACGGCATTGGAGCTGCTTTGAATCGGTATCAAGTCCGACTACGAAGTGAATGCTGGAGCTGATAGAAGGAGGGGGGAATGGGGAGGTGAGAAGCAAGAGGGAGAAGGAGAAGAAGGGAACGACGACGAGGAGGACGACGAAATCGACGCGAAGAGAAGGGAGGAGCGGCGAGACTTCGAGATGAGGGATGTACGGCGTGACGGTCTAATTGAGGCCTTCTTGATTGCATTTACACCGCTGCACGGCCTCCTGTATCCCAGGTATACAAGTATCAGCTTTCTGTGGCCGATCCGCGTCGTATTTGGCCGTTGCTGCTATTACTTCCACTTCTCTCCCCCTTTCTTCGCACGATCCCCGGCCTTCCCCATCGTCTTCCACTTCTCTGCTCCCATTGATCGACATTTTAACCCCTCGACCGACCGAGTAGTACTTGTTGTCCGCCTACTTGTCACATTTTGCGATTACAAAGTTATATATATAGAATCGAACGATTGATATTCGAAGAGAAATATCGTACACTCCCGACTGTAAGTACAGTAATGTCTCTTTAATTGACACTCAAATTGTTCACAAAAATGGACAATGTGGGAAGAGGAGATACGAATATTCGAGCTTTTCGGGTCGTTTTTACGGTCATTAATTCTCTACAACTATAAAAACGGCCTACTAGGCTCGAATAATCGTATCTCCTCTTCCAAAATTGTCCATTTTTGTGCACAATCTGAGCGTCAGTTAGGGAGACATTACTGTAAACGGGCGCCTAGCGAATAGTCCAAAGCTTGGATCGAAAAGTTTTCTGGAACCTTCGAGTAAAGTCTATATCAATGTTGAACCTTTTTTTGAAAACATTCCCGCATCCTGTGTTCCGATATGAACATGAATGAAAGTTCCAGTTGGAATTGATCAAAGTTCATGATATTGTGTTTCGTGATATTATTATTGTTATTATGATATTATTATCATTATGTTTCATGATATTAGAAAGGCTCTTCGGTATCTCAGCAAGTGTTGAATATTACTTATTAATAAATATATTCCAAGGTGTTCTTTGTTTATTTGTCTTGTTCCCCTCATTCATTTTTGAAAGAACGTTCCAAAATAGTTCTAACTTGTTGCAAGTTAATTGCCAGCGGTTGTTCCATTTGAAGTAAGCGAAACATGATCAGCTGAATGATGAACCAGCAGATATCCGGACACTGATTGCCGGGGATGCGTAATGAAGAATCTCGTTTCATTTATCCATCTTCGCACTGAAACGTTGCACTGAAATTTCGCAGTCTTCACAACGAATACCTATTACACCTCTATAATAATTTCTTAACAAATATGAGATATCAAACAATTTAAAAATATAATAAAACAGTTTTCAATACAACTCTGACAGAATTACTATCGCCGACGAAGTGAAAACGTTCGAAGAGTTTTAGACCGTTCTTGGAGAAGGAAACGGAAATACGTCACACCCGGCACACTCGCGGCTAACAAATAGAGGGAAAGGGGGAGAGAAGATTGGAGTTTTGGAAGTTTAGAGGTAGTCCCCCTGCCCGCTCCCTCCCCCCTGACACGACATAAAACGCGCAAACGCCGCCATTAGTTACGGGGACCGGCGCGGAATGCTATCCAACCGGAGCCTTATTAAGCCCATTACATCTTAATTTATTTCCTTATTTGAAAAAAAGAGAGAAGGAAACACGCGACACCGCCGCGCCGGGTCCGACGAGTAACGATACAATTCCGAGGGCGAAAGCGTTCCGCCGCGACATTTGCATGGAATCGAGTTGTCGCGAGGAATAACGAACGCCCACGCGCTTGACCCCGAGCGACCCTTTCTCTCGAAAGCGGTGCCAATTTTACCCTCGAACATGTCGCGTGCACCGGGTCCTTCCTGTCCGGCTGCAACAGGCAACTCAATCCCGCACGGAACCGCCATGTTGCTTGCAGTTCGCGGTGTCTGCACGAGTACAATAATGACTCTCTAATTGACGCTCAGGTTGTCCACAAAAATGGACAATGTGGGAAAAGGAGACACGAATATTCGAGCTTTTCGGGTCGTTTTTACGGTCATTAATTCTCAACAACTATAAAAACGAGCTACAAGGCTCGTATAATCGTATCTCCTCTTCTCAAATTGTCCATTTTCGTGCGCAATCTTAGCGTCAGTTAGGGAGACATTACTGTAATCCTCGATCTACCGATTCCTACGTGCGTCAATTAGAATTTCGCTTGAATTTCTGATCGCTGGATCGCGGGTTCCACGAAATAAACGAAAAGGGGGAATAGAAAATGGCGGTGGCGTCTGTTATCTTGAGCACTTTCGGCGTCCGTTACAATAAGTCAATTACTAATCGATGTCGACTTCTATTTTACTTTCGGACATTGCAATTGGCGTCGGCAATTTTAGAAATTGGACTAAGAACAAGCGTTCCCTTGACCAGGCGTGGGTATTTATCGAGTAACTTTGCAGAACGAACATGAAATAGCAACGGTGCAGTGCGCACGATTAAAGATAGGAACATACCAATGTCACGTTACGTGAAATCACGTGAAATCACGCGAAATCATGTAACATTCGAAGATTGCGAGCCCGCGTATTTTTATAGTTCCGAATCTGTTCAGAAACAGACCAGAGCGACGTCATGCTGTTCATATATATTGTCACGCATGGTCGGATCTCGCCTATTATTTCTCCTACGATTTCACGTGATTTCGCGTGATTTCACGTGACGTGGCATTGGGCATGTTTCTACCTTAAACAGCGATTTTTCTAACACCGTTTTCATAGTCGCGTTCCACTTTAACGAAAGTAGGCAACGAAATTTTCGCGAGAAAGGTGGGGAGGAGAGCAACTTTCGACGATTGATTAACGACTAGCAGCGAGCTCGGAGATGAATAAATATTGCTTGAGCAACAGCGTGCAACGTCGGCTTGCGGTTTACGCCCTCGGTGGGAAAGATTGCGCGTCCCATTCGGTCCTGGGTAGCGTTCGCGTCCACTTGTCCTTGTTTGCGATTCGCCGCGTGGTGTTGCCGTTATTAGCGTAAAGGCTCGAGTTAGCCGCAATCGCGATGGTAATTTGCGCGTTTGCCCGTCAGTGCCGCCGAGTGGAATTGCGGTGTCGCGTTACCTTACGTGATAATGCGACGCACCATAAATCCTGGCCACCACGGATCCGGAGAGAGCCTGGTGCGGTGTGCACCTGCTCGCACACGTACGCGTTCTCACCAGGTAGGAGGTAATAACGCCGGCGAGCGAGGGACCGAGGAAAGAAAGAGACGGCCAGAGATAAAAAGACGGACGTGGAGAACGGCTGAACGCAGTTTCCCGCGGGAAAATGGTCCCGCGACCATGACCGACGTCGAAGAGTGAGAGAGAGAGAGAGAGAGAGAGAGAGAGAGAGAGAGAGAAAGAAAGAGAAAGAGAGAGATGAAGCATCGTGTTCCATCGAACAGGGCCGGGAATTCGGCCGATTGTTCGTCGGTGGCTTCTTGAAATTAAGCGTCATTGTTTAAGAGTGAATTCATCTTGATTGTCGATGACTAATGTCCCGCGGCAGCCGCGCCGAGCGCCACGAGGATGGATCACAGCTGTACAGGAGTCGGCGATTCGAGTCCCTGGAATAGCCACGACCACAGGAAAAGAGCGGGAGAGCGAGAAAGAGAGAGAAAGAGTGTGTGTGTGTGTGAAAGAGAGAGAGAGAGAGAGAGAGGGAGAGAAAGGTATCGGGACGAAGAAGAACTGCCCCACCGGCACGTGAGAGCTCTTTAACGAGCATCATCAATAACGCGTACCGACGTTGAGGAGGAAACAAAAAGGAGCTTAGAGAGCCATGCAGCGCCGGACAGCGCGACTCGCCCGCTATAGATCCTGGTAAATGGTGTTAATTAGTAAATTTGATTTAAGCCCAAACGAAGCGACCGAATAGGCGGACAACCGTTCCTTCGGAATGATGTACGACCTCCGCGAATTACCCGTCGGCTCGCCTCCGAGGAATCTCGCCCCCGTTCTACCACCTACCAACGTTGGCCGCGACCCTTCATCTTCCCTTCGATCAACCCTCTCGGTCAATGCATGCTGTCGCTGTACAGTGGCTCTCTGTCGCTATGCCGCAGACCGTGGTTCCGCGAGGATTCGTCGTTTCATCGCGCAGAAGATTCATAATAAGTTTCCTCTAAACTGTTCTGCGTGCCTAAATGAAGCTTGTTCGAAGACCTAAACGCCGTCTACGGATCCGACTGGACCAGTTTCCCGAGGAACGGACTGCCGTGGCGAAGAAGACGGTAACGGAGGGAAAGATCGATTTCCGTGGACGATGCCCGGCAATCGCGAATCGGCGAATTCGAGCAGCTATTCGTCGTTTCATTGCGCAGAAGATCGATAATAAGTTCCTCCTAAACTGTTCTGCGTGCCTAAATAAAGCTTGTTCGAAGACCTAAACGCCGTCTATGGATTCAACTGGGCCAGTTTCCGAAGGAACGGACTGCCGCGGCGAAGAAGACGATAGCGGAGGGGAAGATCGGTTTCCGTGGACGAAGCTCGGCAATCGCGAATCAGCGAATTCGAGCAGCTATTCGTCGTTTCATTGCGCAGAAAATTCATAATAAGTTTCTCCTAAACTGTTCTGCGAACAAATGAAGCTTGTTCGAAGACCTAAACGCCGTCTATGGCTTCAACTGGACCGAGTTTCCCGAGGAACGGACTGCCGTGACGAAGAAGACGGTAACGGAGGGAAAGATCGATTTCCGTGGATGAAGAAGCCCGGCAATCGCGAATCGGCGAATTCGAGCAGCTATTCGTACACCTGCAGATAATTGAACCGCTACTTTGATTCGACGATGATGTCCGTGGGACGGTCAGCTTGAATTTCGGTAATGACGCGTTTGCTACCGTAGGGGTACAGCCAGGGACGAGCCGAGGGGGTGGAGGAAGGGAAAAGAGAGGCGAGATCGAGAGCCGAAAACGAAGGGAACGATGGGGAAAGGAGACGGGCTCGGGGCCCGGGCCCGTTAATCGGCGGGCATTATCTCAATCACGTAAAACGGCAAAATTGCATTTACCTTTTTAAATGAATATTTGGCGGGAGACGCGGCGCGGCGAGGCGAAGCAAACCGAGCGGATCAGCGCCGCGCCGCGCCGCGCCGCGCCGTGCCGAAGCCGAGCCGAGCCGCATCGCGCTGCAGCCGCCCGCTAAGTTAATTTACCAAGGAATGCCGGGTAACGCCCTGCTCAACCTACCGGCCGCTGGACAAGTATTGTCCCGCCCCTGTTCAACCCTAAACGCGGGACCCTGCGCCTCCAGAATCAACGATCCTCGAGATTCCGCGCCGAAATTCCCTGCCGCTTGAACACGTTTCGAAATTCGCATTCTGCCCGGTTCCTCCCTAAAGTCGCCCTTGGATCGTTCGCGCGATGGCGGCTTGCCGAATGTCGCTTTCAGCTGGGCATAAACCGATTCTTTCCCGAAGTATCGCGACAACGAAGTAAGCGAGCCTCTCTATCTGTAACATACAATGTTCCGTCCATCGCGACTCAGCGTCCCCGTATCAGCCTGTTTCCATTCCCACTATCGCATAGCCTGGCCGACAGTGCGCACACCTTGAAACCCGACGGACATTTCATCCTGGAAGGAATGGAAATAATAAAACAAAGGTCCGTAGCCAATGAGAGCGACGAAGTAACAGCCTCCGCTGCTTTTTAGCATCTCCAGATCCCCCCTCCCCGCCTGAGTGACGCAACATTGCAGCCCTATCCGGCGTTTTCGAGTCGCGCAGCCTTGTCCGATTAATTCCTTGCAGGCTATCGCCGGATATAATTGACATTTTTCTCGCGGTGCTTGACGATCCTCCTCGATCGTCGATCGAGAGCGCAGCTCGTTCAGAATGACGAGCAGCTCTCAGAGTAAACGAGATCTCAGCTCGGATCGAGGCGAGCGCGCGGCTCGACTAACAGATTCTTTGGATCCTGCGTGATCCACCGGTCGCCGTATCTCAGCATCTGATAATTGGAGCGGTAATTACGCGATGATTAACAGAGATGGCTCCCGCGCATCATACCTCCTACGGATCGTTCCCTTTCTCTCTCTTCCTTCCGTGCACGTTCCACCTTCGGTCTCCTCCCTCGATCCACCTCGATCCACCTCGATCCGGCCGGTTACCGAGATCAAAGATCGGAGATAGCCTCGTGCGCGAGCACGCCGACTTTCTCCTTCTTTCTTTCTCCACCGCTTCGCCGTTGCCACACTGTGACCACGCTCTTCTTCTTCTTCCTCCCTTTGCTACTTGTGCGCCTCTCCCCCTGTCCTCGGGTTCTCATCATGCGTGATACGTTAAATGCCGCGCTGATCCATATCGATCGCGCAACAACCAGGCTAGAGATCCTCGACGGATAGTCCCGCTTAGGCGATCTCCGTCTCCTGCGAACCAAAACAGCGTTTCCTTCTTATTGCATCGCATTTTTACCAGCTACGATGGAAATCCTAGCGATCTGGCTGTGTGCGAAGTCATTCTCATTTTCTCCTGCCGAAGCACCGGAAGTGCGACAGCCGTTGCGGAGAACGCGACTGATGTTAGGATATTTTCGACCAAAACCTTGGCATCATGTGTTGTTTGTAGAGTAATCTGAGATTTTTGACAGTTTTGTCAGATAAAGCAGCTAATTACATAGTTTGAAATTTGTAGATAGGATTTAATCGTGTGCTTAATAGAGCAGAAATTAATGATTTGATGTAAGACGGGGCAGTGTAAATGTTAGCCCCGCGTCGGGTGTCAATTGTTACATGATAAGGTTACAAGTAGTAAACATTTTTGCTTGTCAAGCTTCTAGTGGAAACTATATTGTTTATTATTTGAGTTCGGAGAGTTATGTCTCGGATACGTTATGACGATTTTATCTTTCATAGGGACGAAGAGGAAATTATTATTTATTTTCCTAAAATTTTAGGTTACTAAATAATTTTGTATTTATATTGTGTTTTCAAAATATATATGCTTTATCAAGCTCATTAACTTAAAATAATAATTTATCTTAAATAAAATTTATAATAGTAGTGGAATAATAAAATATGAAAAATATATAATTATAGATATTGTTCTTATTGTGGTAAAAGGATGTTCAGTCAATTGCCCTCTCAATCAGGTTAATGTAATCAATGAAAGAATATAAGTATTCAATAAGATTCTTGAATTCACAAGTAAAATTTATTTGACAAGAATTTGTTAAAATTTAATAAAGGTGTAGATATTAAAATTGAAATTGATATAAATAGAGCTAACATCTCCATACTTATTTCGAATAATTATCAGAGTCTGATAACGTATAGGGATATTTTATAATAATAATAATAATGATAATCAATAATATAATAATTAAATAATATTTATTGTTTGTATCTAAAGGATTATCTGATCCCGCTAAGTGTAGAGAAGAGTAAATGAATAACTAGTACTAAAATAACAAATGGACAAATAAAATGTAAGATGTAAAATCGATTTAATGTGGTAAGTATAATTATATTCATAATTATACTCATAATATGATCTAAGAGTTATAGCGTTTATACTTGAACTAAATAATAAAATGCCAACAGTGATCGTTCACATATAGCAATACGGCTTTTTTCGTAAAATTCCGATAACTGCTTTCACTCCTGTAACTTCTAGCCCCGGTCTCTGCTTCGTATACATCTACGACGAGCGACTGTGTCGCGCTAAAACTCGAATCGTTTCAGGAGAAATCGCGCGGACCGGTGGACGAGGTATAAAGTCGAGGGACAAAGTAGATTGGCCCGGCGAGCCGCAGGTTAAACGAGAATTAGCACAAAGTATCCGAATGGTGCACAAAGCAGGTAAGAATGGAATTGGTTAACCGATCGGGCGTGGTTGCTAGTCGACCGGTCGAGCAACCCCTAAACGCTCAGTTAATTAGAGCTCTCCCTTCTCTCCCGCTCCTGCGCCTCTTCTCTTTTTGGCCGGTACACCCCTCTCGGTCCCACTCACGGGATACCCGTGGCCCCTCCTAATAACGCGGGCCAGCTGTAATGAGGAGTAAACTAATTATTGGATGCTAGTTGGGCAAGACGATATTTCACGTTCTCGCTGACAGCCAGCCGGCCAGGAGCAACAAGGATCAGCCCGGTCCCAGCTCGGGAACCAACGATCTCGAAGAACCGCGCGCCACACACCGATCGTAAACAGCTCCGAACCAACCTGGAACGCTCGAAAATCCTCCTCGGGAATCAATTCGTTCGCGCCGTCGCGTTTACTTCGACTTGGACATCGGCGAGCCAGTGACCCACGGAAATCGCGCGTATTCCTTGGAAACGATCTTTTCTTTCTGGCAATCGTCGATTTGCCGGAAGGATGATTGATCGTTGAACTACGAATTAAATTCCTTATCTTGGTAATTGCAGTACCGGTGAAAGCGGATCCATTGCTTCTTTGTGTATCGTGCGACAATAAAGAAACAATAACGACGCTTGGGTAAATTTCATGAAAACATTGTACTATGTAAAACGTATCGACGACTTTTACGAGTTCCTTTCAACATTTCGATTCATTATACGATGTTCGAATAGCAATAAGTCGACTGCATTTTATTCATCTTTTGCGTTCGTGACAAAAATGAGTATACGAGTCGCGGATAAAAATTTTAACAACACATCGTTGTACTATTTTGATTGCATTTTTATTATTTTATTTATTTATTTTATTATTATTTTCATTGTTGAAATAATGTAAAGTTAATTTTTACAGTAACCTTATAATTTACTTCACGCGTCTTTTTAAAGTCAACGTTTTCACAAATCGGGCCCACGACACTCCGATTCTAACCCATTCGATTTAGAACGGTATACAGTAATGTCTCCCTAATTGACGCTCGGATTGTCCACAAAAATGGACAATTTGGCAAAAGGAGATACGATTATTCGATCCTTGCGGTTCCATTTTTATAGTTACGAATTGTCAGCAACTATAAAAATGAGCTGTTGTAACAAACATTGCGAATAGTCTAGATAACTACAGTAATATCTCTCTAATTGACGCTCGGATTGTCCACAAAAATGGACAATTTGGCAAAAGGAGATACGATTATTCGATCCTTGCGGTTCCATTTTTATAGTTACGAATTGTCAGCAACTATAAAAATGAGCTGTTGTAACAAACATTGCGAATAGTCTAGATAACTACAGTAATATCTCTCTAATTGACGCTCGGATTGTCCACAAAAATGGACAATTTGGCAAAAGGAGATACGATTATTCGATCCTTGCGGTTCCATTTTTATAGTTACGAATTGTCAGCAACTATAAAAATGAGCTGTTGTAACAAACATTGCGAATAGTCTAGATAACTACAGTAATATCTCTCTAATTGACGCTCGGATTGTCCACAAAAATGGACAACTTGGGAAAAGGAGATACGATTATCCGAGCCTTGTAGCTCGTTTTTATAGTTGTTGGCAATTCGTGACTATAAAAATGAACCGCAAGGCTCGAATAATCGTATCTCTTCTCCCTAAAGTGTCCATTTTTGTGGACGAACTGAGCGTCAATTAGAGAGACATTACTGTACTTTTGCCTCGCGAACGTGGAGAAACGCGAGTCGATGTTCGATGGTTCTTCGGTCTTTTTGAGGAAGTCACGTCCAGCGATTACGGAGCAGCGATTGCTAGCGTGCGACCGCTGGTAGGACGCACCGAAGAGAAGAAACGCGTCGCCGTCCTTGGCCGCGGATGAAATATCGCGCGGAACGGGCCCAATAGGTCGGTCTAATAGGAATAAACAATGTTATGAATTTAAACAGCTCAGCTTGGCGCCACCATAACCCTATATTATCAAATTACGGGGGCTTGTATAGGGCCCCGCGAGGTGCGCGCCGCCTCGTGCGACCAGGATGCGTCGTAAAGTCGGATGTTAACGGTAGGAACCCACGTTCCACTCCTCTCGTCCTTTAAGATCCCATTCGCGATGCGCCGCGGGGGGCGCGCTCCTCGTTCCCGAGAGCCAAGCCCTCGATCACAATAAACAATTACGGAACGAGGATTTTCGAAAATCCTCCGACGCTTTGCGCGGCCCCGAAAGCTAGCTCCACCGACGGTCGGAGGAAGAGAGGCGCGCGATCGGCGACGACGGCGACGAGGACGCCTCTCCCGTTCGGGCCCGTTGTGACCGCGGGACAGTGATTTCTCGATCGAAACGACGTTACGGGGACGATTCGGATCGTAACTCCTCTCCTCCTCCGCGCTGCATCCTCTTGCTCGTCCGCCGGGCCCCCGGTGCCCGGCATCGGGAGACCGTTAATCGACGCTCGAATTATTATCTGACGCGCGTATCCATTACCCGGCGACGGGATGAAATTCTTATTAGACGGGTTATTAGGGTAAAGTGAATTATATTGCCCGATTTACGAGGCGGCGCGCGGCTTATCCGAATTTCTCGATCAGTCGTATTTCACGGTAATTAACCGAACGAGGTGGATTTCTCTTTCTCTCTCTCTCTCTCTCTCTCTCTCTCTCTCTCTCTCGCGCGCGCGCGCGCACAGGGTCGACCGAAGGGCCCCCGTCGTATTCCACGAATATTAAGAGACCCCGACGGAACAACCCGCCACTTTATGAATACGAAATGAGGGCATATCCTTTCCTCGCGCGACGATCATCCGGTATATGCCTCTTCGCGCGGCCCCGACGACGTTTCTCCGGGAAAACCGCTCGGTTTTCGAATAAATTGCAACGGAATCGTAAAGAAGACGAGGCCCGACCACGGTGACCACGGGGACCACGGGGGCCAGAGGGCCGGCCGGGGCCCAGGAACACTCGGGACGTTGAACACTCGGACGTGGAACACTCGGCTGGCTGCCGATCGTTAAAGAATAAAGAATGATAATATTATGCCTCGCGGATGCTCCGGACCCGAGAAACGTACAGAAAAAGACGAGAACCGGTGGGGGGAGGGGCCCGCGGGGAGGAGGAGGGGCCACGTCGACGGGCCCCGGACGGGCAGACACGTGGAAAGTACACCGGTTAAATTCATCGATCAACCGCACGGTCGGATAGATTCGTTCGAGATCTGTGAGAAACTTTCGAACGATTTTTTTCGACAACTGTTTCTCGTTTGCATCGCGCAGGATGGGCCCGGCGCGGCGAGGCCCCGGGTACCGCTAACTCACCGGGCCGGGCCCGGCCGGGGCCCGAACAGCGCCACGGACACGCCCCAGAAACGGTCCGCGCCGGGCACCGATGAGAATTTTAATTTAATTAAGATAGATTCGTCATTAAGGCCCACGTCCACGGCCCGGAGATTAGAATTCCCGGCCGATTAGGGCAGGCTGTAAGTCATCCGCAGATTGGAAGGATGCTAAGCCTCGTAAACATAATCGCGCGGCGCTCCAGCTCGACTGGAAATCAAATTTCTAGTTTTCATAATTCGTTCGTCGAGATCTCGGGCCGGGCCAATTCGCTTTATTATCGAGAAATAGTCGATTCCGTTACGAAAGAGTGCTATAAATATTATTTGTTTCGGTACGATGTGTACACATTTATACAATACTGTTGAACGGTACGTTTAAGTACCCATTAATGCGAAACTAAAATATGAAGAAATTGATAAATGTAAATTATTAAAATAGAAATACGTTTCCAAAATTCTATGGTCATTTTTTCACCCTCCTTTAACCAGCTAACTGTGACGCCTCCTTTTTAGGGCGCGCACCTGCATGTGTCACGAGAATCAAGCAAAGACGAGTATATTCGTCGAACACAGAGTAAGTGTCGCTGTTAAAATATTGGATCGAAAAGACAGTTTTATTTTATGAAATTAACAATTACTAACATTTACTCATTCACTTAACATTAACATATACCATATACATAATAAACGAAAAACGCAGGGGGAAAATCGAATATTTATAAAAGCTAAAAATTCAAGTTGCTACTGTAGAGTGGTATTCAGCAAAGCAAAGAATGATACATGATGGCAGTATCACGATTCTTTTCTAATCTTATTTTTATAACAATGTAAACACCTTCGTGTAGAATTGGCTTCAAAATATTCGAAACATCTTGAAATTTGAGAACATGTTTTTGTTTTTATTAAGATTACAATTTAAATAGCCAATGTGTGTGGTCACTACTTTTTACGGACGACGAGCATACTCGTCATGACACAAAATATTGCCACTTCTCCATGATGAGTATACTCGTCGAACACAGCTAACTGGTTAAGCGTGATCTTAAGATCAAAATTAAACAAATATGACGTTACTTGCGGACACCCGTAACATTCGAAGAATCCGAAATAAATAGAATACGAAAGAAGAATGAAAATACAAGCTCTGGTCGTTTTTAGAGCTCGATAGTTTCATTGTCGACTAAATCAATGTCCCGCGAAGTATGCAACGATCATCCAAAAGTATCGGGACAAGAATCGATGCAGGTATTTCGCGCGTTCGGCGACTGCACTCCTAAAATAACGCAGAACAGCCCTATACGTTCTGCGCGAAGAGGGGATCGTGTCAGAAAATTATGTCGGGTCTGTTCGTCGAGTCAAAGGGGAAACGTCAGCCTCGCGACAGCAACAACATTGTAACCGATGTATACGATCGTGATCCAGGTTCCCGACAATCGGAACGCGCGATTAATTTAATGCCCGCAGCCTGGCTGGACCTGCGTGGGCGTACCCGTCGCGAAATATCCCTCCGCAGCTCCTTCGTGACTTCAGCGTTCGCAACAAAAATCCGGACGCTGCCTAATCATCGCGCGCGTCACCTACGACCTTTCCACAGGGGTGTCTGCGTCAAATTTGACCGAGGAGATCGAAAGTAAATTACGGACGAGGTCGCTTAACGCGATCTCTATACATGAAAATGGTCGAACTAATTACGTTTGTTTTTCTAGTAGCGACGAAATTTTTTTCAGCATCTTTTGCAAAGTTATAAGACGATGAAATCGACGTACGCCGCCAGTTAAAGGTTATATTAAATTTTGTATTTTATGATGTGAAGTATATATTTTTTATATTTCTATTATACATTATTTTGATATTATACAGGATGTCCCAAAAATGTCTCGCAATCCGAAAGTGGCGGGTTCCTTAGGTCATTTGAAGCAACTGTCTCCTTTACAAAAATGTTCTCCAAGGCACCATTAACGAGTTATTAACAGTGACCAATGAGAGGCGAGATCAGCTGCCGCGAGGTGGCCAAGCCAACGGCGCCAGCGGTCGAGCGGTCGAATCCCAGCTCAGCTGGCGCGAGCCGGCCGAGCCAACGGCGCCAGCGGTCGAGCGGTCGAATCCCAGCTCAGCTATCGCGAGGCGACCGAGTCAATGAGCGGAACTGGGCTTCGTGCGTTGGTTGGCTGGGCCGCCTCGCGTCAGCTGTACTCGATTCTTATTGGTCACTGTTTTCGGTTAATAACTCGTTAACGGTGCCTCGGAAAAAAATTTGTGTAAAGGGAGAAGTTGCTTCAAATGATACAAGGAACCCGTCATTTCCGGATTGCGAGACATTTTTGTGGGACACCCTGTATATTGATATTATATAGTATTTTATGATGTTACTTCTTTTATGTTCGACAGTCTGTATCTTTCGCTCGCTAGATTATTTTAATATTTTACAAACGCGATACTTTGTTTTTATCAAGATATTTAAACAATAAATATATAGATATCGAGAAAATGAACATATCAAACCTGTCAAACGGGAACGACGAAATACTTCTCTAAAAGTTAAATTCCCCGGTTTACAGGCCAAATGAATAATATCCCTTTGTGCAGGCGTCGACGAGCGAACCTTTCTGAGGTGTCCTCGACGTTCGAGAGCTTCGATAATCGAATGTTAGCGCCGCGAAAGCAATTAGAAACGGCCGATTGAAATTGCCGGCATCGATAGGCTGGTGCGTTGCCCTGGGCGATGATGCGTTTCGACGTATGCAGTTCGGCGGAGCTTACTGGGGGCTGATAAATTGAGAAATTTGTCGGGTAACAGGTGGCGAACGAGTGGAGGCAGTCGCGTTAAAATAATTTCGGTTACTCGGCCTCGCGTTCGGCATGGCTGTCGGCGAGCCAGTTAACTCTCGACTACCCGTTTCCCTTCACGGTCTCTAATTTGCCGTCTACCTTCAAACGTTTCACCCTGTTTCCGACCGGGAAAGCTGAAACACGCCGAGCAATCGAACGTCGAACGACGGCCAACCGATACGGGAAGGGGATGATTGGGTCCGACTAATTGCCTCGACTACCCTTCTTCGACGACCGTTTCCTAATTATCAGACTCGTACTACTCCTCGGATCTCTCATAATATTTTACTATTGTGCTGTATTGTTCAGACAATTCAACGAATAACATCTGGATAGCGATCTACCGATATTCGGTGCAGGAACATTGGCTTAAGCCAATGCTAATTAACAGACTAGGATTTTATGCATTTGTGATAAAAAATGGATAGGTGAAATTCAAAAGAACGTAAATATTAAAAGAATTTAATGGCATTTGTATTATTTTCGATCTACCGATATTTGGTGCAGGTACATTGGCTTAAGCCAATGCTAATTAACAGACTAGGATTTTATGCATTTGTGATAAAAATGGATAGGTGAAATTCAAAAGAACATAAACATTCAAAGAATTGAATGGCATTTGTATTATTTTCAATTCACTGAGATTAGTAAAGAAGAAAAGGAAACTCTGTTCGACTCGTGCTTGCTGCAATTGATATAAATAATTTTTACTTCGCATAAAAATCCGCAGGATTATATCCAGCTCGTTAATTAATTATATTTCTATCAGACAATTCAATGAACACCTGGAGATAATCTACATTAGCTTGAACTGTCAATAGCCAGTGTATCTTATAAGTTCGCAATGTATATATAAGAACGGTTAACGATCTATAAAATTCAAAAATTCCATACCATTTGCAAAGATACGTAATCTGTGCAACGTTGCAGCGCGCGATGCGAAACGATGCCTTGATTTTTCTGCGAACGGGGGAAATAAGAAGACGAAAGAGAACGGTCGCGGTACATTAGGCTAATAAAGTGGTCTCGCCGATTAACAGCGTGCAACGTCGGATTCCGCGTGACGCCGAGGGTCCGCGGCCCGCGGGAGAAGTTCTCGTGAAAAATTCCAGGAATCGTGGAACGGGACGTTTTAAGCGGAATAGCGGGCCGAGCGGACGGTGACGCGGGTCCCCGAAACTGTTTTTATTTATGTGTTTGGTGAGGCGACACGGCGTGTGGGTGTCGAAGCCCGGTGAGCGCCACAGGAGCTCGTGGGCAACGTGCCGCGTGTCTGTGCACGAGTACCGCTGAGCATCTACACCCCCGGGATACCTTCGGCCCGCTGGATACACCTCGACAACTTTTTCCGCGATCGGGCTACGTCGGTTCGTCTTGGAAACAACGCTGCTCCCGTGCTAATAATAATTTGACGGAGAAGCGAAAAGTGTTCAAGATCTTCGTACAGGGGTGCAGTTATAGTTTTGAGAACGGAGACACGTCGAGCTTGTCGCGACGATGGATCTTCTAAGACGACAGGAGAGCATGGAGTTAATTGACGCAGCGAATTAATTCTTTGCCGTACGATTATCTTTACAGTTACGACGATTTCAAGTTTTTCGATTGTAATAATTTCTTAGAAAAAAAAAGGAAATTTATAATTGTCGTGCAGCAACATTTACTCGAACGTTTAAATATCGATCTAAGCTCTTACGAGCAAGCCTGTAGATTAGATCTTGTGTTTCCGTGTGTGTTCAATAAATATACTTTTACCTAAAACTCTGCCTTTAATTATTTGCAAGCAAATAATCAACACAAATAAAAGAACTGAATAACATTCATAATTGTTACTACTAGAAATTTATCATCGGTCAGACTCGTCAAAGTACAGCAAAGAGGTTAATTGTCGCGTCGAATTAATCGGCGTATCGGATGGTTCGACAAAGTTGTGACAAATAAAAGAACCGAATAACATTCATAATTATTACTACTAGAAATTTATCATCGGTCAGACTCGTCAAAGAACAGCAAAGAGGTTAATTGTCACGTCGAATTAATCGGCGTATCGGATGGTTCGACAAAGTTGTGACGAATAAAAGAACTGAATAACATTCATAATTATTACTACTAGAAATTTATCATCGGTCAGACTCGTCAAAGAACAGCAAAGGGGTTAATTGTCGCGTCGAATTAATCGGCGTATCGGATGGTTCGACAAAGTTGTGACAAATAAAGATGAAGTGTCACGATCTCCTAGAGTCGCGGTGCCATCACGCTGTTGTTTCATACCGATCCGAATCCCATCGGTGACACGAAACGACCGCCATAATGCACGCGCGCGTATACATTATGGAAAGACCGCGATCGTCCAGCAGGATCAAAGGATCGATCGGACAGCCCTGATCTGTGTTCGATTATGCGTCCGCCGTGGAACGACCGTCGACGTGGCAATTTTATCCGAGGGGTTCTTTATCGACGCACGTTACCACTCGTATAACAACGTATCCCTTATTCCGCGGATATAACGTTATTAGTTATGTTTATTCGTTGTTCGTTATCGAAATAAAATTGCGCTGAACGCTGCCGGTGAGTCGTGAATCACTTGGTAAATTCGCGCAACCCATCGCGTCTGGTTTGCAGGGGCGTGCATTTGAATAAGAACGACTGTCGTGCATCAGAAGCGTCGGCATAGGAAGGGGCCCCACGGCCTGGCCGCGAGGGGCGGGGAGGGGCCGGGGGGAGAGAGGGAATAATAGGAGGGGTAGCCAGTAGGATGCTCGAGTGACGTCGTACCGCAAACTACCACTGTCCCCTTTATATTCAGGAACATAAGCTCGCAAAGTTATTGGCCCATTCGGACCTCCTGCCTCCACGACGCGCCGTGCCGTTTCTCATTCGCGTGTCCGATGGCGTTACTTTGCGCCCTCGAACGCCACCCTCTCTTCCTTCCCCATCTCTCATCCGTGAATTCTCGAAATTTTCTCCTTTCCGTCCGATTTCCGCGACCGAATCGATGATAAAGCGATTCGATACGCCGTCGATTCGAAACCAGTAACTCTCACCCCCTTTCCTCTTTCTTCTCCGTTGTTCCGTATCGATTTTTTTCCGCGACAGACTACTGTCGATCGACGGACACGTTCACTGCAAGATCAGAACAATTCAGTCTTTCAAAATGATGCTGGAAACTCAACTCTTTGCACTCGAACGACGACTTCGGGACATCATTGGACACTGGGTTTGCAATAACAGATATTACAATAATACTGGTGAAAAATCAGAACGAACGTCTTATTGTTACTTTTATGAACTAATATAAATTCGCTGATTCTCTGTCAGTATCAATCCTTTGCACTACGACTCGCCGCTTAAAATTGTTATACATTGTTTCAAAATAATTTTAACATTGTCGAATTTCTTTATATTTAAAAAACTGTTAAAAGTGTAATTGATGCACGAGTCGCAATATTTCATTTCATGTATGTAAAATGCACTTAAGTCGTACAAAATGGAAATACTGTTTCGTCAGAAGAACTATTTCGAATTTAGTATTAAAATGGCTTCGAGTGCAAAGGGTTATTGTACGTTTTTATTCCTCACTATAAAAATGGATATTTACCCGTATATATAAATAAATTGAATTAAATTGAATGAAACCGCTGCTTTCGGTGCTCCGTAAATCTAGCGTTGAAAACTGCCATACCATAATTCACAACAATATCTGAATTCCCAAATCTGTCCATATTTAATAAATTGCTTTTAATGTCATAAGAAAAAATAAAGAAGATAATAATAATAGAAAATAAGAAATATCTGTGTCGCGGAGCTTGAATAGCGTCGAATGCCGAAGTGTTAAACTCTATCGTAATCGTTGCCACTTTAAAGAAAAGCGGACATCCGGCGCGCTTGCGCCGATTTTTACCGCTTCTGCACCATTTTCACCGATTCGGGAGAGCGTCGCGGCGAGGATTTCGATTACCACGGGATTAGAAGCGGAATCGTGTTTCACGAATACAGCGGAGGCACGGCCGGCTACCGAATGACGGGAGAAATTAATCAAAATAATCATCCGTGGGGCCCGGGGCGGCCACCGGGGCCTGTCATTTACTCCCTTGGAACTCTTCCTCTCCGTCCTGCCTTTTAGATACCCGCTGTATACGTCCACGCTATCCGGTAGCCGACCAAGAGAGAGAGACCTTCGTTGGCCTTTAGCCGGGAATCTAGGAGTCCGATGGAACCCGGGGCCCGATGGATACCTCTCTGCCCGAGGTTGAATTTAAATCAACGTGCTTCGTCGACGCGTCTGCCCTTCACGGAATCTCGTTTCCGAATTCGGCTCCTCGATCAGTCCTCGAACTACCTGGTCCCGGAGTCGTTCGGTCCAGATCTTCATTTTACGATCGTCTGACTCGTCGAAGCGCTTCTGTCGCAGATCACTCGATGCATTCCTGGATAAAGGAATGCAGCTTCAAAGTTTCAAGCTGCCATATTTGATAAATGCGTGCGAAAATGATACTTTGTTACAATGCGAAAGAAAATCGAACGTGGCACAAATTCGCGATCGATCGCGTTGTTATTTACTGTTCCATGATTTATCTTGTTCCGCCCAAACATTTTATCACAAGGCAAACTGATAAAATCTGATAGTCCGATTACATCTCTCGTCTATTATATTTTCTTGTACTATATACTTTAAGTATATCTACTACATGCTTTTCATTAGACTCTGGATCCTTGTAGAAAATAAAAGATGTCCGCGTCAATTGCAGAATATACGAGCCAAGAGCAGCTTCTTTTCTTCTTTAAATAATTCGAATAATTTGAAATTAATACATCGACATCCGAAGTTTGTTTTGATCTCTTCACTATTTTATATTTCACCTATCCACTTTTACTATAAATCCATCAAATCCATACTTATTATGTACGCTACGCTTTCTCTTGCTTTTCTTCTTACTTTGCATTATATTTATATATAGGATGAGGCGTTGTGATAAAAGAGTCGGAAAACGCTTTAATAAATTGATCGTTGATCACGTATTGTAATTACCATAAAACTGTATCCTAATCTTGCAAATTGCGTTTAAAGTTTAGACGGATCTGAACGTTTCTTCACTAATATATATTTTATGCATAAAACTACTGTATAACCTCAATGGTACGCATGTATTTGTTTCTACCTTATGTTACAAATGCGGTCGATCTCTCCCGTAATTCAGAAATAGACCGACCATACTAATCCGTCAGAGTTTGATCACATTAATTGTTTCGTCCTTAAACGGAATTTTTATTCCTCTTCTGTCCGATTTTCTTCAAAGCGAATTTGCTTTCTTTTCGAGTTGGAAATAGTTTAATTTCCAAAGAATTCCGTTTGGCTTAGCTAGATAATACCCGTATTTCCACAAACAAGTACAACTGTCATGGTCAGATAACGCGATAGGCAACTTGCAAACATTATGAATAGTTCAAAGAACATTAAGACAAGGAAAAACAAGGGAACTATAAAGAAATATAGGAATCACCCGGCGATGCGGGTGAGATCGTTGAAAATGGTAGTATATATTTTAATTTGACGTAAAATATTGTTTCTATGTATATATTAAATTATTGAAACATTGCCTTAATTTGATTGATACAACAAAATTCTGAAAAACCAAAGCAATACGATCCTCTTTCAAAAAGTGGTCGGACTCTCCCGATCTTGCTCCACATATTTAGAATTTCTTTATTGTACTCGTGCGATGAATATATAACATTTTTTTCTTCTTATTTTCTCTTCTGCAACAAAGGGTCTTTTATCCGTATACAGGAATTATTATTATTATTATTTTACGGTAAACAAAAGAGTCACAATGAGCCAGGAACTGATCTCAGTTCGTAAAAATCGATGGACGGTGTTTAGATCATCGATTGCGAAGATCGCAAACTCTGAGTCAAGGGAAGAATTGATCTCAGGGTCGAAGAATTCCTAATGATGAATATAAAAGGTGAGGAGGATCTACAGGCTGCTTGATCTTCCGCGAGAAATTGCGTACGCGTCGATCGTCGTCTGGTTAATTCGATCTAATTCCGCGGTCCACAGCGATTTCGGGCATCGACGATAATCGGCGGGGCCCTTCTGGCCGAGCAACCGGGCCCGTAATGGGATGCAATTAAGAGGAGACGTGCCCTTCGCTAATCTATTAATTCCTCGGCCGGGGCATCGCCGACAAGCGTCGACAGCAACGAGTTTTCGCGTCGCCGCTAAGTTTCTTCGGTCTCTTTATTCGTCGTCGATCGATCGTCCCGATCACGGAGCCCGTTATCTCGCGATCTGTCGCGCGGCCGATTAATTTCGATTGCAACCAGAGCCAAGAGACACGTGGACATTCCTGCCAACGACCGCGCACCAAATTGTACGCGAAGAAAATTGCCGGAAGTCCTCGGACGGTTTCGAAGTCAGCGCGTTTGCGATCGGACCGAGGGAAGAGTCGTCGGAGGTATGCGAGCAGGTATGAGAATTAGGCTTATCGCCGAAAATGCGGCGGACACTTGTCCCCTCGACGGATTATCGCTCCGCTCCTGTTGTCCCGGTGACCTAACTGATTCATCCCCGAGCAATCCTACGGGAAAAAAATCGAGAGGCGACGGCAAAGTGGACGCATTACCGGGGGTCAGGTAAAGTGCCATTTTAGCGAAGAAATCTTTCAGCCCCCATTTTCTTCCTGCTCTTCCGTTCCGGTCACCTAATCGCCTTTGGAGAATTGTACGGGAAGCAGAAAATTGTTATAACTAGAATCGTTATCTACAAGCAAATACTGTTTTCGTTAATTACAAGATATAGAAACTACACAGATATTTATTTATTTTATTAATTATTCTAACGAGTTCACAGCAATGCGATAATATTTTCAAATTGTACCAGGTCTACCGGAAAATTCTGTCCGATGACGTCATTTCAAGTTTTAGTACGTACGCGCATGTTCATTTGAGATATTTTAGTATATTAGTATATTTGTATATATATTAGTATATATTAGTATATTAGTATATTAGTATATTAGTATATTAGTATATATTAGTATATTAGTATATATTAGTATATTAGTATATATTAGTATATATTAGTATATTAGTATATATTAGTATATTAGTATATATTAGTATATATATATTTTTTCCAAAAATGGTGCTTGCAAATTGCCGTCACGTCGGCAAAAGGTCATAAGTAACGACGGAAATTAGATTGCACTATAAATATTATTAAATGTAGGAAACATTTTTTTGTTCACTTCACAAACGGACAGAACTTTCCGATAGACCTAATATAAGTATATAAATATTTTTGTCACGAATGCATAAAATCCTCATTGTATTTTATATATCTCACCAGAAGAATATTCATGAAAATGAAGTAAAAATATCGTTCAAGCATAGAAAAGATTTCCCGCATTCTACCAACTTGGAAATGTCGCAAAGATCTGTTCGCATGATGCGCAAAACTCTCTAATCCTCTCCAATTGTCCCTCGGCTTGTAAAAAGAAATGGAAAATCTGAGAAGAGGAGATACGATTACTTCGAGCCTCGCGGCTCGTTTTTATATCCGCCGATTGTCAACAATTATAAGAACGAGGCACAAGTCTCGAATAATCGTATCTCCTCTTCCCAAATTGTCCATTTTTGTTTACAAGCTGAACGATAATTGGATCGAGTTTACTGTATATCGAGACAACGAACAGTCTTCTGGCATGTAAAAATAATTTCAGCTTTGAATTTTATTTAGCGGTGATGCGGTGTTCCGAAGGCGATCGTCGAGCCGAAGGAGATCGACTTGAAGTCCGTTTGATATCGTTTCACGGTAGCCAGGGCGATCGTTGCCGCTCGCGGCAATTAATGGAGCCGAATGGAAACAATTAGGATGAAGAGGTAGGTTCGGGCCGCGGATGAGTGATATCGATCAAGTTCTCGAAAGGCGGTCGGCCGCAGAAAATTGCCGAGAATTTCTTCGGATAAGGTTGCAGAGAGCAAGATGGATATTTCGTTTTTCGAAAGGAGCCTCTCGCCGAGGCGAGCTGTGCTGAAGCATCAAGCGTCCCGAGGCCCCGAGCAGATCAACAACGAAGCCCAACGGACAGCGGATCCAGCGCTGACGCTCATTACGATGATTGGCAGATTCAATTAACGAGCAGCCGGGCTCCAGCGCGGCGGGGTCGCCCCGGCTTAACCCCGGCTAAATATTATTAATAATAATCAGCTCATTACCGGCTCCATTAATTATCCGGTTGTATATACGAGTTATACCGGGCCCCGGGAGCGCACCAGATTCCGCGGCATCGAAACGATATTCCCCGGTAATCGACGCTAAACGCATCGCCGTTTCGTATACACCGTTCCCCGATAACCGGTCATTACGAGCCGCGTACGGAATCGAAAGAAAGTCCCGCCGCGAGAACCTCGTATCGACGCGGCCAACCCGTTCGGATCAATTTCCCTGACCCGCCGCAACTCTTATCTTATAAACCGCTAAATTATGTGGCCAGACTCCGGTAACTTTGCTGGGCGATCGACCGTGAGACCGTGCGTTATCTCTGAAAAAAAAGTAGCGAACAGATAGAATAGATAGAATAAATCCAGAAGTGAATTAGCAGGATCGCGAGATCAGCGATCGACAGTTTGGGACCTCCCGATGAATTTAACAGGTAGCCACAGCGATTTTTCTACAAAGCCGATCGCCGATTTCTGAAATTTGTCGAGTCGTGTCTGCATTCGCTGGTCTCGTTAACGGTCGAAACGATCACGTTTTTTATTCGAAAAGTTACGATTCCAACAAATTTTTTCATTCACGTTGTAACAAACGTTGCGAATAGTCTAGATAACTACAGTAATATCTCCCTAATTGACGCTCGGATTGTCCACAAAATTGGACAACAATTCATTTTTACAGCTACCGATTGTCAACAATTATAAAAACGAGCCGCAAGGCTCGAACAATCGTATCTCCTCTTCCCAAATTGTCCATTTTTCTGCACAATCTGAGCGTCAGTTTGGGAGACATTACAGTATTAAGTTGGCCGTTCTTCCATATTGCCATTCATCTGGAAAAAACGCGACGACTTCTTATCGATCAACCGAATGTTTTAACGTTCGGTTGGTTTAACGCGAAGATCGTTCACGATTCGTTTCTACGGTTTCGATCGACCAGATTCCGGAAAGGGTAGCAGGGAGAAGAGGTAGCCGATGCCGAGAGAAACAATGCCACACGGGACGCCGGGCCGGAGAGTTAAACGGCGGAACGGGGTAAAAGAGAAAGTGGAATATTAATCCATTTAACAAACTCATTATCGATGAGATATATCGAACGTTTACCGTGCGCGTCGGCGCGGCGGCGCGAACGTGCTCCTCCTATCCCGGGGGAACCCCGGTAATATTAGCGGGTTGGCACCCCTGCGGCTTGATTTACGGCCAAGCACTAACGAGCCTCGGACTGCATCGGTCGCGGAGAGGTGGTGCGCATCGGTGCAACAGCTCTCGATCGTCGGCGAGCGTTGCAGGATGCGTTGCGATCACCGGCGTCGCTAGAATTTCAAATTTCGTAGCGATGTGCAGTCCCTTTTCTTTGTTCCGCATCGGAAACCGCTCGTATTGCTCAAAAGTTGACATATCAAGTTGTGCAAATCGCGAAGCAATCGACGAAGCTTTGGACAATAGCCTAAGTCAACGTTCTAAGCCAGCTTGCACTGTAACAATATGTCAAACTTGTTACGAAGATTTCGAACATGATCTGCTAAACACAGATGTTGTCTGTTTTCTTTTATTGAATGCAAGAAACAGCAGGTATATAATTGTTGAGGAATTCTAATCTCTCGCGGTGTTAAATCAAAGACTACAGTAATGTCTCTCTAATCGACGCTCAGTTTGTCCACAAAAATGGACAATTTAGGGAGAAGAGATACGATTATTCGAGCCTTGCGGTTCGTTTTTATAGTTACGAATTGTCAACAACTATAAAAAACAAGCTACAAGGCTCGAATAATCGTATCTCCTCTTTCCAAATTGTCCATTTTTGTGGACAATCTTAGCGTCAGTTAGGGAGACATTACTGTAATACTTGGTGCGTTAGTAGCACTAAATGTAACAGCGACGTCTATGTTCTAAATTAGACCTTATTGTTAGACACTGCGCACGTGTATTTTGTATGAAAGAAATATATTCCTTTAATTAAATCATAATCTACACACTTTTTCAGTTTCACAGGATAATTTATTTCTGTACGTACGCGACTAAAGCTTGGAATACAATTGATACCAATTTTCTTTCCAGTCTAGCAATTTATTGGCGGTAAAGATGCGCTGCTAATCAACGCAGCTGTGGAAGAAATCATGGTTCAGGGGTTCAAGAGTAAACATCGATGACGCTATCTCCTCAGAGTGAGAAGAAGGAACGAAAAATGCTTCGATCACGACGCTAATGGTTTATTTTGACCATCTGGGCGTGGTGACCGGAGTGGGCGTGGTCTCGCCGCTCTCGCCGAACCCGGAGCATTGCCCCAAAGGGCAATCTGCCCGGAACATTTGTTTATCGAGCATAAATGCTCGACAGGAAGTCATCGTCGGCGATCGAACGGCGACCCCGTCGTCTCTGAAATCCGAGAAATGTAATAACGCGATACGCGGCCCCGGTGCCGGCGCCAATGGCCGAGACGCAGCACGATGAATGCACCGGAGAAGAAAAGAAGGGCAGTCGAGCGGGCCCGGGCCCGGGCCCGACAATATGCCGAACGGAGCGAAAGCTCGAAGCGGGCCGACAACGCCGGCCCCCGAGGGCTGATTGGACCGTATTTGGTTGTAATTAAGGCACCGGCGGCGGCCATTAGCGACCGCGAAAACGAACAACATTGTTCCGCGGGCGAAAGGCGAGCCGCGCCACGCCGCGCCACGACGTTCCACGCGTATATCAAATTGCGCAAAGATCCTGTCTTACCCTTTCCCGGGCCGGTTCGTAATTTCGTTTGCGTTGCCGATCGGCTATGCCAGTCCTTTTATTCTCGGTGGCCGGTTTTTTGCCGGTCTATCGGCGCCGAAAACGAGCCCGAAAACGAGCCCGGACAAAGGAAAACGCGAGGGTCGACGGAACCGTTTACCAGCCGATTGTACGGAGTTAACCCGATCTTCCAGTCCCTTTTCAGCCGCGAAGTTCTGGTCCAGGAGGCGGAGCAATTACGCTCTAAACGTCTAAACGCTGGTGGGGGTTGTTCGACCGCCAATCGGACGGCAAACGTTTCTTCGGCTTAGACAGCTCGTCACCTCCTCGCGCTGCGACAGAAGCTGGACCCATTAGACTCGGCAACGGTGGGAGCTCCTAGTTTTGCACCAATCGAATTCCAACTGGTTCGCATATAGCCGAGTATGCGCGACGACAATGCCTCGCGACCGTTGTAATTGGCAGCGAGGGCATCCGACCGCGGCGGGGAGGGGGCCGCCGCGCCGATACAGGATGAAGAGATTTACAATGTTCCTGGCCGTAAAATAATCAATAAAATCTGCGCAATGTAAAGAAACGGACGTGCGGCGGTGATTTAGTATGCGGAGCGGCCGGCTCCGCTATTCTCTCGTCCGCCTCCCTCCCGCCACCGCCATCCTTAAGGCCCGACTACGGGGCCCGCTTGGTCAGCTCCGCTCCGCTCAGCACCGCTCAGCTCCGCTCAGCTCCGCGAGATCGTTGATCCGGTTCGAACCCCGACAACAAAACAGCGAACGATCCCGGGCCCGCGGATCGACTACCTGCGCAATTTGTAGCAGCCTTTTGAAATGTGGCCCCGACCCATTGTCTTCGCGACGCGGTCCCGAACAGGATGCACTGAATTATGGCGCGGAGATATCGAAACTCCCGGAGAGAGCAGAAACTTGGTCGAACGGGCAGGCGTCGGTGCCGCGATCGCGACGATGGAACGCGAGGCGTGGCGGGCTCTTAGGCGTCTTGTTTCGAGGTTTACGAGGCGCTAAGCATGCCGTGATTGATGACGGGGGCAACCGACGAGGTTACGTCAGCGAAACGATCGAAACGGGCGAAAAAAAAGAAGAGAAAGAATCGGCGCGCCCGTTCGGAAAACGACGCAGCGCCCGCGCTGCTTGCTCAAATTCGAAGCCGCAGAGCAGGGTGAACGCGTTGGAGTAATCGGTGTTCAACCCTTTGTTCGGCTGCTCTTCGAGATTAGGAACGGGAACTGGTGTTCCAGCTCGATTGAACATTGGAACGATCGATTTAAAGTGCTCGGTTATCGCTAATTGTAGCGTCGGAATGGATGGGAGACTGTACGACGGCGAATCTTCGTGCAAATTCTCGCTTTCGTCTTGACCGGGAGATTCTCCCACGTCACGACGAATCCAAGATGCTATTATTTCTGCAGATAATTACGAAAGTTTGGTCGGTAAACGAAGAATGTTCCCAGAGAAATCGTTAACGCTAGAACAACCAGACCCGTCAAAATGGCGGGAGCCCGGATAGTTTATTTCACAGTTACCGAGATTGTAAAGATGATTTTATGGGCAGTTATTGGATACAACCATTAACCAGTTAGTCGTTGCATTCTCGCTGGAAAGCGTGCGAGTTGCTGGAATTATTAGAGCACGGATTTTTATGCTATATAAAAACTGTTTGCTTCGATCGCAGGAAATAGAAGCTGAATTGGACGTTCTTCCTTTCTGGAGTAATGCTAATAGATTAACAATAATTTATTGACATTTCGAGAATCGTCTAATGTTTCGACTCTGTTTCAAATTACAACAACTCCATTTCACCGTAAATACATAAGAACCACGGTCTAATGATTTTATCTGGGTTTCGTTTAAATGCGCCACTTTTGTAACATGTACAATTTACTAAAGAATATCGAAGTATACAGTAAATTCTCCATAATTTTCCTTCGGCTTGTAAACAACAATGGGCAATTTTGAAAGAGGATTATTTTTATCATTTTTATAGTTGCCGGTTATCGACAATTATACAAACGAGATGCATGGCTCGAATAATAGCATCTACGCTTCCCAGATTGTCCATTTTCGTTTACAAGTTGAAGGAAAATTAGGGAGAATTTACTGTACATTCTTCTTGAACAAACAGACGTTTTCGACGAGTATACTCGAAGACTGACTGGCCAACTAAAAAGCTAACCGGTTAATTCAAGCTTATTTTGCACCAAACCCCGTGCCATGTTTCGACAAATGCGATTTTATTGTCTAGAAAGGGCGAACATTGAAACCCTTTGTACTCGAGTGGCGACTCCGAAAGCCGCATTAGATCGCCGAATAAGCATTAGGCGCATTAGGCGCCATTTAAAAACTGTTACGTCGCGTTTCAAAATAACTTTATTAATCAAAGTTGTTTATATTCAAAGAACTGTCGAAAGCGTAACCGTTGCACGAGTCATAAAATTCGATTTCATGTGTTCAAAATGCGCTGGGTTATATAAAATGGAAATACCATTGGTCAGATAAACTATTATAAATTTTACGATAATTTGGCTTCGAGTGCAAAGGGTTAAGACCAGTCATTTTTAGCGCTCTACGGTTCTAGGCGTCGGTGTCGCGGTTAGCCAACAACTTCAGCCGAGGGTGAATATCGCGTTGGCACCGACACAGGGTAATCAAGTCGTATGGGCGGACCGATCGTCAATGTGAGTAGAGCTTTAGGTTTCTGGTGGGAAATATAGCAAATCGCCGCAGGGTATTGTAGCAGGAGCCGACTATGGTGACGAATTTACGAGCTCCTTACGAGGCTGCCTTCTCCGAGCGTAGCGAGCAATAAAGTACGGGGCCAGGGGATATTCGAAACAATCGGGCCGAGAGGCCAGGACCTATATCCACGCGAAATCCCCGGATCAAATTTAAAATTGATTTATGGGTGATCGCGCGCCGACCTTCGGCTTCTCCACCCTCGCTCTTCGTTCCCGGCGATCCTATTCCTCGGACTTCCTGTTGTATCGAGACATCGGAAGATTAACACCCCGAGTGTCGTGTCGCACGCACTTCGGTGGCGGAATTATATTCTTACAAGGTTTATGCCTTTCGCAATACGCGAGCCTCGATGTCGATCTTCGAGGTACAAACGACAGCGGATTCTTCTTCTTGAATAATCTGCGCGGAACTTCTGTATCAGATCGAGCCATAAATAACTATCGTTTCCTTCATCAGACATTTATTTTGTTTTCTCGTATTTATTTTCTTATTTTCTTATCTCATTTATTTCGAACCTTTATCTATTCGGTGAACGTAAAAACCCGTTCGTCCCGGTACCTCGTACAGTAATGTCTCTCTAATTGACGCTCAGATTGTCCATAAAAATGGACAATTTGTGAAGAGGAGATGCGATTATTCGAGCCTTGCGGTTTATTTTTATAGTTATAAATTTTCCACAATTATAAAAACGAGCCGCAATGCTCGTTATAATCGTACTCTCCTGTTCCCAAATTGTCCATTTTTGTGCAAAATCTGAGCACCAGTTAGGCAGACGTTACTGTAGTTGGTAAATACGAACAACAGATTCTACCTAGCTGCATCGGAAGTTATTTATGACTCGATCGAATAATTTGCAGCTGATGGACTCCTTAATTTTCCTACAGATTCATCGCTTGTCTTCACTTTCCAAAGGTTCAGGGATTGAATTGTTCCAATACGAGGGATCGACGCAGCGGACAGGATGCCTTTAAATAAGTCTTATATCGTTTATATCTTCGAACCTTTGAACGCTCTCGTTCAAGAATGCCGGCTTCAGCGACGCTCATTTTGAACGGCAACAGAAACAAAAGTGTTTTCGAGAAAGGCGGGCGGAATTTGCGCAACGAGGAGTCGCGAAAAGGATCGCAGCGAACAGGATGCCTTTAAATAAGTCTTATATCGTTTCCATCCTCGAACCTTTGAACGCTCTCGTTCAAGAATGCCGGCTTCAGCGACGCTCATTTTGAACGGCAACAGAAACAAAAGTGTTTGCGAGAAAGGCGGGCGGAATTTGCGCAACGAGGAGTCGCGAAAAGGATCGGAGAAACGTATAGTAATGTCTCCCTAATTGACGCTCTGCACAAAATGGACAATTTGGGAAGAGGAGATTATGTTGACAATTCGTAACTATAAAAACGAGTCGCAAGGCTCGAACAATCGTATCTCCTTTTCCCAAATTGTCCACTTTTCTGGACAATCTGAGCGTCAATTGGAGAGACATTACTATAATTCCTGTCGGCCGAGCATCCCGCCGACAGTAATTAAGCAACATGGCGTCCCGGCCGCTTCGTTTCGCGCGCCTTCCGCGGCGCTACCTGCCGCGTCGCGTTCCCTTCGAACGCAACGAGACCGTTTCCTCCCAGGATGTGGAGATGCGATGCATCGAGATCGAAGTTCTCCATCGGAGAACTTAATTCCGCTACCAGCCTTCGTTTCGTCTTACTGTTCTCCGTGGTACGCGGGGTTCATGAAGGTCGACGTGGCTTGTCTGTACAACGGGTTGTCCTCCTAGAATCTACGTGTTAATTGAAACAACTCGACGAAGAAGAGATCTAGTAAATAGATACATTACCCTGTTCCACTTGGCCAGAGCTCTCTCCCGCTCGAATTTCGCGAACTCTCGTTTATCGTATATGGTCGTTACCACCCTCCAGATCAGCAGGATCAGGAGGCCGAGGAACACCGTGCCGGCCACCAATCCGACAGCAACGCCTGCGGAAAACGGTCACAAGGTTGATCAGAGCTATTAGATTAAACGTTGAACTGCTTATGTTAACCCTTTGCATTCGAGTGGCGACTCTGAGGCACCACTAAAATTGTTACACTACGTTCCAAGAGAATTTTTATAATATCAAAGCTTAGGTATGTTATGACGTATTAATAGGTGGCAATGATGTTGAACAGTTCGGGAAAAGAAGAGGAAATTTTTTACCGATTAAGGCACTGTAATTGTGAAACCGTATTTTTTTGGAGAAAAGTGATTGAAAAGGTGGAAATTCGCGACGATTGCACAGACGAGTGTCAAACTCGTTTCGAAGGCTTCGATAACAGAGGGGATAGAACGCAATTGTCATTTTTTGAGTTATCACCAGTTCGGTGAAATAATTAACCCTTTGCACTCGGGTGGCGACTCTGAGGCACCACTAAAATTGTTACACTACGTTCCAAGAGAATTTTTATAATATCAAAGCTTAGGTATGTTATGACGTATTAATGGGTGGCAATGATGTTGAACAGCTCGGGAAAAGAAGAGGAAATTTTTTACCGATTAAGGCACTGTAATTGTGAGACCGTATTTTTTGGAGAAAAGTGATTGAAAAGGTGGAAATTCGCGACGATTGCACAGACGAGTGTCAAACTCGTTTCGAAGGCTTCGATAACAGAGGAGATAGAACGCAATTGTCATTTTTTGAGTTATCACCAGTTCGGTGAAATAATTAACCCTTTGCACTCGGGTGGCGACTCTGAGGCACCACTAAAATTGTTACACTACGTTCCAAGAGAATTTTTATAATATCAAAGCTTAGGTATGTTATGACGTATTAATGGGTGGCAATGATGTTGAACAGCTCGGGAAAAGAAGAGGAAATTTTTTACCGATTAAGGCACTGTAATTGTGAGACCGTATTTTTTGGAGAAAAGTGATTGAGAAGGTGGAAATTCGCGACGATTGCACAGACGAGTGTCAAACTCGTTTCGAAGGCTTCGATAACAGAGGAGATAGAACGCAATTGTCATTTTTTGAGTTATCACCAGTTCGGTGAAATAATTAACCCTTTGCACTCGAGTGGCGACTCTGAGGCACCACTAAAATTGTTACACTACGTTCCAAGAGAATTTTTATAATATCAAAGCTTAGGTATAAAGAATTGTTAAAAGTCTAACTGTTGTATGAGTCACAAGACTCAATTTCGTATGCATAAAATGCACTTTGTCGCTAAAATGGAAATACCGTAAGTCAAAAGAGTTAATTTAAATTTACAGTTAATATGGCTTCGAGTGCAAAGGGTTAATATTATTCCTTTGTGTTAAAATTGTTTCACTCGAAGAAATAATCTTCCTTCTTTTCTTAAGACAAGAAGGGATGTTGATCTGTTTCTCTTTATTTCTCTTGGTATCAATCACTTTCGTGATTGAAATTGCGCAAATTCTTGTAAAGACAATTAAGGATTCCGAATTACTTCTGTCTTTTTAATACTTAAACTATCGAACCAGTCGAAATGACTGGTTTCTGGTCTTTTCGTTTACAATTCCTGATGTTATAAAAATATTTCTAGGAGAAATTTTTAGATACACTTCTTTATTGAAGTATACGCTATAATATAAATTATACATAGTTTCAATGAATCCAGTCTTGGCATTGTTGTAAAATAATATACTTTAGTCGCGTTTAGGGTAGTTCCAGTGTTAAAAACGATTGATCGTGCACAGCTATTTCTCCTTCTTTAACACTAGGTTTACGGAGCACGAAAAACAGCTGCTTTATATTAGTTTATAAAAGTAACGATAAGACGATTATTCTGATTTTTAACAAACGTTATTGTAACATTTGCCGTAAGTGACATATAAATTGAATAAATAAATATGAATAACTCATAAATGTATCTTTACGATATGAATGATCGTAAATTAAGAAATTAGTGACCCGTCATTTTTTACGGGTTCCGTAAATCTCGAGTTAAAGGCTTCTAGGAACAGAGGAAATGAAAAGCTGACTAAAGCAACACTGACTAAAGCCTAGCCCCCTAGAAGAAGCCCCCTAAATCTTCAAAGCAATTCAAGACCCTTTAATTAATTAGCAGAGACATCTCTTGGAGAACAATTCCCTGTTCCAATTGTTCGAAAATAATCTTCGAATATATAATCGTTACACTCTCTCACCAAAAATGTCAAGTGGCTCGGGACACTGCCTCTCCCTCTGGGCGACGATATTGAATACCTTAATGTCGCCTCCGGAACCCTGTCTATGCTGATGATACTTGAAGATGAAGGTGCATCCCGCGTCACCTGGAGTACGGCAGACTGTAGACACGGTTTGCAAATCTTGGACGGAGTCCTCCTCGACGACGTCCGCCTGTGCGCCATTTTAAACGTTTAAGAAACTCGCGGCAACCTTACACGGCGTTTCACAAATAATTTTTAAAGTCTCTTACGATGTCGATCTCGTGGGGACAAGTTTCGCATAGTCCATTCTCCGCGTAAGGACCGCTGTTGTACGCTGTGCACTCCACGCAGTTCTTCAGCTCCTCGCACAGCTGTCCTGGACACGTCTGGAATCGCGTCCACGATCAACCGATAAGTATCACGGAAAACCGATAGTACCACTGTCTAATCTATTTGTGATCTGTTCGTAATGCACGATGATGATCTGATCCATTAGGAAGGTCGCTCGAAGCTCGTGCACAAATTCGCAATCCAGTGGGGGCAAAAACGAATACAGTAATGTCTCTCTAATTGACGCCGAAATTGTGCACGAAAATGGACAATTTGGGAAGAGGAGACACGATTATTCGAGCCTTAGATCTCGTTTTGCATAGTTGTTGATAATTCGTAACTATAAAACGAGGCGCAAGACTCAATTTAATCGTATCTCCTCTTCCCAAATTGTCCATTTTTGTGCGCTATCTAAGCGTCAATAAGGGAGACATTACTGTAGATCAAATACAAAACAGGAAACTATAAAGAATTTTAAAATAATATCGTGTTCCTGTATTGAAATTGTTACAAAAAGTGTAATAAACATTTTCTACATTCTGCAGCTTCTGTATCTTGCAATAAACGCAGACGATTTTTATTTTACATCAAAAATCCGCTTTCTAATTATTACGCTGATCTATTGTATCTTCTTAGTTCGTTAACTAAATTGATTCGGTTGTTGAACCATTGAATTACATTTTGCGAATTCACCCTATGGTTGATACTTCGACTGTCGCGTCACGTTAATTGCTTTGTCGACGTTTCTACGTTTCGCGGATCTTAATCAATGGACCGCGGATCTTCATGCAAAATAAAATGTTTCTACGTCGACTGTGAACGACAGAAGTTAGGCGAGAATGTGTCCCTTCATTTAATGACGTTTTAATACATCGAACGTAATGTAGCAGTATTCTTAAACTCTTCCAAAATCATTAATTAATTTGTACGTCGCATCTTTGTTTTTACCATAAATACATAAAATCCGCCGTCTATCTATCAAACTAGGAAGATACAATTAGCTTAGCGTGATAACTAGACTGCGAATTTTCATGCAAAATAATAATTGCATAAATAATATTGCAAGCTATAAAAACCACAGAAATGTTTATTACTGCTTTTTTTTAGCAATTTCAATATGTTGTAAGGAACGCGATATTATTTTTAAGTGCTTTAAACGTGTTTTCTGTTTCCTGATCTACTCGTTTTTGCTCTAAATGCATAAAATCCGACGTCTATCTATCAAACTAGGAAGATACAATTAGCTTAGCGTGATAACTAGACTGCGAATTTTCATGCAAAATAATAATTGCATAAATAATATTGCAAGCTATAAAAACCACAGAAATGTTTATTACTGCTTTTTTTTAGCAATTTCAATATGTTGTAAGGAACGCGATATTATTTTTAAGTGCTTTAAACGTGTTTTCTGTTTCCTGATCTACTCATTTTTGCTCTAAATGCATAAAATCCGACGTCTATCTATCAAACTAGGAAAATACAATAGATTAGCATAATAACTAGACTGCGAATTTTTATGCACAATAAAAATTGCCTGCGTTTATTGCAAGATATAGACACCACAGAAATGTTCATTACCTTTTTTTAACAATTTCAATAAGTCGAAAGGAACACGATAATATTTTTAAGTTATTTAAAACTTGTTTCCTGTTTCCTGATCTACTCGTTTTTGCTCTAATTGCATAAAGCCCGCGGTCTAGCAATGATTAATTCTCAAATCTGAGCAAATCATTCCGTCAAACACTCGGACAAACTCCCAGCAATCTTCTTTGCGTTTAACGTGAACTCGGAGGAACGCGTTCCGTCGTCGAACGCGTTTGAACCGCAGCGTCGGCAGAACATTGCGACGATAACGGACGAAAGACAAAAGGACTACGAACCGGACACTCCTCGCAATACTCTCCCGAGTACCGGATGTTGTCCTTCTCCTGGCAATGGCATTTACCGCAGACGCAGTGACCTCGTCCGCTGCACATCTCCGCCATCTCGGTACCGCGGGGGAAGCATGTGCTGTTCGACTGCCAGCAGTTGCAGGTTTCGCCGCCCCATCCGGCATCGCAATTGCAAGTACCGCATTCGCACTCGCCACGTCCGCCGCAAATCTTAAACACAAGCGCGACGACAGATGGAATAATAGAATCCGCGCGCGGACGCGTGCAATTTATCCGCCGCGGCGCGGCGTCCGCTCCGACGCGGACGTCCTGCAGGTTTCCATAAAGGGCAGGATTATACAAGCAACGGATAAACGGCTCCAGGAGAGGCGAGCTTTCCTGCAACCCTGATGGATTAGGTTTGCTCGTTGCGTGGCAGACTCTGCCTCGGAAAGCGGTCGAACTCCGTTAGGTTTCCCGTGCGAGATGAGGTACAATTCTCGTTCGCTTCTTACAGTGGAAATTCAGACGATTTATCCCTTTGGAGTCTATCGTGACGTATGTGTCCCATCTATGCATTTTGTACGCTCATTGGGAGAAATGAATCCCGTTTTTCCGCAATACAGTAATGTCTCTCTAATTGACGCTCAGATTGCCCGCGAAAATGGACAATTTGGGAAGAGGAGATACGATTATTCGAGCCCCTTGCAGCTCGTTTTTATAGTTGTTGACAATCGATAACCATAACAAAAGAGCCACAAGGCTCGAATAATTGTATCTCCTCTTCTCAAATTGTCCATTTTTGTTTTCAAGCTGAGCGTCAGTAAGGGAGGCATTACTGTAGTATTGGTCCGGCCAGTACAGTAATGTCTCCCTTGCTGACGCTCAGATTGTCCACTAAAATGGATAATTTGGGAAGTGGAAATACGATTTTTCGAGCCTTGCAGCTCGTTTTTATAGTTGTTGACAATCGATAACCATAAAAAAACGAGCCGCAAGGCTCGTATCTCCTCTTCCAAAATTGTCCATTTTTGTGGACAATCTGAGCGTCGATTAGAGAGACATTACTGTATACGTATATACCAGTCTTAGAATGCATACCACGCATATATTTGTTTACATGTGTAACGTACGGAAAATCTTCCCACGTATTTTGTATATTTCTTCCTGAAGGCGTACGCCAGGCTGGCGCTAGCGAGCCGGGGGTGCATTTGTATATCGTGAGTCGAGTACCTCCGAGGGGGTACGACGACGAACGTTCTGGAATCGGACCACATAGCAACACCCACACTACCATTTTTTCACAAAAATCTCAGTGTATAAAGGACTCAAACGCGACCGGAATTTGGGATCGAGTTCAATTCTCTTTCGACCAATCTACGAGGTAACAACCTAGAGTCAGAAGCCCCCGCCGGTTCAGTGCGAAAAACTGAGAGCGCGTTAGAGTTCGCGAACATTCACTTACAATTGTTAAAACTTAACGCGTAATAAATTAGTTTTGACCAGTTCTCTTTGGTTTCTAGTTCGATCATTTCCATCTCCTGTTTCGAACCAGTGGTTGGTAAAACCCACCAAGATATACCTTAACACGTTCCGTGCCGAGCTTTTTTTACTCGAATCTTCACACTTTGATATTTTACTAAAACTTGATGTATTACGTGCAATTATTAATTCTCGTACACATAACAACGTAACAAAAACTTATCAACGCCCATTCTTGCGGTGGAAATTGATTCTTCGGTTCTAAATTTCTTGTAAACAATTTGTTCAGTTCACTAAGTAAACATGCAAGCGTGTACCATCGATGGTACACGTGGCACGGAACGTGTTAACTGCTCGAGGTATATCTTTATTTCTTTTTTCTAACAAAGTTACGAGGCACCCCAACACCAATTTCTCCAAACACCTCATCCTAACCCCTTTGAAGGTAGCCACCCGTGTCGAAATAAACTCCGGCCACCCAAACTGCCTGGCCCTCGACTCGTAACACATGTAACCAATGGGACACAGACACTTAACGATTTACGAATCGTTTTATAATTTTGGTGATAAGTCGCTCTTTTAACAATAAAGCAGAATCAATGGAAACAACCACAACCTTAAGATCACAAGAGCAAAAACGTAGTCGATCACCACCTCTCCTTTTTACACCGTGCTATTTGATATCGAGGATCGAAGAAACGTACGCACCAATCCTCCACTGCGGTTGCAGGAGAAGTTGTTGCACTCGCAGTATGTTCCATAGAAAAATTGCTTCGGATCGGGCCGCCGCGTGCAATCGCATACGCCGCACTTGCAAACTCCGTTGCCGCTACAGATATCGGCGGTGTCGTTGTTAGGCTTGCACTTCAACAAGTCGGCTTCGGTATTCATGTCGACGTCGTTTCCCCCGCACTCGCAGGTTGTCCCATGGAAGCCGTCGTCGCAGTCGCAAACGCCGCAGATCAAGGTACCGTTCCCTCCGCAGTCCGCCGAGGCTGGCTCGTACCCCTGCGTTTTCGTTGGTTGCGTCAGAGACTCGGAGAATTTCGACGTAGAAAATTTGTGCGAGAATGACGGATTAGCGAACAGGTAATTTTCTCACCGGATGTCCCGGTTGTGCGCAGGGACAGTCGCACGCGATGGTCAAGTCGATCCTCAGGCTCTCGTTTATGCCCCCGGGCCTTATATACATGGTCTGCTGCCATTCGCTGGCATCCGTTGGGCACTCGACCGCCTGTAACAATGTAGCATTTTTAGAATAGAAATTTTGTATAAATATTTTTGAAAATCATTCAATTCTATAAAGTCACCACTGATTTTTATGAAATTTGAATAGATATTCATTCAAATTATACAATTATCCAAAATTTTATACAAGTATTTTTGAAAATCATACAATTCTATAAAGTCACCACTGATTTTTATAAAATTTAAATAGATACTCATTCAAATTATACAATTATCCAAAATTTTATATAAATATTTTTTAAAATTATTTAATTCTATAAAATTACCCCTAACTTTTATAAAATTAGAATAAATTTTCATTCAAATTATACAATTATCCAAAATTTTATATAAATATTTTTTAAAATTATTTAATTCTATAAAATTACCCCCAACTTTTATAAAATTAAAATAAATTTTCATTCAAATCATACAATTATCCAAAATTTTATATAAATATTTTTTAAAATTATTTAATTCTATAAAGAAGAGAATTAATAATCATTTTTGCTTGTTCATTGTCGTTTTGGAACGAAACGTCAAACATCGACGAAGGTTTCAGCTAAAAACCATAATTGCAGCAAGAATTTATAGATGGAGAATAGGGTAAAATATGGCAAATGACAGAGCAACAAAATTATTTTAGGGCACGGAAATGTTCCGAGGAATTCGTTGCATCCATTTCATGCAACAGAAGTTTATTTATTGTTGCAAATATCGTGGACAGATGATTCTTGCCGCTTTTCTCATAAGAGACCGTGTTATAAACGGCACGAATCATCTGTTCCAGAAGATATCGATATAGCGACGTTAGTCGCAGTGGTAAAACGCTCAAACTGAACGATTTAGTATTAGCTCTGTCCGCTAGATGGCGAAGCTTATCGATTCTGTTTAAAATGTCGTATCAGCGCCACCGGAGGTAGCGGCAACACGATGACACTGCTAGAGAAATTACCGGCTGCGGACGTACCGATAACAAGAGACAAACACATCGAATGGAGCCACTGTATATTTCGCAATGTACTTTCACTTTGTCGGTAAGATCGTCCACCGGTTTGAACGTTTCGCCACTGCGCGTAGTGGCGCTATTTGAATATTTTCAGGAACAGATGATTCTTGCCGGATTTCATATTACACTTTACGACAAAAGTGGCATGATTCAAGTGTTCTCGTTATTTTCAATAATAAATAATCTTTCTTTGCATAATATACAGGATGTCCCATAATTATATTGACGCCCGGAAAGGGGCGATTCTTGAGATCATTTTTAGTAACTTTTTTCTTAGTGAAAATGCAATCCGTGGCTTTGTTTACGAGTTACTAACGAGATACAGGGACCAGTGAAAGGTTTGCGCGGCTGGCACGAGGCGGTCCAGCCAATGAGCGGTCAAAGCGCAGTTCCACTTATCGGCTCGGCCGCCTCGCGCAAGCTGATCTCGCCTCTCATTGGTCAGCGTTTTTCGTTAATAACTCGAAAACAAAGCCGCGGATTGAATTTTCGCCAAGGAAAAAGTTACTTTAAATGAACTCAGGAATCACCGCCTTCGGCTGTCAACATAATTATGGGACACCTATAAAAACAAAGTGACCCGGACATTTCTGTCTCCTTAGAATATTGTTCAGCCGTTAAACTCTCTCCCTTCTCTCAGGAAGAAAATTCCGTGACCAACTGAAAATATTACCGATCCCGTCTCGATCAACGTACCTTAAACGCTAGTTCGAACGAAACAATGTTCCCCACTCGCAAACCTCCGCATTCCCGTCGTTCCTGCAGTTCTTTATTTCTGTCCAAGCATCGGGAGAAATACTTGAGGTCGATCATCTTCGGCGCATCGTCCGTAAGCGACACGGACTGCACCAGTTTCTAAAACAAGAATCATCGGTCCTGTAAAATTCGATTCTCAAACACTTGTGATTACAGTAATGTCTCCCTAATTGACGCTCAGATTGTGCAGCAAAATGGACAATTTGGGAAGAGGAGATACGATTATTCGAGCCTTGCAGCTCGTTTTTATAGTTGTTGACAATCGTTAACCATAAAAAACGAGCCGCAAAGCTCGTACAATCGTATCTTCTCTTCCAAAATTGTTCATTTTTGTGGTCAATCTGAGCGTCAATTAGAGAGACATTACTGTACCACAACTTACAAAACAACGCGTCAACAATCGTTTCTACCTCGTATTCGCTGCTGATGATCGTCACCAGATTATTCGAGTTCTTGTGCATGATGTCTATGGAAGAACCAGCGATACGACCGCTGAGAGCCTTGTAAGACTCGTACATGTTGTCTGTGATCGCGAAGATAATGTTGACGTTGTGCTCGCGTGCCATCTTGTTGATCTGTTCGCGATTGCGGGAATTTACGATGATCGAAATCAATGCTGACTTGTCGCAAAATTGATTATTAACCCTTAGCGCTCCGTTGGCTCCGCTATGTTTTTAGCATGATTACACCGAAGATGCTATGTTTTTGTCGACGTTGGCAATTGTTATTTGTAGTGAAAACGTGCTTAGCGTGTGTACCATTACGATTAAAACATTTCTTGCCTATTTTTATACTTGGCAACATGAAATGAATAAAATCAAACGCTTTCGCAAGGACGTGTAATCTTTTCCGCTCGAAATAAGACTTCCTTTATCCCAGGCGCTTTGCTCCAAAAATGAGTCGGAGTTGCTGGTAGTGATACTTTTCAGAAAAACGCTGTTCAACTTTATCTTAGAACATCTGAGGAATATTTACTAATTTTTAATTGAATTTAATTATTAATCGAGCCGATTCCAGTGAAGATTAACGATAAAAAAATTCCGGCAAACTCGCGCAAAAGATATTTTTGTTTCAATAATTCCGTATCCAAACAGAATTCAACGGACGATTCGCAATGCTAATTTTATAATAAATCGCGTC
Source organism: Megalopta genalis (assembly GCF_051020955.1). Lineage (NCBI taxonomy): Eukaryota > Metazoa > Arthropoda > Insecta > Hymenoptera > Halictidae > Megalopta > Megalopta genalis. The sequence goes on from NC_135019.1 coordinate 11,308,521, forward strand.
AAAGAACACGAGGGATATATTTATTTAAGAATTGTGAAGAATATCATTAACAGTCAATTTACCCATTTCTATGAGGATGCATTTGCTGCTTGGAAATTTCGGTCACAATTCACGATGTCGATGCACCGACCTCGCACAATGTTAAGTGGATACCATTGCGATTAAAACATCTTTTGCCCATTTTTATACTTGGCAACATGAAATGAATAAAATCAAACGCTTTCGCAAGGACGTGTAATCTTTTCTGCTAAAAATAAGACTTCCTTTATCTCAGGCGCTTTGCTCCAAAAATGAGTCGGAGTTGCTGGTAGTGATACTTTTCAGAAAAACGCTGTTCAACTTTATCTTAGAACATCTGAGGAATATTTACTAATTTTTAATTTAATTTAATTATTAATCGAGCCGATTCCAGCGAAGATTAACGATAAAAAAATTCCGGCAAACTCGTGCAAAAGATATTTTTGTTTCAATAATTCCGTATCCAAACAGAATTCAACGGACGATTCGCGATGCTAATTTTATAATAAATCGCGTCAAAGAACACGAGGGATATATTTATTTAAGAATTGTGAAGAATATCATTAACAGTAAATTTACCCATTTCTATGAGGATGCATTTGCTGCTTGGAAATTTCGGTCACAATTCACGATGTCGATGCACCGACCTCGCACAATGTTAAGTGGATACCATTGCGATTAAAACATCTTTTGCCCATTTTTATACTTGGCAACATGAAATGAATAAAATCAAACGCTTTCACAAGGACGTGCAATCTTTTCCGCTGAAAATAAGACTTCCTTTATCTCAGACGCTTTGCTCGAAAAATGTGCCGGAGTTCTGGTGGTACTCGAGAAACGCGTGGAGCGCTAAGGGTTAAAAGATCTGTATACCTGAGCTATAGAAGGGTAATCCTGCAAGAGCGAGTACGTGTAGTTTCCATGCTCGTCCAAGTGGCACTTGCAATCGTTCGGCTCGATGATACCGGCGAGCTGAGTAAACATCACCGAGTCATTCAGTGGAACGACAATAGACTGTATTCAAATATGATTTCCTCAAGCAAATACGCTTCTAGGAAACGTACTCTACCGTCTCCGGCGATATGGGACGTCGCGTCTGTCGAGAACACGATAAGATGTCTGGCCTGTCGCCGCCATCCGATTTCCTTGGTGCAAACTACAGCCTGCATGATTGCGTCCATGCCGCCTTCGGGCCCGTCCAGATTACCGGATATCACTGCCCGTTGCACTTTGTCCTACGAAAAACCGTCGATCACTATTCGTACGTTGCAATTAACACGTTCCGTGCCACGTGTACCATCGATGGTAAACGCTTGCATGTTTACTTAGTGAACTGAACAAATTGTTTACAAGAAATTTAGAACCGAAGAATCAATTTCCACCGCAAGAATGGACGTTGATAAGTTTTTGTTACGTTGTTATGTGTACGAGAATTAATAATTGCACGTAATACATCAAGTTTTAGTAAAATACCAAAGTGTGAAGATTCGAGTAAAAAAAGCTCGGCACGGAACGTGTTAAATACAGTAAGGCCCCTGAAATTTTCCACCAGCTTCTAAACAAATACAGTATAAATACTCTACAAACAAAAATGGACAATCCGGGGAGAGGAGATACGATTATTATAGTTGTTGACAATCGGGGTGACTGTAAAAACGAGCCGCGAGGCTCGAATAATCGTACCAACTCTTTCCAAACTGTCCACTTTGTTTACAAACCGAAGGGAGATCAGACAATTAGGGAGAATTTATTGTACCGACAATTTCGGAGGAAGAGACACGATTATTCGAGCAAAAATCGGCAATCATGAAAATGAATCGGAAGGCTGGAATAATGGTATCTCCTAATCCGAAATTGTCTACTTGTTTGTTTTAAAGCTGAAGGACGATTTGAGAGAATTTACTGTAACACAAACAACACTGAAATGTTTACTTTGAAGGAGTATATGTCGTCGGTCAACGGCATCTGATTCCTGTAACCGTAAGGGTAGGCGTCCGTTTTACGTAGCACGCTGTGGAAATTGAAAGCTCGTTAACAAACGTGTTTGGCTGTGCTTCTTAACCCTTTCGCTACGGGCGGGTTCTCCACCGCGGTACTTCCGCTGAACGGAGCGCCGCGACATCGCTGCACGCTACGCGACGCCGATCGTCAACGGGAGTACCGCGGCGGAGAACCCAAGCTGCTTGAATGTTTTCGTACGAAAAAATTTCTCTCCAAAGGGTATTTATAAATAAAGGGTATTCCAGGGTATTTATAACGTCTTAGCATGCGCTCTTTAATTTACAGTATGAGAGGAAATAACATTATGCAATATAATGCATCTTATGGAAGGCCACTATAGTGGCCCATAGTACCTCAGTGGCATCTTATGAAAGGCCACTATAGTGGCCCGTAGTACCTCAGTGGCATCATACGAAAGGCCACTATAGTGGCCCGTAGTACCTCAGTGACATCTTATGGAGGGCCACTATAGTGGCCCGTAGTAGCGAAAGGGTTAACAGTGGAAACACCGAATAGCGAAATTCGTAGTAATTTCGGGCACATATAATACAGTGATTGACGTTCGAAATGTGCACAAAAATAGACAATTCGGAAAGAGGAGATCCGATTGTTCGAGTCGTGCGGTTTGTTGTTATAATCGTTGATAATCGATAACTATAAAAGCAAGCCGCAAGGTTCGAATAATCGTACCTCCTCTTCCCAAATTATTTATTTTTGCGTACAAGTTGAGCGTCGATTAGGGAGAATTTACTGTACATCGGTTTCGGTAGATTATTTCTATCTTATCTGATTTCGGTGATCGAAGTTAGGTTGTTCAATTTTAACGAAAGCTTCGATGGAATCGAAAGGAAGTCGATTTTACGAAGATTCTAGCATCGAAGACACGCTCGATAGAACATGGAACATACTGTTTGGGATTGGTCATAGGCAGCACAACTTTGTCGACGAAACTGCCGAATCCCAGACGAAAATTGGAGGTGAGCTTTCGCATTGCGTCGGCTATGTCCTGCCCGATTTGTGACAACTGATCCTTGTAGCTTTCCATGGTGTACGACAGATCCATGATATAGTACAAATCAACCGGATAGTCCTCTGCTAGACTGTAATTGAGAGTTAAGCGGTATTCCTCGCCTGCAAGGATCACGATCGATTATAACGGTCCACCGTTCTGTTCGAAAGAAAAATAGACCTATCAGGATGTAAAAACGATACGTTCCTCGTCGAAGTCTCAGCTTAACCCTCTGCGGCTGAATTTGGACGGGGACGCTGCCTTTAGCAGCAGACAGCGATCGATTCTCGAGCGTAGTTAAATAGTTCTGTTCGTTGATCACGTGAGATTTCGGACACCAGTTGTCGCGTTCCTTATGATACTTTGCCCTGGTGATGCAGCGCACCAAACCAGCGTTGTGGTTCTCGGATGACTCCTGAAATTGACAATTTAACCCGTGACCCTCTGCGAACCGAACAATTTTGTCGGCTCTTGCCAGGCTTCGATGCGACTCGTATCAAATTTTAACGAACTTCGGCCAACGTGCTCGCTTCGGGCAGATGATTAACGCGCACAGTGTCTTACAAAATGTATCGGGTCTGGGAAAAAGTTCGTGGCGTTTTCCCGATAGATGTCGTCAATTGTTAATAACTCACGAACAACTTATTGCAACAATACCACTAAACGCTTCATTTAAAGGTGACACATTGAACGTAATTTTGAGCGTATAAACATCGTGGTGGCGCAGTACTTGGAAAGTTGTTGGCGTTTGAAAGTGGAGAGAAATAATGAGAAATTTTGCCATATTTTACAATATTATTACGACGAAGGGAAGAACGCCGCGAAGGCTTGTGAACAAATTTGTGCTGCGTACGGTGAAGGTACATTATCAAAATCAGCTGCGCGGAAATGGTTCGCTCGCTTTCGTTCCGATGGAAGATGAGTCACGCTCTGGTCGTCCAGTTACCGAAAAAGCTAATGAAATTGTTGAAAAAGTCCAGCAAGATAAGCATATTAGCAGTGTCGATATTGGTATGGAACTAGGCATTGGCCACAAAACTGTTTTGAACCATTTACAGAAAGCTGGATACGAACAGAAGCTGGATGTTTGGGTTCCTCGTGAGTTGAGCGCGGAAAACATGATGAATCGAATCAACATCTGCGACGCGCTGCTGAAACGTAATGAAATCGAGTCATTTCTGAAATGTGTCATAACCGGTGATGAAAAATGGATCACGTACGACAATCGGAAGCGTCAAAGATCGTGGACAAAAGATGATGAACCGTCACAAACGTTCGCGAAACCAGGATTCACGCTAAAAAAGGTGATGCTGTGTATGTGGTGGGACTGGAAGGGAATCGCCCACCATGAGGTACTTCCAGTTGGTCGGACGATTAATTCTCCACTCTACTGTGAACAACTGGAGAGATTACGCCACGCAATTGAAAAAAAAACGGTCCGAATTGCATAATAGGAAAGGTGTTGTCTTCCATCGCGACAACGCCAGACCACACATTTCTTTGACGACCCGTAAGAAATTGCGAGAGATTGGTTGGAAAATTTTGATGCACCCACAGTATAGTCCAGACATAGCACCCTCTGACTATCACTTGTTCCGATCTCTGCAGAACTCTCTCGATGGGATTAAACTGGCTTCAAAAGAAGCCTGCGAAAACCACTTGATTCAGTTTTTTAACCAGAAACCACAGATGTTCTTCACCGATGGTATCATGATTCTACCCGAAAAATGGCGAAACATTGTCGATAATAACGGAGCATATTTGGTTTAAATAAATTCGTTTTCACAATATAAGAAATCCAGTTGAATTTTACTAACGAAATGCCACGCACTTTTTCCCAGACACCTAACATTATAAATAGAATAATCACCGTGTTGGAGCACCAGACGCATTGCGGGGTCCGCAGACAGCTGGTGCAGGTTCGTTGAGAGGCGCACTGGCTCTCCGCGTCCTTGTACTCGGACGAGATGAACGGTAGAAGTTGAATCCAGAGGAAAAACAGGAGCTTCCAAGAAGTCATTGTTCTTCGTTGCTGGCACTAATTTACTTATGGACAAGCGAGGTGTGGCAAACTGGACGCCACGGAAGGATATTGCGGCATCGCGCGGAAACGGGACCGAGATAAACCGACAGACACGTCATTGCGGAACAATCTTCCGTTCAAAGTGATCCGTCGATCACTGGTGAAATCATTCGGGTGATATCTGGTGTCCGACACCATTGATTCCCAAACACGTCGTTTACATTTTCACCGTTCCGTCCTATCTGTCGGACCGATCCTACCTGAGAATACAATTTCGGTTCTAATTCCGCCCGGTTTTCTCGGACGTCGGTTCGCGAGCAGTTCGATCTCACTCGTTGCTATGAAATTCGGTGCAACTTGAATCGATTAGGTAGCGCGGCGAATCGCCTGTCCAGCATTCGCCGGGAGAGAAAAATGTGGCGGACGATGAATAACGACGGTGAGATGCGAGCGAATACTGAGAGATTCCGCGGAAACGGCTGGATGATAAAGCGGCGGATACGTCATTGACACCATGAAATTTCATCAAATTTCACTGGACATTGCTCGCTGACGGAATAATTGCAGCTTCTTTTACTCCGATAACGAGTAACAGAATTGTTTAGGTATAAGTAAATCGCGAAAATTTATGGGAAATAAACATTTTCGAAGCCGATTGTAAGAAACAGAAATGAAATAAAAATAAGTCGTTTCTTTTAGTAATTTTGATAAATTGAAAGTAGCGTAATAAAATTATTAAATTCTTATTAGATCTTCGCAATTTTCTATTTCATTCACTGATATGTGCCATAAACGCACGAAATCCGCAGCCAAGTTATAAGTGGGAGTCCGAGATATTAAAAAGATAGTAAAAAAGAGATTGAAGAATCTTTCAGTAACGACAATCGGTAGATGTCGATTTTTTTTTTGCTTCTATTCGTACATTCTAGTCTCAAAGTGATCACAGTCATGACGCTCATCGACTGCATATTACATATTGCCATTACTATGACTAATTAGGATCTTATAAGCAACACTTCAATTAAGTCGGTCCCCTTTGAAAAATGTACGTACAAAATATTTGGTGAAATCTTGCAATGTTCGGTTTAAACAAATATTCTGAGCATACAAAAATGTTCAAAAAATGTTTTCTGCATCCATATGTGTTCAAAGTCTCATGAAAATTGCATCGTTATCAATTCCGTTACCTCCAAAATATAAAAATATCGCCAATTCGCGTAGCGACGCGGTGACGAAATGCTCGAACCGCAGACCAGGAATAGGAATAGATCTATTTTTAGGTGACAAAATACTTTATTAGGTGTCAAGTCCACTTCTGTACCTGATAATGATAATACATTGGCTGCCTACTTCTATCCTTGACTATGATAATATCATCCATCGGTAAGTCAGGTTTCTCCGATATGTGTAGTATGTATCACAATTTTCCCTGTATGTATCACAACGCGTGCGTCCAAATGCTAAACAATTTCTGAATTATCGCCTGCAGATAATTCTCACTATTATTGCCGAGGCTGTCGGAATACTTCAATATTCGAGCGGTCAAATTCGAGGTCGGTAAAACCGAGCGACTCGAAAGAAAAATATCCAATTATTTCTATTAAAATCAATATATATATAAATTTACAATAAAAAAATAAATATTATTATTATTATTTATAATAAAAAACAATATTATAAAATAAAAAATATTAAAATCAATATAATATCATCTTCGGATAATTTCGGCGAACTGTTTAAGCGTTCTGCCGTGCTGCGGCGCTATTTCGACATCTTCAGCAAAATTCGTAGGCACCGCCATCTAGCGGAGAGGACGAAAACTAAATCGTTGAACAGTTCGAGCGTTTTGTCGCTGCGACTAACGGCGCTATTTCAATATTTTCGGGAGCAGATGATTCGTGCCAGTTTTAACACGGTCTCTTATGGGGAAAGCGGCAAGAATCATCTGTCCTCGATATTTGCGACGATAAAAATAATTCTTTCGTATGATACAGACGCGGGAGAGTCTCCTGAATATTTCTGTACGATGCAGTCTCTTATATCCGAATGAAAACTGACCAGCGAAGACGTATAGGTAATCTTGCATCGATGGATAAAAAGAAAAAGAACGGTGAGGAGTATCGCAGTGGCGAGGAAGCAAATGAATTGGACGAAACGATTCTTGTACAATTCCTTTATTGAACGTCTTCGTCGACAATATCGGTGACGGTAACGCAGAAAAAGAAAAGAGAGGAGTCTTCGAGAACGTTGCGTTGCGTTCGCGTTTACCACGAATAAAACCAGTAGCTGCTGAAAATCACCGCTTTATTAACAACATTATCGTAAGCATTATAAATACGATACATAATAGTTCTCATTTCGATTTGGTTCTGTGACCGGTGTTTGTCGTACAGATTCTCTATTCTCGCCTGTTAAAATTCGGAACGTACGTACTGGCAGTATTACTTTTTTTACTTTTTTCTTTTTTCTTTTTTGCGAGAGAATGACCATCACACTATCGAAAGAAACTCTATCGGTTAAAGATTTTTTGTTTGGCGAGCAGGTTTCGCGTCCCTGACGTTTCCTCGGGTTTTTCTTTCCTCGGCGTGCGAACATTCGGGGCGCGCGTCCTCGTCGCGCGACAAAAAAGGACAAACGAGCTCGCTCTCGCACGACGCGTGTCGAGATCTCGAATATATCCGACGACGAAGAGAATCACTCGGGACCTCGAAGACGGCTTCGCTCCGGGGCCCGAAAGTGACACGGATAGTAGCCTGGCAAAGCGGAGAACATGGTTTTCGGAAGGAGTCGCGTGAAAATAGAAGAAAGACGAACATCTTGCGTTCACCGGCTGAAACGTTGGAATCGCTCTTTCAAGATCGCCGGGCGCGTTAATCGATCGGAACCCTTTAACGCAATTTATCTAAATCGGTCATCGTTGGCAGTGCACCCATTTCGAAATGATATTGGACGCATCGATGCTGCCGGCCACGACACCGCTAACGGGTCTTTCAATATCCTTGCAGGCGTAACATGCTTGAGAAAGAACTCTTCTTTTCTTCAAGCAGTCTATCAATTAAGTTTTAGTTTCAATTCACTGGAACCCGCTAACGCAATTGATCTAACTCGGTCGTCTTTGGCCGCGTTTCGAGTCATCTTTGGCAGTGTGTCCACTTCGAAATGTCATTGAACGCATCGATACCATCGGCCTCGGCGCCGCTGACGGGTCTTTCAATATCGTTGCAGGCATAATGTGCTTGAGAAAGTACAATAAATTCTCCCCAATCGTCCTTCAGCTTGTAAACAAGAATGGAGAATTTGGGAAGAGGAGTTACGATTATTATTATATTATATATACTATATATTATACATACAGGGTGTTTCAGTAACTCTGTTACAAAGCGATATCTCCATTATCGTTAACGATACGCGAAAATGCTTCAGGAACAAATTGTTTGGTTCGAAGGGACACATATTACGGTGGAAATCATTTTCTTGTATAGGTCATACTTTTTGAGATTTCAAGGTCATCGATGTTTTTTCAAATAGGATTACATGTTTCTATCGTTATATCATGATAGCTAAGATCGAGACGAATCCAATAACCTATAATACCATGACCTTCGTGTGACCTTGGATACGAAAAATAAAGAAATTTTTAGACATGGACGACGTTTATTGATACCAAATGCCAGCGTGTTTATATATAAACACGCTGGCATTTATATATAAACACGCTGGCATTTATATATAAACACGCTGGCATTTGGTATCAATAAACGTCGTCCATGTCTAAAAATTTCTTTATTTTTCGTATCCAAGGTCACACGAAGAAAGTAATATATATATATATTATTATTATATATATATATATGTTACGTTCCTTTCGGTAGACATCACGCTTTTTGGTAGAACGTTTTGGTATGGAGTATGGAGCTCTGTCAGAGTTTTCATAATCGAATTAATGAATGTCTTGAAGTCGATGGGAATAATTTTGAACATTTATTACAATAAACTTTTCATCGTTGATTTCCTTGTTGTAGTTATTTCATTATGCGTGTCCATGTCTAAAAATCTCTTTATCTTTCGTACCCAAGGTCACACGAAGGCCATAGTATTATAGGTTATTGGATTCGTCTTGATCTTAGCTATCATGATATAACGATAGAAATATGTAATCCCATTTGAAAAAACATCGATGACCTAAAAATCTCAAAAAGTATGACCTTTACAAGAAAATGATTTCCATCACTACATGTGTCCCTTTAAACCAAACAATTTGTTCCTCAAGCATTTCCGCGTATCATCAACGATAATGGAGATATCGCTTTGTAACAGAGTTCCTGAGACACCCTGTATATGTAATATGTTATATTATATATTATATTATATCATTATATTCGAGCCTCGCGCCTCGTTTTTCTAGTTGTCGACGATCGGCGATAATAAAAACGAGTTGCGAGGCTCGAATAATCACATCCCCCTTCCCAAATTGTCCATGTTTGTTCACAAGCAGAACAATTGAGGAAAATTCACTGTATTCTTCTTTCTTTCAAGCACACTGTAATCTAGTCTGCCATCGTAACTGCTCATTGGACGTGGAAATAGTTTCGCTATCGGTCGCCTCTGCTCCGAGCAGCCGAAGAGCCTAAATCCGAGCGATTTTATTATTTCATTACTTTCTTCACCTTCGATTGTACTTTCGACGAATAACCTTGGAAAGATCACAACTTCGCTTGGAAGTTTGAACGATTCGAGAGGAGGACCAGGAAACCTTAGGAAACTATGATCCACGTCCTTGATCAGAAGTCGTAGACGAAACCGTCGAGCTGCGAATCCCTCGGCTCGCTGTACGTTTAGGTCGAGTTTCGCAGTTAGTCGGACGATATCTCCATCGGTTCGAGGAGCGATTCCGAAATTTCGGGCGATCGGTTGAGTCTGAACGGCGTAGAACAGAGAGAGGAGGACTCGCGAGCAAGGAGACAGGCTGTCCATTCGATGGGTACCATCGAGTCGGTACGACTCCTTCCCGAAACCATCTGCTCTGCTCTGCCAGAAAATGCACATTTACCAACGAAATAAGTGGAACAGGGGAGAGCGATTTATCGGCGCTGGCGGTCCTCCTTGTTTTGATTGCTTGCTACTTCGTTTCAGTCTGTTCCTCCCGTCGCACAGCGGGGCCGTTCCGTGCCAAACGCGGTAGAAAAACATTCTATATCTTAAATCATTTGTATATCTCTTTGTGTCTTATCTTACACAATGTAAATATGTATTCGAGAAACCAACACTTTGAACTAAACGCTTCGATAAAATACTTCGCATGATACGCGACACTCGCGAAAGCCGCATGACAAATGCTCGAATCGCGTGAGTTTTCCACGGTTTCGTAGCATTCGTGGCAAATATTGCGAGAAACGAAAGGAAATGTTGCGTTTCCAACAATCGGCAGTGCTTGGAGTTTCGAGTCGCGCAATTATTTCTGCGACTCTCGCATTGGCAGCTCGTGGCAGCTATAGTGTTTCTTTTTTAAATAAAGCTAAAAAGCTTCAGTGTCTGTAGAACGCGGCTTAAACGAACGCTGCATCCCATTGCATTTGTAATTAAAAAATGGAATGAAATTTAAACATATTCTGTTAAGTATAACGGAAAAAGTAGCAGAGAGATAAAAACGAAATCTGGTGTAATTCAGGTATATACAGGGTGTCCCAAAAATGCCTCGTAATACGGAAACAGGGGGTAGCTGAGGTGATTTGTAGTAACATCTTCCTTATCGAAAATTCAATCCGCGGCTTCGTTTACGAGTTATTAACGAAAAACCTGAACCAATCGGCGAGCGAGTGCGGCCAGCGCTCCGCTCTTGCGGCCAATCCCGCGTCGCGTCGGCCGTACGACGCAGCGGCGGTGGTCGCGAGGGCGGAGCGTCAGCCGCACTCGCTCTCCGATTGGTCCAGGTTTTTCGTTAATAATTCGTAAACGATGCCGCGGATTGAATTTTCGATAAGGAAAAAGTTGCTTCAAATCACCTCGAGAATCCATTTCCGGGAGACATTTCATTGCGAGACATTTTTGAGACGCCCTATATATATAATATATAATTCTATATATCAAGTATGCTTGTAATTACAAAAACAACATAACATTATAAACATTATAAACGACGATGTTACTTGAGAACGATTTCGAGATGTGTCACTTCAGAACCCAATACTCGTCATCAAAATTAACGAGTGGTGAAAGAAGAAGAATCATGCCAAATCATAGCCCACATTTCCAACAAACTATGCGGAAATTAACTTTTCATTATAGAAACATTTTATTCGAATGACTTTTTACCGCGTTTGTGTATGCAAACGATCGGCCCCGCTGTGCACCGACCACTATTCTCATCTTCTCTCTCTCTCTCTCTCTCTCTCTCTCTCCCTCTCTCTCTCTCCCTCCCTTCCCGCTACGATCCTCCTCCCTCGTATCTCTCCCCTAGGGCGCGACGTGTGCGTGTACTGCGTGTGTATATCGATAGAAAATAGACAATAGCAAAATCTTCAGTTGTTCGAGCTCGGCTTGAACGTCGTGTACTGTGGCGGCTTCTCGATCTTGCAGTGGGGCTTCAGTGTCGCTAAACGATCTGGTTTGAGAAACAGCTGCTCCCCCTGCACAATTTTTCATCTTAAGGATCTTAAGGGGACACTGCTACCGATAAAATCGATGATATCGTGGGGGAGGCGGGGGGCGATAGTTGCGCTCGTATTGGGGAAAATGACCGATTCGAACGATTTCTAGGGTTCTACGGGGGACGGTGAACTCTGGCCAGAACGAAATCGATTGCTCGTCGGACCGAACACATTATTGCTCCGTCGCTCGCGCGATTTGTTTCGCACAGGCGATCGGTCTGTTGCGCGGGAAACGCGGTCAGGAAACAGCCGACAACGAGCGAGGTCGAGGAACGATCGCGAAAGAGACGCTTTGGAATCTTTAATCCTCGCGCAATCCTCGGAGAACGGTCCTCCGTTGCACTGGAGATCCTGCGAGAGCTAGACTGCGGATGTTTATGCAAAATAAATCGCCCCTGTATAATAAAACCTCTAATTTTAGGTCAATCGAATTAACCATCGATGGTTTGCCATATAGTCGGATTTAACACGTTCCGTGCCGAGCTTTTTTACTCGAATCTTCACACTTTGATATTTTACTAAAACTTGATGTATTACGTGCAATTATTAATTCTCGTACACATAACAACGTAACAAAAACTTATCAACGCCCATTCTTGCGGTGGAAATTGATTCCTCGGTTCTAAATTTCTTGTAAACAATTTGTTCAGTTCACTAAGTAAACATGCAAGCGTGTACCATCGATGGTACACGTGGAACGGAACGTGTTAAGTAAATTAACAACAAAATCGTAAAATTCGTGCTGATCCGATTAAAAATGTTCTCGATCCGTAAAACTGATGTCAATGTTACATTAAAATTCATTTTGTCAATTAGACCTCCATATAATTTGCTCGAAACAATTTCTGACAAAAATTCGCAAGAAACTGTGTAAACATTGATTCCAGTCTCGAATAATCTTAACAAGCTCTAAATAATACAATCATATTGTTAAATGTTTCTAATAACTAATCACTGTTTTGCGTTTCATCTACTAATTTCTGTCACGAACGCATAAAATCCGCGGCCCAGTGATAAATAAATCTTCGTCGAATTCACTCTTCAAATCGTCAAATTCCGATTTCATTTGCAATTCCACGAAAATGAAAAGCGAGAACTTCGATCGAGAAAACAAACGCAATCTGCGACTATGCTCGAAATCGTTATCCACGTTTATTAGATCAACTAATTTCATCGACCGGTCGCCGAAGACAATATCGAATGCATAATGTGTACAGTAATGTCTCCCTAATTGACGCTCAGATTGTGCACAAAAGTGGACAATTTGGGAAGAGGAGACACGATTATTCGAACTTTGCACCTCGTTTTGATAATTGTTGACAATTGGTAACTATAAAAACGAGTTGCAAGGCTCGAATAATGGTATCTCCTCTTCCGAAATTGTCCATTTTTGTGTACAATCTGAGCGTCAATTAGGGAGACATTACTGTAATCGGTTTCCATCGGCAATCGTCGAACGGAACACGAACGAATGTTTTATCCGGCGACCGTCGAAGCACTTCAGACAGTGTGTCTCTTTCGAAGAAGAAATAACCTCTGTTGCGTTCAATTGACCTCGTCCCGACGGTCTCGAACGATCAATCGAGTTTGTCCCGGCCGCAGGGAGCACGTGCTGTTTTTTGTGCAGTGCCATACGTAAAATGAAAAAGTAAGCGGACTTTCACTCCTTGGACACTAATCAAGTCTTCATTCTCTAATGGTACGCTAGTCGACGATGCAATAAGGGGAGCTCAAACCATGCAGTTTACAGAGTATTTACAGTGTACAGTTTGGAGTGGAGAGAGTACAGTAATGTCTCCCTAACTGACGCTCAGATTGTGCAGAAAAATGGACAATTTGGGAAGAGGAGATACGATTATTTTTTATAATTGTTGACAATTCGTAACTATAAAAATTAACTGCAATTAACTCGAATAATCGTATCTCCTCTTCCCAAATTGTCCGTTGGACAATCCGAGCGTCAATTAGAGAGACAGTACTGTACTTTCTTCGTCGGAGTAAATCGAGATTGGAGAAGTTACACGCTGCTTCGACGATGCGAAACGGTGTCATGCGACGGCCGCGACAGACGGGCGCGTCTTGCGCGCTTCGAATCAGGAACGTACTACAGTAAATTCTCCCTAATTTACGCTCAGATTGGGTGCAAAAATGAACAATTTGGGAAGAGGAGTTTTTATAATTGTTGACACTTGGTAACTGTGAAAACGAGCCGTAAGGCTCGATCGATCGTACCCCCTCTCCTCAAATTACCCAGTTTTGCGTGCACTCTGAGCGTCGATTAGGGAGAATTTACCGTATCACGATTTACAGAACTATCATAATCAGCAGAGACGAACGGACGAAGTCGCGTGGCCGCGAAAAGCCGCCATTCCGTTTCCATGATGTTCCAGCTGCTGAGAAACCAGGATGTACGGCGATGTTCAACAAATCGTTGGTACACGTTGCGCGGTAATTTCGCTGCGAAAGAAAGTGCGCGCGAGCGCTCGCACGCGCGTGTTTGTGTATGCGCGCGTGTGTGTATGTTTGTTCGTTTATGAAACGAACGGCAACTCTCTGCGGGCAACGTTATTGACGTAAATCAAGGCAGCGATGGGGGTGACCCATCCCCTCTAGGGCGCAATGTAAACGCACCCCCGCGCACGTTAATGAAATTGGTACGGCGAACAACATAATTAACATTACCGATGCACATTTAAACCGTTCGATTTCGATCGACGCCGAGTTACGTCCACGGTGAGTGGGATCACCGATTTCGCGCCTCGGTTTCGCGGCGAGCTGTGATCCCCGGAGGAGTCCGAAGACCGGTTCGCAATCTCGTCGAACTCGAAAACAAAGATTTCTCTGCGAGCCGCGTTACATTTCACTTCGCGGCCGAGGAATCCTAGCGTTCAGCCGCGAGGCGGATCCCCGGTTTCGTTTCCGGGTGGCTTTTGCGAACCGGACGTTCAGAGCATCCGGCCGATTACCTTTTAATGATGATATCGCATACAACGTCGCCCGAGGTCGCAATCGTTCGATTACAGCGACGGCGGATTTAATCGAGGTCAACGCGGCTAATTAATCGTTACAATGGAAATGCGGTGTGTCCGCGATCGGAGCAACCGCTTCACAGCCCATTAAAATCACAGGAAACGGACCGCGGATTATCTATCGCTTTTTCCAGGTCGGATTGCTCTCGGTCTGCGAATTTTCGCGACTTCGTGCCGTTCGCGCGCGAAACTCAATTAGACGCCGTTTGCCGGATGATTACCGGGGCTCTGTGGGCCTCGCGTACGAGTTTGCTGAAAGCAGCGGAGATGTTGAGGGAAGTCGACTCGCATTCGGTCGCCGTTGCGAACTAGTTCGCCCGGTCGTTATTTACTCCGAACGAAAACCGGGAAAATAAAGTTCTCCGTAGGCCCGACCGGTGTAATTAACGGGACGCTTATGATTTCGGAGTCCGAGCGAAAGCGGCACTTTATTTCTCGCATTCGTCGTTTCAATGGGCCGAAAGCGATATAAAAAGGAGCGCGGGCAGCCGCGCGTCTCGTCTTCTTTTTAAGATGTTCCCGCGCTAGAAATGCGGCAGAATTCGCGGTCCAGTAATTACGTCTTTCGCGGACGTCTCACGTGTTGCAATGTCGCCGTTGCTGAAAGAACGCGTGTCTCCGTAAGCGAGCTGACACTTTAACCGCTGCTAAAGCGTTTCGTCTAAATGAGAGCCGACGGCGGAACGACGCAGTGAACTCGGCGGGCCCGTAAACAAAACTCTTCAGAACGGCTCTGACACGGCGACCGGTTCCGCGGAGGCTCGTTTCGCGCTCCTTTTTTTCGGAAATTCTCTCTCAATGGAAACGAAAGACCTCGGAATCGGCGATCCACTTCCTTCCGTGTTCCGTCCATAAACTAATTTACATTCAACCCTTAGAAGCCACCGTGGCGCGCCCCTGAAAGCCGACGTCGTTACGCGTGCAACCAGATTTTGTGGACACGCGTGCAGATTTTCGCGGATTATTTCATTAAATTCAGATACGTTGCGCCGTTTAGTGTTGTTAACAAAATTCTCGAGAGGCGAGATTCTCGCGGCAGTTGCCGTTAATGGGGGTGTTCTAGTGCGAATCTTTGGAAACATGGAGCTCCTTTTTCTTTTTTTACGCGCTCTTGAAGACTATAGTTCGAAGTTCTTGTTTTTTATATCTTCTTTCTTTGACTCTGGACATTGAAAAATTAATTGGAAAAATGGATAATCAAATTTCCAAATGTCGTCGTTTCATTAATTATCGACCTCTGGCTTTTTTTTCTGGTTCTAGCCAAACTCACACTAACTACGAATCATATTTCATTTTTAACTTTCACCATTTTCATTTTATATCGTGTCTCGCCATTTTTAATTCTCCTTTGTTACATTATGTTTCATCGTTTTTAATTTTCTTGTACCCAAGGAGTTCGCAAATATTGTCGTTCTTGATGACCACAGTTCAAAGTTCTTATTTTTTATGCTTTCTGTTTTTGAGTCTGAACGTTGAAAAATTAGTAGGAAAAATGGATAATCAAATTTCCAAATGTCACCATTTCATTCATTATCGACCTCTGGCTTTTCTTTCTGGTTCTAGCCAAACTCACACTAACTACGAATCATATTTCATTTTTAACTTCCACCATTTTCATTTTATATCGTCTCTCGCCATTTTTAATTCTCCTTTGTTACATTATGTTTCATCGTTTTTAATTTTCTTGTACCCAAGGAGTTCGCAAATATTGTCGTTCTTGATGACCACAGTTCAAAGTTCTTATTTTTTATGCTTTCTGTTTTTGAGTCTGAACGTTGAAAAATTAATAGGAAAAATGGATAATCAAATTTCCAAATGTCGCCATTTCATTAATTATCGACCTCTGGCTTTTCTTTCTGGTTCTAGCCAAACTCACACTAACTACGAATCATATTTCATTTTTAACTTCCACCATTTTCATTTTATATCGTGTCTCGCCATTTTTAATTCTCCTTTGTTACATTCTTTTTCTCCGTTTTTAATGTTCTTGTACCCAAGGAGTTCGCAAATGTTGTCGAAACGCGTGCAAAATAAACCTAGCAAACGCGACTACAAAACGCGTTACAGTTTTTAGAAAAATAAATCGCGAAGACGGTTAGTGGGAAACGCAGTTCACGCTGGAACAGGCTGTCAAGATCTCGTTTACGCTGGAATGCAACAATGGGGAACGGCTTTTAGGCAAAACACGCGAATAATAACTAAAACGGTTGCCTAGTTCGCTGCGCAGCTGTCTATTTTGTAGCGGAACTATGAAAGGGTTGATAGGAAAAGCGGCGAGCGGAGAAAAAAGACCGCGTGCCTCAATGTAACGTTATTACGCGTACGTAAACGTAATTTCAGCGTGCACGCGACGCGGCGCGGCGCGACGCTATGCGACGCGACGGGACGCCGCGTTGGATCGTGCGCGGTCGTAAAACGAATTCGCGACGATATCGCGGCGGGCAACGGAATCGCTGTCGTTAAACGCAACCAACGGAAATTCCCTTGAGCGATTAAATCGTTTACGGTCCGCTAACGAGCGTGCACGTTATGCCACCCTCTCTTTCCCCGGCTCTCGCGCATCCACTCTCTCTCTCTCTCTCTCTCTCTCTCTCTCTCTCGCTCTCGTTCCCTCCCGGTGTATCGATTTAAATAAACAGATGCTCGTATGCCTTTAACGATTTCGAACGGACGCGCGTAGATCGTCGGTCGGCGCGTCCGCCATCTTGGTTAAACGTGGACGCTCATCTCCCTTAATTAGGGATTAATGCAGTTTGCCCTCATTAGCGTCGCTCGGCAGCGCGACGTTAGCCGCCGCTGAACATTAGTTTCCCACGATCGCAGAGATTTTTTGGTTCGGTTGATTTTAGATCGCAAACCGCGACGCTAGGGAGGGGAAACTAGGGAGGGACGCTAGGTACGGATGATCTGCGTTTATTTTTAGTGTCGTCGGAACAGAATTAAAAGTCCCTTCGAATTCAAGCCCTTGCCTCGTTAATTCGATGCACGGCGCTCCCTCTGTACGGTCGCGCGACTCCGGGAGACGCTACGGAGGAAACGCTGTGTTCCAGTGTCATATTTTCCCGTTAAGTCTAAACAAAGTACCGTTTCGCTTGCTGCGATATTCGATCATCGGAATAAATCTAGACCGGTCGTAAAATTTGAGGCCGTTAAGGCAAGGGATCGATCGCGTCTAGACTATTTGGTGGCGGGCCTCTCCGATAGCGATTTACTATTAATCGTAGCGACCGTAAACTCGCGAAGCTTCTTCCGATACACGGATCGACTCCGTTGTTCGGCGCGTCGAACAAATGCGCTTCATTTTGCGGCTGCAAGGAAGAACGCTGTGAGTCACATGTTTTCACTCTCGAAATATTGATCGTTATTGCTTCGTAGCGGTAGCGTCTCAAATTGAACGATCTTTTTCTGTATGGGGCGAGTGTGGGTATTACTGCGGTCACCCCAAATACCTTAATAAAGGTATAATAAATAAATAGATAAATATAAAAATAAATTAATTATATATCTTAAAAAAGTAATGAAATCTTCTAAAAATGAATCTCGTAATTTGTTACGCGTTTAATATTGATAATTTATGACATGCAAGAAACACGAATCGCAGTTTTAACTCATTTATTGACTTTTGAAATTCCGAAGCTTATGAAAACGTTGAGTTTTGTGAAATACTCGTAATGGCAGCTTTGAACGCTGATTCGAAAGGCATTTATATTTTGGTAATTAACCCCTTAATGCACAATTTAAAAAAAAAAAACCGACCAAAAAAAATCAATTTTTTTTATCTAATAAAATACATATTTGGACCTTAATTTCAATAAATATGTAAAAAAAATGCAAAAATTTCTAAAAATTCAATAAAAATAGTGGATAAATAATTATAGTGAATATTGAATCGCATTGCAGATCGAATTTTGTACCCATCGTACTGTTTTTCAATTAATATAGGTAACATAACATAAGTTGCGACGCCGACCGTATATATACGGGTCTGCACATTTTGGCCGGTTTTGCACGCCCGTGTTAATACGTTTCTGCGCGTTAAGGGGTTAATAATGAACTAGTCATTTTAGCGTTATTTTTAGATAAAGTTTACTTTGATCAAAAATCGACACACGCTGTCGCTATCGTCTATCCTCAAATATTATTTACCAACACAGTATTTGGCGCATAGTTTTAAACTATGCGTGTACATTACTGCGGTGTTTCACCGAACTGCGTACCCTAACCTATACAGTGCAGTTCTCGATGAGCCGGTGC
This sequence comes from Megalopta genalis, assembly GCF_051020955.1. NCBI lineage: Eukaryota > Metazoa > Arthropoda > Insecta > Hymenoptera > Halictidae > Megalopta > Megalopta genalis. Next base: position 11,327,502 of record NC_135019.1, read on the forward strand.
GAACACGCTTGATCGTAGAATACCTAAACCTAATTTGTAAAATGCTACGGCGAGAATATCTTGATCCTAGGAATTGCAGTTGTGTGCGTGCGCATTTAAAAGAAAATGGGTTATGTCAGCTTGACACGCAGCGATCGGAACGCCCGCGGTAATAGATACATAACCGCAGTAATATATGCACACGTACGGTTACTTTACATTCAGAAATTTGTGCTTTCAGAGATCCAATATAATTAACACGTTGAGCGCCGTGTCGGTCACATATGGGTGACACTGAATTTTGACCAATTTTGAACATTCATTTTCATTGTAACATGTTCGAATAAACTGAATTTGACTAGGATGTTTCGGATGCGGAAGAATTCCAATGTCATCCATTGTGATAAATTTTAACTTTCTAGTTTCGGTAAAATTAATTAGATTGCATTGACTCTGAAGGAATTTTAGTGGTCGATCGTTGGCGCTGAATGTGTTAAACAATAATAGGTATAGCCCAATTTGTCAATTTATCGGCGTAAAAGGTCTTACTTTCTCTGTCAAAGTTCGCCTTCATCGAGAAACCGCAGTAATACCAGCACTTCCGCATAGAATTTGTTTCCGCGACGTTTCTCCTGTTAAGTACGTGAATCCTCTATGCAATGATTCATTTAATGCGTCGACTTAAATATTTTGAAATCGCGAGTTCCAGCGTTTTTCCTTGTAACCGCAGAGCTCGGTTCTGAATTTTTCAAGGAGCAGGAGACACGTGCGCGGGCGTGCCGGAAACGGCCCTCTCCCGGCGCAAAAAACGGCGGTGAAGCAGCAGATTGGCCGGCACGGTACTTCGAAATGGAATTTCGGAACGGAATTTTCGATCGTCCCTTCTCCTTGTTATTACAAGGAGTCGCGTACACGTCGCACACGTTTCTTGCGAATACACACGGCGCACACCTGGCACGGAGGGGGGTGGGGCTGTTTCTTATTCAGGGTGTCTCTCTCGCGAAACTGGGCCAGGCTGAATAATTCCGCTCGGGATTAGCCTGGACGACGGGCCGAGCGGCGGGGTCCGAGCCTGGGATTGGTATCAGGACCGAATTCTACTAGATATTTCAATAGACGATGCCGAAGTTAGGTCCGTGGTGGATTGGTCAGTTTGGGATAAACTTCGATTAGGTCTGGGCTAGGCTCGAGGCGGGGCAGGATTCGGTTACGGTCACGCTAAAAAAGAAACAGAGTCTCCATGGTAGTCATGCTTGATCGAGAAACACAGCGAGAGGTCTGAGGGCGTTGAGACAAACCTTTTGATCCAGTCCGTAACCCGTCGAATAAGCGATCTGTAACTTTTTATCAGTTGGCATTAGATCCTACGACAGACCAGTGGAAATCATACTTGTAGCTCCGATGCCGGTCTCATCTTTAACACCAGAACCCGCGATACAATCGTTCGTAACCCTCGGACGACGGAACAGTATCACAGCTACAGCAATGTCTCCCTTATTGACGCTTAGATTGCGCACAAAAATGGACAATTTGGGAAGAGGAGATACGATTATTCGAGCCTTGCACAGCTCGTTTTTATAGTGGTTGACAATTCGGAACTATAAAAACGAGGCGCAAGACTAGAATAATCGTATCTCCTCTTCCCAAATTGTCTATTTCTGTGGACAATCTGAGCGTCAATTAGAGAGACATTACTGTATTATGATCTATCTCAGGAATCGAGATCGATGAAATTAATTAAACACGTAACTCTATACGAGAAGGATACAACAAACTGTTTCATTCATTCGTTCAGATCGACCTTTTAGCTGCTGCCAACTCCGTTCTAGATATTGTTAGTGCGCCGGGTTCTCTCTCATCGCTGGATCGCCGTGCTCCGATGCGTACTGCGTCGAATACAGTAATGTCTCCCTAAGTGACGCTCACAGTATGCACAGAAATGGACAATTTGGGAAGAGGAGATACGATTATTCGAGCTTTGTAGCTCGTTTTTATAGTTGTCAATTATTATTAATTGTCAACAATTATAGCAAGAGCTGCAAGACTCGAATAATCGTGCCAGCTCTTTCCAAATTGTCCATTTTTGTTTCCAGACTGAGGGTCAATTAGGGAGAATTTACTGTATCGACGATTTCGGAGGAGAAGATACGATTATTCGAGCAAAAATCGGCAATTATGAAAATGAATCGGGAGACTGGAATAATAGTATCTCCTCATCCGAAATTGTCTATTTTTGTGGACAATATGAGCGTCAATTAGAGAGACATTACTGTATAACGCTTTGCGTCAATGGTAGAAGGTATTTAATTTTCTGTAATCTTCTGCTTGTCAAATAATGGACATTGCCACAGTGCGTGATCAATGTCCCGTCTTTCGTGCCCAAATTGGCACTTGGAGTATATTAAAGTCTCCCTAATTGACGCTGAGATTGTGCACAAAAATGAACAATTTGGGAAGAGGAGATACGATTATTCGAGTTAATTGCAGTTAATTTTTATAGTTACGAATTGTCAACAATTATAAAAACGAGCCGTAAGGCTCGAATAATCGTATCTGCCCTTCCCAAATTGTCCATTTTTATGGACAATCTTAGCGTCAATTAGAGAGACATTACTGTATACGATTCACAATGCAGTAATGTCTCTCTAATTGATGCTCAGATTGTCCACAAAAATGGACAATTTTGGAAGACGAATTCTTCCCAAATTATCCATTTTTCTGCACAACCTGAGCGTCAATTAGGGAGACATTACTGTATTTATAACAATTCTGTGGTTTAGTCAACGATCTTTCCGAACATACCTTCGAAGATACTACATATTTCTGTTGTCCTCAGCGTGACAGCCGTTTATTCCATTTAATCGCCAAAAATTGAGCGGCCATTTAAATACATCGATTCGCAAAAGACACGGTAACCGCAGGCCGAGGGTTAAAGTTCACACTTGAAATTCACGAAATCGTGTCCGATTATCCGAAGTCGTGATCGATTATCAAATGATCTCGGATACGTCGAAACTTCTGGGGTCCTAGTGCCGAAAGATCCACGAAAATGTCGGCGGTGTTTCCTAAATACAAATAAACGCGTATCTCTCCGGCGCAGAAATGAATCCGCTGCTTTTTCGCCCAAACCGGTGCAGAATGATTTCACATTTCTGCGAGAATAACGATGGAATAACGTTCGAAACGAACAACGTTCAAAACCTGTACGCATTGATATCTCTGCTCATCGGTTGGCTGGAAGATGAAATAAAATTGCCGAGAGATAAAATTCCGCGATAAAATTCTGGCCGCGGAAGGTACGTTCGACGAAGAAACTAAGGGCGAATTGTTCCGGCAGTTGCCGCATTAATTTCTGCGTGAGAGATAACGCCGTCGCGCGGGAGCGCAATCGCCAGCGATAACGTCGAACAGAGTGACGTCATCGGTAGCGTACTCGGAACGATTCCGGGGATCGAGTTCCTACTACAGTTTGTTCGAGCCGACGACGCCTCGGTTTGCGACCCAGTTTCGCGCGAGTCACCGCGCCGAGAAAACGTTCGCGGGCCGATCTTAACGATCGCTCGCCGCCGACTAATGCGAAACGGCGTGCACGGTTCGGCTGCCGCCGGAAGATCGTAATCGCGTTATGGTAGAAGTGGCTGTATCCGGCGCTACTTAGGTACACGTAGCTAAATTAAATTACCTACAAGGAGATTGCGGGTAATTGGGAAAGGGACACCGGGGAAGGGGGGTGAGTGGATGCAACCAAATGCATGCGTAATGCACTCCGCTGACCGCATAAATCACTCAAATCGCTATCTTGATCTGGCGGCCGGGGGACGGGGCGGCACTGTGCCGGGGAGGGGGGACGATGCCGAAATGGTCAATACTTGTGCGAGCCTATGGTTCTAGGTGATGTTGCGATGAAACTCGATTCGTTCGGACGTGCGGAGACGAGAGATTGAAACGATTCCGGTTCCTGGATGCGAAACATTTGCTTTTCGACCCTCTGTCCTCCCTTGTGCTAATCTGACACGGTTTTCCACTGCGTCTGAAAAAGTACACTCCGATCACACGTCACAATTTCCCGTTTTCTTAAGAGGCTACTCGAGATCGAATTGCTCGGCGTATATTTCGTCGACGTGTCAATTTAACACCGAGGGACAAACGAACCGCTTCGCCTACCCGGGAGAATGCCGTTTGAGAAAATCGTTTAACCCATTGACTGCCACGAAAATTTAGCGCGTCTTGCCCTGGGTGCCACGGTTTCATTTGAAAGAAAAAAAAAAAAAAAAAAACACGAAGTTTTACAAAATATGATAATATTAAGTTACTGATATAATATTGCAATGGCATTTACAGTATTTTTTTTTATTGATAATCAATATGTTCTCTACACTATATACATTTTTCATTCATCCTTTTTCTAATAGTTCCTAACTCAAATAGCCATTTGTAGCCAATCTAAACTTGCAGCACTCGCTACGAGATATCTCGTAGCTGGCAGTTTTGGTGCAGACGCTTACTACGAGATATCTCGTAGTTGGCAGTCAATGGGTTAACAGTTTCAGCGTGGAGACGCTATTGCTGGGCTTTCCGTTGAGGTGGCAGGCTGGCATTACTTTCTAACCAGTTAGCTGTGGCGCCTCTTTTTCAATGCGCGCACCTATACGTGTCGCGAGAATCAAGCGACGGACGAGCATACTCGTCAAACAGAGATTAAGTGTCGCTGTTAAAATATTGGATCAAAAAGACGGTATTATTTGATAAAATTGACCATTTTATTACTAACGTTTACTTATTCGCTTGACATTAACATATACTACGTACATAATAAACGAAAAAACGCGGGAAAGATCAAATACTTATAAAAGTTAAAAATTCAAGTTGCTACTGTAGAGTGGTATTCAGCAAAGCAAGGTACAATACGCGACGGCACTTTGCACATCGAACATCGATATCGTGAATTATTCACATAATTATTCATATTTTTTAGTTGTTTGTTTTATTCCGACCTGGCCTCAAAGTATTCTGAACATCTTGAGATTAGAAAATATGTTTTTCTTTTCACCAAAATTACAATTTAAATAGCCAATGGTCACTACTTTTTACGTACGACGAATATATTCGTAGAGACACAAAATAATGCCGCTTCTCCATATGACGAGTATACACGTCAAACACAGCTAACTGGTTAACCTTGATACTGCCGGTCTCATGCACCGATGCCGTTTGAACGATAGTTTATGCCAAGGTTATCATGCGTTGATGTTGTCCAAACGAAAAGTCCAGGGATCAAAAGTCAAGTCAAAATTTTGTAAGGTCAAGGGTTAACCACCTGGGTTAGAATTACAATTGGAACATGTTCGATCGACGCGACTAGACAAAAGTTCCTTTCGTTTCGGAGAAAATCTGAAGGAACTGAAATCGATGATATTCGTACCCGAGTGGTTAATTACCGACCGACGACGTCTCCGAGTGTTTTCCGAAACGGTTGTTCTCCCGGAAGGGTTCTGAACGCGTCGACGTGACGGGCGATATGACCGATCGGGGTGAAAAACAGCTAGAATTAAATCATCTCGGCCCGGTACCGTGGATTGCTCTTATTCACCGTGATTATCGACGCTCGAGTGGAGAGCACGTGCACTCGTCGCGCTCGCATGTCCCTTTCCCTATATCTATCACCCTCTCTCTCTCTCTCTCTCTCTCTCTCTCTCTCTCTCTCTCTTTTCGATTCAATATGTACCAGTGCCGACGCTTTTGTTCACGAGATCACTTCCCGATAAGTGCGAACGGAAAGATAGGGTGAGACGGGAACGGAGAGAGCGAGAGCGAGGGCGAGAGAGAGAGAGAGAGAGAAAGAGAGGAATAGAGAGAGAGAGACAGACAGAAGGGAAAACAAATGGAAATATCGAGAGATGCGCTCGTTTAGGGGACTCGAGCGACTCGGAGGAGCGAAATGGATGAGGGGTGCGTCGACAAGCACGCTACGATGGTACGTGCGGTTTCAAAACGGTTTTGGCTGGCTGGGCGGGTGAGCAAACGCTTGCAGAAACTCCATCTAACCACTAGATCGAAAACTAAGGGGTGATTTCGTTCATGCCAGAACCGGGGTGACCGGTTTTGCGGAGGGCTAGGTCTTGCTTGGACGTCTGAGAGCTGTGTGAAACGCAGGCGTGTCCAAGAAGGTCCTCCGGGGGCCATTTCCCAAGAGCCGTGGTCTATCTAGCGTTCTAAATCAAGTTAATTAGGCTATCCGGGCGAACACTAGATTCCCCGCAGACACGCCGCAACGTTGCGCGTCTTTTACCGTTGATCTGTGCCACGAGCGAACACAGGAGCAGAGTAAACACCGGTAAACACCGAGCAGACTAATTTATAGAAATCGAAGTCCGGGCGAAATAAAGATGGTCGCCGGATGCCTAACTTGGACACGCCGATCGCATCGATCGCCAGACCCACGAATTCAGCCCACTACATCGCACAACGAGCAATTCAAACACTAAAAGAGAGAGTCACCTCCCGCGTCTCTCGTACCGTCGCGAACTCTCTGTTGCTGGTGAAGGGTCATGCTTCGTTGCCTCTATCGAACGAGATCGCGTCGCAACGGGGAGGAAAGCGAACGGAACGAAACAGCTGCACGGGACCTCTCACACTCGTTCTTCTCGCGTTCAAACGCCGCGCCGCGCCGTTTCTCTCGGCGAGGCGAGACGTGGCGAACACGAAATCCGCGGGAGAATTTATCTTGGCCATGCGACAACGCTAGCAACTTCTCCGGATTGGCGGCCGAAAATCGCGGAATTAAAGAGCGAGACCGCGAACGAGATATCAACCCTTTGCACTCGAAGTCATTTTATTTATAAATTCGGAACAGTCTTCCTGATCTACAATATTTACATTTTATATGACTCGTTGCATTCCGTAGATGTGAAATTGAGTCTTGTGACTCATACAACAGTCACACTTTTGTTAACCCTTAGCACTCCGAAGGCTCCGCTACGGAGACATTTGCCATTTGTTCCGTAACTCCGAAGGCTCCGCTGCGGCGTTATACGTTATCGTCGGCGTTAGCAATTGTTATCTGTAGTTAAAACGTGCTAAGTCTGTGCCATTACGATTAAACTATTTTTTGACCTTTTCTATGGTTAGAAACATGGAGAAAAATAAATATTACGATGAGAATTTAGAGCCGAGTGATACCGAAGACGCATTTGATTTTGAAGAGTTAAAAGACATTGTGTAGGACAATGTTGGTTATGATTCTAACACTTCGAATAGTACTAGCGAAATTATACTACCAAAGAGACGAAGAATGAGAATTATTGAAAGCGAAAGCGAAGATTCGATACAAGACTTGGATGATTGGCGCGATGTTACGGAAGAATTACATATTCCAGATAGAATACCTTTTAGTGTATTGCCATAGGTCATTGGACCACAAGTTCCTACAAACATTGAACAGCCGATACAATATTTTTAATTATTTTTCACGGACGAATTGGTAAATGAAATTATGAAGGAAACCAACGATTACGCGGAAAATGTTCTAAACTTGAGAGAAATATCTGGTAACTCTATTTGACAAAGTGAATACTGTGACACTTGTCCAAGTAAACCCAGAATGCACATGGGAGATTGTTATCAAAGATATCGCACCATGGTGAATTACAAAATTTAAAATTTATCTTTAATTTACAATAGGAAAATGTATATTTATAAAATAAATAAAATATCAAATGCATTCACAAGGACGTGTAATCTTTTCCGCTGAAAATAAGACTTCCTTTATCTCAGGCGCTCCGCTCCAAAAATGTGCCGGAGTTTGACTCGAAAAACGCGCGGAGCGCTAAGGATTAAACAGTTTTTCAAATATTTTCGAATATAAATATAATATCTGACAATGAATAAAGTATTTTGGAACGTGATACGATAATTTTTAGGAGAGCTACAGAGTCACCACTTGAGTGTAAAGGGTTAAAATTCATTGGAAACGAGTCCTCGAAGCGGGCTCGCGTGGCGTTCGATTTGTGCGCGGCGATTTTCCTTCGAAAGAACACCCGAGCCGTGTCGTTCCTGCGTTCGCGCGTGTATCGAGGTGGACCAGGAGTTTCTTGGGATGGATGACGAGGAATGAAATCAAGTCCGAGGGACGTCGCTCAGCGACTTCGTTCTCTCTAGTCCTCGAGAACGGATTTTGTGTTTTTTGTATTTTTTGTTTTTGCTTGCTTTTGGTTTCTTTTGCTTTTCTCTTTCTATCAACTTATCTGACCTGAAGCGTGTACTGTGGTCCGTGGTGCTGCCCGTGGTGTTGCCCGTGGTGATGATGATGCCTCTGATAGTGCGACTGCTGGTGCGGCGGATCGTGTTGATAGCACTCCTGTTGGTACTGCTGCGACGGGACCGGTTTCAAAACGTGATTCGGTCGTTTTTCCGAGGCGTACTGCTGGCTGTTGCGTTCCATCGTGTCCACCGCCAGCCGGGGATCCTCGATCATCGTGTTCGAAGCCTTCGTGCTGAAACAGATCCGTCCGTCTGTATAGATCACTTCGACTTTACCTCGTTTCGCCAACTTTCTCTCGTTCGTTGAACCGTTTCTTTTTTGTAAGATCTTTTTGAACTTTCCTGCATGTAATTACTAGACTGCGGATTTTTGTGCAAAATAAAAAAAAATGTCCTCGTTAATTAGATGATATGGAAACTACACGGATATTCATTTCATTTTTCTTAATCGTTACAATGAATTAACAGTAATACAGTATTCTCAAATTTTATAATGTTATAATGTTCTCTCTATTTTGCATTTGATCTATTCATTTCTGTCATAATTGCATAAAATCCCCAGTAATGACCTTTTCAAAGTAAACTTGAAATTTTGACGAAGAAATTCTTTAAAAGTATGTTAAAATGTTTTTGACCTGTTTAAAGGTTCCTCGGGAAACCTGAAATACCTTGGAAATATCTTTTAGATGTTACCACCAACGGCATGGCCTGACCATTGATGGACAATTCTACTTACCACTTTCTAATTACCACTAACTGCATAGTTTCACCGTAACACGAATTAATTTAATTCAACCAGCCAAGAAAAGATTCCTGAAAGTGTCCTATCTGCTTCACAGTCTGTCCATTCCAGTGTATTTCTACTTAAAAATGCACGTAACGGGTGATTTGTCGTTACTTTTGTATAGAACAGTAGATAAACGTCTACAAGCTGTTTTGTGATTAAACAATTCTATAAAAAAAACTTCTTCGAGAGACCGCTGGCTTCCCCGAATGAATACAGCGTTCTTTTTTAGAGCAAAGTCGGACCATTGTTCTTCATTTCTACTTGGAGGCTGCTCCCTCCGAGTCCGTCCCTCCGTTAACCAATCGCAGAAAAATTCGTAAAATTATCCCGTTGCACCACCCAACGGAACGTGTCCGGTTCCCCAAAGTCTGATCAACGCTCGGCTCCTCCACTTGTGAAGCAGTCGTCGATCCCCCTCCTTTGTACAGAACAATAGATAAGTTTCCATCGGTTTTCCATTCGGTCTTTTTCTCTCCGCGGGGTAAAAAGTGACGGATCGGCCCGCGATCGCGGTCCCGTTAATGAAAGAATAATTCATTAGGTTCCGTCGGGGGTGGGGGCCGCTCGAAAGGATTCCGCCGTTTCCCCATGTAAATTGCTCCGACTTCGTTTATTCGCGGGTAACGAACGAGCGGATGGACGGACGGACGGACGGACGTACGAACGAACGAACGAACGAAGGAAGGAGGGACGCGAGAGGGACGGGCGGGGAGTCGCGTGCTTACCAATGCACTTGCTGCAGAGCGGGCACCGTGTTTCTGGCCACGCAGCATCTATCCGAACGTAGGAAACAAACGAATCCCATTATCAGGACGGAGAGCACCGTAAACCCAGCGACGGCGCCGATAACGAGCGGAATCTGTAACAAATACGAGGGACGGAAAAAAGCTTTTACACGCGACCACACCGACGCGATTCGATGCGACGAGAGCGAGAGAGAGAAAGAGAGAGAGAGAGAGAGAGAGAGCGAGTGTGAGAGAGAGAGCAGGCCGGCTCCATTCTCGTACGCGCGCCGAATACTTATACTTTAATTAAATATCGAGCGCAGGAACTGTTCGCCATTGTTTAATTGGACCGTCGATTACCGGCAGCGGCACGCGAGCGAGACGGTTCTCCGCTCGCTCGGAACATTGCAAACATTCGAACGGACGATACTCTCTGCTCTACGAAACATTATTACAAAGTTTCTCCTCTTTCATTTACCGCGTTTCCCCCCTCGGAGTCCGCGCGATTTATTCTTTCGCCGCTTTCCGCACTTCCATCCCTTTCTAACCCCGCCCCGCTGTCATCGGCCTTTCATCTTCGTCAAATTATATCCGGCTTACGTTTAATAACAGCGCTTACCCGTTGAACCCAACCTTCGGCATTCCGTTTTGTACTCGTTCATTTACTAATTAATTTCAGACTCGCCTCCATGCTCTTTTCTCAACTGCTCTCTCTCTCTCTCTCTTCTCCACTGCTCTCTCTCTCTCTCTTCTCCACTGCTCTCTCTCTCTCTCTTCTCCACTGCTCTCTCTCTCTCTCTCTCTCTCTCTCTCTCTCTCTCTCTCTCTCTCTTTATCCAGTGTGTCGCTGGCAGCGTTTCACAACAGCGTGTGCAGCAACGACGGCATTCTTATTATTCTATTGCGTTGTGTAATAAGTCCGTTCGCGTTTTCTTCTGAGAAACTATAGCACCGCGCAGTCGTCGACGCGAACGGACTTATTATACAATTTCAGCCTAATCTACTCTGTCTTAAAGTAAACACTTCCAGCTTTCATTCGAGCCAAGTAGCATAGGAATAGCATTACGGGAACGTATCTTAAAATCCACCTGAACTTTTCCTTATAGATCGTGCAAACCTCATGATGTCGTAGGTAAATTCTTTATAATTTTAAAAAATTATCTCGTCATTTTATCGCGATCTGATTTACCCTGTTTGAAAGTAGACACTTTCAGCTTACATTCGAGCCAAGTAGCATAGAAATAGCATTACGGAAACGTATCTTAAAATCCACCTGAACTTTTCCTTATAGATCGTGCAAACCTCATGATGTCGTAGGTCAATTCTTTATAATTTTAAAAAATTATCTCGTCATTTTATCGCGATCTGATTTACCCTGTTTGAAAGTAGACACTTTCAGCTTACATTCGAGCCAAGTAGCATAGAAATAGCATTACGGGAACGTATCTTAAAATCCACCTGAACTTTTCCTTATAGATCGTGCAAACCTCATGATGTCGTAGGTCAATTCCTTATAATTTTTTAAAATGATCTCGTTATTCTATCGCGATCTGATCTACCCTGTCTTAAAGTACATACTTCCAGCTTTCATTTAAGCCAAGATGCATAGAAATAGCCCCGCGAGTACGTATCCCAAAATTCATCTGAACTATCGCTTCGAACTCGCGTTATTTTCCCTGTCTTTTTCTAGGTGTCAGAGGTCCGCGAACGGACTTGTCACACAATCTAATAATTACCTGGCCCGGCTCGTCGACTCTCAGCATCAGCGACCGGCGATCGCTGCCCCGCTCGTTCTCCACGATCACGTGGTACAGCCGCTGGTCCTCCTTCACGGTGCTGATCAGCTCCAAAATGGCGGCGTAGCAGTCCTCGACCGGAAGCGGGTCCAGGTCCAGGGCCCGGTATCGCGATTCCAGCATCTCGCCTGCGAACGGGACCACGATTACGGAAACGAAAACGATCCCGGAATCCATCGCGATCGACCCGAGAGAACGTCCACGACTCGTCGGGCATCGCTTAACGGCGGCCGAAAGGGAACAGGGTGGGGGAAGACAAACTAAACTGTTTCCGCGTTTCTGTCGCCGGAATTTCACTGCCCCGGGGTCATCGAAAGAAATCAAAGTGGAAACCCGCGTGTCTATAGACTCGGCGGCCAATCGAAGTTGTCCGGTCATTCGGAAGTTGCCGCGCAGTTTTAAGCGGCAAGTTTGCCCGGCTTCGCTGGAAACCGACATTTTTAGTTGAAACGCCGGCTGCTTGTTCGATACACTTTCGCTGACGCGGCCGTGTAGTCAGCAACCGACCCTGGTCAACAATCGCCGGAACAAAAGCTGTGTTTATGTTGACTGACGCACCGAAACGTACCGTTAAGGAAGTGGAGCCGGTTACCGTGCTCTAGTCAATTACTGTGCCTTTCGTTTATTTTTTCAAGCATAATTAACATTATACTATCTATGAAATTTTCTTATTTAAATTCAATGAATTACTTATTTGTTAGAAGACGGAAGTTATTAAAATATTATAAAAATGATTTCGTTTTTTTGATACTGAATGCGCGAATTTTTGTGTAAAGCTTGTGAAACAGTTGAAGAACATACTGAACGAATGAAGATCAATATTCGATCGGATAAATCGTCTTCGATAAAATATCGCGATATTAATTGTATTGGTATAAAACGTATCAAGATTACGGAGAAACGAAACAGCGATTAATTCTACTTGAATTTTTGTTTTCAGTTCGAATTTTGATATTTACTGTGCACAGTAATTGAACCTATTTTATTATCTTTAAACTGCTGAAGTTGTGTTCAGCAGTGAAAATTAATTTTAATAATCCGGACATTTCGATGCCGAATGTAAAGGAACACCTTATGAAACATATCGAAGAAAGTTGTCGAATAAAATTACAAACGACCCAAAATTTAACACTGTTAAGTTATTTTTCTGTCAAGAAGGTCCGTCGCTCGAGCGTTAAATTCGTGCAGAACACAATTACAGAAACTGAATTCATTCAACGATCATTCTTTGATCTCTTTCGAGTAGAAAATATAGTTCCAAAGCAAAAACAGTTCGCGAGCTGCAACGAAGGAAGGACTCGCGGGACGGTCAAAAACGGGAACAAAGGGATAAAAATGTTGCCGAAGTATTCGAGACATGTCCTGCCGGAAAAGCGACGGAACGGATGTCTAGATCCAAAGAACGACGATCGAGGAGCGGTTGGTCCGGGGAGGATCACGGTGAAGGGATCGAAGAGTTGGGTTGGCAGGCGCACGATGAGTCCGCTGGAAAAAGGGCGGGTAATTAAAAAGGAGGCTCGCGGCCGCTTTAGCCTGCAATTCGAGGATGCTCGGATTAATTAATCGCGGCCGCGCCACTTTCCAGCGATAAGGAGTGCCAATTAGGGAGAAGAGTACGTACGTACACGCAAAAGAAACAAGCAGGAATACGCGGTAACCGAAAGGGCAAAGACTCTCGGATACTTTCGGCGCTACGGGGGGAGGGGGGGCTACAGGAAGAGGCTGTAAGCCGTGAGCTAACCGGCGTGCAGTCTGGTGCTGCCCCATTCCCAAGCCACGAGCTGAGGCTTCGGGTCGGCGCACAGTCGGACCTCTAATTTCGCCGGACTCCCCTCGGTCGTCGCCACGACGAACTTCTCCGCGATGGTCGGCTTCACCACCTACGACACGCGTTCAACAACCCCTTCAATCGGTCTTCCGGCGAATCTTCGCTCGTCTAACCCCTGTGTCAACAGCCGGAACTTTCCTCCCAACGAGTTTCAAGCTGCGATCGAAATAAGCCCGAAAATCTGCTCCGATTCGCCTTATCATTAGACTGCCGATTTTATGCGTTCATAGGAAAATTGTGTAGTTTCAATTTACAACAAAATTAAAAGCATTTTAACCCCTTAGCGCTCCGAAGACTCCGCTGCGGAGCCAAATGTTTTTAGCATACGTTATCGTCGGCGTTAGCAATTGTTATCTGTAGTTAAAACGTGCTAAGTCTGTACCATTACGATTAAACCATTTTTTGACCTTTTCTATGGTTAGCAACATGGAGAAAAATAAATATTATGATGAGAATTTAGAGCCGAGTGATACCGAAGACGCATTTGATTTTGAAGAGTTAAAAGACATTGTGGCTGAAAGTTTCACGATCGGCGAAAAGGAATATTTATATTATACCGGGTGTACCGCCGTTTTCCGTAAGTACTCAGTAAGCAGTGTGTTCCAACTAACGTTAAAAATAAGACTAAAATGTTGTAGAACGAAATGTTCATAAATGATTCGTGGGAAATTTATGACAAAAATACAAAATATGATTGAAACGATACTAGATACACCTAGATTAGATCCTGCTAGATTTTGCGGAGCGAAACGCCACATTTCAACAACTTATTTAAAATGTGTTCCAGTGGAACGGCTGTTTCATAATCTTTTTAATCGATTTATTTTAGGACGACATTTCACGGGATTCCACTTTTGGCACTTCTCATTCGAAATGTAAAGAACACATTGAGTTGTAAATAGGTGTTGGCGTGTCCGGTTATTGACACAAGGGTTAACAAATTTCACAGCCACCACCCCTGGCATTTCTTTTTAGGTATTTCACAAGAGCGGACAATTTGCGTCGAGTTTTGTTCGAATATTGTGAACTAATCTGCTGCAGACTATGCGAATACAGAGCTGGAGCTGTTTCACAACAAATACATAGCCGAGAACGAATAACGTCAGTTAATTGGCCAATTACTTTCAGCGGCGCTTCACCGATTTTTCGATGCGAAAGTGCGGAAGAAGAAGACGAAATCGATTTGTCGATTGCCGCGCATTTTGCGGCCATTTCATTTTTGTATGGGCCATTTCGGTGCTCGAACCGCGAGTGTACTACTTTGTTAATGCCGCGATGATGAAGTCGACAATTCTATTCGACGGTATCTGTCAGGGGTGTTGCAGGTGTTTCGGTCGCGTGCTCCGCCCCGCGCTCGAAACTCGCAGCCCGGCTCGTTATACGAATTTCACGGGGACTCGATCCGCCGTCGATTCTTTTTGCTAGGCGATGTTACCGAGTCAACGTTTCGGCGGCGTTTCAGAGCGCGGGGGTACGGAGGGTCACGGTTTCCATGAAATATCAGCGCACCGCAAGCGGTACTTGGCACGCACGGATCGGAAAATCTGCTGCAGGTGATGCGAGCGAAAACATTGTAGCTGCAATCAACCGGCCTGAGTGTTCCCGTGGAAATGACGTTTTAACCGGCTGCATGTTTCAGCCCCGGCCTCTTTCTATCCGGTTAAATATGAATTTTTCCCGTATAAATGCGGGGGCCGCGGGAACCGACGCGGCTGTGCTTTAACAGGTCGACGAACGCGCGGCTCGGCCGGTTTAGTAATTTTATTAATTATTCCCTGCCTTCGGCGTGCGCCTGTTTTTCGATTACATTGATTTCCCGATAAACAACGCCGGAAAAAATATACAAGGAAAAACACCGTACACCGTTAAGCTGCGCCCACGCCAGCAATCTGTATCGACATATCAGGTTGCCCGAAAAAATCGCCACAAGTCTTTCGTGTTACCGGCAACGAACTGTCGGCTGCTCGCTGCTTGTTCCCATTCGGGCCAGCTAAAATCAAAGAAAAACAGTCCCCACCACCCGAACCCAAACAGCAGGAACAGCTGCTTCTCCGGCGTGCACGCTTTGTCGCCCGACCCACTAACGTATAGCGAAATGTTTGCGAACGAAGTTAATCCCCGTCCATATGTCCTCAACTTAGAATTTACACTCGATTACTCCAGTTTCTGACCGTTGAATTGGACGAATATCTGTTGCGTTGGAACGAGAGAAATACTAATGGGTTCGCAAGAAGAACGCGCAACTATACAGGGTGTCCCAAAAATGTTTCGCAATCCAAAAGTAGCGGGTTTCTCGGGCCATTTGAAGCAACTTTTTCCTTTACAAAAATTTTCTCCGAGGCACCGTTAACGAGTTATTAACGAAAAACAGTGACTAATGAGAGGCGAGATCAGCTGCCGCGAGGTGGTCGAGCCAACGGCGCCAGCGGTCGAGAGGTCGAATCCCAGCTCAGCTGACGCGAGCCAGCCGAGTCAACGGCGCCAGCGGTCGAGCGGTCGAATCCCAGCTCAGCTGACGCGAGCCGGCCGAGCCAACGGCGCCAGCGGTCGAGGCGGTCGAATTCCAGTTCAGGTGGCGCGTGGCGACCGAGCCAATGAGCGGGACTGGGCTCCGTGTGCTGGTTGATTGGGTCGCCTCGCGTCAATCGTACTCGATTCTTATTGGTCACTATTTTTCGTTAATAACTCGTTAACGGTGCCTCGGAGAACATTTTTGTAAAGGAAGAAGTTGCTTCAAATGATCCGAGGAACCCGCCATTTCCAGATTGCGAGAAATTTTTGGGACTCCCTGTATATTTGATGAAATGTGAATGTAATTTTTACACAATTATACGTTTCTAAAAAAGAGTCCATTGTTCTGGTGTTAATCGAGCAGCACAGGAGAAATGGATTGTTTGTGTGTCTCGTACCAAAATTCATCGCGAAGATGCATATTGAAAAATGGAAGATATCTCCCTGATCGGTTCTTTAGAAACCGTTCCGTTTCCTTCTTAAAGCTGCGTCGATAAGATATTTTTTTACTAACGCGGCCGGCAACCTGGTTTTTCGATTCTTTTTAGCGTTCCAGGGTTTAAAAAAATTTGATAAAATTCTGAAATACTTATTGAACTTTCTACTTGAACATACAATTGATGATTGAGTTCTTTTTAGGTGGAGGAACCACCTGGATCGTTCCGTTTCGAAGATATTCACCCTTTGCAGTCGGAGCCATTTTAACAGGAAATCCAAAACAATTTTTTGATAGCATTTCTATGATATTGATTTTATAGTATAGTATAGTATTACTATAGTATTTCTCCAATTTTATTTAACTAGACAGTGTATCTTTATAACTCTTATCTATTTACTGAATATGTACGGTTATATATCCGCTTCGAAGATATTATCCCTTTGTAGTCAGAGCCATTTTAACAGGAAATCCAAAACAGTTTTTCTGATAACATTTCTATGGTATCGATTCTATAGTATAGTATAATATTTCTATAATATTTCCCCATTTTATATAACCAGGCAGTGTATCTTTATAACTCTTATTTATTTATCGAATATGTACGGGGTTGTTCGTTAGCAGCCAATCGAATTAGACGCCCGATGAAAAAAAATAAATAACTGACTATTTAGCGCGAAAGAAATATTTGTGTGAATTTCGCGGCAACAGTGGTCGTTGAAAGATGGCTCGGTGGGGACGCAGCTTTCGGTGGGCGCGATGCGTAAAAACTGGTCGGGCTGGTTTCCGATCCGCGATTCACGATCCGCGGGATATTTCCGGTGGCCGGAGAGCGATTAAATTTGAACTGGTTCCGATCGATTTAGCGGCGGCGGAGCGGGAGTTGTCTAGCTAATTTTCGGCGAGTAGCAGCACGCCCTATACAAATGGCCGCTCGTTTCGCCGAGCTGAAACAGGCCGTCGATTTACTATCGTCGGGCGTCGATCCTCGACGCTCGTGCATCTTACCCTGGGCGCGCCGACCACTTGCAGAGACACAGGGTCGCTTTTAACTTCCCGGACGTTTCCATTGATCTTGTTCGAGGCGAGACATATGTATTGACCCTGTTGCTCGTACGTCACGTTCGTCAGGATCAATCGCTGCCCGGAGCCGCACTCCAACGGCATCCGACCGTCGGTGAAGACCTGCGCCCATCTGCTCGTTCACGACAAAACACTAATCGTCTCCGGTTTCGGCCCGCTCTTTCTCGCGGCTAT
The DNA here is from genome assembly GCF_051020955.1 of Megalopta genalis. Classification (NCBI taxonomy): domain Eukaryota; kingdom Metazoa; phylum Arthropoda; class Insecta; order Hymenoptera; family Halictidae; genus Megalopta; species Megalopta genalis. The sequence continues at coordinate 11,345,080 of NC_135019.1, forward strand.
CTAACTACGGATCGGGGCGTGCAACTGTGAACCCGGAATTTCGGGTAACGTGCGAACTCGCTAAGCAATCACGGATAAGATACACAGGCAACTCGAGGGGCGGCAACCCTGCCAACATCAGCTACCGCTAATTTTCAAGATAACACTTTGATGATACGTGTCTTTATAGCATTTTCTACGACAAGTACAAACACGCAGATATTAATTTCGTAAATGTATTCGTCGCGCGAGAAAAAGAACTTTTTCATCGAAAAAATAATCGGACCGTGAATCCATACGATTATTTTTTCAATACCGCGAGCGTGTACTGTAAACAAAATATTTCAGCTCGAAAACTTTATCTCTTTGTGTTTTTCATATTGCTTTATTACTTAAAGTTACTTTAAAAACGTCGCAATGGAAACAAGCAGACAATCATTGGTATACGCATTTGAATTTGTCGTAAAAAATGCTAGAAGATTTTATTTATTTTCTAAATTTGATGTCGAAAATGACTGGCAGCTGAGGTTTACAGGGTTGCCGCTCCTTAAAGGAAATGTACGCATCGAACGTGATCGATACTGCAAATTAAATGTGCTATGTTTTCGTGCATTTCTGCGTGTTCGTAGTGTTTTGCTGGACATGGAATGAATCTCGGATTTATCAGAGAAATTGTTGATCTTTGAACTCGTGTAACTTTTGCTGATCAGATCTATTCGCTACCCTCGCCACGCATGCGTCACGTTCACAATTTCGCAGTTTATATTTACTATAGTTTAGTTAATTTTATGCATGCTGCTGTTTAAAGTTACAGCACACAATATGATATTCAGCAAGCTTAAAACCGTGCTTTGCTAAATTGTTTTAATTATTCGTAAACGGGGCATGTTGCGTTTAATGAAACGTTTTAAGAATGGAGATAAGCAGCGAAATTAATGCTCGTGGAGACCGTGCTAAGATATTCTGCGTGTTCGGGGTGTGAAGTAGAGACCCGACTCTTCAAAATAGAACATTGGGTATGAACGTTGTAAGAACTTTTTACACGAGGTTACAGGACCTCGAAGTTTGTCAACGTCTCGGTTATAATTTTGTCGTTTCTTCGAATTGATTCCCCGTCCAGCAAGGAGCAACTAAATACATGATAATTTCGAGAGTACTTTGTTGCATGCAAATAGCGGTTCTTAAATTAAACAGGAATTTACAATGCTAAGTTTCTACGGTTTCCTGCTTCATAAAGCCCTGTTTTCCTTCATTCGCTTCTTTCCCAAGGAATATTCGAAATATGATGTTATATAACGTTTTAAAATATGTACCCTGCTGCTAAAGTAAAATTATTTTCATTTTTTCATGAAAATAAAATGATCCCGGGGTCCCGAAATGCTTGGTGCTTAAATTACTATTTTATTCTGGTACCCGCTGCTTGGAATATCTAAAATACTGTTTCTACAAATTCCACTCGTCTCTGGTGGCGAGAGCAAATATGTGTGCATATCACAACAGGATGTAAACGTTTTAATGAAATGTAATGGTTAGACTGCGTAGCTTTTCGCGAGCACACATTTTTTGGCGACGAGATTAAAGAACGAAACACGTATCCAGGTAATTTGAGTTTCTCTATTCGTATATTTTGCGCATGAAAAATCCTGGATTAAATTCTCCACGGGTTTTTATTATGTACGAGCGAACGAAGATTCGCAGTTCGCTAATGGCATAACATCGAAGGTAATTCATTGTAAAATGATTTTGGAGATCGCGAAGCTGTTTCGGAACAGGCCTAAAATTTCTTGCTTCATGCAACAACAAATAGAAAACATCGTTTAATGCACAATTAAAAATTCGAATCATCGAGGAACTTTACTCGACTGGCCCAGTTCAATTTCCATGAACTTTGGCGGTTCACTTGTTTCTCGTAATGTTGCAAGGCTACCGCGAGTACAGTGTTTTCAAGAAATTGTTACAAAATTTTCTGATTTTTCTGCGTTTCAATGTGATCGCATCTCACCGAATTATTAAGTTAATTATTATCCCAAAACATTTTAAATCTAGGTCAAAGTGAACCCAGTGTCTCGTCGCAAGCATCAGTGTCCTTTCGAGAAACATGTGCGTCGCTATAGTTGACGTCACTCCTGTTTAAAATCGAGCAATTTAAATTTCTACGATCAAAATTGTTTGAAATCTTTATAAATCTATTATGTTTCGAATTCGAGATAAAAATATACAGTAATGTCTCCCTAACTGACCCTTAGATTGTGCACAAAAATGGACAACTTGGGAAGAGGAGATATCATTATTCGAGCTTTGCGGCTCGTTTTCATAGTTGTCGACAATTCGTGACTGTAAAAATGAACCGCAAGGATCGAATAATCGTCTCTCTTCTCCCTAAATTGTCAATTAGAGAGACAATTGTCAATTAGGGAGACGTTACTGTATTCCAATGCAATTTTCTATAAATGTCGACTACAATCAGTTCCACATGTATTTAAAGTTAATTACAAACACATATTATACGTCATTGTCGTCGTAAAGATCACGGGGCCATTGTCGACAGTCTATCTACGAAGAACGATTGGCATGCAAAGTCGAATCGTTTTGGCTAAAGTCACCTGTAGTCGGCCGGTGGCATCGCATCGGCGGTGCATTCGAACGATGCACCGGAAAAGAGTAACGCCGTAGTCAGCCGATCAGGCCCGACCGAGCTGATTGTCGGCGGATCTGTGTGGGAACGAGAGAGAGAGAGAGAGAGTGAGAAACGATCCTATTGATTGGTGGCATTGCATGTGCATTCATCGAGGACGGGCGTAAAGCGCAGCGCGAATCGTTTCGCGGCGCGGCGGCTGAATCGAACCGTGTCAAGCGAATTAACCGTCGATGAAAAGGCTGCTTTAACATCTAATTAATCCGCGACAATAGCCTGCGCGTTGTCTCAAGCCTTTCCCGAGCTCCGCGACCGGCCGCTCGATTTCTCTTCGCGCGATAAACGCTCCGCGACAAGCCGCGTTCTAAAATTAGTCTCCCTTAGGTCAGTACACTGTCCGACGGTTAATCGCGCGACGGTTAATCAGCTTGCCGGACACACCGAGCTCGGAAACAATAAAATTATTTTCGTCGCTGTCGCCGCCGTAAATAATCCTCTGCACCAGGATCGTGGTGCAACGAGAAAGGCTCGTCCGTCGTCGTCAGGCTGCATATTCTCGCTGTGCACTCGTCGGACTTTTGCCCTCGCAGAGTCACTTAGGTACTTCAATCTTTTCGATCGTCTTTTTTTAGCAAATAATGGACATCGCAGCAAGGTTCGACGGAACCGTCTCTTTCGTTTCATCTTACGTACCTATGTACAAATGCATCGAATTTGCAGTCCGGATACATCGGGCGCATCAAACGTACAATTCGGTAGCACGTAAAATGAAATTTGTTCGCGAAAGCTTTCCTCTATTCGAACGAACGGATTACGGGAATTTATTCGCCGGACTCAGTAATTTTTATAGCCGAAAGTTTCGGTGCAACCGGTGCTGCTACGTTCAACGCGATCGCGGTTACAATGATTTATTTAAGCGCAACGTAACCGCCCGATGAAGTACGGTCAGAAGTCCGCGAGCATTGCGCCCCCGCGCGTTACAACTGCAAATCACGGTGATGAAACAAATCACGGTGTAAAGCTGATTTAACCGTCCTTACGCGAAATACGCCGTGTTTTTTGCGCGTCCGTCGCACCGACGCGACGGAGGAACGCGTCGAAATTCAATTCCCGCCGAAACGAAGTCTCTCGCGGAGCATTTTTACTCCGTAGCCTCGACACATTTTTTCCCGCGATTCTGTCCGTTCGTGACAGACGAAATTGTGGATTTTTTTAATGAGGAATCCTGCTGCGATACGCGCGGATCCCGGAACGATGCGTTAATACTCCGGAGGGCGGAATTCCAATGATGCACTGGAACTAGGTTGCCAGTATCTTTTTCATACTTTTATTAACAAAGACAGCTCGGCAAAACTACAGCGAACGATAGAAACGGAGGGTGCTGGAAAAAATGGTCCTTTTACGTCCCGTTTGGAAATGAAGAATTCTTGCAACATAATTTACAGTGACATTCGGGCAACGAAAAATGTCCTTATCACTTCGTCGAGAAACGATGGGAAAGAGTTAATAATAACCTTAATTATCGACAGAGTGGGAAAGAGACGGATAAAATACAGATATTTAAAACAGAGAAAAGAATCGAATACAAAAACTCGGGAGAAAAAGAGGAAAATATACGTGAAATATAATTTGATTATGTGAGGGAAGACGAAGACGAACGGCGAATAGCATTTACGGCTTATTCTGATAGTTTAATATTATACAGGGTGTCCTAAAATTATCTTATTTCCGAGAAATGAGGGGTTCCTGAGGTCATTTGAAGCAGCTTTTTCCTTAGCGAAAACGCGATGCGCGGTTTTGTTTACGAGTTATTAACGAAAAACAGTGATCAATGAGAGGTTCCAGAGGGTCCAGATGTTCCAGATTTCAAACTAAATCGTGTGTTTCGCATGGATTTGAAGCTAATACGTGTGTTTCGCATAGATTTGTCCAGCAGTTCAGAAGTTCCAGAAAAGTTCCAGAAGTTCCAGATTTTCCAAAAAAGTTCCAAAAGTTCCAGAAAAGTTCCAGAAAAGTTCCAGAAATTCCAGAAAGGTTCCAGAAAAGTTCCAGAAAAGTTCTAGGAAGGTTCCAGGAAAGTTACAGAAGTTACAGAAGGTTCAGAAATTGCAGAAACTCCATAAGGTTATGATAAATATTCTTCAGTCGGTCTAAAGTAAAGGTGAACAGCGTTTTTCTTAAAAATATTACTGTTACGTAGTAAAAAAAAAATCCGGAGAGTTCACGCTCCGTGGCTCCGTGACTCCGTCCCAACCTTCTGCCGAAGACACGTGTTGCGGGATCTCGAACTTCGCGCCCTCGCCTCTCATTGGTCACTGTTTTTCGTTAATAACTCGTAAACAAAGCAGCGGATCGCGTTTTCGCTAAGGAAAAAGTTGCTTCAAATGACCTCAGGAACCCTTCATTTCTCGGAAATACGATAATTTTGGGACACCCTGTATATGACATATTCTAGTATTTAACTTAAAGGAAGTATAAAGAGTTACAAAATATCGGTCAGAAACAATAAGTAAACGGTTCATAGAATTATTATCGGTCCGATTTTGGACAGTTTTCCAATCGTTTCTTGGGAAAATGATAAGCGTGTTATTCGCCCCTCCGTTGCTCAAGGTGTCAAGGGTTTAACGACAATTCTCGCATGATTGCTAAATAAATCGTTAAAGTGATAAATTTCAATTTTCCAGCGAATGCAGACGCGACGTTCAGCCACGTGCTATTGCATACAACTCGTTGACAAAAAATTAGGGAGACAGCGGCAGAGTTTGCCCAGAGAAGTTTGAAGGAGGACACAAAACGTTCTCTTTCGTGAAAAGAAATTCTGAGACAGTTTAACAGAGGCGGAAGAATCATCTGGCGCAGCACGATCACTGGGACAGCCTTTGGGAGTATTTCTTCGTTCGTGCCGAAGATCGATCGTGTTCCTCTTATTTAATAGACCGGTTTTATCCGTAAAAGGGTTGCTCGGGGATATTTTCAGTGCACGTTGTAGGGCGGAAAGGAGGCCGGGACACACTTACAGTTGACGGAGACTTGAACGGAAACTGGGCTGCTTTCGCCCTCGCTGTTGGCCGCCTCGCAGATGTAGTCCGCCGCGTGGTTCCTGTAGATCGGCGAGAACTGCAGAATTTCCCCTATGCTGGCCACCTCCGACACCCCCACGCTCTTCGATCTCCTCCAGAGGATCGAGGCCGGGGGATTCGCGTCGGCCAAACAGCGGATCTCCAGCTGATCTCGACCCTCCTCCAGCTGGCCTGTCGGGACGCCGACCAGTCGAGTTTCCGGCGCGTCTGAAAACCATTGCGAATTCAGAGGATATCCACAATCCGGCCGACATCCTGCAGAATCCACATAAATTACGACCAGCGACGTCGTTTCGTCTTTGTCACCGAAACCCTCGAAATCTGAACGCTTCCGTCCACTTTATTAATATTCATGTTCATTCAGTTCAGCGTGATCGCATTAGCTGCGAGATGATTAGTGACTACATTGGCTTACAATTAACTACGCCACGATTAACACGTGGCTTATATTGTAAATTATAAATTAACATTCATATTGGCCTGGGTAACTATAACAGAAAACTGTGTAGGTTTCATTTGAAATCCCTCTTAATAGAGAATCCGATTTGTTCCAGGAAAAAACCTGAAACATTCAAGTAATATACGATGGATAGCGACGAGCACGCCGCATGAAATGCATTCAGGAGGATTTTTTTTTTAGTTGTCAGGAAAATTCATGGATATATCCTTATTCCGAGCTTTCCTATTACGCGTTGTAAACGGCATGGGCGATCTCGTTGTAAACTCGTTTCATTTTGTCTCAGGTTTCGACGAACGAGATTGCAAAGTGGAACGACCTCGATCAGTTTCGAGAGCCAAGGTGCCGCTGCACTCACGTTTCCATCGGTGCACCAATTAAGGTAGACGAGGTTCGCTTTAATTAGGATTCGTAGGATCTGAAATCTGGTCTTCGTCGTACTGGCACCACAAAGAGGTTCATCCTCTCGCGGGGGGAAGTTCGATTTAAGAAGTAACCGAAGCGACTGAAGCGTTTGACGGTCCGGACGGTTAAAAGTTTGTTAATTCGAAGACAAAAGAAACAATTAATCGCGGAGGCAAGTTAGCCGGAAGACCTGCTATACACCGGGAAGACAGAGAGAGAGAGAGAATGAGAGGAGAAGAGGAGAAGGTTGCCGCAGCTGCCGGTTCGGTTGGTTCTCTTTGCGAGTTGCGTAATCGCATTTCCAAGTCTGAATGGGAGCTTGTTATTTTTGACCCCCGGGGAAATAGGTCGGAGGCTGAAATTATTAATTAATACAATTTGGATCTGTGCTCCAACATTAATTAACCGTCATTTGTGACGTTTCTCGGCGGTCGGGATGCTGTTTCATTGGTTTAAATCAACGGGAAGAGCCGGAGGCAGGCGAGAAGGGGGCCACAGGTGGACGGGGAGGGGGCCGGAGGGGCCTCGGAGTAATTGCGTATTAACACGGTAAATTGTTTTCCGCGCTTGGACGCGGCGAATCGCCGGGGCTTTGTCCGAAAACGAGACCGGAACTCTAGCATCGGGCAGCGGGTCTCATCGCGAAAACTTTTCGAGACGGCCCAACGATTCGCACGACCATTTAACTATGCAAATTGCATTTGCGAAACCAAAAGGCGAGGTCGCGGCGCGTTCCGACGAATGAGAAATATTCCGCGAACGTCCAGCTTGCGCCTCGAATGCGATTCCATATTCGGAATGCACTTCTTTCGCCTGTACCTCTCGTACGAATTTCCAGCGTTGTTTTTCCTCGGTCGTGCGCGTTGCGAAATTCTTGACTGTGTTGGTTGGAGATTGATTCTCCCCGTTGCGCCAATTTCACACATTCCCCGCAACTGTTTCGTAGAACTTGGGAACAATCTGTTGAGCGGGTCTTTTCATCGAGACAATTGTTGGTATATCACGATTTTTCGAAACGGTTTCGTGAATCTTCTTTAATCTCAATCAGCATATATTAAAGCGGAGATATCCAGCTTTAATTTGAGCTAGGTTACATTTCAAAAGTTCCGCAGAAATGCAAATTAATATCGACGTAACCTTTCCTTTCAAAAAATGAGTAATTTTTCTTCGAGTCAGCGGTCGGGATTATTCAATTTTTCGAAACGATCTTGCGAATCTTTTTTCATTCGAACAACCCTATCTTCAAGCGGACACTTCCAGCTTCGATTTAAGCTAGCCTGCCAACTCCAACGGAAAGTTTAAATTCGGATGACAGATAAATCTACGTATAATTAGTTCCTCGTTCGAGACTTCGTTCCCAAGGAAATCAAAGCCGAAACATTGAGAAGCGTCCGACGAAGCAAGAAGGCAGGACTCGATATCGGTACAACACTCCGTTCGAAAACTGCATTCGAGCCGCATGCGACGGCAGTGACCAAGTTATGCAACAATGAACTGTCCGACGAAGCAATACACATCCGCTGTCACGACCGACGAGTCGTTTACCGCGGAATCGTCGCCAAAAAAGCTAAAAATCGAGGAGGCAAAAAAACGACAGCGATCGTTGGCTGCGGGCATTCGTCGTGGTCGCATTAATCAACGCGTACGCGCGTTTCAGTAGCTCGCAGGGTTCGTAAAAAGTGCGTCGATTCGAGCCGCATTCGAATGCGTCGATCCGAGATCCGCGGATCGGATCCGCGATCGGCGGGGCGCATTGTTCCGCGAGCATGTAGCGAGCCACGGGATCTTTCATCGCTCGGAGGGTGCTGGCCAATTAACATCTTTTGTCGGGTCGGCCGGTTAATCGATCGTTTTCGATTCGTCGATTAATTATTCCCCGGGGACAGAAAGTTGGGGCCGCGATTTTTCGACGCGGTGCGGCGCGGTGGCCGCGGCGAGCATCGATTAAACCGGCCGAGCGGAATCGGTCTCGGCGCGGGCGGCTGCCCCACCCCCGTGGAACGGCCGGGGGATTAACTGAGCGCAGGTGTAATTGAATTTTTCGCGGGCCGCGCGGCTAACTAATTATTTCTGACAAGGAATAACGAAACGCCGCGCGGCGCGCGCCCAGCGCCTGGCGCCGCAGAGGCCGACAGACTCTGATTCATTATTTCGAGGCCGGAGCGGAGCCGAGCCGAGCCGAGCAGAGCTGAGGCTCCCTCGCGAGCGCGTCGCTCGCTTTGCTGCGCGCGCGTGCTCCATTGTTTTCCATTCCATTATCGGTTTCCCGATCGCGACACGGTCGGCGTTCCCCGTTTTTTTCTTCGCTCTCTCGCTCTCTCTCTCTCTCTCTCGCTCTCGCTCTCGCTCTCTCCCTCTCCCTCTCTTTCTGTCTCTCTTTTTGCTTCTGTTCCTCTGCCGTTTTTCACCTGCCGCCACTATTCCGACGCACACAGGTCGACTTTGTCCGAGGCAGCAGTAAAATCGATCGGATCTCTAGGCTCGCGGGAACCGTTCGACGATCAACGAGGCTCTCGGGCAGCGCGCACGCGGCCCCTCGGATCCACTTTTAATTACGCGCTCATTACGAAGGATTTAATCTGAAAACTTGCTACTCGGGGCCCGCGTTTACTCTTCCGCGGCGAGTGTTTATTTTTCGCTCTGTTCCGCGCGGCCGCCGCGCTGCGAAACCACCCCCGCGCTATGATTAAAACCGTGATAGCAATTCCCGCTCGCGATTCCGATTTAATCTCCCTTCTCGTTTGTCGAACCATTGCCGCGTCGTCCACCCTCTCAACCCCCGAACCGCCGAACCCCCCGACCACGCTCTCCACCTCGTCTCTCCACGGCGCCAACCGAACCCCCCGACAACACTTTTTTTCCACGAGAAAATTAATTTCTCTAGCTTAGACCATTGGGGTCGTTGACTGCGATCGCGGGGACGTAATTGGAAACTCCCGCGGACCTGCGGGAGACCCCGGTCTCGATCCGAATCCGGACCAAGACTGTTGCTTCGAAATCGAACGATGGTCTTACTTTTCGTTTGCTGGAGGATGTCCGGGAATTTCGGGATATGGTAGAACTCCATTTATCCGAACGACATTTATACGAACGAGATTTGATTTGACAAGCCTTTTTTACAATAACGAACTACAACTAATGTTAACGCATTCCGTGCCACGTGTATCAGCGACGATACAGTAATGTCTCTCTAATTGACGCCCAGATTGTCCACAAAGATGGACAATTTAGGAAGATAAGACACGATTATTCGATTGTCGATAACTATAAAAACAAGCTGGAAGGCTCGAATAATCGTGTCTTCTGTTCCCAAATTGTCCATTTATTTGCACGATCTATGCGTCAATTAGGGAGACATTACTGTACATGCTTACATGTTTATTTAATGCGCTAAAAAGATAGTTTATAACAGATTTAAAAAGGAAGAATTCATTTCCGCCATACAATGGTTTCATTGTTATATATACGATAATTAATAATTGCATGTAATATATAAAGTTTTAGTAAAATATCAAGTGACCAGTCTGAAGAGACGGGTAAAAACAGCTTGGCACGGAACGTGTTAATACAAACGGAGAATCAGCGAGTCAGCGTCAGAGTTATATTTCATTAATAACTGATAAACAACGTCGAAATGACCTCAGGAACCTCCCATTTCCGGAGTGCGAGACATTTTCGCGACACCCTGTATTTTACAATGAGCGAGAAAGGTATAATACACTGAATTCTTACAGGCGAAGTCGCGAAATTAACAAAGAATCTAATCGTTACTGAACGTTTCGTAGATTAGGCGTAGATTAGGCGTAGAATAGGCGTAGATTAGGTGCAAATTAGGCGAACGCACCTGTGGTCGACACCTATTTATACTGGGGGCCATCGATGACAAGAAGGAGTAAGGAGTGGTAATCTTGAAAAAGTCAAGGCCAGGGAGGAACAGGGGATTTTAACCCTTAGCGCTCCGAAGGCTTCGCTACGGAGACATTTGTCATTTGTTCCGTAACCCCGAAGGCTCCGCTGTGGAGCCAAATATTTTTAGCATACCTTATCGTCGGCGTTAGCATTTGTTATATGTACTTAAAACGTGCTAAGTCTGTACCATTACGATTAAACCATTTTTTGACCTTTTCTATGGTTAGCAACATGGAGGAAAATAAATATTGTAATGAAAATTTAGAGCCGAGTGGTACCGAAGACGTATTTGATTTTCAAGAGTTAAAAGACATTGTGGAAGACAATGTTGTTTATGATTCTAACACTTCAGGTAGTAGTAGCGAAATTATACCACCAAAGAGACGAAGAATGAGAATTATTGAAAGTGAAAGCGAAGATTCGTTACAAGACTTAGATGAATGGCGTGATGTTATGGAAGAATTACATATTCCAGATAGAATACCTTTTAAGTGTATTGCCACAGATCATTGGACCACAATTCTTACAAACATTGAACAGACGATACAATATTTTAAATTATTTTTCACGGACGAATTGGTAAATGAAATTATAAAGGAAACCAACAATTACGCAGAAAATGTTCTAAACTTGAAAGAAATATCTAGTAACTCTATTTGGCAAAGCGAATACTGTGACACTTGTCCAAGTAAACCCAGAATGCACATGGGAGATTGTTACCAAAGATATCACACCATGGTAGATTACAAAATTAAAAATTTATCTTTTATTTACAATAGGAAAATGTATATTTATAAAATAAATAAAATCAAATGCGTTCACAAGGACGTGTAATCTTTTCCGCTCAAAATAAGGCTTCTTTCATCTCAGGCGCTCCGCTCCAAAAATGTGCCCGAGTTGCTGGTAGGCAGTACTCGAGAAACGCGCGGAGCGCTAAGGGTTAAATTATGATACAAAGGATCGATGGTCCCTGTGTTCGTCGCGTCGCGGATCGTAAACACCTGACGCTTGATCTGTTTACACTTTGAGTTCATTCACCCGAATTACCCCGTCGAACTCCACAGCCGAGCTCGACACGGTATACTAGAACTAAGTGTCGCGCGAGGGGTTTTTTGCGCGCTCGCCGCTGGGCACGCAATCACCTGTTTTTACGTTTTAATTTATAAGTCTTCTATTTCAACGAATTTTGAACAGCTGTAAATACAGTGACCCCCATTAATATTCGGACACCTTTCAAAACGCAGTAACTTTTTTAAAACTAGGATAAACGATTTGAATTTTTGTTAGACGATGGAGGGTCTAATATCCTAGACAATGACTAAACTACTTTTTTACAATTTTTCTATTATGTACTTGGAATGATAAAACAAAATAAACGACTGTCATTTTTTAACATTTTTATGTGAGATTATAAGGAAAATTTAAAAATTGTGTTTTGTAGATCTTTGTAAGTTATATGCGTGCTGAATATTTCATTGAAATCGCTTAACGGAAAGTCAAGTTACAAGCGTGTTAAAAAATTGTAAAAACTGCACATTTCTCACACTTATTGGTCGAGAGTGTTAAAAATCGGGACAAAGCTACGATTTTTGCGATCTTTAATTGTTTACAGCTCATACCAAAGTCTACCGATTTCGGTGAAATTTTTAATACGCATATAACTCACCGAGATCTACGAAACATATTTTTTAAATTTTCGTTGTGGGCACAGATAAAAAAGATAAAAAACGAGAGTTTTTTATTTTCTTTTACCATTCTAAACGATAGCAAAATTTTAAAAAAGCATTCTAATTACGGTCTAGTAGACTGGTCGCTCTATCATCTAAACAAAAATTCAAGTCATTCAGCCCAGTTCTGAAAAAGTTATCGCGTTTCGAAAAGTGTCCGGATATTAACGGGTGTCACTGTATATCTATTTTCAACTCGTTGTCATTAACAAGTTGAAATATCCTGTAAACAATCTCCCATGAACCGCGATCGTTCGATCGCAAAATTGTAAGTAGTACAATCAATGAATTCCTATTACATGAATCTGCTCGGTTATGCGATCTGGATGCCTCCCGCCGAGTTCGCATAAATGGAATTTCACTTTTTCCCGAATTTTCGACGGGGCTAATTTTCGACTCGTCTATCGACGAGTCTATAAACGTCGCTAACCGTCGAGTAATGGGCACGTAGTGCCACTCGCAACCGTGTATTATACTGTAAATATTTGGACATGCGAGTCATTCGCGGTACGTGAAAACCATATTAACACGGTCGATGCGCAAGAATTATTACAATTTCATCGTGATGTTTGCAATCCGCGTGGATCTTTAAATTCTTTTCGCTTAATTCCGATTTAAGCCGCGACTAAATAGTTTACAAAGCACCTGTGGAAATGTTTATTCGAACGCGAAGTGCGTAACTAATCGACAGAAATATAGAGAAATCACGGGCTTGCTCGAATAAGCTACAGTCTACAATTATTCATATCGAGCGAAGCGATGATGCTGTAGAGGTACTGTTTAACCAGTTAACTGTTGCAACCTCTTTGAGAACCGCGCATCTGAAACGAGTCGCAAATGAAAGAACAACTTGTTCACGCTGTATACAGTTTATTCGCAATAATTATTTATATTACTATATTTGTTCTTGGCCTTTCACCCTTTCCGTTCAAAGCTACTTCAATTCGAAATCCAAAGCATATCTCCTGATCCACAGTATTTCCATTTTACACGATTTGTTGCAACTGGTGCACATGAAATGGAACTTGTTTTACCTCGTACGATATGGATTGAATTTTTAATATAGCTTTAATATATAAACTTTGATACTGTGAAAATTATTTTGAAACTTGCCACAGCAATTTTTAGCGGGAGCCACTGCTCGAGTGCAAATGGCTAGATGTACAAAACGTCATTTCACGAATACAGTTTTAGTTTCTACAAAAATTGCCGCCGATAACCTGGTTCTTGTAAGTTTTGGCTTGATTTTTTTTATTGCTTTAGCCTTTAACCCTCTGCAGTCACACTGGGTCGAAATGTACCACATTTCTTTCACTTTCGAGAAAGTGACATTTTCACGAGAAGAATGAAATCAATAATTCAATATATTGGATCGTTGGAAAAGTAATTTCGATCTTTTTGTAAGCTATTTATTTGGAAAATCGGAATTACTTTCGCAACAATTCAATACTTGGGAATGAGATATCGGGTTCTAATAAAGGAAAGAATGTTCTTGAAGGTTCGAATTATATTCTCAAATTTTTGAAAATCGAACTGGGTCTGAGTGTCCCAATATGACACATGTGTTTCAGGAAATTTCAGAAATTTCTTTTCTTTCTTCTTTTACCCTTTCCGTTCAAAGCTACTTCAATTCGAAATCCAAAACATATCTCCTGATCCACAGTATTTCCATTTTACACGATTTGTTGCAACTGGTGCACATGAAATGGAACCTGTTTTACCTCTTACGATATCCGCATTTTTAATATAGTTTTAAAATATAAACTTTGATACCGTGAAAATTATTTTGAAACTTGCTACGGCAATTTTTAGCGGGAGCCACCGCTCGAGCGCAAATGGTTAAATGTACAAAACGTCTGTTCACGAATACAGTTTCAGTTTCAACAAAAATTGCAATCTGAACGTGGCACGAAATTTCGCCATTTCTCCGTGACGAGTACACTCGTCGGAAGCAGCTAACTGGTTAAACAATCGTTGCGCAAACACCGTGTTCAACGACTCGCGAGACCCATCTGCAGTTGCACGACCAAAGAAGCGTTCAAAAATTCCGTCGCGAACCGATTGTTCTCAAACGCCGGCAACTAAATAAAATGTAAAAATGTCTGCGGACGTAACGTAACGACCGATTGACCTCGCAGTACGCAGCGAGCCTCGAAACAAACGTGGGAATCCGACTAATCCGAGCTCGGGAAAATATCGTCGAAGCGCGAGGAGGAACAGGTTCGAAAAATCTCGGCCTCGAAATCAGATTCTTTGAGTTTCATCGCCCGGAGTTTCCGCGTTTCGGGCGCGAAGGCGGAAAACGTGCGGAGAGAGAAAGGGAGATAAATAAAGAGAGGGGAGGAGAGATAAATAAAGAGAGAGAAAGAGAGAGAGAGAGAGAGAGAAATAGAGAGAAAGAGAAAGAGAGAAATAGAGAAAAAGAGAAAGAGAGAGGAAGAGGGAGAAAGAGGGAGAGGCGGCGAAAGCTGGCGCGAGTCCGTAGGCGAGGTGAAAGATGAAAAAGTCGGCCGTCGGTGGCGGGATGCTCACGGATCGAATCGCCGTTTCTATGGGCAGCGGGCAGGTAGCTGGCGCAGCTGTTCATTTCACGTAACAATGATTCCGAAATACGCGCGAACGAACACTCGCTGACCCATTCACAATTTCAGCTACATTCTCTCTCTGTTCCCGTTTCCCCGCTGTTTCTCCCGCGCCTCCTCCGACCCGCCGACCATCCTCCTCCATTCCCCTCTATTACCCTCTTCGCCGTACCTGTCGGCATTTTATAGAGGCACGCCGGGGTGTGGGTGTGCATCTGCACGACGCCGCCGCAGCCGGACGCGCCCGTTCGTGTGGTCGCGCGGCGTGTTTCTCCGCGGGAAAAGCCTCCGCAACTGTTTCAAACAGGCCCGCCCGCTTTCGCGTCTCCCCTTCCCTCCCGCGCCGGATCCACCGAACCCTGTTCTCGGTTTATGCAGTCGAAAAGGGCCATCGCGCCTCTTTCGCCGCCAAGGGACCCACCCGGCTGTCTCTCCGCTTCCCTAGCTAGGCACTCGCGATCTTCGTGCCAGCTCCGGGTACCGTGGAAAAATTATCTCGCCGATCTCTCATAGCTAAACTGAAAGGTACGAGATCGCCGGAAGTAAAGACCGTCTTTTGATATTACCCTAATTAGGGACCCGCGATGTTCCAGTCAACTTTGGATACTCTGGAGAAATTATCGCAGCGATCTTTCTTAGCTAAACTGAATGATACGAGGCACCGGCGAGACGAGACTGTCTTGATATTACCCTGGCTAGGGACTTACGACGTTACAGTGAACTTTCGACGAAATTATGCGAGCGATCTTCTTTGCTTGACAAGATGAGCTACCGTTATTATTCTTCGCTCGCGGCTGTACTGAAAGATACGATGTCGTGCGGAGGCAACGCTGACTTAATCCTTTACAGTCGGAGCCATTTGAACGCACGAAATCCAAAATAGATTTGCGAAATAGATTCTTTTCTCCGTTTTATATAACTTGACGCATTTTGTATGTATGAATGGAGAGCGAATGTTTACGCGAAATGAATATAGTCTGCATCGTTTTTGAGAAACACAGATATCGTACAGAAATTTCCTTCTTTCTTCAATCATTTCGATACGATCAATTTTAATAGCCTGGCATTCTTGAATTATCGTTGTCTTCCTATTGTCTCAAATTACATCTAGAAATTGTTGTCATATAAATGGATTGAATTTTGTAACTCATGGAACAGTTGTATTTTTAACAGTTTCTTTAAATGTAAACAGATCTGATAATGTTAAGATTATTCTGAAAAGTGATATAACAATTTTTAACGGTGCCTTAGAGTAACCACTCGACTGAAAAGAGTTAATACTAGCATAATTAGGATCTGACGATATTGCCGTGAAATTTGGATACCGTAGAAAAATTATTTGAGCGATTTTCTTCGTTCGGCAAGACGAGGTACCATGATTTATACAGACTTGTGATACTCTACAAGAATTGTCTGCGCGATCTTTGCTCGACAAGATGAGCTACCGTTATTATTCTTCTTAAAAATATTGCACCTATGAAGTCGCTGCCTCACACTATCTCACCATCTCGAGCCACGAGACTCGAATAATCGTATCTCTTGTTCCCAAATCGTCCATTCTTGTTTACAAGCTGAAGGTCGATTAGATGAAATTTATTGCACCAACCTAGCTATGGATTTATGCTCTTGCGATCTACAGTGACTCGCATTAATATTCGGACACGATATTGTTAGAAGAATTATTGCTCCTTTTTATCGTTTATGATAGTATTATTGAATCAAATGTTTTCTCATGTAATAAAGCACTTCTTAAAGTAAGTAGAAACATAAATTTTGTTTATTTATTCCACATGGTTTTTTGTATAATAAGCGATGAACAAGATTGTGACAAAATTTAACGTCGCAAAAATAATCGGACAGTGAATGAATTACATGAATTTTATATAAAATGAAAATCTTTTTAATCATGTTATCATCATATTAATATTTTGTCGGTTGACCCTTTTGTTTTATTACTTCGTGTAATCGCTTGGGCATGTTACAGATGATTTTATTTAAACAATCCGGCGAAATCCGTTTCCATTCGTCTAACAAACGTTGTTTTATCTCTGTTGTTGTCTTTGTAGGTGTTGTACTAATTTTGCGGTCCAATTCATCCCATAAATTTTCAATCGGATTTAAATCAGGCGATCGAGGAGGAGGATGCAGTACTTTTGGACAATTGTATAATAAATATTCCTGTACAATTCTGGCCTTGTGTTTAGGATCATTGTCCTGATAAAACTTAAAACTGTACGTACACCCATATTTATAGCACTTGTAATTAAATTTAAAAAAAAATGTCCAAATAATTCATTTTGTCCATAATACCATCGATAGAAACTAGTTCACCTACACATACAGACGAGACCCCACTATAACTATAACCACACACTATTACACTCCTACCACCGTGTTTCACTGTCAGTCTTAAATTTGCAAAAGAATATTTTTACAAAGACAACTGGTAGTGGAATGGTTATGGAATATTTATTAATAATATTAATATTGTTAATAATATTAATTATGTATTATTTATTATTATTATTGTTAATTATTTATTAATTATTTATTAATTATTTATTAATTATTATTAATAATATTATTATTAATATTATTAATAACAAATAAATATTTTCGGATGAAAGCAAATTTAATCTTTACGGATCCGACAGTCCACATAATCTTGACATAACATGATTCAAAAGATTTTCATTTTATATAAAATTAATGTAATTCATTCACTGCCCGAATATTTTTGCGACGTTAAATTTTGTCACAATCTTGTTTATCGCATATTACACAAAAAAACATGTGGAATAAATAAACAAAATTTATGTTTCTACTTTCTTTAAGAAATGCTTTATTATATGAGAAAACAATTGATTCAATAATACTATCATAAACAATAAAAAGGAGCAATAATTCTTCTAACAATATGGTGTCCGAATATTAACGCGAGTCACTGTATAAAGTAAAATTCCAAATGTTCCATTTCGCTAGAAGGTACCTTCGCGTTGCCAATAATTATCGCAATCTACTTGCAAACAAATACCGGCAGGATCAAGTCCCCATTGTTTTGGCAGATTTTCAACCCGGTATTAACCCGGCGCGGCGAGCGAATCGGGGTATAGGTAAGTTTGCTCTACATTGTGGGTGCCGACCGGATTACAGCTAAATATATTTCCACGCAAACAGCGGCGATCGAGTGCATTAACGAACAGGCTTCTAAAACCATAATTGGTTCTAGACCGTGAGCTAACGTTCACGTGGGCCCGGGCCGCGGTGCATTGCAGCATTATCTTAAGACCGAGGGGCTTCGTGGACACATCCGGCCACCGGAATCCGTTGACATTTTTTTCGGTGGTGACGTTTCCGAGACCGTCCTCGTCTCGGTCGAAATTTGTGATTTTATCTGTGCCATCGGTCGCGCGGCTCGAGTTTATTACCGTATAATTCTTCTGTCGGTTCGCGTGCGGAATATTTACGCGAAAGCGAGCAGTGGGATGCAGTTCGCGAACGACCGAAACAGTAATAACTGGAAGCCGGATCAATTGCTCGGTGGATATTAAATTAATGCGGGTGACACGGGGGTCGGCGTGTTTTGCTGTGATTTCGGGCAGATTCGATTATCGACGAGCAATACGCGAGTGCCAGGACCAAACGAAACGGAACGAAACGGAACGGAATGGAACGAGACGGGGCGAGACGAGACGAGAGGAGTCGAAACGAAACGAAATGCGACGGTAGGGCGCGCGCGGGGGGTGGAATATCGATCGGCTGGAAAAAAAATTTCGTATTCAAGCTGGGTTGTTTCGCGCGGCTCACGAACTACAACGTTATTACCGCGGACGACCGTTTTGAAGTTTACCGAAGACTGCGACGAAACACCGTCCTCCCTCCCCTGCCCCCCTTGTGCACCAACGCCGGCCCCCCTGTTCGCCTCGCCAACCCCCTCGGTCGAACCCTGTCGGCTGTGCATTCGCAAAACTACGTGCCCGTTGCGCATAAATCGCGTCAGTCTCTCTCTTGGACTTTTCAATAAATTCTGCAGCCTCGTATTCGTTTTCGGACAATGCTTCATGAATATTCGATCAGCATCGGTGCCAGTAAATTACGGGCAAACGAGCGCAACGTTGATCGAAACAAATTCATTATCGGGCCCGGGGACGGGTACGACCGATAAATTTTCGAAAGGCCGCCGGAAGGGCGGCCAATCAATGGACGATGCATCCCGTTACATGAACGGCCGCCGTTCGACGGGATCGTAACCGAAGATCTCGTGCGAGCTCGACGCGCACCGGCGCCTTGGATCCTCCGTTGTCTTGTCTCGTCCCGTCCACCGTCTCGGATTTTTCTGCATTATTATCTTTCGCGTTCGCTTCAAAATGCTTCGAGCGGATCCCAAGTGATGCTGGGAAGCCGGAAGATTGGATTCTCCTGAGAACCGTCGAATTTCTTAGCGGATTCCAGAAATTGCAGGACCGAACGGCGATAGGTAAACCGTAGAGTATAGAACGATCGTGATTAGTCCGACGACCTTCGCGGTGGTTTGACGAGCTCTCGCGAACTTGTTGAGATCTCATCGATCTTTTATTTCGTGATGCGAGGAGTGTCATTCTTGGGGCGTGATTGGCGCGCGATAGAAGCACAGCATACGTGCACACATATTCGGAACACGTTAGGAACACGTTGTAGTAAGTCCTTGGTCGTGCATTAGATATACGGAATAAAACATATTAAGTTCTCTCTAATTGTCCCACGGTTTATGAACTAAAATGGACAATTTGGGTAGAGAAGATAAATAGTTTATATATTTATTTTTAATAATCTTGTCTTCTCTTCCCAAATTGTCTATTTTTGTTTACAAGCTGAGAGACAATTGGCGAGAATTTACAGTACGTACTGTTATCAGAGCGATCACTAAATCCCTTTTCTACACTGCGTTCATTTTAACTCTTTGCACTCCGAAGCTTCTTTTGATATCCCTACCAATATACAGGATGTCCCAAAAATGTCTCGTAATCTGGAAATGGGGGGATCCTGAGGTCATTTGAAGTAACATTTTCCTGAGCGAAAATACAGCCCGCGGCTTTGTTTACGAGTTATTAACGAAAAACTCTGACCAATAAGAGGCGAGCTTGGCAGGCGCGAGGCGGCCGAGCCCAGTTCCGCTCATTGGCTCGGTTGCCACGCGCCACCTGAGCTGGAATTCGACCGCTTCGACCGCTGGCGCCGTTGGCTCGGCCGCCTCGCGCCAGCTGAGCTGGGATTCGACCGCTCGACCGCTGGCGCCGTTGGCTCGGCCACCTCGCGGCAGCTGATTTCGCCTCTCATTGGTCACTGTTTTTCGTTAATAACTCGTAAACAAAGCCGCGGATTGCATTTTCACTGAGGAAAAATTTACTTCAAATGACTTCAGGATTCCCCCATTTCCGTATTGCGAGACATTTTTGGGACACCCTGTATATATATATACCAGTATATATTTATTTTATTATAATATGCCAAAAATTGAATTGAAATCAGAATCATTATACTGCTATGGAATTTTATAAGAATTAATCCCTTGCACTCGAAGCCATTTTAACTCTAAATCCAATACAATTTGTCCAACATTACTTCAGTCTTGTGTGACTTAGCGCATTTTGTGTACATGAAATTGAATCTTGTGGCAAATGCAATAACTATAGCTTCAACAGTTTTTTAAATACGAGTAAATTTGATAAAATCAAAATTATTTTAGAACGTGATATAATAATTGTTATTGGTGCTTCAGAGTCGTCGCACCAGTCACAAAGGATTAATAAATAAACGATTTTATATTTTTATTTCTGTATTTTACACGAATACATTACGGTATTAGTAATTTAATACCGGCAAGGTAATTATTAAATAATTTAGGGTTAAGACAAGTAAGTAAAATTCTACTTTTTCGTTGCGGTAAGTATTCGCGAACGCTCGTGGAACGGACAATAGAATTGTTCGCCGGCCGTGTAAAATTCCGTCAACGAACTCGAGCGTTTGTAATCCCTAGAAATAATTTGGCGGCACAATAGTTGGGCATTCATCGCCGTCAAAAATACAGCACAAAAGCCGCGCGACAAACAAATACGGATAATTAAAGGATCAACAGTTTCCGACGGGGGAACATTACCGGTAAACAATTAGAAGCAATTTTCTTTGAAAACCCGGCTGCAGCCGCCAGGGAGAACCTGGTTAAAATGTTTCACGAAAACACAAACATCCATCCGGTAGGAACGCGTCGAACAGCCGGATACACGCGTTCCGGCGTTCATGTTTAAATATTTGCCCGTGTGTCAGCGTTTTCTTCTGTTCCACGGGAGGCGGCCGCTGTTTCGGACGACACTCCGGATAAAAGTTAATTAACGAATTCGCGGACGATGGCTTAATTAAAGAGAACGCGGCCGGGTGTGTGCGGGCGCGCGCGATGAAAAATTTTGCCCGGGAACGATGAAACAGAAATTCCCGCGGCGCGATACAAAAGACGACAAAACGTTCATTACTACGTCCTCGAAACCTGTACTTTCTTTCTTAGTATTTCTTTTTCTCCCTTCTCTCTCTCTCTCTCTCTCTCTCTCTCTCATTCTCGCTCTCTTGCTCTCGCAGCTCGTTCGATCCAGAGCGAGCGAGCGAGCGCGCGAGAACAGAGGGACGTTTGAAGTTTGTCCAAAGAACGACTTTGCCAGAGAACACGGTCCAACGAATAGCAGTCGGACGTCCCGCGTCAGCTGCACAGTCCGAAACTGCATCCACCGTTACACAAATGCGACCCGGGCCCCGTCCCCTTCCACCCCGAGATGTAGCTTTTCGAGCAACTTTGTTTACGACCGTCCCACTCCGAAAGACGTATCCCGATTAGCTAAACTTAACCTGTTCACCGGCACTAGCGAACTTCTCCTCTGTACTCATCCGCATCCTTATCGTTTACTTCTCCTTTGGCTATCAATGCTCCTCCGCCGTTGCAAATGAAATCAAACAAGCGCGCACGTCACTACCGAATCGACCCGAAGTCGTCATCAGATTGCGGGTTTCACGCGTTTATAACAGAAATGAGCAGAAGGAGACACAAAACCGTGACACTTATATATATATATATATTAGAAAAATTCAACAATTTGATTATATTATTTGTAACTCGTTAAAATTATTCAAGATTGGAATAGAGGTTCACGCATTTCCCGTTTATTGCAATCGATGCATAATATTTTTATTTTGCAAAAAGATCCGCAGTCTAATCATTATATTTTCATCGTTTAGTATATTACTTTTACGCGTTGCTCTAAACGCGTTACACTGAAAATCAAAATTTATCAACGACGCGAGGGAATCGTTTGTATTTTTACGCTCGTCATTAACGCGATTACTGTGGTTCTTAATGCAAAATAAAACTCGTCTATGTTAATTTTGAGAAACATAATTTATTCGAAAAGGTCTTACTTCGTTTAACATTAGGTTTAGGGAACCCGTCGAAATGACGAGTCACAAATTTTTTAATTTCCGATTATTCCGATTATTGTAAAGATATATTTACGAGTTATTTATTCGATATTGAACGCGTTGCTCGCAACAAATCTTGCAACAATATTCGCTCAAAATCAGGCTAAAATCTCTTACTGTTACTTTTATAAACCAATATAAACTAGCTGTTTTTAGTGCTCCGTAAATCTAGTGTTAACGATTGCAACAAGTTGAAGATAATGCAACGGTATCCTTGAACTCCTGTAACGTAGTTACATTTAATGTACTAATTTCTCCCATAAATGCATCAAATCGGCAATCTAGCGATCACTTAAGAACGCGTTCCTTGTTTCGCGGGAACCTTAATCGGACCATCGACGGAACAATCGAATCGCGTCGGCATGGAACAGGCTGCATTATCACGGTCGCATTATCGCGAGAAGGGGATGCGTTTCAGGAGGTTGATCCGCGATCGAAGAAGGGTAGGTACACAGCGTAACCATCCAACCCGGTTATTTCATTTGATCGCGAGACGGCTGAAAAGATTTGCAGGGGTAAGTCCGCTGCTCCGCGCGGCAGCCCCTTTGGTTCTACTTCCTTTTATAACGGGGACCCGGAAATTGGAGAGAAGCCTGTCCGAAACAGTGGCAAACAGTCGAGGATCCATCGGCGCCGGCCGAAGAGTGTATCAACAGAGTGCAAGCGGACGTTGCAGCAAAGTAAACCTCGGGTGTTGGCGAGCAGGATGGCGCAGGGACAAGTGGGGTGGGTTTACGAGGGCGGAAGAGCCGACGGGACCCTTCGAAATCTCTCTGTGGACGTTCGTATCGACGCGTCATCGGTGTGTATCTTCCCGCCAGGGGCGAACTTTTCAATTCGCGGGAAAAACTTCCTGCCCGGATAATCCCCCTAATCAATACAGGCGATCAGCCGTCCCCAGCGATCGCGTTCCATCGTCCGCAATGCCTGAGAACTCTGTCTAGGACGGAACGGTTACCGGCAGAATGATTTTCACGACGAGGGAATGAAAGCGGTTAACCCTCGTTCGACGGTGGCGGAGTCCATTTTGAGTGGACGTTTCGGAGATCCATTTAATTACTCGGATTCCCGGGACTGAGTCGAGTGGATGCTGGTTTCAGGTGACGGAAGAAGGTCGACAAGAGGACGTTCGAATACGTATTTAATCTCGGTTTAGGCTATTCTTTAACTAATGCCGCCGAGATAACCTGGTTCTTGTAAGCTCTGGCTTGATTCTTTTATTGCTTTAGCCTTTAACCCTCCGCTGTCACACTGGGTCAAAATGTACCACATTTCATTATATACAGTATTTGTTATATACAGGGTGTCCCAGGTTTTAATGTTCAAACTTTGTCAGTGTATTCTATGGCACAAAGTAAGAAAAAAATGTTATGTAAACATAGGTCATACAGAGCTTTATTAAGAAGTTATAACAAAAATTCAGAATAGGAATAGTAATCAACTTGCTGTTACTGCGAGCATTGGCTTGAATAGGTCAGCACAAGCCGTGTGTTTATGGAAGCTGTGTTTATTAATACATTTCGAAATGTCTACCGTTGTTGACAATACATGATTGACATCGATCGAAGATCGAATTTATGACCGTGCGAATTTCGTTTCTATTCGCTTTCATTTCATTGAACGAATTTTTGTTATAACTTCTTAATAAAGTTCTATATGACCTATGTTTACATAACATTTTTTTCTTACTTTGTGTTATAGAATATACTGACAAAGAGTTTGAACATTAAAACCTGGGACACCCTGTATAGTATTATTTAATCTCGGTTTTAGGCGATTGCTTGATTCTTTTATTGCTTTAGCCTTTAACTCTTTGCTGTCACACTGGGTCAAAATGTACCACATTTCTTTCACTTTCGAGAAAGTGACATTTTCACGAGAAGAATGAAATCAATAATTCAATATATTGGATTGTTGGAAAATTAATTTCGGTCTTTTTGTAAGCTATTTATTTGGGAAATCGGAATTACTTTTGCAACAATTCAATACTTGGGAGCGAGATATCGGGTTCTAGTAAAGGAAACAATGTTCTCGAAGGTTCAAATTATATTCTTAAATTTTTGGGTCCCAATAGCACTGCCAGTTTTTGAGCGACAGTTGTCTGAAAACTGGGTCCGAGTGTCCCAATATGACATATGTGTTTCGCAAACGAAGTGTGACAGCGGAGGGTTGAAAAAAATTTCAGAAATTTCTGCAATACCTCTACTTTGATGTACAATTGATGATTAAGTTCTATCAGCTGGTGGGTAACAGGTAGCCCAACCCTTTCTTTTCGAAGATATTAAAAAATGAAAATTTCGTCTAAGTATTATACTTAACCCTTAAATGCATATTGTTGCCAATTGTCTACATTCCAGTTCCACTTAATTTTATTCAAAAACCTGAGTATGTGCGTTTCCGAACACACGTTGATAACAATAGACAATAGACCATGTGTGAAATAAAAGACTTGACATTACTTTTGGCGAGTAAGTTATATGTTTTTTGACATTTGAATGTGGTGGGTGATAACCTTCAATGTGTTACTTGGTGAGATATTTTCTTTTTTCGAGTTTAAAAATTGCTTTGTGTCACAACAAAAATCGCAATTGCTTTGCTGCATTTCATTTATAAATAATGTGAAAATTCCTATATTAATAGATAATATAAATACATGACCATTTGTTTACGTCTACAATAATTTTAGTAATAAACGCATATTGTTGCCAAAAGTCTACATACAACTTTTTTTCAAAATAAATACTCAATATTATTACCTAGATTTTTTTATTTATTTTTTACGTAACCTATGACTACATTCCTATAAAAAACGATTTTTTAAAATTCAAAACAAAAAATCATGCATTTAAGGGTTAAATACCCATGTTCTTGGTAAAGGGTTAAGTCTGCGTCAGTGTGATAATCAATACTTTTTTCTTCAATTATTAAACCGACGTATTGTACAACTTCGACGTATTGTAGTGGAGCCGATTACTCTAAACTGACCAACTGCTGTGCCTTCGCATTGTTTTCGGCTGTAATTAATTTTATATTTATCTCACAAGACGTATTAAAATTTGTAATCTTTTATTTTGTTAATTATCGAATAAAAAGTTGAATATATCTTATTCAAGAAATATAAGGATAATTGCACCCCAAAATAAAGGCACAGCAATATTGGTCACCGCACAGTAACCACCGCTCCACAACCCTACGCCTCAATTCCGCAGAGAAAAATTCCCGCTGGCAAAGGGTGAAATTAAAGAAAAGCTTCGTTCCCACCTGTCGAGTTTCCAATCGATTCCCACTGATTACGGGGACTGTTCGACGCGGTCAAAGTACAGGCTGCGCACAGGGGTGGGAAAGTGCGAAGGGACGCGGCGCTGTCCATACTTCGAGCTATTTTAGAGCCGGTTTGATGAATCGCCGCGGAACAATGCGCGCGATAAAATGACATCACTCGATCATTGATGTCCACTCGACAAACTCGTTCAATTGCGAGGGTAATAATTCTGTAAATAGATTCCGATAATGACGTTACTCGGTTCGGCTCGCATCTATCTTCTGCGGCGTATTAATTCAGCAACCGGGGGATGGTTGCAGCGATCCCTGGATCGGCAGCTGCGCGGCACAGACACGCTCGCGTGCACGCTGGTCGTCGGGCCGGTTGATTCCGCGTCGATCAAGTCTAGTTTCTACGTCGACCGCGGCTGTTTTTCCGGGATTCTGTCGACGAACGGCCGGGGGAAGACGCCGCGCCGTTTCGGTCGGTCGAACGGATTCGCGGGCCATTAGTCACTGTTGGCCGGGGTCACGGTGTTTCGCAAAAACCGATTCAAAATTGTCGAACGATGCAGCGGAGCTCGAATTGTCGATAAGGTCGGAAAGCAGGATGTCAGGCCGCGCCGTTTTGAGGGAGATTGATGAGGGCTCGCGGTTACCAGTCTGTGTACAGAGCTAAATTGCCAGCCGGTGGGGGTAGTTTCGGCCGGCCCGGGGGTTGAGGTCAGCTCGATGCACACGCAGCTCGCCTGTCCCGCTCTCGTTAACACCGATTTATTCGTTGCCAGCCTCGTTCTTCCCCCGCAAGCGTCTCCGTTTCTAACACCTTCCGAAATATCACGAGCGAAACTTTCAGCCCGAACGACACACGCGAATTTTACTAGTTCACACCAGCAGCTTTGCGCACATTTTGCATCTTCTCGTCTCGTTCCATTTCATTTCATTTCATTTCATTTCTTTTCGTTTCATTTCGTTTCATTTCATTCCATTTCATTTCCTTTCATTTCATTTCGCTTTATTTTATTCGTCTATTCGCGGGAAATGCTCTTTAGTTCGAGAGAAAGTAATACGCAGGGAAAAACAATATAAAAATGATACAAAAGAAAATCATTATTGTAGAACAAAGGTGGCCGAAGCGTCGACCGCGTAACTATTCCTAGTCGCCCGCCTGTCTGATATTATCTCTGTTTGTTTTAAATTTAAACTTATTTTTGGCTTCAAGTTACAGTAATGTCTCCCATACTGACCCTCGGATTGTGTACAAAAATGAACAATTTGGGAAGAGAAGATACGATTATTCGAGCCTTGCAGCTCGTTTTTATAGTTCTTGACAATTCGTAATGTTTAAATATTCAAGGAAATGCAGGCACACACACACACACACACACACACACACACACACACACACACACACACACACACATACAATAAATACAAATTCTCTCTCTCTCTCTTCTAAGAAATTATTATCAAAAAACTTCTAATCGTCATAACTGTGAATAGAATGGCACGGCAAGAAGTTAAACTGAAATACAGTAAATTTTCCTTAATCGACGCTCAGCTAGGAAACAGAAATGGACAATTTGGAAAGAGGAGATACAATTATTCGAGCCTTGCAGCTCGTTTTTATAGTTCTTGACAATTCGTGACTATAAAAATGATCTGCAAGGATCGAATAATCGTCTCTCTTCTCCCTAAATTGTCCATTTTTGTGGGCAATCTGAGCGCCAATTAGAGAGACATTATTGTACTACTTTTCTTGTGGTCACTTAACAAGTACGATGTTGCCAGATCGCCGCCTATAATTTAAAAAAAATTCTGGTCGTCCGTAGCGATCAAAAGTTTGGCCACCCCTGTTGTAAAGTATGCTGCATAATCAACCCCCTTGCAATACTATTTTTCTCAAAACTGTGTTGATTAACACATCTTCTGTCTGAATAATTTTTCGAATACACAACCAGAAATTCTTACTTCTCTTGTGTCATCATTTACTTTCGTTTCTGCATTCCAATCACAGATTGCTTCGATTTAGAAGACACGAACAACATTCGTATTTAACACTGACTTACGGAGCACAAAAAACAGCTGTTTTATATTAGTTTATAAAAGTAACAATAAGACATTTATTCTGATTTTTAACAAGTGTTATTGTAACATTTGCCGTAAGTAACATATAAATTGAAAAAATAACTCATAAATGTATCTGTACGATATAAATAATCGTAAATTAAAAAATTAGTGACCCGTCATTTCTGACGGGTTCCGTAAATCTAGTGTTAATAGATTATGTATGAAATCTTCATCATATTTATCCTGATTTTTAACAAATGTTATTGTAGCATTTGCCGTAAGTAACATATAAATGGAATAAATACTCATAAATGTATCTTTACGATATGAATAATCGTAAATTAAGAAATTAGTGACCCGTCATTTTTTACGGGTCCCGTAAATTTTTTACGTATTACATACGATTACGTATGAAATCTTCATCGCGAGTCTATTTTTTCATCCTTGTCGACGGACATAACTCTTTCGTTCTGAATTTTGTAAAATGTAGAAAAATGAGAATTCGCATAAAGATCCGCCGGCTAGTTATCACTAATAATTCTCAATACATAATACATCCATAGTCGAGAATATGAAGTCTTAAATTTGCTGAACGGAGTGCCTCCATTGAAAACTTCGCTGAAAATTAGTTCGCCAAAACTGCCGCTTGTCTTTCTACTTCGTCATCGATACGTTGAACGTATCCGCAATTGATGGCATATTGTTGCCGTATTTCATCGAGACGCCTCGGTAAATTTTCATTGAAAAAACGTGTATCATAAATTGCTCGAAGCAATTCCGATCGTATTCGAGGACCAGGGAAGTGTAACGCCCGGCGTTCCCGATATCGAACGAAGAAAGAGCGTTGCGCCACGTGCTAAATGGAAGCATCTTTTTCCCGGTTCCGGCCGTTGTACCCGGGCAAACGG
Organism: Megalopta genalis; assembly: GCF_051020955.1. Lineage (NCBI taxonomy): Eukaryota > Metazoa > Arthropoda > Insecta > Hymenoptera > Halictidae > Megalopta > Megalopta genalis. The sequence goes on from NC_135019.1 coordinate 11,373,593, forward strand.
CGTTGCAGCGCGATTTTAATCTCACTCTCGGCTACGGGTTGCCCCGGCACGAGGCGAGGCAAGGAGAAGCGAGGCGAGGCGAGGCGAGGCGAGGCGAGGCGAGGCGAGGCGCGTTGCAATTCAAACAAATTCGATGCGCTTGGGCAACCGTGCGATCGAACTCCCGCCGATATCTCGGAATTACTTGGTCCCGCTTCTTCCGGGAAAAATTGTTTCCAGCATCGGGAATCTCGTTAGGAAAGTTGAAGAAACGCGAGGGGGAAAAGTTCGACGGCGGAATGGTTACGGTTCGCGGAGCACGCCCGCCAACCCGCAGCCACCGATGGTTATTCTTAAACATTAATCCCGCGGCGGAGGGCTGTTAGTATCGGACGCCGTTCGATCGTTAATAAGTACTTCTAATAAAGGAACGCTTTACGATCCACCTAAATCCTGGCTGCTGGATCCGCGCAGCACCCATCGGTCGCCGGATCGTCTGCTAAATTAGCTCGCGGAATTAATTCCGCTCGATCTTAATCCGTTGTTCGACCGGCCGCCGATGGACCGTTGCCGCGTTAAAACGCCAAACCGGTGGAAAAACATTTGCTTTCGATATCGGCCGCGGACACTCTGACGCTCGATTACTCGCCGTCTGGATCTACGCGATTCTCTTGCCGCCAATATGCCATTTCACAGCGCGGATAGCGAGCGGTTTCGCCCGGGACAACGAGAAAATTCGCGGCACGCTTTGAATTTTCAACGAAAGGCGAGGTAATTCGCCGATTACTTTTTCGTTGCGCGCGGAGTTTCAACCGTTTGTCCGTTTACTTTATCGAATAAATATCGAATCGAATACAAATTTATTTAGATAACAATTGATCCGAATAAGAACTCGTTCGATCAAGATTTTGTTTGAACTAGAAAATATCCGTTGTTCGAGCAAGTATTTATTCGCGCGGGAATTCTTTCTGGAAACGATCGATTCGAATAAAGCTGATAGAACGTGCATTGTTCATTTTTTTTTTCATAATTCATCGATTAATTTCTTCCCTGTTGATTGTTACGATTCGCTTCTTTTCGTACGTTGCGTCGGGAAATGGTCTCGTTGGAAAATTAACGAGAAATAAACATGCATACGGTATCATTGTCAGAGCAGTGAAAAGCAAATCGATTCTGAATATATGTACATATCGGAATGTATTCGTATCAATGTGTTCTTACGAAACTACGTGAAAGTAAAAACAATCAACAATTGTTCGCAATATTATTCGAACGATTTTACAATCTCTATTCAGACAATTATCTCGTCATTTTTATTATTCGATCGAATAATAAAGAATTATTCGGACGCGCGAATGGAATCGCTTGTTATAAACAATGAATAATTGTTGTTAATTGTAAAAGATCCAATTAACATTAGAACTACCGAACACACTAAGCGCGACTAATGTATATTGTTTTATAACAATGCCAAGACTGGATTTATTTAAACTATGGATTTTTATATTATAATATATATTCATATATATAAACTATGAAACGGACGTTTTTGTTTCATCTGTGTTCAGCTGCGACTGTGTTCATTGTAATGTGCGCTCGATATTTTTATTTATAAATTTTAAAGGTATTCTTGTTACTCATTTCGCAAAATTTTGTTCGTGTTTGTATGCCATTTTTATTTTATTTTTCTCCGAAACCAGATGGAAACAAAAAGCGATTTACATCATTCAACGCCCGTTCCATAGTTTCCAACATGATATAATATATATAATATATATTATTAACGTTAATATTATTAAACGAGTCAAAATAACTGGTTTCTGATTTTTTCTTTTACAGTTCCTAATATTGTAAAAATATTTCCAGGAAAAATTTTTAGATACACTTACTTATTGAAATTTATATATATTATTATATATATTATATATAAATTTCAATAAGTAAGTGTATCTAAAAATCCCTCCTGGAAATATTTGTATAATATCAGAGAAACTGTAAAAGAAAAAAATCAGAAACCAGTCATCTTGACTCGTTTGTCAGTTCTAGTGCTAAGGAGGATTCGTTCGAATAATTAATTATTCCAGGAGAATATTACGTTCGAATAATGGCGAACCGTGACAGAAAAATTAGCGTGAAAATGTACTTACATCGCACGTCGAACCTCACTTCCGTGCTGGAGGACATGGTCGGGTTGGCATACGCCGGATGAATGGCGACACACCTAATCGGCTGGCCGTAGCGCGACCGCTCCGCCATAATCTCGCAGACGCTGTACGTGGCCCAAGTGCGGGGATTATCTATCTCCGTCGAGTTTACCTGGGGCCTGAGAGTCCTCACTTCGGTCTCGCCCACGTACCTGCGCGCATTTCCCCCGAAAATTTGCATTTCCAATGGCCGTTCTGTAACAACTCTGCGCGGAGTGAAATCCCACGGACACCGACGACCCCTCGCTCGCTCTCGTCCTCCCCCTCATCTCTTCTCGGAGCATCTTCTTCGACTATGCTACGCGCTCCCACTTTCGCCCACACCCTCGAAACTATCGCCAACCCCTCGATACCACTGTTTCCCTCCCTGATACGCTCCGTCTCTCTCTCTCTCTCTCTCTCTCTCTCTCTCTCTCTCTCTCGAACGCTCTCCATCGCCTCGTCCCCCTTGTTTTCCTTCCTCGCTCCGTCTTCGCGGCGAAACCAAAGATTGAAGCGGGTAATCGCCCCGAGGGTTTGCCTCTCCACTCGGGAATCCCGAAGTGTCTCGAGTTCTAAAGCGGAGATTTCGCTGCTCCGCGGGGATGTGGCCCGAGTCGCGAGGGAATTACGATTTTCTGGCTCGAGTGCCGCCGAGAGCGGGATTTCGGGCCGCGCTCGCGCCCGAAAGCTTCCCGAAACTTCTGTTTCCAGGCGCCGCCGCGCGGCGGGATCGAAGCCGGAAATCATGCTCGAAACCATAAAAATCGAAGTTCTCGGCGGAGAGATTTTAACTTGTAATAATAACAGCAATTAACGACGGGATGAACCCTTCGTTGCAGCGAGAGAAAGTAAGAATAATGCAGCAGTCTCACAGGGACGGGTAAAATATTAAATCTTAAAATTAACGTATCTCCAGAAGCAATGATTTCTTAAGACGTGCAGGTTGATAGTTTTTTGTAAAGACTATCAAGGTTCATCAACTGATGCAATAGAAAATATATGAAAATTTAACTTAATAAAAACGTTAACGATCTTCGTATGTCCTTTATGCGACCACCTACAAGGAAACTAGCGTCATCAGTACGTGTCCCTCTCGGAATCATTTAATTTCATTTGAAAATTTTTCGCTACGCTTGATAACAATGACATGAAGCTAGATGATAATACGCGATGGCCCATCCTTAATGACCCACCCTATACTAATGAACACTCAAGCAATTAACTCTTTGCACTGGAATGACGAGTCTGAGGCACCGCTAGAAATTGCTATGTAACATTTATAAATTAAATAGTAATATATAATTAGCTACATATATTTAATAAATTTGTTTATATTCAAAGAATTGTTAAAACTGTAGTCATTGTACGAGCGAGTAAACCGACTCTCATGTGCAAACAATACAAAAATAATACAACATTAGAAGAAATATCTCAGTTTTGAAGTTGAAACAGCCTCGAGTGCAAAGGATTGAAGCAATATCGTTTGCTAATAAATATTATAATAAATAAATATTGCTAATAAATAGAATAGCTAGAATAGAATAGAATAGTCATTAAGCGTAGCGAAAAAGTTTTCAAATGAAATTAAATGATTTCGAGAGGGACACGTTTCCTTGTAGGTAGTCGCGTAAAGAACATGCGAAGATCGTTAACGTTTTTATTAAGTCCAATACAATTGATCCACAAAATCCATTTGCAGAACATTCGAGCATCCATTAGTTATCCTATCCTGGACTAACTATCTACCCTGCAGTCACCTAATTCCCGAGAAGAATAGCAAAGTAGAGGCGATTAGAAGCGATCCGGTTTCGCGAGAAGGATCCGTTTCCCGGAGCACGCGAACGGTCTGTCACCGATCTCGCCCGACTTATATCCAGACGTCATGCAACGTCAATTACGCGCGGCCCCAGAGAAAGACAAGATTCCGAAGTGGCGCGGTTCGCGACGCAACTCGTTGCGGAATTCGCGGGCCGCGACGGCACGCGCCGGGAACTTGCCCGACGAGCGTCGAACTTTCCCCGGGACGATCCGCGCGGGGGTCGCTCTCGTTTTCCATTCGCCTATAAATTAATTAACGTTCTCTCGCGTAGCTTATCATCCTCCGTCGAGCCGTTATCCCGCCGTTTCGTTCCGTCGCCGAGCTTTCTGTTATTTCTGCGCCCCCGAGGGTGCAAGCAAACCGTGCAGCTCCTTAACTTCGTCTGGATACCTGGCTCGGAATGGATCATGATTATTCATGGGCAGCCAGAGAGTCGAAGGGTGAGGTAGAGAGAGGAAGGATGGGTGGGAGGAAGAGAGAGAGGGAAGGAGAGAGAGAAAGAGAGAGAGAAAGAGAGAGCAAGCGTAGCATCGGCGGGATCCGCAACGGTGCATTACGGGGCCGAGGATGTTCGCGCAGGGTGAAACGAAGCCGGTTCGCGCTGCCTGGTACGAGGGCGCGTGGGCGTGTGCATACCCATCCCGGCCCCGGCTCCGACACGGGGTCAGAGATATCGGTACCCCTTCGAAATAATAGCTCGGAACCGGCGCGGCGAGCGGACGAGTGCTCTTTTCCATCCGCTCCTTCTTGCCGTTCGTTAAATCCCCAGTTACGATTCATAAAGCCGGCCGTTCCGCCCCCGTCCACGGCAACCGCGAGCTCCACGGAGAATTCAATTTAAAAATCCCCTTCGCCGCGTCTACGGACCCGCCGTTTAACCGACCCACGCTGGCCTAGATCGTGCTCCTAAGAACCGACATACGCGGCGCACCACTCTCCAGCCGCTTTAATCAATCCATTGAATATCGTGTCCCGAAAGTGACCGGATACACCGATCCGTGTCGTCTGTTGCTGTTTTATCAAACTGTCACGCTTCCAAATTTTCGGTACAGTACCGAACTCCGCTTATCCGAACTCCGTCTGCTGGAACGAGATTGTGGCCAATGCCCCTATTCAAGCGAACTTCTGTTTCAACTACTATTATCCGCACCACCGACCAGAGTTACCCCAATTATGGGAACACCTAGTTAATGCGTACGTAAACAAATGTAGCCGATTTTACTTTTGTTTGTACGGTTAAATCCGTTTATTTGTATCCCGGTTATTCGAACGGAAATGTACAAGCTGCGGGGACAAGCTGCGGACTCCTATTACATGAATCTATCCCCGGTTATATGAACCGATTGTTTACCGCTCGTGTAAATGGAGTTCAACTGTAATTATTTACTGTTCGGGCTCTTTTTGAAAAACAATTTTACTCGCGCTAGTTTCACGAAGCAGTAAAAATATTAGTTCACAAACGTGACAATAAGAGATTTATTCTGATTTCGAACGAGGATTGTTGTTATATTTAACGTAATTTAACGCAAGCAACACGTATATATTGGATAAATAACTCATAAATGCATCTTTGCAATCTGAATGATCGTGAATTAAGAAATTAGTGATTCCCCGATGGATTTCGTATACTTACTGTTATTTATATATACAGGGTGTCCCAAAAATATTTCGCAATCCGGAAATGGGGAATTCCTAGGGTGATTTGAAGTAACTGTTTCCTTAGCGAAAATGCAACCCGCGGCTTTGTTTCCGAGTTATTAAAGAAAAACGGTGACCAATGAGAGACGCGATCAGTCGGCGTGAGACGGCCGATCCAATGAGCGGAACTGGGCTTCGTGCGCTCGTTGGCTGGGCAGCCTCGCGCCAGCTCGTCTCGCCTCTGATTGGACACCGTTTTTCGTTAATAACTCCGAAACAAAGCCGCGGATCGAATTTTCGCTAAGGAAAAAGTTGCTTCAAATGTCCTGAGGAACCTCCCATTTCCGGATTGCGAGACATTTTTGGAACACCCTGTATATTCGTATACCTAGATACTGAATATGTACCACTGTCGTGCAAAAAATAGTAAATCATTGCTATTGTAGTTAACTTATTGCATCAAACTATACACAGAAATTAATTCTTTGTTAACATTATATTTTAATAATGTTTGAGTAGTGTATTTTGGTAATTTTTTTACTTTAAAACTGCAAAACATTTCTCGTAAAACCATTCTACTGTATCCATAAATTTTTGGATAGAGCAAAAAGCGAAATAGAGCCTGTTATGAAAGAATGCGTACACAATAGAGAACAAATTCCAAGGAAAAACCCGGAAATGTCGGGATGCTGTGAATTTCCCTGTGCTAGTCCTACACGCCTATGTAAATCGATGTTAAGGGTCGACGGAGTCGGTCAAGCGTGTGATGCGGCACGCGACGCGAATTCCCGGAAGACAACACCGAATGATTTGTTTGGGTGTGAGTCAGGTAAGAAAAACCGCGGAGCTACAAGGTACGTGGTAGGTATTAGGTACGTGACCGTCGAATCGTGGCATGCGGTTTTCGAATTGCCTCCGAATCGTGGCAAAAAATTAGAAACGGTTATTGTACGTCCAGATTCGAGAAGTATAAAAATACGGCTTATTTTCGTGATACGTGAGTTTGATATAATAATTGCAATAATATGTAATTGCAATATACATATAGTTGTAATATCCAGTAAATTCTCCCTAAAAGGCTCAGGGCTCGGAATTGAAAGCGATACAGTAATGTCTCTCTTTAATTGACGCTCAGATTGTCCACAAAAATAGACAATTTTGGAAGAGGAGATACGATTGTTCGAGCCTTGTTTCTCGTTTTTTATGGTTATCGATTGTCAACAATCATAAAAACGAGCTGCATGGCTCGAATAATCGTATCTCCTCTTCCCAAATTGTCCACTTTTGTGCACAATTTCGGTGTCAATTAGGGAGACACTACTGTACCGCTTTCAATTCCGAGCCCTGAGCCTTTCAGGGAGAATTTACTGTATATTGTAACTATATGTATATTGCAATTATTATATCAAACTCACGTATCACGAAAATAAGCCGTATTTTTATACTTCTCGAATCTGGACGTACAATAACCGATTTAAAACGAACATTAACGGAATTAACTGTTCGAAAGTTCCAATCTACGTTTCGAGTGAGCTCTTCGTTCGCAACTGAAACGTTATAGAACGTTCTCTTCACACGTCCAGAAAAGTAGTGATTTGAAAGGTATCGGCAAAGTTGCTCGACACTGTCAAAAGAAAGCTTTCCCATCGCGTTCGAAGTACGTTTCAGTGCCGTTCGATCGAGGAGGTCTGCGACCGAGCTCCGCCGAGTAATTACAGCCGGTAATCGTTCGATTATCGAGAAACCCTTATCGGAGCGGAGGCGCGAAAGACACGGGGGCTGGAATTAAGTCGTCCAAAGTCCGTCGAACGAAGTCACCCCGGAACAGCGCGAGCTAATCGAATGAATCCCTGAAAAAAGAACGGCGTTCTCCGAAGAAACGGGAGGAACGGAGACGGGCCACCCACGCAATCTAGACGCATTGAAACGTTTTTCTTGAAAACCGACGACTCCCGTCGACCCACCGAGCACAGCTGACTGCTAAACGACGGATTCTGTGGACGGAGGGGCGATTTCTCTGGCTCGCCGAGCTACGCCCGCTTAATCAACCGCTCATTTCGAAATGCGAAACATTTACTTTTCCGCAGTTGGCGCGGACCGCCGCACAGTGGAACGAAACACCTGTTTTCTTGGGCATCGTCATCGGCCAATTGTCGAAATATTGTGCTGTAGCTTCATTGAATTTTTAATTGGCGATCGTAGCCTTTGGAAATACAAAAAAGTGGAAGAAGGAAGCTGAGTTAAAACATAGAAAAATTAACTGCTAATAGTTGCGACTAATAAAATAAATCTAATATACTGTATACATATATACAGGGTGTCCCAAAAATGTCTCGCAATCTGAAAGTGGCGGGTTCCTCGGGTCATTTGAAGCCACTTTTTCCTTTACAAAAATTTTCTGCGAGGCACCGTTAACGAGTTATTAATGAAAAACAGTGACCAATGAGAGGCGAGATCAGCTGCCGCGAGCCGGCCGAGCCAATGGGCCGCCTCGCGTCAGCCGTACACGATTCTTATTGGTCACTGTTTTTCGTTAATAACTCGTTAACGGTGACCCGGAGAAAATTTTTGTAAAGGAAGAAGTTGCTTCAAATGATCCAAGGAACCCGCCATTTCCAGATTACGAGACATTTTTGGGACATCCTGTATATTATGCACATATATTAGATTTATTTTATCAATCGCAGCTATTAGCAGCTAATTTTTCTACTTCCTGAAACCTTACCACTAGTGGGGTGGATTTAAGTATTTTAAGGAAAACTTTGAATCATTAGTTGAATGATGATAGTATTGAGTGCAATGAAATTTTATTTTACACACTTGTTGAATGATAAGGTTTAAGTTTAAATATTTTCTAGAAAATTATTACTAATAAGGTACTCAATAATATGGAAAACATTGAGCACTTATAAACTAATAGGATTTAGGCAATAATTATTCAAAGTGGAGCAACTGGAAGACAAGAAGACCGGAATTTTTGAATTTTTCAATGCGAATATAAAGTTAATTTCTTTGCGTTTTCTGATGCCACGATCGTTTGTTAAACATTTGATTAAGTTACGGTACAAAATTTCGACAATCAATTTTGACCGACGATGTCCAGGAAAATAGATGCTTCGTTTCACTGTGCGCCAAGGATTAACTTGCTATGCGGCTGCTATCGATGGTCCTGCGAGCTGGTCCTGGAAGTTGGTCCTGAAAGCTGGTCCTGAAAGCTGGTCCTGAAAGCTGGTTCCGGTTGGGTCAGCGTTTCGTCAATGAAACGGGAAAGATACGCGAACAGAGAACGAGGGAAAGAGATGGTCAGAGAGAAGCCGGCGATGGAGTTGTCCTGCTCCACCTTGTCTCCAGCACCCTCGCTGCGCTCTAATTCCATCAGCTGTGCTTGGTAGACCGACGCTACAGTAAGCAAGCAAACCATGCAAGATACAGTAGTGTCCGCTTAGTGCTCGCGTTTCTTGCACAGTTAGTGGTCAGGCGTTATCCCCACCACGGCTTTACGACTTCCCTGGCACTCAGTGACTCTCATTTGCCAACCTGGCGAGATTCGAGAGGTCTCGGATGCTGGATTTTCATGCGAACTGCTTTTCGCGACGCGAGCATTTACGACATCTTGAACCAGCCGCGGATTCAGACTTCTCTATGCTATTTTATAAAAATGAAATTGATCGTTAATCTTCGCTGAACTTAGCAGCATATTCGTACACGTTCTTTTGGAGATATGAAAAATTCGTACTGTGTATTTACTCTGTTAACAATGTTAGGTCTTTTAGAATGTTTTTTAAATAAAAATTGATGAGAGACAGTCTTATACACTGTAGATCACGCTGTTTTCCTTTCGCGTATTTTGCTAAATGAAATCACTGCATCAATGACACCCATAAGTTCCATGACGTCCCATAAGTTCTTTCCGCGTCGCGCTATGAATGACTCTAACTGGCTCTGTTTATATAAACACGCAGACTTATCTCTTGGCTATTTAGGGTACCGGTTTCAGTCGTCCCATAGTTCTTTTAGATTATGTTTCGTTGGCGACAAAGTTCCTTATCCAATATTTTCTGCGCCGTTCAATATGGATAGCCAAAAGAAGCATTTGCGGCAGGTTATGCTTCATGGCTTTAAAAAAAAAGTGATAGGGCAAAGGACACTGCAAACGAGATTTGTACCGTTTACGGTGATGATTCTACGACTATTAGGACAGTCCGCAATTGGTTTCAGAGATTTAGAGCTGGCAATTATGATTTGCAAGATGAAGACTGCAGCGGCTGCCCAACAACAACGAATACAGACTTCGTCAAAGATATGCTCACTGAAAATTCGCGATATAGTGTGTGCGAGATAGCGGATGCCACTAACATGCCCAGGTCAACGGTACATAAGCATTTAATCGAGATGAGATGTGTGAATCGATTCGAAGTTCCACACCGACAATAGGTGTTGACACCAGCCTTATGAACCACGTCTCTACGTGCGATTTGCTACTCCAACGACATGGAAGAAATACTTTCCTAAAGAGGCTTGTCACTAGAGACGAGACTTGGATTTTATACCAAAATGTGCCTCGAAAACGAACTTGGTTAAAAGGAAATAGTCCCTCAATTGTTACGAAGCCAGGGCTTCATCCGAAGAAAGTTCTTTCGTGCATTTGGTGGGACTGGAAAGGTGTAGTCTACTAGGAGCTCCTTCCTCAAGGTGAAACGATCGATTCAGCTAAATATTGTAATCAACTCGATGAATTGAAAGCCGCCATAGCAGAAAAACGGCCAGAATTGGCGAACCGATGCGGCGTCGTTTTTCATCGCGACAACGCAAAACCGCATGTTGCGTTGGTCGTAAGACAAAAATTATCGCAGTTTAATTGGGACGTTATACTTCATCCTCCGTACTCCCCAGACATTGCTCCATTCGATAATTACTTGTTCTTCTCGTGAAAAAATTCTCTCCGTGAAAAATGGTTTAAAAATTCGTAAGCGAAATAAAAACACGCTCTGATCAATATTTTGCAAATAAGCCTCGACAATCTTGGAAAGACGGCATAACGAGGCTTCCTAAAAGATGGAAGAAGGTAATAGAGCATAACAGTTCATATGCAGTATAACTCAATAAATCAAGCTTACACAACAAATATCGTATAATCATTTCGCATCAGAAAAAAGGAAAGAACTTATGGGACACCCTAATATAATATATTATAACTCGATTATCCTGTGATTTTAAGGCTACCAGCAACCAGAGTCAAGAGTCATATGCAGATATAAAATAAGATACAAAACAGAAGTTCCATGTTCGGCACTTAACACTAAACCTATCACAATCGGTCTCTCATTTTTTATTTTCACGATTTTGAAATTATGACGGCTCTATCTTAACACACTGCGGACGTATCAAGGAGATTCTCGCGTTCTCTGTTCTACAGCATGCGGCTAAGAATCTTCATTGTTGTCATTTCGAGCGGAGCGGTGTGAAACGTAGACCGGCAACTGGGCAAAGTTAGCAATAAAACTACTGGTCCGCAATGTGTTAAGAAACGATGGTAACAAGAACGTCGAAATGTCTAAGTAAATTCGGTCGTGTCATTCTTCTAAAGCAACGCGTTAATCGCTCTTAGAGATCGGTAGATTTAGTGTCAAATTGGCTTTTGTAAACCGGTTTCTTTCGGTAGACGAAGGAGCGTTTCAGAGAGCGGCATAGTTCGACCACGAAATCGGCAGCGTGGAGCGGCGAAGATGGTATCGATCGTCGCAGCCCGAATTTCTCAGGGTGGGCCCAAAGGGGGAGGAGAAAAAGGTCGCTACGAGAGGGGTCGCCGGCGAAACGGTTAAGTAGTACGGAACCAACGGTGCAGCGATTACGAACCATTTAATTAGAGGCGAAGGATTCCCATACCGCGCGCTGCAAGTGAGCGTAGCGATCTCACCTGCTCGAGCTGTCACGTTGTTGCCGGGCAGAATGAGACGTTCCGCGTACTCTATCTGCGGTCGCTGTGGGCTGACTGCAACGAGAAAATTAGCGCCGGTTAATTTCGCCGATTCGCCCGTTCAATTTTTCATCCGGCGCGACGCGTTTCGAACAGCGCGTGCTCGCCTGAACGAAACTCGACGTTCGAACCGTGAAAAATGTGCTCGATGATACGAGTGGCTTAATACGAGCCGTTTATTTTGAAAGTGGCATAAGTCGATATATTTAAGGGTTTGCGTTTTGACACGTTTAAAAACATGGATGCTAACTTTCGAGAAGATTTACTTGTATTCGTTATCTCAGGATACTGATATTTTTCTCGGTATAAATAATTTCGAATAAACATTAAAAAATCACCACTTTTCATCACGGTAAAGTGACTTATGCCACTTTCAAAATAAACGGCTCATATCGTAGTCACATTTTCGAACATTTCCACTTATGTCCTAAAATGTAATCTGCGCATCGTTGTTCTAATTCGATACCGAGACATTTTTAAAAATTCGTGATTTAGAGATATTCTTCTCTCTCTCTATTTCATACTAAATAGTACAGTAATGTCTCCCTAACTGACGCTCAGATTGTGCACGAAAATGGGCAATTTGGGAAGAGGAGATATGATTATTCGAGCCTTGCGGCCCGGTTTTGTAATTACCGATTGTCAACAACTATAAAAACGATCCGCAAGGCTCGAACAATCGTATCTCCTCTTCCTAAATTGTACGTTTTTCTGCAGAATCTGAGCGTCAATTAGGGAGAATTTACTGTATCATCCGAAATATTATTATTATTGTATTAAGCGCAATAGTTGGTTGCCATTCATAGTTACCAAATTATTATAGGGAAAATAAAACTTTGAATGCCTTTTTTCTTTAAACCTCATTATTTAGACATATCTCAGTGTTGAATTGAAGCAACGGCATGTCAAAGTGTTCAAGCGACAAACGAAATAAATAATACAATTGCGTTAATTTAACTTGACTCAAAATTATCGAAGCAATAAATTCGTTCGTTAGACAATAACACTTTTTGTTTCTTACAACGAGAAAAATGTGACCGAAAATATCTGGATACTTTCGATTTGCCGTTAAAAAATTGTTGGAGTTTCTACTTTCTCGAGGAACGAAAATAAATCGTGTTAACACGAGGGCTGGACCAGCGATGGAAAATTAATAGCAGCAAAGAATTCAGTGTATATTTTTTCCTTTTTTTTTCGAGAATATAGATAGGGCACGTGAAATTGGCGCAGAACTTTCCGGTGTCAAGAGCTACGCCGATTTTCAAACCTCGACATTGTAAATCGAGCGTCGAAAAACGAGAACAGCGTGCGCGACGATAATCGAAAGAGGTTAAAAAAAAAACAGTTGCCGGACAGTGTGACGCGGCCGAGTTCGGACGCAGAAGAATAAAAGTGAATGGTTTTATCGATAAACGAGCAACTTTATCGGCGCCCGCGCAACAGATTTTCAGCCGGCAAAAAGTTGTTGTGGAGAATAATGTTGTTTTCGATATTGCGCCCGATTTTTCGCCGATTCCCGTTGTTTCGCCGTTTTACACCGATCCGCGGTGTGTGTGTATGTGTGTGCGCGCACGCCATTGTTCAGATATATCTGATCGGTAATTTAATGAACTTGGATTTTCCAGCGAAGAATAAAATGCGAATGTTTCGGCCGTGATGCATTCGAAGTCGACCATAGCGGTGATTATACGATAATTACTTTCGTTTCCATTTTCGCGGCGGATTTAGAGCCCAGATATTTTTGAACGACAGCGTATGCGCCGCCCCGTGGATTGGTTGGTTTGGTGAAGCATTAATCTCGGCACAATGGGGAATAACACGCGATGGAATGCAACGAGCTCGGCTCTCGCGATTGCCGCAATTTTTTCCTCGCTAACGCTACCCGAATATCCGACACGATCAAAATTGAAAACCCGGGAATTTTTACAAGCTGCGCGTTTCGTACTGCAGTACGTTTTCGACGACTCTAGTAGCGGTGCCCGGGTCCGTTCGGATCCTCATCTGTATTTCGTTCTCTATTTTCAACAATACAACGGCACAGTTTTTATTTGAAGCACAATAAATTCGTGGCAAAAAATCACTCGGTCAACTTTCGAGAGGTCGTTGTAAAGGGAAAACCGCCCTCTATAAGATCGCTTTGACGCGATGCTAAAAAAAATTGTTTACACTCCACACAATCGTTCCCGTGTTCTCTATTGTTTTTTTTTCTTTTTTTAGCAAAATCGACGACACGGTTTCCGTTCGAAATACAATAAAACCATACAAAGAAAATCGCAGATCAACTTTCGGAAAGTGATTTTGAAGGGGAATGTTTCCTCTGTTGCATCGCGTTCGAGCAATTGCGAGAATTTTCAACTTTTTACTCTGTTTCGCAGCGATAAGATAAGACCTTGGAGAAAACGAGTTCAGCGACGTGAAAGCAGAGAGTTCGCGCTTTAAAACGAGCTAAGATAGATTATCGTGCGATCTTTTTCCACGAAGTTAGAGCGGTACAAAGATCGCCGCTTTCCGGCATAATTGGATGAATTAGAAGGAACGATGAAATCGAATCTTACCTCTGACGACCAGCCTCGCAGGCTTCGATGCCAACGCGTCCTGCGTGGTGAAATCGCTGGCAGTGACCTGGCACTGCCATAATCCGTCGTCGAAATCCAGGGACGCGGATCGCACCCACAACGAGCAGTCGCCGATGTCCGGCGAGCCGACCCACTCGTACTTATTCAAATGCATGCCGATCGGCTGAAACAGTTCGGTTGCGGTGATCAGTTCTTGCTGTCCGCGGCGCCGATCAATCGATTAGAACCACCCGACAGACCCTTTAACCCAGTTTAAACCCTTCCTCCGGTCCGGCCCAACCCTCGCGCGCCGTCCGCCTAGCGGCTTTTTCATTCATGGTTGCGTCCGACGCGGCCGAGCTTGCTATCCCTTGCCTCTCTAACCCCTCCCCCCCTCCCAACAATTTGCTCCGCGTCGGTGCTGCTCGTTACACAGTGACACGTTTCTCTGGTGCTGTTATGGTGTTACAGTGATTACCGGCTACGAGATCGTTTCACCGTAAAAAACACATTCTTTGCTTGCTTTCGGCCCGGCCGAGTTCGCCGGTTTACGATACGCTCGGATGGAACACGAATGTTCCCCGGATGGTAAACTCGTTGAACGGTGTTTTTAGCTGGCGTGCAGTTACCATTGGCTTTAAGGTTCTAGAAGTTAGTGTGCGGTCGTAAGGAACTCTTGTACCCCTTCACGGGCTCCGATAAAGTAGGGATTGAGACGTTTTGAGGGCGAATAGCTGTGTTACTAGTTCATGAAACGTGTCTTTTCTTGAGGCAGTCGCATAACTAAATGGTACTTTCAATTGTTACAGGGTTGGCACTGTGGTTAGGCTTCTAAAAGTTAGTGCATTCTTTGCTCCGATAGAATAGCGATTGTTTACACGCCAATCTGTTTATTGCCTACCACGAGTTATCTCGTGGTAGATCAAAAGAAAAGGATTTATTTATCATTTTTTACTTATTATAATTTTTTACTTATTGTTATCTTTTACTCACTATTACTTTTTATTTATTATTATCTTTTACTCATTATTACTTTTTACTTATTATTATTTTTACTGGTTATTACTTTTTACTTATTATTATCTTTTACTCATTGTTAACTTTTTACTTATTATTATCTTTTGCTCATTATTACTTTTTACTTATTACTATTGTTTTTTACTCGTTATTACTTCGTACTTACTATTATCTTTTACTTATCATTATTTATTTACTTGAAAACAAGAAATATTGGCGTCCGGAACAGATTTCTTCAAAACATAGACCCGGCAGTGAACGTGTTAATTAAAATAATTTTTCAGAATATAATCCAATATTTTTGTTTAAAATTCTTGTGTTCAAAGAAACGGTTCTGTGAAGTTGGACGAAGCACAGCGATCGAAGAACTTATTAGTAAGCTTTTGCGGCAGCTGAAGCGTTAATGGGACATGGTCAGACGGTGTTCGCAGCGACAGTCCACTCGTCATAAGGGTGCTGGAAGTTACAGCAAACACTTGTAGTATCTCGATCCACAATAATACAGCGATTGAAGTGTCCCAATCACGAAGACGCGACGCAGTACTTAATGGGCTCGCTAAGTACCCATCCCTCCAGAGCCTAGTAGTTCCAAAGACCACTTCGTAGACCATTCTCAACCCTTTGCAACACCATCGCTGGCGGGCCTCGTCTTTGTAAACCGACTACCCCTATTAGACGCCCAGCCTAACAACCGAATCGCCTCAATAATGCGTTGATAAAAATCAACCCTCGTCTACCGGCGCGGATAGTTTTCCTAGCAACTAAACATTGTACCCAACTGTTACGTCAACGTAAACAACGGCAATGTAATTTGATTTCAAACAATTGCAATTGGATCGATGTTGATTCAAGGAACTCCTGCAGTTTCACTCTACAGCGAAGACAATACGTTCAAGAAAGACAACCGGAGATACACGATAGAAGATAATTATTACTAACAAACGTGCGAGGGATGTTTAGTCGTACACTGGAAGATCAGAGAATAACTGTCTTGATCCTTTGGCTAATAAAGATCTGACGGACTGGTGACAAAAATTTCGTACACGATCTACTAAATATGAACGTTACTAATTTTTTCTACACTGAAACGAAATACAGGCTGCATTTCGTTTCAGAGCTACGTTTACAAGGCTCGAATAATCGCTTCTCCTTTTCCCGAATTGTCCATTTTTGTGCGCAATCTGAGCGTCAGTTAGGGAGACATTACTGTATTCTGTTATCAAAGTCTAGGAATTAGAGCAAATGGAAATTGTCTCGTTTGTATCAGCGAAGTTATTAAGCACGCAGACGTGCAAATCCACGCAGCTCTAAATGGAATCCCAGTGCAAGGGGTTAATACGCTGCGGACCAGTAGTTTTGTAGCTATCATTATTCAGTGGCCAATTAGGTTGTACATCGCTTCGCTTTAAATGACAACAATGACAATTCTTGGCTGCAAGCTCTAGAACACAAAACGCGAGAATTTTCACGATCCGTCCGCAATGTGTTAACCCTTAGCGCTCCGAAGGCTCCGCTACGGAGACATTTGTCATTTGTTCCGTAACTCCGAAGGCTCCGCTGCGGAGCCAAATATTTTTAGCATACGTTATCGTCGGCGTTAGCAATTGTTATCTGTAGTTAAAACGTGCTAAGTCTGTACCATTACGATTAAACCATTTTTTGACCTTTTCTATGGTTAGCAACATGGAGGAAAATAAATATTGTAATGAAAATTTAGAGCCGAGTGGTACCGAAGACGTATTTGATTTTGAAGAGTTAAAAGACATTGTGGAAGACAATGTTGGTTATGATTCTGACACTTCGAGTAGTAGTAGCGAAATTATACCACCAAAGAGACGAAGAATGAGAATTATTGAAAGTGAGGCGAAGATTCGTTACAAGACTTGGATGAACGGCGTGATGTTACGGAAGAATTACATATTCCAGACAGAATACCTTTTAGTGTATTGCCACAGGTCATTGGACCACAAGTTCCTACAAACATTGAACAGCCGATACAATATTTTAAATTATTTTTCACGGACGAATTGGTAAATGAAATTATAGACGAAACCATCAATTACGCGAAAAATGTTCTAAACTTGAAAGAAATATCTAGTAACTCTATTTGGCAAAGTGAATACTGCGACACTTGTCCAAGTAAACTCAGAATGCACATGAGAGATCGTTACCAAAGATATCACACCATGGTGAATTACAAAACTTAAAATTTATCTTTTATTTACAATAGGAAAATGTATATTTATAAAATAAATAAAATCCAGTGCATTCACAAGGACGTGTAATCTTTTCCACTTAAAATAAGACTTCCTTTATCTCAGGCGCTCCGCTCCAAAAATATGCCGGAGTTGCTGGTAGGCAGTACTCGAGAAACGCGCGGAGCGCTAAGGGTTAAAAATCAATTGTAGAGTATTGGCGGGATTACTTTTGCAATTGCGATGGACAAAGGTGGCCGGAGCGTAAGCAAACAGCTTCAGTCCTTCTATCTAGAGAATCGGGACCAGACCACATTCGATATGCATCGGCGCGTCGCGTCGCGGCGTGTGTCAGCGTTTCGAGCGATCGCTTAATCGGCGATCGTTCCTCTCGTTCTCGCCGTGTCCTCCGGTTCGCTCCGGATCGAAATGAATCATCGGCTTCGAGACTGGAAGCCGCTCTTCCCTTCTTTCTCGCAGATTAATTCGCCGCCGGCAGGAAAGTGCGGCCCCAGCAAGTTTCGCAGTCATAATGTGGCCGTAATTCAAGGATCGATTCTCCACGGTGCCCGTATAATCTACTCAGCCGAGCCACTCTCTTCTCCCCAAGCCATCCCCACCTGTTTTACAGGCCCGTTTTCACTTCAGCCCCGCTCGGCTGATCGTTTATCGAGACCGTCGTTGTAATACTTCTTGTATATTGTCTGGGAGCGCTGCGAAACCGGGTCTCTCTCTCTCCCGCTCTCTCACATTCTCTCTCTCTCTCTCTCTCTCTCGCATACAATCACACGCACACACTCTCCCGGATTCGACGCTGTACCGCGTTCGTTCCGGAAAAATTTGGTCGTTCGTCATTTAAGGCCATTAGCCGGTTAACGAGTTCCCGTAATCCCCGGCCGACTGGCCTGCCCATGGTAAATCCTCCTTGAGCTGGGTCCGCGATTTCACCGGGAATCACTATTTTTAGGTCGCGCCCGAATCGAACGATCCTTGCCTGACCTTACCTCCCGCTTCTGGTTGGTCCACCTTTAACCAGATAAGCGCGTTTCTCGTGCATACACGTCAAACCAAATCTCTGTTACGGTGCGTTCGACGTGTTTACTCGTCGTTAAAAACATAAAATTACCATTGACTGTGAAAACTCGAAATTTTAATAAAATACAATACAAATATTATTTGGCGGGATGTTTCCTTTATATTACCAATAGAACTGCTAAGTATTTTATACGGAGGAGATGGTGGGATGGGAGTGTTTGGCTCGTGACCCGAAACCAATTCCATACACAAGCCGCGACTTTAACGGCGAGTGTTGATTTGCGAAGAAAATTGCCTAAACAGTTAGCCGAGCCAATACACTTTGCTCTACGAGGTCAGAGTCCTAGACACTTTTGAACACAAGATAGAGCGTTTGAAGCGGTATGAACACAACAATCCGTCAAGATACTGGTGTAAAACATGCGAAGTGCCACTTTGTGTGGTACCGTGTTTCGAGAAATATCACACCGAACTCGATTGAAATTCTCAATATTTTGTTTTCTACATGTGTCTTTCTTGTTTATGTATTTTATTATTATTTGAGAATTTTTAAGTTTATAATAACAATAACTTTTCAGAAATGAATTGTTAAGTTTTTCATAAAATTTGTAATAGGACCATTTTGCCCTGCGTTCGTCGTGTATACACGTCATCGTTCGATTTTAATCCCGCACACTGTGAGGGGTTATTAAAACTAAATTCACCGCTTAACAGGTTAACACAAGCGCAACCAAACCAGTCGACGTGTCTGGTTTCTGACTTTTTCATTTACCGTTCCCGATATTGTAGAAATGTTTCCAGGTGAATTTTTCAAATAAACCTATTCATCCAAGCACATATCATGATATAAATCATACGGAGTTTAAATAAATTCAATCGTGCCACTGATATAAAACAATACGCATTCATCTCGTTAAGAGCTCGGCGGTTCTAGCGTTAATGCGTGCCGACTTTTATCGCCAATGCTCTAATAGCACCAACTGGCACCGGTATCGCCCTGTATTTCAAAAGATTCACCCAATTTCACGACTCGGCTTCTCCGAACTCAATCTGCGACCTCGCTAGCTATCCACTTAACTACTTTGTCTTGCGATTAAAACTTTTCTGCCGTTTACTGCCGTTGACAATCTCCTTGGAGAGACAGCGGAGCGGATTTTTTTTCTAATGACCAACTATAGTTAATGAAAAGTTTAACACCCCTAAAATTCCGACATGATCGAGGTAATTTTGATCGACGTTGAAATCAGAGAGTTAAAATTTATTGTACCGTTATGTTAACTCTTTTGCATTCTAAACATTCTAGGAAAAATTCTGGTAAAATAGTTTCTTCGGATATGTTATTATAAACTATAATTTTGAGAAACAATCAAAAACCAGCGTCAATCATGCGAGACCGACGATGCACCCAACATGTTAGATATTGATATAAATGAAATTCATGACATCCACGTTTAACAGAATGTTCATTTAACAGAGTCTTCGCGAGTCTGACTCGATATTATAAGACGGAGAGTTAATTATAACTTCTTGACCGTCCCTTAGACACCGTCATTTCCTATGGGAAGAAACCCATCGCACCTTCTTCGTTCATTAAAATTGTCTTAGCAGAATGATCAGATATACAGGGTGTCCCGAACATGTCTCGCAATTCGGAAATGGGAGGTTCCTGAGGTCATTTGAAGCAACTTTTACCTTTGCGAAAATTTTCTCCGAGGCTTCGTTTACGAGTTATCCACGAAAAATATTGACCAAAGAGGGGAGCTCACTGTCGCGAGGCGGCCGAGCCAATCAGCGGAACTGGGATTCGACCGCTAGACCGCTGGCGCCGTTGGCTCGGCCGCCTCGCGCCAGCTGAGCTGGGATTCGACCGCTCAACGGCGGAGCCAACGAGCGGTCGAAGCCTGGTTCCGCTGATTGACTCGGCTGCCTAGCGCTAGGCGAGCTCGTCTCTCATTGGTCAATGTTTTTCGTTGATAACTCGTAAACAAAGCCGCGGATTGCATTTTCGCCAAGGAAAAAGTTGCTTCAAATGACCTCAGGAATCTCCTACTTTCGGATTGCGAGACATTTTTGGGACACCCTGTATGAACTCCTCAATTTTGTCCACGATTCCCAAATCTTTCGACGTTATTTTACCCTAAGTGTATATGTGCGCGATGTTTCCAAATGGAATTAAGTTTAATGAAGTCGCTGGTTGCCTTTACGTACACTTTAATAATATTACAGCTATGGTCTTAGCGATGCGTTATCTGCGTTCTTAGAGTTCTACGAGTTCTGACCGTTCTAACAGTTCTGGTGGTTCTAACAGTTCTGGTGGTTCTAACAATTCTGGTGGTTCTAACAGTTCTGGTGGTTCTAACAGTTCTGGTGGTTCTAACAGTTCTGGTGGTTCTAACAATTCTGGTGGTTCTAACAGTTCTGGTGATTGGTGTATGGTGGGTTTTGGTGGAGGAAATGAAGCGTTTTTGGTTGGAGATGGGTGTGTCGGAAGGAACTTGAGGAGTGGGAAACTGTTCGAAAGTTCGGGTTGTAAATTTTCCGTTTTGGGATATATGGAATTTATGAGTCGTGTTGTCCGTTCGTCGGATCGAAGGGTATTTTCGTTTGGGTGCATTTTTTAGTGTCGCAGGTATATCGCTTAATTGCTCAAGGGATGGCCAGGGACGTTCGACCTTCGGTGTTGCCGTCGCAACACTAAGTATTTTCGAATTAAATCACTGCGTATATTATATTCTATAGCCCAAAAAGTATTTCTCTTATATAATTAATGGATAACAAAAACAATAATAATTATTATTTAATTCTGCAATAGATCGATGAACGACACAGTCTGCAGATGAACAGACGTTTGTTTAAGGATACGAAGTACTCGAGCCATGTATCACTATCAAAAATGTTCCGCGTAGACAGGTAGGCGCGTAAGACGCTAATATCCGTGTAATTGCGTGCGCGTCGCTTCGTCTGGCGACGGAGAACGTCAACGTGCTGGGAACTCATTATTCTTCTTGTCCTGAGGGCGCACAGTCGTGCCGCGCTGTGCCCTGCTCTCCTCTCTCCTCTCCTCTCTCTCTTTCTCTCTCTCACTCTCTCCTTACTCCATACCGCTTTCATCCACGCTTCGCGCAAATAATCATCGCGAGGATTTCCCATTGTATTATTGTGTCTGCTGTTGAATGATAAACTGTACTCGCTGTTTCCCGCGGGAACTATGTCGCGTTCATTACTAATATAGACGCGGGATGCAATTCGGGTGCTGACAAAAATCTAGTTCCTCCAGGAGTTCCGACTGGGTCTCCGATAAGGGGCCACGAGGAAATGCAATTTTGGGAGCGCGGCGTTGTGTATTCGATTCCCCGAATCGTATTCGTACATCTTTTAAAACGGAATCATTTTTTTTACGATTAGCTGAAACGAGCTAAATTTTGCTGGATCGTCGGCCAACAGATCGTGCAGGATCGGAGATTCTACGAAAATTGGTAGGATATTTAACTGGAAGAAGATTAATGGGATATTTACTTGGAAGAAAATTAATGAGATATTTATTTGGAAGAAAATTACAAGAATACAAAAATGAAAACTTGTAACACTCGATATTCAAATTCCGCGCGGATCTCCGTGCTGGATTTGATCGCTTTCTAAATCGTAATTGAACGCAACGTCTCGCCTGTGTCGCTCAAACCGGAATACAAAACGCAATCGCGTACAAACTGCAAATTCCAATTTCTGCACGCGCACACGTGACCGAGAATTCCTCTGTCATGCCGACCAACCGCAACTTTTGAGAACAATTCTCCAGCCATTGTCTAGCGAGTTAATCCCTCTAAAATCCCGCGGACAAACTTAGATCGCTTCGGCAAATAACGAATGACGTACTCCGTTTCGACGGACGTGCGAATACCTTGCACACCGTGTATCGAACGCGGTCTAAAAAGACGGGAACGCTGCAACGAATTCGCAACGTTCGTGCCGGGCGACCGGCGGAAGCTCGTGATTTAAAATCGTGTGCCGCGAGATCTTTTGGCCGGTGCAGCGATCGCGGGGAACGGCAATCTTGCGCGGCGATCGCGAGTGGATGCTAAGTCAGCCTCGGAACCGATGAACAATCGCGTACTTTGGAGCATCCGGCAAATTGGTTTGCGCGGAAGTAAGTTTCCCGTGCTGGCCGTAGTTCCCGGAAAGTGACGGCGCCGGTAGACAACTCGGACAGCCGATGGCGCACAGCGGCGTGCCGGAAAAGGAGGAGCCGAGACTCTCGGGCCGAGAGCGATCGCAATTCGGGGTAGTACATCGGCGGCGCCCCGGCTAGCGCGCGCGAGACCCGCGACAGGAGAAACACCGTTGGTCGGAGCGAGGTGACTGGGACGACGTCCCCGTCGCGGCGGCGGGCGAGCAGGGGGGGAGGCCGGGGAGACAGCTCGGGGCGTAGGTGGAGAGGATCAGAGGGCGAGTCAGCGTCACCGGCGTCATTCATTTAAAGAATTAAAATCCACGCGCTCGCGCGACCATCCGGGAACGTGGCGGCGTTCACTTACTTAACGGGAAGAGGGCCCTTATTCCCTTTTCTGCCGTTCCTAGTCGGTTCACGGGCTCCGGGCGCAGCCGGCGTCTTCGTCCCTCCGCCTCTCGGCAGGATCAGCCGGCACCTTTCCACCTTTTCGTTCGCCTCTCTGTTCTCGGGAGAGAGGGCCGCGACCAGCAATCAGCGTAATGCACCCGCAGACACGCCCCGCGGCCCCCCTCGCCCGGCCTGCTCGGGCCGCCCCTCCCGCCCCGCGCCGTCAAGCAGCCGCCGGTCGCGTTCACACAATCGCGCGCCTATCCCACATCGACGAGCCCAGCCACACGCTCGGCCGGCGCGGGTCGCGCACGTACGATCGGAGGAAGGAGCTCTAACGGCCAGAGGGTGCACACCCTCCGGACCAAAGGCTCCGATAACACGAACCCACCGCCGGGCTCACCGATCCAGACGCCACGGCAATCTCTTCGAGAGCCACCAAATTGATCGCCGGCAAATCCTCGACGAAAGCCGCTTCGATTCCACAAATTTTTCATATGCCTCCTCCGCCGAGAGAGACCATCTCGCCGGTGTTCGCAACACGCCGCGGCTCGACGTCGACCTTTATCAGAAAGTTCACACCGGGCGACGTCCTTTTTTGGACGCTGTTTTTGTGCTCGACGCAGGCTGGATAATCGGGGGATGATCTTCGTAGACGGCCCAGGGGACCAGGATTCCTTGTCCAAGGAAGATTTAATAATGTTCGCTATGATGGAGCAATATGTGGAGCAGGTTGTGTGTTCAGCAGATTTGCACGTTACAGCAAGCGTTGTTTATTAACTCTCGGATATAATTGTAACCCAGTTTCTTAACTATGCGATTGACGATGTTTATGACCATTCTCAGTTTGATTCGTCAATTTTACCTGACACGTTTTCGATGGTATTTTATACACTTATTAGTGTTTACGGTGCTCCTGGTGTGTCAGCCATTTGTTTAATTGAAAATGATGAATTAATCGAAATTGAGTAATTGAGAGTGAACGATTTAAATACGTCCGGTCAAAATGACCCGGCATCCGCAGTTCGAGGGTTAACAGATTGCCTCATTTTTATGCAATTTTTCATTTTCGTAATGTGGGACGCAATGGTATTCGAACGCCTTTTAACCAGTTAGCTGTTTTTGACGAGTATACTGGTCACGACGAAATGGCAACACCTTTGCGTTACGGCGAGTATGCTCGTCGTGCGTAAAAATTTGCTGTTCAAATTTCAATTTTAGCGAGAACTAAAATCTATTTGTCAATTTTGAGATGTTTTGAATATCTTGAAGCCAATACGAAATAAAACGAACAAATTAGACAATAAAGAAGATATAAACAATTACTATGGAAAAAACTGTACAGGGTGTCCCAAAAGCAATCCGGAAATTGTGGATTCCTTAGGTTATTTGAAGTAACTTTTTCCTTAGCGAAAATGCAAACCGCGGCTTCGTATATGAGTTATTGATGAAAAACGCCAACCAATAAGAAGCGAGCGCCAACAGATTTCGCCTCTCATTGGTCACTGATTTTCGTCGATAACTCGTAAACGAAGTCGCGATTTGCATTTTCGTTAAGGAGAAAGTTGCTTCAAATGATCTCAGGAACCCTGCAGTTCCGGATTGCGAGACATTTTTTAGACACTCTATATATGTATAGCGTCTGGGTTAGGCAGTATACTCGTAATCGCTCACTTCTTGTTACACATTTTAGGTACGCACTTCTCAAACAGATTGCAACAGTTAACCAGTTAAAACGCGATACCCTGTTCAAGACTAAAAAAATTGTCCTGAGCTTTTTTTAGAAAGGAACTAGTCTACTAGACAATCACAAATACGTTTCGTAGATCTCGGTAACTTACACGCATGCCGAAAACGCCATCGAAATCGTTCGATCTTGACACGAGTTGCAACGAATTAAGGATTTTCATTTCGCAAAGATCTGCGTCGAAGAAAAGCTTTCTTCGTCGAGTACATACGAGTACATACGAGTACATACTCGTTAAAAGAGAAAATAAACATGCTAATGGACCTTGTCAATTTACGCGTTCATTTTGCATTTTAAAAATGTGCACAGACCATAAACGCATATAGATCCGCGGTCCAGTTATTAACAATGGTCACGGTTCCCCGGTCGAGTTATCCTAGCGAAGCGATCCACGCCCGGCAACCGAATTAAGAGATTACCGAAATCGCAGGTGGATTCGTTCCGTGAATATTCAGAGAATCGTTGGAACCGTGGATCGATCCGCGGAAGCCGAGAACAACCCTCCTTCGCCCTCTTCTTTTCCTCTCCTTCGCCGAAACCTCGATACACGGACTCTATCTCTTGTTCTCGAAGTTTCCACGGCGGGCAGCGGAGGGCGTGTTCCTTTGCCGCGGTGAAAAAGTTGTTAACTTCGAGATTCATTGCAGACTCTCTCTCTCTCTCTCTCTCTCTCTCTCTCTCTCTCTCTCTCTCTCTCTCTTTCTCCCGAGGTATGAGCCGGTCCGTTCTGGATGGGTGGCCCGGTTGGTTGCCGGGTAGTTAGCGGCCGCGACTCAGTCAGCGGACTCGCGGCGCGGCGCGGCGGCTTGAATGAGCGTAAAAGGCGCAGCGGCGGGTTGCCTCGCTCGCTTTCTCCCTCTCTTCTCGCTAGAAATTTCTCCGGAGGTAAAAAGGGGCTGCGAAGAAGCCGGATAAGAGAAGCCAAACGGCTATGGTGAAAGAGGCCGAGAGAAAGAGAAAGAGAGGGAGAGAGGGAGAGAGAGAGAGGCGAGGGTTCTGGTAATCCGGCAGAGGCGATTCCGTACACCTATTTCGCTAAAGTGATTTCGTGCCTTCGAAGGATTCGACGTTTCCTCGCGGAAAATCAGACCCGCACTTTTTCCCTGGACGCCCTATCGACGTCAAAGTGCATCCCGTAAAGCTGCACATGTCCTCTGCCGGTTCGTTTCTGACGTCGACGTTATTAAGCTGCGGACCTTCCCGCGTTCGCGTTAGTTGCACTTTTTTTTTTCTTAAACGCAGGCCGCCGTCCGCGAAAGAATCCGATGCATAGAGATTCGCAGTACGACCGGATTAAATCGTACTTGATCGCGCTCGCCTGTCAGCCAGGCGATTTTTCAATTACAAAGACGTAACGCTACGGACGGATAATACTGATGCAATATTAATTCCGTTTCAATCAATGCGAATACTGTGTAGTGCATACTAATGGGGATACTACAATACAGGAGAGCGAAAGAATGATTGTTTCGATTGAAACGGAAACGAGAAGTTATTGGAAGGCTACGGCGAGTTCGAATAATTAATCAATTTATGTGCACGGACGACGAAATTGTTTGTCAGGATTTAAGAATGCAATTTCGTTCTAATTTAACCCGGTGCAGTGCCTAGGAAATGCATTTTCCTTCGTCTTTGCTCGATCTAATGTTTGGAAAATGCGACGAAATTAATTATAATATAAATTATATAAATATATAAGTTAATAAGTTATAAGTTATAAGTTAATTTCTATAATCATAATCATTTATAATAATCACGTATCATAATCATATATAAATATAATGCAAATAATTACATGTAAATAATATAATATAATATAATATAATATAATATGTATAATATAAAATAAATAATATAAATAATTATATGTAAATAATATAATATAATATAAATAATATAAATAATTATATATAAATAATATAATATGATAGTCGAGTTTGAAAATCAGCGAGACGTATGAAGATCATACGTTTATTGTTAATTAAAACACTGTATAATCACACACACACACACACACACACACACACACACACACACACACACACACACAAAATACAGGGTGTACAAATTAATTTCGATTCTACAAAGAATTCCGAATACAGCAATGTCTCCCTAACTGACGCTCAGATCCTGCAGAAAAAGAGACAATTTGGGAAGCGGAGATACGATTATTCGAGCCTCGCAGCTCGTTTTTTTTTATAGTTGTCGACAATTCGTAACCATAAAAAAGAATCGCAAGTCTCGAACAAACGTACCTCCTCTTCCCAAATCGCCCATTTTTGTGAACAATCTGAGCGCCAATTGGAGAGACATTGCTGTAGCTACGAAACAAGGAAAGTTTAAACAGAAATAGATGTACGAAAGCAATCACGGATTGCGGATTGCGGATAGAAACGAACACGGCTGCCCTGGCGACGATCAACGCCGTTCTTCCCGATCAATCGACGAGGATCGCAGCGAACGGCCGCTTCCGGGCATAGAATCTTGCTCCAATTCGCGGGCAATATCGGCCGATGAGTTTTCCTCCGAGCGCGAATCAAAAGGCGGCTCTTCGGCCGAGGCGTCTCGATAGGCGACTCGAGGATCGGAAGGAAGCGCGAACAAAGCGTCGCTTGGTTCGCGAGAGACGCTGACAAACGAGACCGAGGAGGGTTTTCTCGCTGCCTTCCGCGGGAAAGCCGGCCGGAGGATGGGCCTCCCGGCGCAGCGCGGCATCGTAAACAAGAGTAGCTCGGATCTCCTGAGAAAATTATCCCGCTCGTTATTTACATCTTTCATAAATATTCACCGCCGCGGAGGGAAACGGAGGAAGAAGGATCGTCGCCTGGGTCGGAGGGGTCCCGAGCACCAGGTTGCGAAGGCTCCGAAGAAACGGGGCCGGTGGCGGAACCTCGGGAAGGGGGGACGCTGGTTGGTGGAACGCAGGAAGTAACGAGGAACCGCAGAGGGCGTAAATCTCGCGGCTTTCGGAGGCGATCTCGTTTCAGGATCACCTCCTGCGAGGAAAGGGGCTTGCTGCCCCAGTCGGTAATACGATCTTGTTGCCACCTAAACGCGTTCTCCCGTCGCAAGGGAACCGGCAAAATATTCGCGTCGCGCTCCTTAAACTGCCGCCTAGCGCAGCTAAGGACTTGGATTTAAGGTGCCTCCAAATGCGTATCTTTAATTTTAGGGCTGCGATTTTCATGGCAAGAGAAACTGGTAGGAGCTTCTCGATTTTATTTCATTCGATTTAATTTCTTATTAACGGGCGGACATAATTTGTTGTATACGCAGGAGGACAACGTAAAGGATAACGAGTAGTCTGAACATTTTTATGGAAAATAAAAACTTTCTTCGTAAAGTACAACATACAGGGACAAGATAGAAATTTCGTTCTTTGTAATGTCACGTAATTTCGTAACTTCTTTGTAATAATAATTTCAATTTATAGCTAATAACGTATAGCTCTTTTATAGAACAATCGATTATATAGCAATTATATAGCAACAATTTATATAGCAATCAGAAATTATTGTAATCCTTGTCTTGTTTCAAATTTTACTATTTTTGTCATAAATGCGTCAAATCCGCTGACTACTGTTGAGCAGGGAATGCAGGAATTATAGCTCGTAACATCTTTGTAATAATAACTTCAATTTATAGCTAATAACGTATAGCTCTTTTATAGAACAATCAATTATATAGCAATTATGTAGCAACAATTTATATAGCAATCAGAAATTATTGTAATCCTTGTCTTCTTTCAAATTTTACTATTTTTGTCATAAATGCGTAAAATCCGCTGACTAATGTTGAGCAGGGAATGCAGGAATTATAGCTCGTAACATCTTTGTAATAATAACTTCAATTTGTAGTTAATAACGTACAGCTAATCATAAATTATCGTAATCCTTGCCTTGTCTTAGATTTTACTATTTTTGTCATAAGTGCGTAAAATCCGCCGACTAACGATGAGCAGAGAGTGCAGGAGTTATAGCTCGCAACTTCTTACGTTCTGTCGAATAATTCTTCATCTTTTGTACGAACAAATTATACGAATAAATTATTCGAATGGAGATTGTAAAACGGTGTCAATAACAATATCATTTAGATAAATTTTTGTTCGATTGGATAAACCCGATAATTTTAGCGTGAATTAGCAGAGAAGCTCGATCGGTACGGTGCCTGAAGAAGTACTTCAAGGTCGCGTTGCGAGAACACCGTTTCAGTTTTGGTAGCCGAGTTCGCAGCGAAGTCTCCGTAACTCGCGGGACTTCCCTCGTACCTTGTTGCCACGTCGACCATTCGTCGACTCACGGATTCGATTACCGCCGCTAATTTGTTGTTGTCAGTTTCAGAGCTCCGCGGAAGCAGCGGGTGCCTGTCTCTTTCGACCGAAAGCTCCGGAGCCGAGCGGCGCCTACAGCTCTCGCCATACGCGTTACGAATGATTAAACGGGACTGGGTAACGAATGGCTTCGGGAAAACTCGTTTACATCCACGCAGTTTCCCCGTCTGTCCCTTCACGCCGGTGCCTTACTGCTGGATCGAAATCACCGATCCTTTCCGAGCAAATAGAGTCGCGGGCTAGCCGTGGTTTATTTTCCGCCAGCAGACAGAAGTACGTATAACGACGAAACTACCCGACAGAGTTTTATTCAATTTTTGGTATATCTCTAGCGCTTAGCGCTTCATGCGTTTCTCGAGTACTAACTAGCTGCAACTCCGGCACATTTTTAGAGCAAAGCGCTTGAGATAAAGGAGGTCTTATTTTCAGCGGAAAAGTTTGCACGTCCTTGCGAAAGCGTTTGATTTTATTCATTTTATGTTGCTAAGTACAAAAATCGGCAAAAAATGTTTTAATCGTAATGGTATCTACTTAACATTGTGCGAGGTCGGTGCATCGACATCGTGAATTGTGACCGAAATTTCCAAGCAGCAAATGCATCCTCATCGAAATGGGTAAATTTACTATTAATGATGTTCTTCACAATTCTTAAATAAATATATTTCTCGTGTTCTTTGACGCGATTTATTATAAAGTTAGCATCGCGAATCGTCTGTTGAATTCTGTTTGGATACGGAATTATTGAAATCAAAATATCTTTTGTGTGAGTTTGCCGGAATATTTTTATTAGTTAATCTTCACTGGAATCGGCTCGATTAATAATTAAATTAAATTAAAAATTAGTAAATATTCTTCGGACGTTCTAAAATAAAGTTGAACAGCGTTTTTCTGAAAAATATCACTACCAGCAACTCCGGCACATTTTTGGAGGAAAGCGCCTGAGATAAAGGAAGTCTTATTTTCAGCGGAAAAGATTGCACGTCCTTGCGAAAGCGTTTGATTTGATTCATTTTATGTTGCTAAGTACAAAAATCGGCAAAAAATGTTTTAATCATAATGGTATCTACTTAACATTGTGCGAGATCGGTGCATCGACATCGTGAATTGTGACCGAAATTTCCAAGCAGCAAATGCATCCTCATCGAAACGGGTAAATTTACTATTAACGATATTCTTCACAATTCTTAAATAAATATATCCCTCATGTTCTTTGACGCGATTTATTATAAAATTAGCATTGCGAATCGTCTATTGAATTCTGTTTGGATACGGAATTATTGAAACAAAAATATCTTTTGCGCGAGTTTGCCGGAATTATTTTATTGTTAATCTTCGCTGGAATCGGCTCGATTAATAATTAAATTAAATTAAAAATTAGTAAATATTCTTCGGACGTTCTAAAATAAAGTTGAACAGCGTTTTTCTGAAAAATATCACTACCAGCAACTCTGGCACATTTTTGGAGGAAAGCGCCCGAGATAAAGAAAGTCTAACTTTGAGCGGAAAAGATCACACGTCCTTGTGAAAGCGTTTGATTTTATTCATTTTATGTTGCCAAGTATAAAAATGGGCAAAAAATATTTTAATCGTAATGGTACACACGCTAAGCACGTTTTTACTGCAAATAACAATTGCCAACGTCGACAAAAACATAGCATCTTCGGTGTAATCATGCTAAAAACATTGGGCTCCGCAGCAGAGCTTTCGGATTTACGGAACAAATGACGGATGTCTCCATAGCGGAGCCAACGGAGCGCTAAGGGCTAGATTTGGAGTTAGGAGATAGCGAAAGAGATTTCGAGATGATGGACACACAGATACTTGGGAAATATGCATGTGTTTCTTGTAGCGACGGAGAGAAAAGTTTTCCAACTTTTGAAAGGTTCATCGACTGTGAAGATGTTCATTTGTATCTAGTTCTACTGCATAGTTTTCAACGAAAAAATTTGTACATGTTCTCTGTACGTCAGATAAATGTTTCCAAAAGTTTCGCAAAGATATGCCACGTAGTTTCTAGAAAAAAAATTCTCGAACCTTACTTTCATCCAAGTTCTGCGTTAAAACCTTGAAATCTTGATCTCGATCTTTGACGAGTTGTAATTTCACGAGGAAAAATCGTACGACATTCTACCCGGGCTCATTTTAAAGAGCAAAGTCTCCTCTTTCGTGGCGCTATCTGAAATTAACGCGGAGCTCCCATGACACTAAGAGTCGGAGCGAAGAGTCGGTACATCCACCATTCGGAAACCGGCGTCTTCTTCCCAATTGAATCACCGTGCACCAATTTGCCCTCGTTTCCCAGGTAAATCGGGCGAAACTCGCCGACACACCTGTCTAATATTTGCGTCGTCGACACCGAGCACCGTCAGAAAATTCCCGAGCAGAGCTGTTCGCGGCGTCGTCGGGTCGAACCCGCGAAGATACCGAGCGCGAACAAATATTTGGCGAACCGTACGCGAGACAGCCGTTTTCGGTTAATTGTCGGTCCTCGCCTCGCCCCGCCCCGCCGCGCCAAGTTCCCGGAATCTTTCCGCGAGGAAAACAGCCACGTTTCATTAGCGTTTCGCGAACGAAGGCTAATTCCGCGGGGCCGGCAGAATTTATTTCAATTTCCGCGGCGCCGGGCTCCGGCAGGACCGTCTGCCCCGCCCAGCCGGCTCCTCCTTTCTCTTTTTTCTCGCGGTTCCTTGGCCGCGGAAGCGGGAATTGGCGCGCGCCTTGGCCCGAGATATAATATAAATATAATCGCGCGTTCCGCGGAACTTTCGTGTTCTCGCGTGCTCCGGCCGGTTTAATTAATATATCCGCCGTATCTCGCGGCGCGATGGCGAACTTCTCCCCAAGGCCATCGGGGAAAAAATGGCTCTTCCGCGTTAATGTAGGTCGATTACCTGCGACTCGATATCTCGCCGCCGGTGTTTTCTGAAACGCTTCGGGAAAATGGCGCACCGCGACGCCGGATAAATCTTAGCGCCGCGAAATATCGAGCACCGCGAACCTGTCCCCGAAGACGAGTCGCGCGATAATGAAGATGGATCCGCGATCGACTACGGCGAAAAATTGTATTTGCTCCGAGGGCATGTATTCTCGCCCCACAAATCGCTCAGGTTGTTACCCTGCAGCTGCCGTCGCCTCGTCCATCGGTGATCATTTTTTGGGGGGGTTGGTTTGCAACTGAAACGCTACTTTATTGTACTCAATGTTCATCGAGCAGATTTTACTGGAGACTAAATGTAGGTCTCTTTCTATGTTTTAATAGTTACGATACATTCTCCCTTGATTGAATCTCAGCTTGGAAACAAAAATGAACGATTTTGTAAAAGGAGGTACGATTATAGTTGTTGACGATCGGTAACTATAGAGACGAGGTGCAAGGCTCGAATAATCGTATCTCTTCTTCCTAAATTGCCCGTTTCTGTGTACAAGCTGCGGGTCAATTAGGGAGAATTTACTGTAACTGTTATAATCTCTTTGAAAAGTGCGAAAGTTGCTGGAATTATATTCTATAGATATGTTTGATTTCCATCATATTTTGTTTAAATGGAACGCATTTATAAAATATGCAGGGTGTCCTAAAAATGTCTCGCAATCCGAAAGTGACGGGTTTCTCGGGTCATTTGAAGCAACTTTTTCCTTTACAACAGTTTTCTCCGAGGCACCGTTAACGAGTTATTAATGAAAAACAGTGCAAGATGGGAGGCGAGATCAGCTGGTGCGAGGCGACCGAGCCAATGAGTGGAACTGGGCTTCGTGCGTTGGTTGGCTGGGCCGCCGCGCGTCGGCCGTACTCGATTCTTATTGGTCACTGTTTTTCGTTAATAACTCGTCAACGGTGCCTCGAAGAAAATTTTTGTAGAGGAAGAAGTTGCTTCAAATGATCCGAGGAACCTGCCATTTCCGGATTGCGAGACATTTCTGAGACACCCTGTATAATTTAATACAAAATATAATAGTTACTATGCAACAGATACTCATCATGACAGTAAAGCAAACATACAAAGTTTTTAAATCGTTGCATAAATCATTGTATTTTATTTGAGTTTAGTTTATTGTATTTTATTCTATTCTGTTTTATTTTATTTTCTTGTTTTATTGTGTTTGTTTTGTTTCACTATCACGTATTAACATCATCGGGGATTCAAAACGCAATTGTAACATAAATTTACAAGATCTCAACCATATAGTTTAGCAATATCCCTAAGCCAATAATATCCCAAAGAACTAAGCTGACCAAAGGCTTAAAAACTGTAGAATTTTCTGAACCATAATTGCGAAGTCCCTGCATTGAAAACCTAATAGTAAAACTTGCTCGTATTTGTATCGTTTCTTAAAAGAACGTAGCCTACGAATTTAAGAAACAAAAGTAATTAGCATAGTGTCTCATGTATCATGTAACCCCAGCAGCAATGCAGCAACAATAAACATTGTAAAAGAATGTACGATCTTCCGTATTGTGGCGGACCAGACATAAAAAGCCACGTCCTCCAAAAGCGGGGTGTGCAGATGCCTTTTTCGGGTTTTCCCGACGCAAGGCGTACACACCGCCATAAAACAATAAAAACGTTGGGACACAGCTTCGGACCTTAGGTTCCGGATCACCTCGGTCGGAAAATCTTCGGGAAAGGCCTTCGCCCTTCCCAAGGACCTTCCCTTACCGATTTCAATACGCTCTCCCCAATAAATACGAGGACCTCTCGACCGGGAGACGTTAGTTAGCTAATTTTCCTCCGACTCTCGACGTGTTCGTATTTCTGTCTCATCCGTTACTCGCTTACCTTTACCTTTTACACACTGTACCCCATCGCCTTTTTGTTACAAGTTATATTAAAGTTCTCGTTATATAAAACCAAAAAAACTCTCTCGGATTATTTTATATAAACCGTCGCAGTAACCCCTGCGACAAAGTATAAACTGCTGTAACGCCATACAACTCTTAGACAGAGTTCGTTTGGTCTAATTAATAAGAAGAGAAAACGTGAACGAGTAAACTCGGCAGGCCGATCATTACACCTGGCAAATTAGCTGGTCCAGAACACAGTCCACTCGAAGAACCGGCAAGAGTGGAGGGTCGGCCCTCGTAGACCATGGAAAACCACATCATTCTGAATTCTTTTGACCATGCCCGTGTCTCCGTTGCAGGCTCCTCGAGGAAGAGCAACCTGGGGAATGACCGGGCCGCGAAGTATCGTCGAGTAGGTCGATCGGCGACGGTCTGCGGCCTCTTCATCGGCTTTGTCGCGATCGTTTTTGGCAAATTACTCGAATTAATTATGCATTCGCCGACATGGCCGGGGTCGCGCGGGACAAACGCGCGCGTGCTTTGCATCCGAGTGGTAACCGGGGCTTCGTAGTCTGCGACGATGGACGGAGGAAGGCGAAAAATAGAAAGCGGGCAAGAGAGAGAGAGAGAGAGAGAGAGAGAGAGAGAGAGCGAGAGAAAGAAAGAGAGAAAAAATAAGAGTGGCGGTCGGTTTCCACGATGCCTCCGGGGGGAGCAAACAAAGGGGGGCCCGGGCACAAAGTGGACGGATAAGTGGCGGTCGAGTGGCCGTTGGTTGCTTTGGAGATTTATCATTTAATCTTTCCGCGTCGTATTCGCGGCATTGTGGTCTCGGACGCTCGCCCCGGCCGCGGGCTAAATGCGTTTCGAGAGTCTCCACTCGTCGCGGCCAGCTCCGCCGCTATACACTTCGTCCGCGTCCTCCGTGGCTGCACCGAATGCACCCGGGGCACACGCAGACGCGTGCACTCACACGGCCGAATTTATTTCACGCGGGGACCAGCCGGCTGCAGCGTGCACCGTGGTGCATGCACACGGCCGCCTCTCGTCCCGGCTATATAAAACCGGTGCGTGCACGAATTTGCATATTAATTCGCCGGGAGTAATCCGCTTTAATGACATCTGGATTAGGGAAAACGCCGCCGGGAGATACGCGCCACCTTCCCCCGGCTGTTTCAAGAATATCCCTGGGTGTATAAATACGTTTTCATAACCATTTTCCACTATATTAGACCGCCACATCGCGTCGCCGCTGCAGCTACGCTCGACGCGAGAAGCATAGTGACAGCTTTTCAAACGAAATAACTTCCTTTAAATTGGCCCGAATGACTTGAATCTCTTTTTCTGAGACGTTAGGCCGACCAGCTCGCTGGAGAATGTAAGTGAAAGAAATTTTGTTTACGTTGCGATTGTTTGGGATGATAACAAATTAATAATAAACAAATTAACAAATTAAATAACTGGCGAAGCAGATTAAGATATACAGTAATGTCTCTTTAATTGACGCTCAGATTGTCCACGAAAATGGACAATTTAGGAAGAGGAGATACGATTATTCGAGTCTTGCGGTTCATTTTTATAGCTACGAATTGTTAACAATTATAAAAACAAGCTGCACAATCTGAGTGTCAGTTAGGGAGACATTACTGTAAAACGTAAAATAATATATTGATTTAAAATATTATTTATTTAAAATAATATGGTTGAATTTACGAATCTCAAAGATCCAAATTGTGTGAGCAATTAAGTAGCTTAAAACTGTTTCTACCAACCAACATGTGTGTTTTGCTTGTTGAACCCTATTATTCTTAAAAAACATGTAATATAAATGTATAAATAACCTATAAATTACTATTCAAGATTTATGACTAAGTACATTCATTTTACTGTATAGCGAATAAATCTCATCTGAGATTTGAAAGCTTATAATAAAAGAAAATATATAGTTGATTTTGATAGTGTAAAATAGTTTATTTATTTAAATAGCTAATTTATTCTGATAATGTAAAACTAATATTACAATATAAGTGACCAGGATCTACAAAAGGGATGTTTTAAACTTTCGTTACAGGCACGGATACGAAAGTTGAAGAAATATAATTGTTTAATTGTTTGATCATACGAACCGTTTACAATCCGAAATTCGTTCGCACTCATTTGAAAAAGTTGTTCCGTCTTGAAATGCTACCGACATACATACTTCCCGCGGCGAGTATACAGCAATGACTCCCTAACTGACGCTCAGATTGTGCACAAAAATGGACAATTTGTGAAGAGGAGATACGATTGTCCGAGCGCTGCACCTAGTTTTTATAATTGTTGACAATTGGTAATAAGTAATCGTAATAAGTAATCGTATCTCTCCTCTTCCCAAATTGTCCAATTTCGTGGACAATCCGAGCGTCAATTAGAGAGGCATTACTGTACATCCAGCCACGGATTGATCCTGCAGCTTTTCATCGAGCGCTCCCGCGCGACGCTGTTAGGCCCGTCGAAATCGGTTCAACCCCATCGATCCCACCCACCGACCCCCGAGTATCTGCTCCTATAGATTTTCGAACATTAATTTGAATATTAATTCCGCGAGTAATCCCGGCTCATCCTGCCCGGATTACAGGAAATCTGTATTCTATCTGGCCCAGGTTTTATACGGTCTGTGTGCGAGGTGAGTCTGCTATTAGCGCGTGCCGGAGCGAAACGTTTAAACGGGATCGTTCCTCGACGGAAAATGTCCCAAGGATCCCGGCAGCTTCGCTACCTAAGTGGCCTAATACCGGCGGACAGTGTCGGAACGCTCGATTCTTCTTGCTCGCCGTCGCCGAACAATATTTTCTATCGCAGTTGATTAAGTCGTCTGTACCCTCTTAATTAATGGGGCCGAGCGAGGAAGCGCCTTGAGCGGAGAGCGTTCCGTCGTCAAAGGGATTCATTCGATTCAAGAAAAGACGCTCTCGTGCGAGCGGGCACTCGCGGTGGCGGCGGAGCCGGTCGCTACAAAGCCCGACGATTCTTCCATTTTCCCCGGGATTCGACTTTCCGTAAATTTCTTTTGTCTCCCTTAAACTGCGCTCTCCCTTCCGCGCGCGAGCTGCCGGCGAATTACGCGTCGATTGTTCGCTCGTTTCCCGACATCGCGCAGGACGACGCAGAATGACGCGGCGCTGTGCGGCGCGGCACGGGCTCGTTTGCTAGCGAACAGAAGGCGAGAAGCGTCGAGAACGCGCGTGCAAAGAGAGATTGCATTAAGGTTCCTCGGAGAAGGCTCGGTCAAAAGATTCCGCGTCGGGGGAGTCTGCGACTCGTGGAACGCGGCGAGGCGGTCCAGCGTCTCCGTCGCTCTCCCGAGGACGCGCGCGTCTTTTCTTTTTTCGGCGCGGACCTTAGCTCGCCGGAACGGCCGCGCTTTTCATCGCGGGCCGCCGGGTTCTCTTTTTTTTCATTCGAGGCGTTGTAACGACTTCAATTTAGACGGCGCGGCGGCTCGGAGGGAGCCGGACGGGCGTCGCGAGGAGGAAAGAAAAGCCACGACGCCGGAAGGAAGTCGATGGCGGGTCGGAAGTCGGTGAACGGCGCGCGAGGACGACGTCGGGAGCGGAACGGCCGCAAAAAGCCGGCCGGAAACGAGCCCGAACGGCGCGTTTAGCCCGGCAATTGCCGTAATACAATCGTACCCGCGCCGGATCTTCCGTCGCGCGAGGCGACTCGCGTCCTTCCCGCGCGCTTTTTCCGCTCGACTTTCTTGCGGGCCGCGTGCTTCGAGCGATAACGCGTCCGTTTGTTCCGGGCCACCGTGGAAACGACGCGACGACGACGACGACGACGGCGACGGCGACGACGGCCGCGGTCCGGAAAAAGGCGAACGGTAAATGGAGCGCGCGCCAGAAAACACGGCGAGATTAGGGGTAGTTACGTGCCTACCGAATTTCAGACCACGCGGCCAAGTAGTTGCCTCGTGACCCGGCTCTCCGACTCGCCGGAGAGTGTAATTTGCCGGCGCGAACGCCAGAAAAATTGCGGCTGTTGACCCGACCAACAATGCGCCGAGAAAAAAAAACCGCCACTCTCTCTTTCTCCCCTTGTCACTTCGCCCGAGCTGGATACTAATTCGCGCGTGCCTCCTGCCCTCGTGGAAGCCGAACAGGTGACAGATCGACCTGAGGGAAGAAGAAGCGATATACAGTAAATTCTCCCTAATTGACCATCAGCTTGTACGTAAAAATGGCCGATTTGGGAAGAGGAGGTACGATTATTCGAGTCTTGCGCCTCGTTCTCATAATTACCGATTAGCTATACAATTACCAACAGCTATAAAAACGAGCCTCGAGGCTCTAATAGTTGTATCTACTCTTCTCAAATTGTCCATTTCTGTTTCCAAGCTGAGGATCAATTAGGGGGAATTTACTGTACTCGTCGTTTCACCCTTTGGAGTCTAATTTATTTTTCGCTAATTTGGGTTATATCTGAAGTCAAGTTTTACGTACATGTAGATGCTAATAACAAGAAATGTTGATTTTATTAGTGTAGATTATCTCTTTCAGGTGCTAAGGACTGGGACATGTAAAGAAATATGCGTGTGTAGGCGGTATACACTAATGTCTCCCTAATTGTCGCCGAAATTGTACACTAAAATAGACAATTTGAGAAGAGGAGACACGATTAGTCGAGCCTTGCGACTCGTTTTATATAATTACCGATTGTCAATAACTATAAAAACGAGCCGCGAGGCTCGAATAATCGTATCTCCTCTTCCCAAATTGTCCATCTTTGTGGACAATGTCAATTAGGGAGACATTACTGTACTCGTGTATTGTGGAAAAACGGGATTCATTTCTCCCAATAGGCGTACAAAATACATAGATGGGACACATATGTCCCGATAGACTCTAAAGGGTTAACACAATACGGTATCGGAGAACTTTTCCGCGTAGCCGTCATATCTTAAGGTTGTTGCATCATTTTACAAAAATATATTTACAATAATTATTACAAAAGTACAAAATTTCAAATTCCAAATATTATTTACGATAATATCAGAACTAAAGTTATAGCTAGTAGTTCCTTGACCAACAATATCGTTCGAGAAACGCGGTGCGTCGATCGGGCCAAAGATAAACAACATCGTGCGAGAGACCTGGTACTCCCTTCGGGCTACGCGCGGCCAGCGCAGTCAGGAAAAGTCACAACGCGTGACTGGCCTTGCTGTTGTTTACGACGCGCGCTATTAGAACTTCAATCGTAAGTCGAGGGGTTAAGTTCTTTTTTTATTAACACATTGGCCGCGGGTGTGTTCCGCCACGGTTTAAGCGCGTAGCGGGCGAATTTCGTGGGAATTTAGTCGTTCGGTAAACATTTATACGAAACCCGCAAGTCTACCAAATACGTGCTATTACGTCACCCGCGCTCAAGTGACAGTCTACAAACAGTACGGGTCCCGCCGTCAATGTGTTAAGCGTCTCTACCAACAGTATGTAAAAGACGCGTTTAAAAACAATCAAGGAAATTACTATTTTTAGTCATCCGGCATTTCACAGATCAGGAACTTAAGATTCTGTTATTTTGAAGACTTTATAAAAACTTCCAGAAAAGTTCCAGAATGTCCAAAAAAGTTCCAGAAGTTCCAAAATTTCCAAAAAAGGTCCAGAAGTTCCAGAATTTCCAAAATTTCCAAAAAAGGTCCAGAAGTTCCAGAATTTCCAAAAAGGTTCCAGAAGTTCCAGAAAAGTTCCAGAAGTTCCAAAAAAGTTCCAGAAGTTCCAAAATTTCCAAAAAAGGTCCAGAAGTTCCAGAATGTCCAAAACAGTTCCAGAAGTTCCAAAATTTCCAAAAAAGGTCCAGAAGTTCCAGAATTTCCAAAAAGGTTCCAGAAGTTCCAGAAAAGTTCCAGAATTTCGAAAAAAGTTCCAAAAGTTCCAGAATTTCTAAAAAAGTTCCAAAAGTTTTAGAAGTTCCGGACAAGTTCCAGAAAAGTTCCAAAAGTTTCAGAAGTTCCAGAATTTCCGAAAAAGGTCCAGAAGTTCCAGAATTTCCAAAAAGGTTCCAGAAGTTCCAGAAAAGTTCCAGAATTTCGAAAAAAGTTTCAGAAGTTCCAGAATTTCTAAAAAAGTTCCAAAAGTTTTAGAAGTTCCGGAAAAGTTCCAGAAAAGTTCCAAAAGTTTCAGAAGTTCCAGAATTTCCGAAAAAGGTCCAGAAGTTCCAGAATTTCCAAAAAGGTTCCAGAAGTTCCAGAAAAGTTCCAGAATTTCGAAAAAAGTTTCAGAAGTTCCAGAATTTCTAAAAAAGTTCCAAAAGTTTTAGAAGTTCCGGAAAAGTTCCAGAAAAGTTCCAAAAGTTTCAGAAGTTCCAGAATTTCCGGAAAAGGTCCAGAAGTTCCAGAAAAGTTCCAGAATTTCGAAAAAAGTTTCAGAAGTTCCAGAATTTCTAAAAAAGTTCCAAAAGTTTTAGAAGTTCCGGAAAAGTTCCAGAGAAGTTCCAAAAGTTTCAGAAGTTCCAGAATTTCCGAAAAAGGTCCAGAAGTTCCAGAATTTCCAAAAAGGTTCCAGAAGTTCCAGAAAAGTTCCAGAATTTCTAAAAAAGTTCCAGAAGTTCCAGAATTTCTAAAAAAGTTCCAAAAGTTTTAGAAGTTCCGGACAAGTTCCAGAAAAGTTCCAAAAGTTTCAGAAGTTCCAGAATTTCCAAAAATGTTCCAGAAGTTCCAGAAAAATTCCAAAATTTCCAGAAGTTCCAGAAAAGTTCCAGAATTTCGAAAAAAGTTTCAGAAGTTCCAGAATTTCTAAGAAAGTTCCAAAAGTTTTAGAAGTTCCGGAAAAGTTCCAGAAAAGTTCCAAAAGTTTCAGAAGTTCCAGAATTTCCAAAAAAGTTCCAGAAGTTCCAGAAAAATTCCAAAATTTCCAGAAGTTCCAGAATTTACAAAAAAGTTCCCGCGACAGAATGTAGAGAGCGTATGTTTACGTCTTTCGTTCTTATCGGTAGACTTGCTAGATTGATAGGTAGGACTTGCGTATATTTACAATTTTCGTAGTCAATGGGTTAACGAATTCACGGTGAACGTGAAAGATGAAAGCTGGGGTGTTTACACCATTCCGCTGGTCGAATACGTTTTCATTGTCAATGAAATCTGGATACCGATTGAATTCATATCCGGCGACGGTCGCGCCAACCTTCCACGGTTCATTGAACACGTTTCAGACACGTCAATGTCGTTTTACTACGAATGAATCATCCATGAACGCACATTCGATTCATCAAAACTAGAGCTCGGCTCTACTTCGTTCACTGTTTACTTTGAAAGAAATCCAGATGAAAACAATATTTACACTTTTCGTTGGGAATGAATCATCCGGGATCACGTCCAGAGCGGGAGGTCTAAATTCGACTTTAGACACAATGAATCATTTCACCTGAAAAGCTGGCCGAAATTATTTTATTCGGTATTGCGAGAACAAAAGTACTTCGGAATGAAATAATCCTATTGTTTCCTACAATCTCGCAAACAACGCACAGGATGAATTGTATTTATTAACGTAAATAAAATGGCTTTAATACATAATTCCTTTTGTAATTAGCAATTTAATATTTCGAAGTCGTACGACGTTCCTCTATTTCTCTCTCTCATGATTATTTTTCTTCTCATGTTTCATTGGAACTTGTTTGAAAGTCTAATTAAATTCTCGTTCTCTTTCGAGAATATGAAGAATTTATTCAATTTAATGAACAAACATTTGTTTCTTGGAATATAAACCGAATAGATGTTATAAACGGAAAATGTTATAAAAACAAATATTCTAAAACAACAGAAAGCGTTCAAAATCCGAACGAATATGTTATTGTTACTTTTATAAACACAAATAAAGTAATTGACTTTAGTACTCTGTAAACCTAGTTTTAAATCAAACAACGCAGTTTTACGAAACGTTTAAGCTTGTTGTCGTGGCATGTTTCAGTAAAATGGGTCAGTAAATTCTCCCCAATTTTACTTCGGTTTACAAACAAAAATTGACAATTTGGAAACAAGGAATACGATTATTCGCGCCTCGCGGCTCATTTTTATAGTTTCCGATTGTCAACAATTATGAAAACGAGATTTCGAATAATCGTATCTCCTCTTCCCTTTTTGTTTACAAGCTGAAGGAAAACTAATAGACAAAGAATTTGATAGAATTTAACAGAATTTAATAGAAAAGCATTTACTATAAATCGCTGCGGCGAATTTTATGGAATCGTAGAGAGACCGCACAGAGCAGTATGTTCCGTCTGCAAGAATCCCTATCGTCTAGCAGACAGCAGCGAAGCCGACGGATCCGATCTCTTTGTGAGACTGTGGTAGGCGCGGCGTGTTTACCACCCCCGCGCGTGCGTAGCCAAACAGTGAAGACCGCGGAATCGCGGAGCTCCTTGTCTTTGTCGTTGAGGATGGTAGTAGCCGGCGAGGCCCGATTGTTGCGCCATCCTTTCATCATCCGTGCACAGGCGAGCCTCCCGCCCGTGAAGAACTTAATTACACGGGAGAAGACTACGCGAAGGAAGCCGGCGCAGAAAAGAAAGTCGGATGCCATGGTGGAAGGAAACGTCGGGGAGGTGGAAGGGGATTGGAAGCAGAAAAAGGGGACGAGGAGGCCTGCGAGGCAGTTGCGCGCGCGTCGCGTCGGAATGAAGTTTTCCCCGGGATTAACGGTAACGACGATAATGAAACCGACTGTCGGCGACGGACTATTATTGTCCGACGTCGGATATCCTCGCGTTCGCGAGCGTCTCCCGTCGCGGCCCGTTCCTTGCGCCGATTGTTCCTTCTGTTGGCATCGATCGCCCTTAACACGTTTCGTGCCAAGCCATTTTTGCCTAACTTGTCGTTCAGGCCATTTGATGTTTTGACTAAAGATTGATACATTATCACATAATATTTTATTATATCATCAGTAGATAAGTAGTGATTGCCCGAATCAACGTTTTTATGCAGCTCTTGCTTTAAAAAAGTCAAACATTGTAATTAATAGTTATTGTGTATATAACGATTAAACAAATTTATGTGCTTTGTTCTATACAGCATTTTTTACAATGCCTCTCATCCTTTTGGTGGAAATATATTTTATACAATCAAATTTGTCACAAAATGTATGTCTTCAGCGCTTTAAATAAATATGTCCGCGTGTACCATTTATGGTACACGTGGCCTGATGGTCAAGTTTAACGTGTACCATTTATGGTACACGTGGCACGGAACGTGTTAAGGGCTCACGGTTTAACGGTCCGTTCGCAGGCCAATCTTTCGGAATTTTCTCACGGCGATGTCTCGGACATTTCGATCTCAAACTCGCTGGGTTTGTCCACGGACCTTCGAAGCATGCTCTCGAATTTCTTCGGGTCATA
Organism: Megalopta genalis; assembly: GCF_051020955.1. Classification (NCBI taxonomy): domain Eukaryota; kingdom Metazoa; phylum Arthropoda; class Insecta; order Hymenoptera; family Halictidae; genus Megalopta; species Megalopta genalis. The sequence continues at coordinate 11,416,769 of NC_135019.1, forward strand.
GCAATAGCTTTCTCCACCCTTAACGCTCCGCGCGTTTCTCGAGCACATTTTTGGAGCGGAGCGCCTGCGGTAAAGGAAGTCTTATTTTGAGCGGAGAAGATTACGCGTCCTTGTGAATGCATTTGATATTTTATTTATTTTATAAATATACATTTTCCTATTGTAAATAAAAGATAAATTTCAAATTTTGTCATTCACCATGGTGCGATATCTTTGGTAACAATCTCCCATGTGCATTCTGGGTTTACTTGGACGAGTGTCACAGTATTCACTTTGCCGAATAGAGTTACCAGATATTTCTTTCAAGTTTAGAACATTTTCTGCGTAATCGCTGGTTTCCTTTATAATTTCATTTACCAATTCGTCCGTGAGAAATAATTTAAAATATTGTATCGGCTGTTCAATGTTTGTAGGAACTTGTGGTCCAACGATGTGTGGCAATACACTAAAAGGTATTCTGTCTGGAATATGTAATTCTTCCGTAACATCACGCCATTCATCCAAGTCTTGTAACGAATCTTCGCTTTCACTTTCAATAATTCTCATTCTTCGTCCGTTTGGTGGTATAATTTCGCTACTACTACTCGAAGTGTCAGAATCATAACCAACATTGTCTTCCACAATGTCTTTTAACTCTTCAAAATGAAATACGTCTTCGGTATCACTCGGCTCTAAATCCTCATCATAACATTTATTTTTCTCCATGTTGCTAACCATAGAAAAGGTCAAAAAATGGTTTAATCGCAATGGTACGGACTTAGCACGTTTTAACTACAGATAACAATTGCTAACGCCAACGATAACATATGCTAAAAACATTCGGCTCCGCAGCGGAGCCTTCGGAGTTACGGAACAAATGACAATTGTCTCCGTAGCGGAGCGTTCGGAGCGCTAAGGGTTAAATGGTAAGAGCGATCGGAAGAAACTGATGAAATTTTGTATTTCCAGTATTATTGTAAATTTGTTGTCGTAGACGACGCAAAATCGATAGTATATAGACCATTCTTCTGGAATCATGAGAGACCCCGAGGTGCCACTGCAAGGCTGAACTGCAAGAAAATGCGAGATGGAACGGTCCTTACAGTCCATTAAACTGAAGCGAGTCCTTAAGGGGTGGCTCGAGTAACTCGCTGAAAATAAGGTAATCTTCGGGAATTTATTCCGGGGAAACCGTACGCCGTATTTTCTTGAAACTTTCAGGGTGTCGTACTGCATAGCCGGGGATGTGGAAAACAATTTTTACGCTTCGGATATTTAGATCTAAAATAGCAGAGAAATTAAAGAAATTTAACACTCTGCCATTGTATTATATTCACTCTAATAAAATCATGAAAAAATGAATGAGCATTTCGCTTAGCTTCTACTTCTCTCAATTTGCGCAGACAATGTTTATTTTGCGCAAAGATCCGCCGTCTACTCGTCAGTCTTTCGTGTTGCTCCTAGCGCAACAGCCACTCGATTCGTGGCGAAGAATCTCGATGCGTCCCGGTGGTTGCGGCTCGAGGGGTTTCTTTTTAAAGATGCCGCCAGGTATTTCTAGTGCGGTGTATGCAGTTTCACGCAGGCAGGCGGTGCGTCCCAGTTATGAAATCGCATTTGGTCAACCGTGCGCGGCGGTAATGCCGGCGGAACGACGCTCGGCGCGGTCACCGGGTCCACGAGCGGTCACAAAGGCCACCGGAGAGTCTGCCCCGGGGCTATTACACCGTTCGTTAAGCTTAACACCGTTGTGTACCGTTCCGCGTCTTTCTGCAAGCCGAAAGTTCGCGTGCCGGCCAACCGCGCTGGTCAATCAAGACACTTCCTTCTCCTCTTCGTTCCCTTTCCTGTCCTTTCCTATCCTTCCCGTTCCTTTCCTCTTCCTTTCCTCTTTCTCGCCTTTCCTCGAATCCACCGCACGCCCCCGAGCGCCGCCGAGTTTCTGCTGTTTCGCGTTCGCCTTCCGGGCCGCGCGCTTCGATCAAACGCTGCACGAATCAACCCGTGTAGTTGCACGACGAAACAACTTACGTGTATTACGGGAGGGGGGGAGGGGGGCGATCGTTGATGGGCCACGTTTCCTCGGGCTCGAGAAGAAGTTGCTTCGCCGGGCTTAATTACGGGAAGATTGACCGACCACCAGATAGCCTTTGATGTTAATAGGAGAGTGTCGGTGTCAGTCGAGTGCGAAGGCCTCACTTTTTGTTGCACCCAATCTCTGAGACGCGCAACACCGTCTTCCTTTTATCCGACGTTTCGTTCGTTGATAAGAAGAAGCAGTGCATTATTTCCGGTCTTTGCTATGTTGCTACCGTTCAGGGAAATGGGATTTTCTAGCTCGACGACCGTTTGGTCGATCGAGCCGATCCTTTTCTTTTCTATTTCAACCGGAAAGGATTGGTTTGCTGTATTTTGCCGAATTTTTTGTTCGTTCTAATGTTCGAAATAAACATTTATAGGGTAAGCAGGAATTTTAACGTGCAGGCTGCGACCCGATTCTTCATAACTGTTTCAAGAATCGAAACCGATATCATAACTGTTTTCAACCCTCGGTCACAATCGTCTAGGAAAAAATTAGGTACTGTAGTTAGAGTCGCATGGAAAACTGTTGAAGTTCGTGGCGCACAATCAACAGCCGTAAATCCGTAGTTAAAAACAACGCTTCATCCGAGAAATATTTCGAACAAGTTCTTCGAGCAAAATTTGATTCAACCAATATATCGAGTAAATTCCTCGAATAAAATTTGATTCGTTGGTCGACTAAACTCTGCCCGACTCTGGTCTCCAGTGAAGGCATTCGCGAAGTTCGGGGAAGCATTGCTGGAGCTTCGGAAGTTTAAATTTCCTAACGAAATACGAGAACAGCAAAAAGCGATATTCTAAACTCCCCCAAAATTTCGCCTGCTCCGCCCCGCGGAACATTCCATTTCCAATAAAATTCCCGACATCGATGTCAAAAGGTGATCGATTCACAGCGACCCGGGCGGCCCATCCACGACATACACGGCAGTATCCGCGCGCGGACGAGCCTCGATCACGGTTCGTGCTGAAATTTCTGGAAAAATGCGAGCCGTGTCGTTTCGCGTTACGATCGCAGGAACATCCAGTGCTCTCATCCGTTGAACGTGGCGCGCATATTCGTGACGCGGAAGCGACGCGAGCCTCGGAGTCCTCGGCGCCGGGAGCGGAGGTCCGAATCGCGAACGTGACCCGCGGAATCCGTCGTTGAACCGCGACGCTCCGGATTTTCTTTTCAATCTCTCCCGGCAGACCCGCGTTCGCGAAACGTGCGCCCGATTGAATACCTCGCGGCAACAAAAACTGCCGGTTTCGCGCGCCGCCTTCTACCGGCCAATAATTGTGCGGAAACGAGGCGGGACGGTCCGCTTCGGCGGTCTGAGACGTTCCGCGGAAATATGTAGGCCGACCTGAAAGGCCGCGTGATTTAATTAAAACATTTTTTCAAACCGGATATGACCGGCCGTCGTCGTCCGTGAATGCCCGAGCTGCCGCCTTTAATCGTCGGTGACATTCAGTCGCCGATTTCTGCGGACAGGCTGCGCGTCATAATCTTCGTGAAACGGTGGCATGGAAATGCGACCGGGATTTCCGACGGAATTTTGAATTGCCGGACCTCGTGGAAACGTCCGATAAGCGCAGCTGGAGCGTGACGGACCGACGATCGAAATTAGCCTTCGGATGACGGACCGTTTTCATAATAACACGGTCAACGATATTCATCCTCATTAGATCGCGGATTTTTATGCGAAATAAAGATGATCTGCACTGATTTCAAGATACAGGAACTGCATTTATTTCGTTTCTTAATCATTTTAACTGAGTCGACGTTCATACAATAATACAATATCTTTAAATTGTATAAATATTTTTACTGTGTTGCATTTGTTCCGTTCATTTTTGTCATAAATCCATGAAATCGGCAGCCTAATAATAAGCATGTGTAACAATTAGACCGCGGATCTTTGTGTAAAATAAAAATGATCTGCACTGATTTCAAGATACGGGAACTGCATTTATTTCGTTTCTTAATCATTTTAATTGAGTTGAGACGTTAATACAATAATACAATATCTTCAAATTGTATAAATATTTTTACTGTGTTGCATTTGTTCTGTTCATTTTTGTCATAAATCTATAAAATCTGCAGCCTAATAATAAGCATGCATAACAATTAGACCGCGGATCTTTATGCAAAATAAAAAGTTCCGTCATCTGATAAAAATGTATTTCTTCTTTTAATGATGTTGATACAGTGATAGCAACACTGCAGTATTTTTAAATTCTTTAAATGTTTTGTATTCGACCTAATCATTTCTGTCATGAATGCGTAGAATCCGCGGTCCAATCGTCAATCTCAATTGTACTCGTCCATTTTTCTAAGCATCGTTTTCAAGATAGTTCCTGTAGACCTATTTATTATATTTCATTTAACCAGTTAGCTGTGGCGCCTCCATTTCAGAGCGCGCACCTAGATGTGCCGCGAGAATCAAGCGACGACGAGTATACTCGTCAAACACAATGTAAGTGTCGCTGTTAAAATATTGGATCAAAAAGACGGTTTTATTTGATAAAATTAACAATTTTATTACTAACATTTACTTATTCACTTGACGTTAACATATACCATATACATAATAAACGAAAAACCCAGGGATAATCGAATACTTATAAAAGGTAAAAATTCAAATTGCTGCTGTAGAGAGAGTGGTATTTAGCAAAGCAAGGAACGATATATAATGGCATTTTGCATGTCGAACGCCAATACCGTGATTCTTTTCTAATTTTATTTTTATAACGATGTAAACAACTTCGTGCAGGATTGGCCTCAAAATATTCTGAACATCTTGAAATTTGAGAATATGTTTTTGTTTTCCTTAAAATTACAATTTGAATAGCCAATGGTCGCTACTTCTTACGCGCGACGAGTATACTCGCCGTGTCACAAAATATTGCCATTTCTCCATGACGAGTATGCTCGTCAAACACAGCTAACTGGTTAATTGCCAAAATGAGTAATTACAAAACGATGTAAATACATTGCGTCCAAATGACCCAGTAACTCCGGTCCGAGAGTTAAAGAATCGCTCGATGTTCAAGCTGCTGCAACTTCGCAAGGAAAAATTTCCGACAGTGGTGTACCTGGACTCATTTTACAGAGCGAAGTCTGCACCTTCGCCTGCTTAAATCGACTTATTTAGGAAAATGTACTTTTACAAGCCTGAGAGCCGGGGAGATGCTGTTTTCTCGCGAACATTTTGCAGTTTCAAAGCATACGGTGGTCGAGAAATTTCATCCGCGAGTCGAACTACCTTGGATTCGAAGATTGAAGTCCTCTCTTTACAACGACACCGTAAAATTTGATGTACGATTTTTTGTCGTCCTTTTATTGCACTTTGAATGGAAGCTGCGCGGGCGACAATAGAGGGTTCGGATCCGACCGGATTGTTCGGCGCACGGGCGAAGCTGTGCGATACAATTTTTAATGAAATGTATGTGAGAGATGGTTCTCCGGGAGATATTACCGTCTGTACTTTTCTTTTTTATCGGGGCTCGCCGGCGTTCGCGCGAAGCGCGGGAACAGGCTCTGCGAACTCGAGTCGAAAATCTGGCCGCGTAAAAAATTGAATTCTTTTTGCATTTTTACACGATCAAATGGCGATTGCGAACCGCGCAATTGAAAACAAAAAAGTTCATCCCCGTCTGCCCCAGATTTCACGATACTGAAAAATATATTTCGAACTCCAATTCGTCGGCTGTTTTCTACGATTTCAATATATTATTTAAACGATCGATTTTCTTTTTTACGTACAGATTCCGCATGACTGATTCAAAGTGGAACATCGCCCTCCGCACGTGCAGCAATTGTGGATTCCACAATGCAATGAAACTTTTATTAGGACTCGACTTCGCGAGTACACGTTGACCTTCCACAGCGCCGTGCCACCGATAAGACAATGGGCATTATCGGCACCGCCCGATCCGCCAGCAGAGAGTGTTTTAAATGTTAATAACACCTAATTGCGCGGGTTCGCGGTGCCGTTAGCAAATCGGCGATCCGCATGAAAATTAGATTAATCCGCATAAACGTTGCTCCATTATATTTATTCTGTATGCACATATCGCGTACGAGAACTGTATTACCAGACCTATAAATTAACTGGCGGTCGGTCAATCGACGTTACAATTTTCACAAAATTGCCAATAACGATCGTTTCCTGATCACGTCAGCATCGCGTCAGCCCCGATTTAACAATTACATGTTTACAGAACACTGAATAGCCCTGAACTACATAGTAGATGAAGAGATAGGAGTTTGCTGCAGCAAAATTACCACGGGTCGCACGGTCTATTGTACTTTCAAACCAGGCACTAATTTTAGAAAAGAGTCCGTCAAATCGCTCAGGAAAAATTCTTAAAAATCACGTTCTATTCAGACCGGTAACTAAGGTCCATTAAACTTATTTATAACAATAATAACACCTTTATCGATGAGATAAGCTCTCACTTATTGACGTCATTTGTTTGCTTTGTCATTTTAGACTTTAATGGTTCCCAGACACATAATTATTGTACATTTTATACCTGTTCAGTTCAGATAACACATTCAATCCGTGTTTTAACCCTTTGCGCTCCGCACGTTTCTCGAGTACTGCCTACCAGCAACTCCGGCACATTTTTCGAGCGGAGCGCCTATTTTGAGCGGAAAAGATTACACGTCCTTGTGAATGCATTTGATTTTATTTATTTTATAAATATACATTTTCCTATTGTAAATAAAAGATAAATTTTAAGTTTTGTAATTCACCATGGTGCGATATCTTTGGTAACGATCTCCCATGTGCATTCTGGGTTTACTTGGACAAGTGTCACAGTATTCACTTTGTCAAATAGAGTTACCAGATATTTCTTTCAAGCTTAGAACATCTTCTGCGTAATTGTTGGTTTCCTTTATAATTTCATTTACCAATTCGTCCGTGAAAAATAATTTAAAATATTGTATCGTCTGTTCAATGTTTGTAAGAACTTGTGGTCCAATGATCTGTGGCAATACACTTAAAAGGTATTCTATCTGGAATATGTAATTCTTCCATAACATCACGCCATTCATCTAAGTCTTGTAACGAATCTTCGCTTTCACTTTCAATAATTCTCATTCTTCGTCTCTTTGATGGTATAATTTCGCTACTACTACTCGAAGTGTCAGAATCATAACCAACATTGTCATCCACAATGTCTTTTAACTCTTGAAAATCAAATAGTCTTCGGTATCACTCGACTCTAAATTCTCGTCATAATATTTATTTTTCTCAATGTTGCTAACCATAGAAAAGGTCAAAAAATGGTTTGATCGTAATGGTACAGACTTAGCACGTTTTAAGTACATATAACAATTGCTAACGCCGACGATAAGGTATGCTAAAAATATTTGGCTCAGCAGCGGAACCTTCGGAGTTACGGAACAAATGACAAATGTTTCCGTAGCGGAGCCTTCGGAGCGCTAAGGGTTAATAATACTCACTTTTTTAGTCACCAAATTATTTAAAATTTGTTTATATGGGAGAATATAATTGTTTAAATTGCATATCGTCGGTCACCGATGACTGATACGCCGCTTAACGTGTTAAGACAGTGTGCGTGGCCGAGTTTTGCATTTAGCATACGCAGAGATTAGGATATCAAAGGTACGACGATATCTGATCTCGGAGTTCTCGAAGACCGAGCGCTCGATTCCGACGGGGCCAGCCCTTTGCATATTAATGCGTTCGCCATTCCGCGATCGTGCATCGTCCGAGTCGCCATGCGAAACGCCATAGAACTTTTATTCCCGGCGTCAGCGTGCGGAACGGCCCGCCGCGAGTCACGGCATAATGAAAATAACATTTCCGTTTTGACTTTCAATTTTGTGGCGGTGCTTCGGCCGCGTTGATCCCGCGTTCACAATGGATTTACACGACCGCCAATATGGGCGTAGCGCGGTTTATCGAGCCCCGGTGTTCCTATCTCGCGGATTTGTTAATTTAAAAGGTAATATCCGTGCGCGCGCATGATATACTGCCACTCCGGCCGATAATCTACGCCGGGATCCGTTCGCGCGTATTTCCGTTTCCATTCTCTATCCCCTCGGCGATTTTTTCTTTCTTTCTCTCTCTCTCTCTCTCTCTCTCTCTCCCTCTCGCTCGCTCGCTCGCTCGTTCGCCCTCTATCTCGTTTTTTTTCGGTTCGTTCATTGTTGTCGTCGATCGATTTCAGCTTTTCCTTCGAGCCGCCCTCTCTCGCCAGCCATCACAGTCGGATTTCCATCAATCCCGATTCACTTTTGCCCGTTCCCGCGCGCTATTCTTCCGGCTGAATTATTTGCTCGTTTTATTGGGGCCCGATCGTATTCCTCGGCAACGGCGTCGTTGTTCGAGTTAATGGACAAGCGACGAGGAACACGCGACACGGAACGTCGCCGGTATTTCACTTAAGTTCGAGCCATTCGACTGCTCGGCCAGGCGCACGCGGCCGCCGCCGTCGCAGACGACGAACCAGTATTTATTGTCGGCGGACGCGTTACGTCCACTTTCGTACCGAGAAACTTATCTCGAGCCGAAGTTTACTGGCAACGGCCAACGGAGAAAAGTTGGCTGTCGGCTCCCTCCGGCCGACTCTCTGCGCTCGAGGGGGCGGTTTGCTCCACCGCACCGGCAACAATCAACCCCCGTCGGAATCGCGATAGACGGCCAGCGACACACACCGCGACTCGCCACCCTTTCCAGTTCATTCCCTACTCGGGAAACACTTTCTACTAATTTTTTCCTACCGAATCCCAACGACGAACGTCCCGCGAGTCATCGTTCACGCTCCAAGGATTCTTTCCTGACGAATCTTTTTCGCAACGTGTTATCGGGTTTGCCGAGCTGCGCCGATTTCTACCCGCTCCACGGTATCCTACATTGTAAAACGGATTTGTTTTACAGCTAACGCACACGTTTCCGACTAGTTTCGGTTAACGTAATCCTGGGCACGCGTTTGGTCCAGAAGAATTGAAGCGTTTTCGAGGACTAAAATGAAGGACAGAATTTACTCGTATTTAGTTCCAAGTCCGTTCTGGGATCGAATACTTTCGTATGCCGAGTTTTATGATTACATCTGTTGTAACGTATTAGAAGTGAGCCCTTTAGATCGTTCTGTGTTGTAGAATAATGTGTACATTTTCTTTAGATCATTCGATATTGCTGTTCTTTTAAGTCAATTGGTGTTGTGAAACATTAAGAACCTTTTCTTTATGTCATTCTACTTTTCGTAAAACATTATTGTCGTTTTTAAAAAGTAATTTTATATTTTAAAACACATTATTGACGATTTTTTAAAGTAACTCCACATTGTAAAATGTTATTGACGTTTTATTTAAGTCATTGTACGTTATTGACGTTTTCTTTAAGTCGTTCTACGATGTAAAACATTTTTGTCGTTCTCTTTAAATCATTCAGTATTGCAACACATTTTATTGACATTTTCTTTAAGTAATACTAAGTTGTAAAATATTATTGACGTTTCCTTTAAGTCATTCCGCACTGTAAAATATTATCGATGTTTTACTTAAGTCATTGTGCATTGTAAAACATTATTGACGTTTTCTTTAAGTCATTCTGCATTGTAAAATGTTATTGACGTTTTATTTAAGTCATCGAACATTGTAAAACGTTATTAATGTTTTCTTTAAGTAATCTCACGTTCTAAAATATTATTGACGTTTTATTCAAGCCATTGGACATTATAAAATGTTATTGACCTTTTTTTAAAGTCACTATACGTTATTGACGTCTTTTTTTAAGTCGTTCTATGATGTAAAACATTTTTATCGTTCTCTTTAAATCATTCAGTATTGCAACACATTTTATTGACATTTTCATTAAGTAATACTAAGTTGTAAAATATTGTTGACGTTTCCTTTAAGTCATTCTGCATTGTAAGATATTATCGATGTTTTACTTAAGTCATTGTGCATTGTAAAACATCATTGACGTTTTCATTAAGTCATTCTACAATGTAAAATATTATCCTCGTTTTATTTAAGTCATTGTACATTGTAAAACGTTATTGACGTTTTATTCAAGTCATTGAACATTATAAAATGTTATTCATTTTTTTTCAAGTCATACTAAATTATAAAACATTATTGACGTTTTCTTTAAGTCTCATTCTGCAATGTAAAATATTATTCTCGTCTTATTTAAGTCATTCTACATAATAAAATTTATTGACGTTTTATTGAAGTCGTTGTACATTGTAAAACGTTGTTAACGTCTCCTTTAAGTCATTCTACATCGTAAATTCAGTGTTGTAACACATTATTGCCGTTCCCTTTGAACCATTCAATATCGCGAAACATTATGAAGAGTTCCTTTAGACCGCTCGCTAACTGGTGCCATAACAAAATGCACTCAAAATCAACTGGTAAAGATCGACGGCGTGAAAACGCGAGCAAAAACGAGACCGACGAAAATGTCCGACGGAACCAGGTGTACGTATCGATGAAACTCCACGAACCTTTTGATCCTTCTGCCAGATGCATTGGCCCTTCTTCCCGAGCACGCGGCAGATCAGCTTGGCGTCCTGTTTGGGGTTCACCTCGGTGTACTGCGGCGTCTCCTCGAACTGCTGTATGCCGCGACACACTGCAAACACACAACGAAAAGAACTCATTAACGGATTGCGATTGCTACGCCGCCGCGGTCTGCGGATCAACGGGCCGTCATCAAAGCGGCGGGATACGCGTTTCACCGCGCACACGACGACGCTTATGTATCGGTCGATGAGAATGCGAATCCTCGCGCGACGAGTATAAACTGAAAGTTGTTTCGCTTCGACGCGGGAAAGAGGGCAGAGCTCCGGGTACAGTGACAGCAAGAGGGGATGAAAGAGCAAGGGGCTCGAGTAAGCGCAGGCTTAGCCTGCTATTAAAGCAGGCCGTTGCTCGTTGAAGTTGTTATTTAATTCGCAACTTCGACGGAATTCGTTTAACCCCTTCCCGTACGGTCTCATCCACGTACCAGCAAACGCCGGCGTGTATAAATTCTATCAACCGGATAATCGCATCCCCCGTTCGAAACGACGCGCCCCCTTGCTCCCCGTCCAGATGCTGCCGGATCGTCGTCCCTCGATTGATCGGCGTCTCGATTATTTCTTCGACCCGATTCCTTCCCTTTAGCCGATAACAGATTCACCCTTCGACGATTAATCCCCTGGGGTTAATCTTTGGGGGTGCGACCTTCCGTGTCGACACACGTTCGGTAATGATTTCTCGATATCCTCGAGAGTGCCCGATAACAAATGTGTTTAGTCTGAACAATCGATTCGTCCTGGTCATCGTTAGTCTTTCGATTATAAAGGATTTTCTGGTTTATTTGTATTTTGGTTAAAGAACGTGAAACTAAATTTTTGGATATAATTGTATAAAACACGCGGTATGATATTTATAGAATTTCTAGCTTCTCTTTGACGGTACTTTTTTATCATATTTTACAAGAGGATACGGTGTATTTAACCCTTTCGCTGCGGCAGCTCCATCCGCCGAAGTACGGTCACTGAACGGAAACTAGCTCCAGAAATATGCACAGTGCGCGTGGTTTCTGTACATATGTTGTTCCAAGTCTTCAATAATAACTGTGCCGAATAAAACAATCGTTGCTCTAATGTAACAAGTATATTTACATTTTTAATTGAAAAAGACTTACAAAATTATAGGTGACATAGGTATTTATATAATCACAAAGCCTAGCGATTAAATGTTTAATATAATTAATAACGAGACGAAAATGATTAAAAGATAATAATACGTAAAAACTAATAATATAATTCTGTGTGATATACAGAGTGTTCCAAAAATGTCTCGCAATCCGAAAGTAGGAGATTCTTGAGGTCATTTGAAGCAACTTTTTCCTTGGCGAAAATTGCAATCTGCGGCTTCGTTTACGAGATATTAACGAAAAACAGCGACCAATCAGAGGCGAGCTCGCCTAGCGCTAGGCAGCCGAGCCAATCAGCGGAACAGGCCTCGACCGCTCGACGGCGGAGCCAACGGCTCCGCTGGAGCTCAGCGCGAAGCGGCGAGCCAACGGCGCCAGCGGTCGAGCGGTCGAATCCCAGCTCAGCTGGCGCGAGGCGACCGAGCCAATGAGCGGAACTGGGCTCCGTGCACTCGTTGGCTGGGCCTCCGTGCGTCAGCCGAGCTCACCTCTTATTGGTCAGTGTTTTTTGTTAATAACTCGTAAACGAAGCGTCGGAGAAAATTTTCGCAAAGGAAAAAGTTGCTTCAAATGACCTCAGGAATGCGTGACATTTTCGGGACACCCTGTATTTGAAAGCAAGGATCTATACAAAGACCAACATCGCGATCTTTGCACTTCCATAATTTTCTCTTCTGTATACACTTCATTTCGATGCCGCATATACGCGGCGCTCGGCGCGAAAGGGTTAATACGCTAAATACAATAATTATGAGCATGTGAGACACTGACGCAAGTAGCGAACGCGTTGACATCCTGTGACGTAACGTTAGCGAGATATTCGCCGCGGCTGGGTAAACCTGTTACGATTTATTCGCAGCAGGAGGCTGTTGCTAAATAAATAAACCTGTCGGAAAAAATCCAATCCTTTCATCTCTATGTAGATATCAATATTCATGGGCTGTTTTATAAAAACTAGAGCGAGGAACAAATTGAATTAAATAGAAAATCTTCCACCGTACAAGCAGCTCTTTTGTCGACTTAAAAAAGAAAAAGAAATACGCGAATAACAATTAACTCGCAAAGATCCTCGGCCCACTAATTAGTATGATAAACTAATATCGTCCCTTTCGAAGATCCGGTATCTCGCGTGGCAGCACCACGACCACAGCGTGTTTGTCCCTTCGTTCCTGTCTCTCATCTTCCTGTTTTATCTTGCCGTTCCTCGGTTACGTTTTAACATCTCATTTGCACGCCAAAGGATCACTCAGCCGACGCGCACGGTAAATAAGCAAAATGTAGCAACAAGAGCGCGGGACCAGGGGACAGAAATTCCATTTGTGGGTCAGCGTGCGACAAACCAGGCCGCAATCGGGGCGACGGCGCGTTACACGGTTCGCCCTCATCCGCGGCGGACAGCGAAACGTGGTTCGAAACGAAACGGGCGTGTGCGACGAGCCGGCCGTCGACGAGTTCGGCGGATTCGTTCGCCGCACGCTGCGGGGCCCGTGAAACTTTTACGCGCGTGGCCGTTGCGCGCTCCGGCAACGCCGCGACGCGCAACGCCGCGCCGGATTGCGCCGTTAAAAATTCAATTTTTCAGCGAGATGAGAATGATTAATAAAGCCCGGTTTTTGCCGGAGTGTCCCGGCGAGCCTCCCCCCTGGCTCCCCCGCGGTTACGCGGCCACGGGAAATAACTTTGCAAAATTAACAAGCCGACCGAGAGCCGGATTCGTTTCACCGGGACGAGGCTGCGTTTCGCAGCCGAATGAAACGGTCCAGCTAGCGTGATTTCGATCCTCTAGAACCTAGAATCTGGAATCTCTATGCGCCACACAGCGGCGGTCCGGCTCGGTGACCTCTTTCACGCGGCTGGTGTCTTTAACGTTAAATCTGCGGCGTATTCGAACTCACTTTGGGGAAGGTTGCTTTAGAAAAATAACTGCAACTCGTTTGATCAAATTTTTAACGATATTGATAGCACCAGTTTGCGCGCCATGGAAAGTGTAAGCTGTTCCAATTATCGATGAACCCATCGAACATTAACCGTGTTGCCAACTACCGCCAGTTATTGTTTCGGTATATATTGATTTTATTGCCAAATTAGTAAGTCAATTCACGTTGAAAGCTTGATGTGCTGATAGCGTATATTTTTAAACAGTTACGTTAACGTGTATCGATGATAACTTGCTTAACCAGTTAGCTGTGTTTGACGAGTATACTCGTCATGGAGAAGTGACAGTATTTTGTGTCACGACGAGTATACTCGTCGTGCGTAAAAAGTAGTGACCATTGGCTATTTAAATTGTAATTTTAGTGAAAACAAAAACATGTTCTCAAATTTCAAGACGTTCAGAATATTTTCAGGCGAATCCTGCACGAAGGTGTTTACATTGTTATAAAAATAAGATTAGAAAAGAATCACGATATTGGTATCCGACGTGCAAAGTGCTAATATATATATATATATACCGTTCTTTGCTTCCTTGCTTGCTTTTCTTTAACTTTTATAAGTATTTGATTTTTGTCTGCGTTCTTCGTTTATTATGTATGTAGTATATATGTTAATGTTAAGTGAATGAGTAAATATTAATAATAAAATTGTCAATTTTATAAAATAAAACCGTGCTTTTGATCCAATATTTTAACAGCGACACTTATTCCGTGTTTGACGAATGTACTCGTCATCGCTTAGTTCTCGCGCACATATAGCTAACTGGTTAAAATTGTGTGGGGCCACCATAGTTCGGTTAAGGGTTAGAAACGATCAATGTTCATTGCCTCGTAAAAGACTGATTAAGATCTCGCGCGATTTATATTAGTCAGATCTTCCGAATTGAAGTTAATTATTCAATTATCTTTTATGACAGCGAAGTGAGTGACATTATTTTTCTTTTCTATTTGGATGGTTCAAAGTAATGGTCAAGTTTATGACAACAGCTGCGCGTTATCAAAAAATTGTAACAATATATGTCGTATTTGAAGAACTTGCGACTTTTATATGTATAATTTTAGCAAATAAATAATTCATTGAATTAAAATTGAAACGATGTAACATGTCTTGTCAATTATAGGGTGGTGGAGCCAACGTAACTGACTTTATATTTATCGTATAAGACATGTTACATCGTTTTAATTTTAATTTAATAAACTGAAGCCACAGCGATTGGCTACTCCATAGTAACTGGCACCGCCACCCTATAGCTGACACGTCCGTCAAAAGGGCACCATTGAAATCGCGAGTGTGCGATTCGCGAGCGAGTTAGCGAGGATCTTCGATAAGCTTCGCTCGAGGACCGGCGAAAATAATTTATGACGGTGATTCACGGCCGAGACAAAGACCTTGCCAGAAGTTACGATGTAACTTCCAACCCCCGTTGAATTATGCAGCCTCGAGAACACCGGGGAGGACTTATTTTCGCCGTGTGCCAGAGATAAAGCGCCGCGCCGCTGGAATTCAACCGAGTTCGCGGCTACTTGTTTGCGGCGACGCAGTCCGGCATGGCAGTCTAGCCCTCGCCCTCGCCCTCGATGAAATTAATATCACGGTATCGAGAATACTTCGCGGGAATATTTTGAGCCAACTACCTCGAGCGGTTTTCGAGTTTGATCGATGCCGCGAACTCTGGCAATATCGCGAACTTCGCCCCTTGGAATACCGCCGCTCTGTGCTGCCGCTTGTTTGATTTCGGACCCCATTTTTGGAATACGTGGACGCTGGACAATCGTTGTTCCGCGGTGGTTCCGGAATATCCGAGACCGAAAATTCCGGGATATTCGGGGGAAATTATTCGATGAAATCAACGTCGAAGAACTGCAGTTTGTTCCTGCGCTGGAATTTGGGCCTTGCCGATGAGTCCTCTAGTGGAACCAGAACGAAACGCACCCTTTCTTTTCGTTCACTCTTCCGTCATACGCAGCGCCGTCAAAATCTTATACATTTTTATGAAACTTGCAAAGAAGGGTTCGATACTTCGGCGCTCGTGGCATTTCAATCAATTAACAGCGATTGCGACATTTATTTTTCATATACCAAAATGAAACTTCGCCTCGATTTCCTAGAAAATTGTGCGTCGACAAGGGAATTGTAATAAAGTGTGCTTGAATCGGACAGATTGTAATTGGAAAAAGCGATTCAAGTTAATTAGAAGAATCGCTGGAATCTCGGGCCTTGTCGACGAGTCCTCTAGCGAGATCAGAACGAAACGCACACTTTCTTTTCCTTCACTCTTCCATCATTCGCAGCGCCGTCAAAATCTTATACATTTTTATGAAACTTGCAAAGAAGGGTTCGATACTTCGGCGTTCGTGGCATTTCAATCAATTAATAGCGATTGCGACATTTATTTTTCATATACCAAAATGAAACTTCACCTCGATTTCCTAGAAAATTGTGCGTCGACAAGGGAATTTTAATAAAGTGTGCTTCAATCGGACAGATTGTAATTGGAAAAAGCGATTCAAGTTAATTAGGAGAATCGTACGAATATTTTATTCTAGGAATCCAACAGCGGCGCTGTCCTATTTTTCATTGATTTCCCAAAGAACTGTTTAATTAAACGCCGTCGTAACGTGTCCAGCTATATACGCAGCCGCGTTTGCACGCGCATTAGGCAATAAACTACTTGAATTCATTTCCCCGCAGATTACAATAACCGTATCCGTATACGACGGCTGACAGTGAATCGTCCGGCCGGTGTATTAAAAGTTAACTGCCAGAGAAATCGGAATTAATACATTCCATTTGAACCGGAAATGGAGGAAAAATACTTGCGCAAAAGTGACGAGGAGAATTTCAACGAATCTCCGTTAAAGTTATCTCGTTACTGCGTTTCGCATTCCTGCAGTGGCGGGTCTGTTTTCAATCTCAATTACCTACTACCATTATCCCGTCTTTTGTAAGCGCGTATTCGACACGTTCTTCATCGGCGCAGTACAAAATGGTATTGCGATAGAATGAAAGTGCTCTTAACTCTTTATTAAGACCCTTCACATACGAACAAAACGGAATTTGATGCGAAAAATACTATTTAATCTGGCTCAACTGAACAGTTATGTGCAAGCTGAGAGAATAGAATGTTTTATTTTGAAATTTTGATTACTGATTTGTGGATGCAACTTTGTTATTGGTCGAGATGGTGGGAGAGCATCTTGAATATTGTAAACAAACGAGAATCGACGCACGAGTGAAGCAATTGAGTAATCCAATAATACAGGGTGTCTCAAAAATGTCTCGCAATCTGAAAGTGGCGGGTTCCTCGGGTCATTCGAAGCAACTTCTTCCTTTCCAAAAATGTTCTCCGAGGCACCGTTAACGAGTTATTAACGAAAAACAGTGACCAATGAGAGGCGAGATCAGCTGCCGCGAGTTGGCCGAGCCAACGGCGCCAGCGGTCGAGCGGTCGAATCCCAGCTCAGCTTGCGCGAGGCGACCGAGCCAAAGAGCGGAACTGGGCTTCGTGTGTTGGTTGGCTGGGTCGCCTCGCGTCAGCCGTGCTCGATTCTTATTGGTCACTGTTCTTGTTAATAACTCGTTAACACGTTCCGTGCCGAGCTTTTTTTACTCGAATCTTCACACTTTGATATTTTACTAAAACTTGATGTATTACGTGCAATTATTAATTCTCGTACACATAACAACGTAACAAAAACTTATCAACGCCCATTCTTGCGGTGGAAATTGATTCTTCGGTTCTAAATTTCTTGTAAACAATTTGTTCAGTTCACTAAGTAAACATGCAAGCGTGTACCATCGATGGTACACGTGGCACGGAACGTGTTAACGGTGTCTCGGATAAAATTTTTGTAAAGGAAGAAGTTGCTTCAAATGATCTGAGGAACCCGCCATTTCCGGATCGCGAGACATTTTTGGGACACCCTGTATACTACACGACGCCTGCCGAAAACAATTCTCGAGTTATACTCGTCAAAGTCTACAGTGGCACATGAAATGAATGACGACTCCAACTCGTCATCGTACGTCAAGGGTTTATTGTAGAAATCTGCTTGTAGTTCAGAAATTTGTCTATGCCAAGAATACGCAACAATTCTCAGTTTACAACAGAGCTGTTCTGCAGGCCCTTGGCGGCAGGCAAGGCAACGCTACGGGCAAGCGTCTTAGCGGAGTGGGGATGTGAGAAAAATAGAGCGAAGTGTTTACGTGTTACGTCACTCGCACGCATTGCCGTTATATGCCACGCGTCCGATGCTCATTCTACTTCACTCAATCTCGACGTAACCTACAGTAGAACTCTGTCACCGTCTTCAGCCAAATAACGTGTCTTTATAGATATTTTCCGGTTAATATAAATAAGTTAAATTAAATTGAATTATGCTAAATGCGTGTTAGTATTTTGATAAGCGAATGCAGACTAAGGATCGATGCACGTCTACGTGCTAAGCTTTAAGTTAATATTAATATGAAAAGTATATTTGTATTTTTCATAAAAATCATTATAATCTTACAAAAATTATATCGCATTTGGTCTTATTTTAATCAGAAAAAGCTCACAATTGCATTGGCAAATCCGAAAAAGAAGTTGAACTCCGAATCTCGGAAAGAAACAAATTTTTAAAAAATACAATTTTTGTTTTCAATTCGATTCAATTCAATTTAATATCCTGTCCATTTTCATGTTGCGAACATTGTTCCGAAACGGTATGCATCATGGCACGTGCCATTTTAGCATTATTATTAGCTGATTTCTCCAATAGCAGCTAATATCAGCCAATTTTTATTTTGTTATTTATGTAAGGCACCGCGTTCCAAAATGCGATCGAAGCTTAATAATTATAAACGATGATATAAATTTTAGATGATTTGGAGATGGGCTACTTTAAAGCCATGTAGCCCATGGCTTATATAGCCCATAAAATGAACGAATGGTAAAAAAAAGATCATAGCGAATTATAAGTCACATGTTTAATTGACTACTAGTGAATAAATTATGCATATCGGGTATCTTTTAAAACTGACTTTTTTCCGCTGTTCAATTCGATTCTTCAGTCTCCCAACCAAGTTATATTGCAGCTTAACCCTTAACCCCTTGCACTATAACAACGAGTCAAACTCGCGACGAACATTTCTATCGAATGTTCGAATAAGCGAATGCAGACTACGGGTCGATGCAAATCTGCGTGCTAAGCTTAAGTTAATATTAATAATCTTTTTATTATCGTTATAATTATAGTTATTATTCGTTATAATAATTATTCGAATAATTATAGAATTATTCGTTATAATAATTATTCGAATAATTATAGAATTATTCGTTATAATAATTATTCGAATAATTATAGAATTATTCGTTATAATAATTATTCGAATAATTATAGAATTATTCGTTATAATAATTATTCGAATAATTATAGAATTATTCGTTATAATAATTATTCGAATAATTATAGAATTATTCGTTATAATAATTATTCGAATAATTATAGAATTATTCGTTATAATCTTACAAAAACGGTATCGTGTTTGGTCTTATTTGAATCAGAAAAAGCTCAGAATTGCATTGGCAAATCCGAAAAAGAAGTTGAACTCCGAATCTCGGTCTAAGGCACTTCAATCTCGAGATCATCGGTCCTGCCTGCACCATGCTCTCACGTCTAACGTGAACACTCTCAATCGACTACGCTGCTAGCACGACCCGAGCCTAACACGTAGATGTGTATCGACCCTAATGCAGATTGATATTGAAGCGGAACCTGTGCAGAACACATCGGAAAACTCGAAGAATATGATAAAACGAGTATAACGAGTGTTCTCTTTAAGCGCGCGTCTCTTTCGCCGTGTGTTCTGCATTCTCTAATTGTATCGTCCGCTGTGCGCGCAACAAGGAGAATGAGTAAGACGAGAAGCGAGACTGGGATCGTCGATAAGAGTATGTATAGGGAAGCAAGAGGAGCAGCACGAGCACTCTGGCAACAGGTCGAGAATGTTTCCCGTTGAATTCGGAGGCTGACACACGTTCGACTTGCTAATTGCGTTTGCGTATCGCTCGGAGAACGCCGTCCGCTTCGGCGAGCGTTGACTCCGCTCGGGTCCGCGTCGCGATAAGCATCCGTTAACCAAGCTCGATTCGCTTTTTTCCTTGCCAATTTATACGGTCGGGCCGCGAAGTATGCCGTGGCTGGCCGAGTTTAGCGAGCAAACAAACTTGTTTGGCACGCGCGCCCCGGGCGCAAGAACGGAGATTAAAATCGACAAACAACTGCGGCAACAATAAAACAACATCTCCGATCTGAATTAAAATGCTATATTAGAATGGAATTCTCCTATTCGACGCAGCCGGGGCCGGCGTAAAACCGGGATTTCAAGAATGAAATTCCGCAACGAGGAAATCGATAGAATAAACAGAAAAGAAAATTGATTTACATTCGTTCGAAGGGGATAGAGAAAGATGGCCGATTTTAAATGTAGGTCCGGCCGTATGGAATACTGCCTCCGGCGCACAGTGCTCGGTTTCCATACGAAAAACGGGAAAAACATATAACGCAACTAAAGTTATATATTTAAGTCTTACTTTTTCATTTTATATTAAATATACAAATTTTCTAGTACATATATTCGGGTTTTCGTCGGGATTGAATAATGAAAACAAAACGCAGTGATTTAATTGCTTGCAAACAAATTTTTTTAAAATACAAGTTTTGTTTTCAATTCGATTCAACTCAATTTAACGTCCTGTCCACTTTCATGTTTTTTATAACTGACTCATATTCTATTATATTCTGTAACTGACTGATATTTTTTAAACTGACCTTTTTGCGCTTTTTGAACCGATCACTGTGCGGCGCCTGCTGCTGTCCAAATCGATTCTTCAGTCTTCCAACCAAGTTATATTGCAGCTTAATCGATTGCACTATAACAACCAGTCAGATTCGCGACGAACATTTCGATCGACATAATCTAGCAAATACGAGTACTATTCGTTTCTTGTAAATCGAAACAACATTTGATTCGTCTGTCGTGGAAGGCTGTCATTAGGCATGATAGTAAATGACAGCATAGGTTATTACGAAGTAGAAGTCATAGTCATTAAATAGTCATTACGAGGACTTGGAAGTAGGTCGTATTGTTTTTTTTTTTTAAATTAAAAATAAAGTTCTAAGGTAATTTTTGTTCACGTCCATTCTTTCTAAAAAGTTTCGCAAGTATTTTCTTGATGGTTTCTATTGCAACGATCGTAATTATAATAATTGAACCAGAGACACAACGATCCATATATCACGAAAATAAATCTTTATCTTGATGGCTTAACAATTACGAATTATTTTCTTGGAATTTTATGATCGTAAGAGGAGAGAGAAACATCGTTGCTCTTAGTAACAGGATAATGGATTCCGCCGAACGATTACTCGCCGCGTCGACTGCCCGAGCAAAACATCTCGCGAATTTTTCCGCCCGCCATTGGCTAATCCCGGCCGGAGTGCACTCGCGACTCGTCCAATCGCCGCAACCGCGATGCATTTAATTCAGCAGCGAGGTAAGCAGCGCGGCGGCCGCGTGAAAGGAATATGCGAGGAGTATTTCCGCGGTTAGCGATTACCATCGCATTGCGAGCACCTGTAAATTGCGCGGCCGCGGCTGACTTAAAAACAACCGGTCTTTTTTTGTGCGCGCGCACTCCGCTCTTCCCATTCAAAAATTTACGAGCCCCATAGAAATATCCTGACTTGTTTCTCTCCCCGCGGAGAGAACGAGCCGCCGCGCCGCCACCGGGCGTGTAACGCGCGATGATTTCTTCTTTCAGGCGCCGTATAAATTCTCTTATCGGCAGCCGGCGATCCCATTCCTTCGAATTCGTCGCTACGGCCGGATATCCTGGCCGGTACATAATTCTCGGGAAATTTCTGTCGAACGGGCTGCCGCACGGAGAAAAAGGCCGGCGCTCCTGTCGGACCGGGAGGCAGCGTTGTTTTTAACTACGGATTTACGGCTGTTGATTGTGCGCCACGAACTTCAACAGTTTTCCACGCGACTCTAACTACAATAAATTCTCCCTAATTTTTTCCAAGACGATTGTGACCGAGGGTTGAACACAATTATGATATCGGTTTCGGTTCTTGAAACAGTTATGAAGAACCGAAATTTTCTCATAACTATTGTAAGCTATATCAGTTTTGTAGGAACCGAAGGTTAATGTGATTTCGAAGCGACCTCTGAAACGCAATAGCCGATCGGCGCTTGCGGACGTACGTGTGCGTGCGTACGCGAGCATCGCGATGTAAACATTGTGACGCTGCTTGGACGATCGGCTGACGTCGGGCGCTGCTAAGACGATCGGCTGGCGCCGGCGGCTGCTAAGACGGTCGGTTGGCGTCGGGCGCTGGATAGAACGATCGGCTGACGTCGGGCGCTGCTAGGACGATCGGCTGGCGCCGGGGACTGCTAGAACGATAGACTGGTGTCGGGCGCTGGCTAGGACGATCGGCTGGCGCCGAGCGCTTGTTGAACAAAACGAACAAATTCGAAAGGAGATTCGTAACGTTCGACCAGCGCGCCGATAAAAGGTCGCGCACGCAGGGGCGAGGCAGATCGTGACGAGCATCTACACGATTACGTTTACGTCTACGATTACGACTACGATTACGAACACGGCTACGAACACGATCACGATAACGGTTTACGATACGGAATTATGATACAACGAACACGGTTTACGATTGCAGTTTACGACTTTGACGTGCGCGATTACGGGAATTATTGTATTCGGTTTTGCTGTCTTTTTGTGTGCGTCACTGTTTAGTAATAAATAGAATAGTTTCCAAAACCTACTACAGTAAATTCAAATATAAAGAATGGACAATTTGGGAAGAGGGGATACGATTATTCGAGCCTCGTGGCTCGTTTTTATAGTTTTCCGATTGTCAACAATTATAAAAATGAGCCGCAAGGTTCGAATAATCATATCTTCCCAAATTGTCCATTTTTGTGCACAATCTGAGCGTCGATGAGGGAGAATTTACTGTAGCTGGCTCATCGTTTAATGGCTGTTCTCATATACTGTCGGCAACAGCTACATTTCTTATACACGAAGTGTCGATAATAACATTCGCGGTGAAACGAGAGCCGACGTAAACATTTGTCGGTGATTTCAACGTGTCGGTATATAAACAATGTCGATGAAATGCGGTGTCGCTGAAATCGTGTCGATGAAAACATTGACGGTGAAATAATTGTTAACGATTTCAAGGCACAATAAATTCTCCCCGATTGATCCTCAGCCATATAGTTGATGTGATAATCGGCGACTATAAAAACGAGCCAGAGACTTGTGTTGTTTTAGTTAATGAACTGTTATTGTTATTGTTATTTAAATCGCGTGACGCTCATTTTACCACGCGCGATGGCTCGTAGGATTTCCTATAAAAATCCCTACAATAATAGATACATATATATATATACTGCACAATAAAGCAGCGGGATGAAATTACAGATGCTTGTTCGGAGATTGAAAATTGGATCACTGCACTCGAAACGCGGAAAGTATGAATCGATACGCTGTCGCGGGAATCGTGCAACAAAATCCCTTAATCCGTTATTAGCAGGAATGACGTGTGTTTGCCTTTGTAGGTGACTCGCGTAGGGACGGGACGCGTTCACCCTCTTCATCTACCGACGCGCTTTCGGTGCTCGAGCCCGCATTACGGTTTTCCGTCTCGCTGGCTCCTACTGATTGGCTTCTGAATCGTCCAATTATTAATCTCTCATCCGGTTTTCCGCGGGAACTGAGCCGGTCAGGTGGCGTGTGATAGGTCGTTGCCAGACTCGCTGAACTGTGCCTATTAATCGAGTTTACGGGACAAGCACGTACCGAGCTTATTAGTAACACCTTGCACGAGCCGCGTCCCTGATTTATTTCCTGGCAAGCTTCGCCGACCAGACGGTTGGTTGTCTTGAGCTGACATGCCCTGGCAATACCCAGCGTCGTTCGCAACATTATTTTCCCAATTTTACAGTCGCGTTCGCCTCCCGTTTGATTCGCTATTGTTTTCGTTATATCGGGTTGTTGCAAAAGTCATTTCGATTTTCCAAATGGATAGCTTACAAACAAACCGAAATCACTTTCGCAACAACTCAATAGTTCGAGCTGGTAGAACATTGTGAAAACAAATCGTACAAGGGCGCACCTGGGCCCATTCCGAAGCGTAAAGCGTCAGCTTCCGCTACCCTGAATTCAGTTTTATCAAAAATATTTCTATGCCGCGCGGTTAAAATATTTTCGTACCGTTGGAAAATTAATGTATCTATCTACTTGCTTCGTTTTACAAGCACAAGCAGTTGTTCCGTGATCAGAAAGTTGATCAAAAATTTGCGCGAACTTCAAATTTAACGTCTCCTCTCTGCAACGATTATTCAAAATTGGATGCACGACGACTTTTCGCGAAGTTACGACGATTTGAAGTTCGCACTGCTCGTGGAACGGCGCGTGGAAACGTCTGCTCGTTTGGAAGCACGTTTCACGACGAGACTTCCGAGTTTTCAATTCTGATGCCCGCTCGATCATTCTTCGGTGAAACTTTTGTTATTCGAACATTGTTAATCGAACAAGGGCTCGAATGAATCCGATGCCGTTGGATTCTCGTCGAAAGCAGAAATTCCAGCTGAACCTGGAGAACCGCGCGCATCTCGTACCACCAGCGAGGGAAACACGGCCGGGAACTGTTCCGTCGAGATTAGGAAGTGGCCGGGCTAAAGAAAAAAAATCCTTCGCTCCGAAGTTAAAGTTGCGAACGAGGGCGGGTATCGAGCGCGCAGGGACGCCGGTAAAAACCCCGAAATCCTGTCTAGGAATGAACCACGTAATGCCGGCAATGCGAGCAATTTCACGCCGGCCGACTCCCGGTTCGATTCGGTTTCGATTGTGCCCACGGATTACGAAGCAATTACATCGCTTCCCTCTCGTGTCCGATCGGTTAAAGAGCTGACCTTTTCGACATCGTCGGGAACGACTCGTAATTTGTTTCCGACCGTGCGCCCGGGTCTCGCCGAGCCGCGCGCCGAGATTCACGGATGACCGCGCGCTTATTACACCGGCCAGATCGCCGCGCGTTTCCCCGTCATAATGAAAATTCAAATCGGTCACCGGCAGCGACAAGAAAAATGCCGTTCCGCTTCTTTCGGTGTCGCGCCGCGCCGCGAAGTCCCGCGACGCGGCCAGATTTTACCCACGACGCGGCGCGTAACGAGCTGACGGAAAATTACTTTCCCAGTGGTTGCAACGCTATCCACGGTTATTAATTATTGACATTTGTCGCGGCAACGACACCGTCTTACCGCCGCCACGGCTCCTTACAAATCACACGCGATATCTCACGTCCTCCCTGCGGCCCTCTTCTCGACGTTTTACAAACTTCTGCCGGCTTCCGGCATTATTCAACGTGCAATCGCTGTTTCGAGAATCAGCCGGCTCTGGTTCCAGCTCTCAGTAAAGATTATTAATTATTATTATTTGCTAATAACCCCCCCGTGGAGGGGTTTCATAGCTTAATAAAAAAATTATTATTATTATTATTATTATTTAGTTAGTACTTACGGGTCAAAATTATTAAAATTAAATAATAACATAAGTTTGAGATGAGATAGAATCGAATGCTGCAAGATTACAAGAATAAGATAAGTTGTACGTCGTACACATTCATGAGAAAGCGTTTAACGCATTGACTGCCGAGCCTGTATCGAATAAAAATCTGTTATAAACGCCAATATTTCTTTACTGTTAGATAAATCAATAATAATAGGAAAAACAATTATAGTTACAAAATAATAATAAATACAAAATAATAGTAAGTGCAAAATAATAATAAATTCAAAATAATAGTAAGTACGAAATAATAATAAATACGAAATAATAGAAAGTACAAAATAATAATAAATACAAAATAATAGTAAGTACAAAATAATAATAAATACAAAGTAATAGTAAGTACAAAATAATAATAAATACAAAATAATAGTAAGTACAAAATATTAATATGTAACAAATAATAATAAATAAAAAATAATAATAAGTAAAAAATAATAATAAGTAAAAAATAATAAATAAATTAGCAGTGAATGCATTGAAATAAAAAAATGAATTCCAAAAGAAACCGAAGAGGGTCGCTAGAATGCCTAAACATTCGTAATTCATTAACTAGAAATTAGAACTAGAAATTCGGTAAGAATTGTTTTCGAAAAGTTAAATGTAACAGTTTAGGTAAGACTTTCGTCGAAGCCCGCGAGACAACGAATCCGGCAGGGGCGCGTGCGCAAGAACGCGCGCGGACTTCATATTTCGAATGCACCGGTGCACTTTAACTTTTCGTCGGGACGGTTCGTTTGTCTCTGTCTCTCGAGCGCACCGATTTATCGCGACCGAATGAATGCACCGGCGCGGCGCGTAAATTCTTCGTGACGACGGGATCGTAGCAGACAATTTTCCGATAAACAGACTCGCAGTAAGGCTGGTTACCGTCCCGCGCGCCGCGCAACGCCCGCGCGTTTTACATCGATCCGTCGCGTTGGCACGCGCGACGATAATTCAAAAGGACGCCGGCTTTTTCACGGCACTTTCGCTCGGACCTGTCCATCGGAAAAAGAGAAGTTACGTAGCGCCGGATAAAAGTATAAAAGGGCTCGTCGCCCCGTGAAACGAAAAGGTGGTTTGAAAACGGCTGCCGCGAGCTGAGCGGGGCATCCAATGTTTTTCAATTCGCCGACCCGGTTTTTTTTCGAACGTCATCGATTTTACTGATTTTATCGACGATCAATTGAGCGGTTTAGTATCATAGCGGCGAAAGTCGCGTTTCCGAGAATATTGTTTGTATTTCTAAAATGTAATATACACGTTGCAGCGTGTTAAAAAGACGAGCGAAATAGATTATACAGATGCTATACTGTATAACTATTGTGTAATTAACTTAAATCTAAATTATCTTAATAATAGAGGGTCTAGTCGATTAAGATGGTCAAAATTGCTCTTAGAGACTTTTTAACGAGTATTATACTGTTCTATAGCTGACTAGAAAATCTCGTCTGTGCAAAATTTCAATCCTGTAACTTATCCGTGAGGGTAGTTACAAGGTAAATTAGATTGCGCGCTTTTCTGCTCATTTCCTCCCTTCGGTGGCATTTTAAAATTTTGAAAAAAATGTGGCTTGTTTTGGACATCGAGCCGCACGTTATAGAATTTTTTCAGATTTTTCAGTTGCAAGCTAGTAGTTTGCTAGCACTTTTTTCCTCACAATAAAACGTCGACAAATTCGGCTTTCATTTTTTTTTACAAGTACCCAGCCGGATGAAAAATCTGAGAAAAATTAAATGCACTGCTTGTAATACTACCTTATCAGGGAATTAATATAAAAAAAGCACAATTCTTTGTTTTCGAGAAATCTTTAATTTTCCGATTAACAACGAAGAAGATACACGAATAAATGCAACTTAAAGAAGGAACATGAGGTTCCACCAAAAACACCTGAACGATGTGATGCGGAAAAGTTTTTCAATTTGCAGAGACTACGAATAAGTTCGTCTCTATCTTCTTCAAACAGTGGACATTGCCACAGAACATGTCCTGGCGAGCAGAAATCGATAGATTACGTTTAATCCTGAGACCGGAAGAAAGCGATTTCTATGAGACATCCGGGAGATCGATCATAACCTTGTAACCGATGAATATTTTTAAACAGTAGAATTGCGACAGATTCTCGAAACTGTATTCTTTCAAGCGCGACAAGCGTTTCCGAATAAATTGCTGCGGTTCTCGTTAGAAAAATTCCGATAGATCGTTTTCGCGCTGCCATCGTCCTCTTACACCGATACCCCAACACCGGCAAATGTAAATGTATTTAGATCCGCAGAAATTGCTTCGTAGCTTGCAAATGAACGCTGAACGTTAAATAACATACCGTTTGTTCCAGGGAACGGTCGCGCCGCGGAATCTGCTGAATAATGAACGGACACTTCTTGCCAGATACCGAGTGGAACATCGTCGTTCGAGATGGGGACCAGGAACGAACGGTGGAACGGGCAAGAAAAAACCGGGTCTCCATATATCGTCGACCGTGACAGTTTTTAATCGGAGGAGTACGTTATTGGTGACTCGGTGTATATCGCATTCGGGCGTGGACCGCGTGCATTTTTTACAGGGGCCGGCGTGCCGTGTGCATCGGACTCCCGCCTGTATCGACGCTGGCCCGGCTCTCTCTCTCTCTCTCTTTCTCTCTCTCTCTCCCTCTCACCGCTCTATATTTTCCCGTGGAAGGCTTCTTGGTCGGTCGCGGACGTTTTTGCGAATTAAATGCAACGCGATACACATCGAAGCTGTTGCCAGCCGCAGCGAGCCGACCGCAGAACAGATTGATACGACTTTTTCGATATCGATCTCGCCCTGCGGGACCCCTCGGCACAGAGCCGCGCGGTTCGGAAACCGTGGCAAAGAGATACTCGACGTCTCAAGCCCGGTCCTTTGTCCTCCTTCCGGGAAAGCTCAAATTTTTCTGCGACACTCTACGAGATTTCATTGCGTCTGCTCGCCATCGCGATGTTCAGCCGAATGTACGGGGTGCTCCCGAAAAACGTGCACCAGGGCAACATTCTACAGCTCGGCTTTCAATGCCATATTGTATCGCGTTGCGGCACACTTTTCATCTCGGATAAAACCGCGAGAAAAAAAATCGCAAATCGATTTTCCAGAGAACATTGTAAACGGGAGGCTTTTCTCTGAAGGGTCGAATAGGGGCGAATTTGGAGAAACATTTTCGAAACTCTGTACGGTCGTTAAAATTAGGAACAACCGTATCGATTTTCGCTGCGAGCTGTTGCGATACATTGTTCGTTTAGAATGCGGAAAAACCGAGACAAAAAGTCGCGGATCGACTTTCGAGAGGACATTGTGAACGGGAGACCGCTCTCTATAAGGTCATATTGAAGCGAATCTGGAGAAAAATTTTTTTCGCCCGTATGGCCGTGTAAATTTGTGATATATCGAAAAAGCAGAGCAGCTGCATTTCTCGCTCGGTTTTCTAACGCGACTTTGGTCTTTGAAAGAAAAGTTAAAGGGTGCGAAAGTAGGAAATATGCCCTTTGAAATGAGCACAAATAGAACGTATACAGATTCTTGTTGACGGAGCTACAAGAGCTGGACTATCTACAATTGTTCTGCTCTGATATATTTTTCGAAGCTGTTTAACACTGAACCTACTGCTGCCGGTCAAATGATCGGTTTCACATGTTTTATTTCGGAATTATTGAATAAATTCGATTTTGTAATACTTATGAATAGGCGGCAAATCATTATGCAAAATGAACATTTTTCAAGACGATCGTGACCAGGGATTGAAAACAGTTATGATATCGATTTCGGTTCTTGAAATAGTTATGAAGAACCGAAATGATCTCATAATTGTTATAAGGTATATCAGTTCTGTAGGAGCCGAAGGTTAATGTGATTTCGAAGCGACCTCTGAAACCACAACAGCCGATCGTACGTGTTGGACGACCACAACAGCACGATCGCGGACGTACGTGTGCGCGCGTACGTGAGCGTCGTGATCTAAACATTGTGACGCTGCTAGGACGATCGGCTGGCGCCGGTGGCTGCTAGAACGGTCGGCTGGTGTCGGGCGCTGCTAAGACGATCGGCTGGTGCTAGAGGCTGCTAAACGGTCGGCTGGCGCCGGCGGCTGCTAGAACGGTCGGCTGACGTCATGCGCTGGCTAGAACCATCGGCTGGCGTCGAGCGCTGCTAGGACGATCCGCTAGCGCCGGTGGCAGCTAGGACGATCGGCTGGCGCCGGTGGCTGCTAGGACGATCGGCTGCCGTCGGGCGGTGGTTGAACGAAACGTACAAATTCGAAAGAAGATTCGTAACGTTCGGCCAGCGCGCCGATAATAGGTCGCGCTCGCAGGGCGCGAGGCAGATCGTGACGAGCATCTACACGATTACGTTTACGCCTACGATTACGACTACGATTACGAACTCGACTACGAACACGATCACGGTAACGGTTTACGATACGGAATTATTATATAACGAACACGGTTTACGACTTTGGCGTGCGATTGCGGGAATTACTGTATTCAGCTTTACTGTCTTTTTGTGTGTGTCACCGTTTAGTAATAAATAGAATAGCTTCCAAAACCTACTACAGTACATTTAGATATAAAGAATGGACAATTTGGAAAGAGGAGATACGATTATTTGAGCCTAGCGGCTCATTTTTATAAGTGGCGATTGTCAAAATTATAAATACAAGGTGCAAAGCTCGAATAATCGTATCTCTTCTTCCCAAATAGTCCATTTTTGTTTCCAAGCTGTGGATCAATTAGAGAGAATTTACTGTACCTCATAACTATAATGAAACTTTTCCGGTTCTTCATAAATGTTTCAGTGAGAACCGTTTGAAACAGTTGTTTCTTTAAACCTAATCTTCGACATAGGTTGGCCTGTAAAATAA
This sequence comes from Megalopta genalis, assembly GCF_051020955.1. Classification (NCBI taxonomy): domain Eukaryota; kingdom Metazoa; phylum Arthropoda; class Insecta; order Hymenoptera; family Halictidae; genus Megalopta; species Megalopta genalis. The sequence goes on from NC_135019.1 coordinate 11,446,929, forward strand.
CCCACTCTTAAATATAACCTTTTCAATCCGTACGACGAACAGAAATAAGATAAAAATAAATGGTTTCTTTTAATCAATACAATAAACTGTAAATAGTGTAACTGTGTATTATTAAATTTTTCTTACGTGTTCACAATTCTATATTTCAGCCACACGTTTTTGCCATAAATGCCTAAAATCTGCAGTCTTCTTACGAGGTACTTTTTTTAAAGGCGTTTCTAGACTTCTGTAAGTTTGACGTTGACATCGTGCAGCGTTGTACGTTTTATATTTTTCTCCGATTTTTACGAGTATCCGTTTGCGCGTGACTGTAGGAAACACCCCGTATTAAACCGTGTTTGCACGATCCGCAATTTTCTATCTGGTCGATCGGTAATAAACGTACGGTCCGCGGCGCGTCCCGCTTTATCGTGATTAAATATCAACAGGACTGAGCCAACGATATCGAGTTATCTAAAATTCGGTACCAATTGCGGGACTGCTTGGCCAGATACGGGAGCCACGTTCCCGGGTCACTGCAACCCTCCGGCCAATAATACACTCTTCCGGTGGATGTTTAACGTATCGTCGAACAATCGTTTAGTTACACCGTCCGACCGGCCTGAAAATTGTTTTATCGCGGCCTGTTGTTAACGCATTTGCGACTCGCGCCAACGTATTTTCCGCGTGTCATAAAATACCATTTTTGCATTCATTCCGCTGTCGCTTCAGTTTCAGCGCAACCAAACATTAGCTCAAAGACACGATTCCGGCCAATTTGCGCAATCTCCGTCCAGCCGAATAAATGCAAAACGTAAAATTTGATTCTGTTTACACGTTTCACTGCTTTATAGCCATGATTTGTGTTACGCGAAAATCCTTTTATTAAACCAATGACGTTCGTGTCGCAGCCTCGCCCTTGTCTCGCGGCTTTGACACATTGCATTTCGAACTGTCGGCCATCCGTTTCAACGCTTTGACTGCTCCGCGAAACTGTCATAAAACCTAAAAAATTTCACAAAATTAAAGTATTTCATTCGATTAAATTCAAATTGCAAAGAGTTGAGTTTTCCGCGATGTCGATTATCATTTCAACGTTCTTACCGTCAGCGTATGCTAATCGAATTATGAAGTTATAATACATTGGCGAAACGATTATTTCTCGAATCTAAGTATTATAAATAATTCTGCAGCAGCCGTATATGGCTAACGCGTGCCGAGTGAAACGCACAGCGGAAGTTTTTATTTTCATTTCGGTAGTTCTTCACCTCCGATCCGTTGGCACAAGTTAATTTGTACGGTATGATATCGGAGCAACGGGAGCTACCATAAACGCGGCGCGAGAATTGTACCAGATTCCTGCAGTTTCAATTTTCGGCGTGTTCCGAAAGTTGAAAAGAAACGGCAGCAATAACGGCTGATTCCGCAGCGAGCCGGCCGCGACCAATTTCCCCGTTCGCTGATTAATTTCGCCAAGGCGGGACTCCGCGGATTTAATAGCTCGCGAACGTAATCCGCGGGTATCCGGTGGGTCATTGGAAGGGGGCTCCAGATCGCAGAGAATTCGCGGCGCATTGTGAACCCGCGCCGTCGGGTCAACGACACGCGCGGCTCGCGAGAGAATGAACTTTTAAATCCGCTCGGCGATCGAGCGCATCGGGGATGAAATAGTTGCGCGCGGCAGTACCTAATTAGTGCTCGCTCCCTGGGACCACGCTTCGATTTCATTTTCCCCGCAGCGAGTATCGGCTCCGTCGTTTCAACGAGGTCTCTCTCCCTCTCTCCCTCTCTCTCTTCCTCCAGGTTCTTCACGGGCTTTTTGTCCTCTCGAGAGACGAACCGCTTGGAAAGTGCCGGTTAATCTATCATGAATAAAGAAACACGTCACGTTACGCTGGAAAAACAAACGCCGGCCTGGTGTAGCCGTCAACCATATACAGATTCGACGATATACCATATCCCATGTCCCCTATCCCATATCACATATCCCATATCCCATATCCCATATCTCATATCCCATATCTCATATCTCATATCTCATATCCCATATCCCATATCCCATATCCCATATCTCATATCTCATATCTCATATCCCATATCCCATATCTCATATCTCATATCTCATATCCCATATCCCATATCCCATATCCGATATCCGATATCCGAAATCCCACATCCCATATCCCATATCCCATATCTCATATCTCATATCTCATCCCATATCTCATATCCCATATCTCATATCTCATATCTCATCCCATATCTCATATCTCATCCCATATCTCATATCCCATATCCCATATCCCATATCTCATATCCCATATCCCATATCCCATATCTCATATCCGATATCCCATATCCCATATCCCATATCTCATATCCGATATCCGATATCCCATATCCCATATCCCATATCCGCTATCCCATATCCCATATCCCATATCTCATATCCCATATCCCATATCTCATACCCGATATCCCATATCCCCTATCCCATATCTCATATCCGATATCCCATATCCCATATCCCATATCCGATATCCGATATCCCATATCCGATATCCCATATCCCATATCCCATATCTCATATCCCATATCCCATATCCCATATCCGATATCCCATATCCCATATCCCATATCCCATATCCGATATCCCATATCCCATATCCCATATCCCATATCCCATATCTCATATCCGATATCCCATATCCGATATCCCATATCCGATATCCCATATCCCATATCCCATATCCCATATCCCATATCCCATATCCGATATCCCATATCCCATATCCCATATCCCATATCTCATATCCGATATCCGATATCCCACATCCCATATCCCATATCCCATATCCCATATCCCATATCTCATATCCCACATCCGATATCCCATATCTCATATCCGATATCCCATATCCGATATCCCATATCCGATATCCCATATCCCATATCCGATATCCCATATCCCATATCCCATATCCCATATCCGATATCCCATATCTCATATCTCATATCCGATATCCCATATCCCATATCCCATATCCCATATCTCATATCCGCTATCCCATATCCCATATCCCATATCTCATATCTCATATCCGCTATCCCATATCCCATATCCCATATCTCATATCCCATATCCCATATCCCATATCTCATATCCCATATCCCATATCCCATATCTCATATCCGATATCCGATATCCCATATCCGATATCCCATATCCCATATCCCATATCCCATATCCCATATCCCATATCTCATATCCGATATCCGATATCCCATATCCCATATCTCATATCCGATATCCCATATCCGATATCCCATATCCGATATCCCATATCTCATATCCGATATCCCATATCCGATATCCCATATCCCATATCTCATATCCCATATCCCATATCCCATATCCCATATCCCATATCCCATATCCGATATCCCATATCCCATATCCCATATCCCATATCCGATATCCCATATCTCATATCCGATATCCCATATCCCATATCTCATATCCGATATCCCATATCCGATATCCCATATCCCATATCCCATATCCCATATCCCATATCTCATATCCCATATCCCATATCCCATATCCCATATCTCATATCCCATATCCCATATCCCATATCCCATATCCCATATCTCATATCCGATATCCGATATCCGATATCCCATATCCCATATCCCATATCCCATATCCCATATCTCATATCCGATATCCGATATCCCATATCCTATATCCCATATCCCATATCTCATATCCCATATCCCATATCTCATACCCGATATCCCATATCCCATATCCGATATCCCATATCTCATATCCGATATCCCATATCCCATATCCGATATCCGATATCCCATATCTCATATCCGATATCCCATATCCGATATCCCATATCCCATATCCCATATCCCATATCCCATATCCCATATCCGATATCCCATATCTCATATCCGATATCCCATATCCGATATCCCATATCCCATATCTCATATCCGATATCCGATATCCCATATCCGATATCCCATATCCCATATCCCATATCCCATATCCCATATCCCATATCTCATATCCGATATCCGATATCCCATATCTCATATCCGATATCCCATATCCGATATCCCATATCCCATATCTCATATCCGATATCCGATATCCCATATCCGATATCCCATATCCCATATCCCATATCCCATATCCGATATCCCATATCTCATATCCGATATCCCATATCCGATATCCCATATCCGATATCCCATATCTCATATCTCATATCCGATATCCCATATCCCATATCCCATATCACATATCTCATATCCGCTATCCCATATCCCATATCCCATATCTCATATCTCATATCCGCTATCCCATATCCCATATCCCATATCTCATATCCCATATCCCATATCCCATATCTCATATCCGATATCCCATATCCCATATCTCATATCTCATATCCCATATCCCATATCTCATATCCGATATCCGATATCCCATATCCGATATCCCATATCCCATATCCCATATCCCATATTCCATATCCCATATCTCATATCCGATATCCGATATCCCATATCCCATATCTCATATCCGATATCCCATATCCGATATCCCATATCCGATATCCCATATCTCATATCCGATATCCCATATCCGATATCCCATATCCCATATCCGATATCCCATATCCGATATCCCATATCTCATATCCGATATCCCATATCCGATATCCCATATCCCATATCTCATATCCCATATCCGATATCCCATATCCCATATCCCATATCCCATATCTCATATCCGATATCCGATATCCCATATCCCATATCCCATATCTCATATCCCATATCCCATATCTCATATCCCATATCCCATATCCCATATCCCATATCCCATATCATATATCCGATATCCCATATCCCATATCCCATATCCCATATCTCATATCCCATATCCCATATCCCATATCCCATATCCCATATCCCATATCTCATATCCGATATCCCATATCTCATATCTCATATCTCATATCTCATATCCCATATCCGATATCTCATATTCGATATCCCATATCCCATATCCCGTATCCCGTACCCATATCCCAGCGCTCGCTCCCTGGGACCATGCTTTGTTTTCATTTTTCCTGCTGCGACTATCGGTTCCCTCGTTTCAACGAGGTCTTTCCCCCTCTCTCTTTCGCTTTCTGTCTCTTTTTCTCTCTTTCTCTCTCTCTCTCTCACTCTCTCTTTCTCCAGGTTCTTCACGGGCTTCTTGTCCTCTCGAAAGACGAACCGCTTGGAAAGTGCCAGTTAATCTATCATGAATAAAGAAACACGTCACGTTTCGTTGGAAGTACAAACGCCGGCCTGGTGTAGTCTTTAACCATATACAGGGTGTTCCATAATTATTTTAACACTTGAAAACGCGTGATTCCTAATGTCATTTGATGTAACTTTTCCCTTAGCGAAAATGCAATCCGCAGCTTTGTTTGCGAGGTATTAACGAAAAACAGTGACCAATGAGATGCGAGCTCGCCTAGCGCTAGGCGGACGAGCCAATCAGCGGAAGTGGTCTTCGGTCTCTCGTTGGATCAGTTGTGTTGCGCCAGCTGAGCTCGCCTCTCATTGGGTAGTGTTTTTCGTTAATAACTCGTAAACAAAGCTGCGGGTTGCATTTTCGCTAATGAAGGAGTTATTTCAAATGACGTCAGGAATCAACTCTTCCCGGTGTTAACATGATTTTGAAACACTCTGTACATATAACTATGTATACGTAGACACGGCTTCGGATAGTTTGTCTGAAGCCAAGACGGATCATCTACACGACGTCACAGTGAACTCGATGTATAAGCTATGCTAGTATGATATAACTCTTTCATTCAGCTTTCTTGGACGCCCACAACGGTGCTTATTAGCAGTGTTACCTTGCGTATTAAATTTCTCCACGATGTAATGAATAGTGGATTTGCTTCTGTTTACAAATTGTGCGATTTCGCTTTATGATTTGCCTTCTTTATACCACTTCACTGTTAATTCTCTTACTGATTTGCATGTTTCGGATTTCTTCCGATTCATTTTGTTATATTATTAATAATGAAAATTGTGTCAGAAATTTTGAACATTGATTCCCTTGGACTAACTGCTAATGAACCGTGCAATGTTTGTTTACATTCTGCGATCTTCTGGAATTCTTAATTGTCAGAGTTCGAATACTTTTATGAGCCATTTCTGGTACGTGTTTACAATAATTGTACTGTAAAAACGCTATATATCGTTGAATTATTTTCTAATTTTGCTTACGCAATTTTAAGACCCATCCCTTGTTACATGTGTCAAATTATATCGAATGCTTCAGTTTAACACATATATTCTATCAATTGAATGTTAGAAACGTAAGCGTATCGAATACTTTCGTGTACGAGTGTATCTGCAATTTCGAAAGAACGACACAGTCATCGATGTTCCAAACTTGTTAAACTATTTTAATTAAATTTTTTTCGTTAAAAATTGTTTATTCATTCTTATCTATCGTCATCGAATTTCATCGATAAGACGAATTCTTTGAGATCGAGTCGATTTTTCGCAGCTCCGGACAAATCTTCTCGGACTTCTTCCCCGCCATGACTGACAATCTATTAGCCGGATTGGCGAAACTGCGAAGATTTTTGTAGGAAAGTTCGACGCATTCTATTTCGTCGAAATTTCACTCGACGGTGCATATTAATTATTATTATCGGCATTTAATTTGCGTAATTATCACCCGGCCGACGTTCATGCAAATACGGATTTTACGGGGATAAATTAATAATGCACTCGCTGGCGTTGCAGGTCTTATCAATATTTCAGGCGCAGCGCGTAATTTTCTAATATATTCTCTAACGTTTTCGATAACATTTTCGACGGATCATTTTAACAACTACATAATCGACGATGATTGCAACGATTCTCAGCTTTATTCATTCATTTCTTTCGACATATTTTTGACGATTCATCTCGTAAATTTATCGTTCTTTCTGTGGTTCCTAGCGTTACAGAAACTTATTTCATTTAATTTCTGTAAATTCAGTAAAATAGGAGACGATTAAAAGATTTTGATTGGATGAAAATGCCGCGCTAAATGCAGTCCGATGGTTAAAGAGCGATAGAAAGATCTCTTCGAAGTCTTCGCCAGGTTTCTGCAAAAGACTGCGGATGCTCTGGCATTCGCAATGAATGCGTAATTTCGAAAAGCACTTCTCTAGCTCGCTCACGACACGCTCTCTATGCACGGCATAAATCTTCATTCGCGTTCGCGTTGCATTCTTGCATTTGCGAAAGTAAAAGGGCACGATGCACCGGAAAACCTCGTTACTCCCCTCTACATAGTTGCAACACGTGGAGCAAAAAAGCTGTAATTACTGTCGCTGCGACGAAAAAAAAATGTTCCTCGAAGTTAACTTCGAACGTTGCTGCAAAATGTCTTGCAAAAGTCGGTCGCCATAGTTAAAGTAGCTTCGTGTGCAAAGGGTTAATTTCATCGCATTATTTTCAACGCGTTCACAATTATTTTCACTCGTTACTGCTTTGTGCCATGCTTCGTTAAATTGCAGGTTCTACCATTGTTCAAATCGCCTGTTACCGGTTCAACTTCCTTCGCCTTGTAAAATTCACTTTTTTTAACGCTAGATTTACGGAGCACTCAAAGCAGCTGTTTCGTATTATTTTATAAAAGCAGCAACAAGCAACAATTAATAACAGAGTAACAATTTATTCCGCTTTCAAACGAGTGCTGTTTAAATATTTACCGCAAATAGCACATACACGTATCGAATAAATAACTCATAAATGTAAAAAATCTTTACAATCCGAACAATCGTAAATTGAAATATTATTGTTACTCGAAAAATAATTTTTATGATATTTTAAGAACTTCCGTCTTTTACATGTTTAATTTTAACAAACGAATAACTGATTGAGTTCAAATAAATACATTTATGTCATTTGTACGATAAATATCAAGTGAATCGTGCTCGGAAATAAGCAAAAGACACAGCGATTGGCCGGCACACGGTAATTGGCTCCAGTGCCCCAACGTTTCGCGTAAAAATCGAGTTGAAAAACGCGTCCGCCGAGCGCGGAGCGAGGTGACATCGATCGAGGAAAGCGGGAAATGTTGTGGAGGCTGGTTCGAGGCCGACGTTCACCGCAAATACGGTCCAGCCGAGCGAAAGCAACTACGCCGAAAAATGACTGGTTTTAAAAGGGGCGGCGCGTGACGGAAAAGTCGCGTTTCACCTTGTCCCGTCCGCGTCCGCGACCGCGACCGCGACTGTTCCTCGCGATCTCGAGCGGAACGCGGAGCCACGAGCACACTTTGGAGCGGCGCGCGTAATTGCCACCGAAATCAAGCCATCGACCACGAAACGAGTTCCCCGATATACGCGCGCCAGTTGATCCCCGGCAAACTTCCCGATGAATCGGGCCAATCCCGCGGCCCAAGAGTTCGCGGAACAACCCTCTCAGCCGTTCCGCGCCGCGGCGCTTGATTTATTTATTTAACGGGTTACTGCGCGTTGTGAATTCATTACAACGCGAAAGAGAAAAAGAGAGAGAGAGAAAAAGAGGGAGAGAGAGAGAGAGGGGGGGATAAAAACCGGAGGCAACCAACATGTAAAAATAATATTAATCAAATACCAATCCCGCGTCGAACGGCGAGCAAATATCCATTCTTTACGCGAGCCACCCCGAAATATTGATACGCTAATTGATACAGTGTAATTTGTATGATTACAGAGAGGAACTCGCCGTGGATCATATTTCATCCGTTTTGTTTTATCCGGAATTTCGTACGTTGAACGTAATACGTACATTGTTCACAAATTATTAAATGTATCGAGTGCGACGCGATCGCAGGGAAATTAAAGCCTTTTCGTGCTTAATGATATCGTGTAAATTTGACAGAACGGCTTAAAAAGGAACGGCACGTCGCGAATTCGGTGCTCGCGAGCGACTTAACGGCTAAATGTAATTCGATTTGTAGGAGATAGCATTGGCCGGCGCGGATTTCGACAAGTTTAGCGGGCATTTTGCGAAACCATCGACTACGTGTAAACACGGAGGGATCAATGCGGGAGAACAAACTCTGCTCGTAACGCGCGCCGATTTTGATGCAATTTATACGGGGAACGGTGCCCGGAAAAAATATTTCCTATACAGTTTTCGTTCGTGTTTCGGGATGAGAACTGTCGTCACCATTCAGAGACCTTTTTTCAACATGGTGACTACGGGACGCCGGTAACGAGTTACGTGACTTTAAATCGTTCAAAGTTACGTGACTTTCAATCGCAAATCTGGCCGTATGTAACGTTAAACCTGAACATTATTAACCCTTTCGGTACGAGCACCGGATATATCCGGCATCCATCTGATGACCAATATGGACGAGTGCCGAATACATCTGGCATCCATGTAAGCCATATTTCTGTAGGCCCTTTACAGAATGTTTACAGAAAACATTTAAAGAAAGATTTAGAAACGGATTAACACGTTCCGTGCCACGTGTACCATCGATGGTACACGCTTGCATGTTTACTTAGTGAACTGAACAAATTGTTTACAAGAAATTTAGAACCGAAGAATCAATTTCCACCGCAAGAATGGGCGTTGATAAGTTTTTGTTACGTTGTTATGTGTACGAGAATTAATAATTGCACGTAATACATCAAGTTTTAGTAAAATATCAAAGTGTGAAGATTCGAGTAAAAAAAGCTCGGCACGGAACGTGTTAAGCACAGTCATTACTTAACGCTTAAGAAAATCTTCGTACAAAAGTGGGCTGATTTGTGTTATCTGCGCATTTTCGGCGCGGCACCCCGTACGGTGAGTGTGTCACTGCGGACAACGCGCTCGTACCGAAAGGGTTAACCCTTAGCGCTCCGCGCGTTTCTTGAGTACTGCCTACCAGCAACTCCGGCACATTTTTGGAGCGGAGCGCCTGAGATAAAGGAAGTCTTATTTTGAGCGGGAAAGATTACGTCCTTGTAAATGCATTTGATATTTTATTTATTTTATAAATATACATTTTCCTATTGTAAATAAAAGATAAATTTCAAATTTTGTAATTCACCATGGTGTGATATCTTTGGTAACAATCTCCCATGCGCATTCTGGGTTTACTTGGACAAGTGTCACAGTATTCACTTTGCCAAATAGAGTTACTAGATATTTCTTTCGAGTTTAGAACATTTTCCGCGTAATCGTTGGTTTCCTTTATAATTTCATTTACCAATTCGTCCGTGAAAAATAATTTAAAATATTGTATCGGCTGCTCAATGTTTGTAGGAACTTGCGGTCCAATGACCTGTGGCAATACACTAAAAGGTATTCTATCTGGAATATGTAATTCTTCCGCAACATCACGCCGTTCATCCAAGTCTTGTAACGAATCTTCGCTTTCACTTTCAATAATTCTCATTCTTCGTCTCTTTCGTAGTATAATTTCGCTACTACTACTCGAAGTGTCAGAATCATAACCAACATTGTCTTCCACAATGTCTTTTAACTCTTCAAAATCAAATATTTATTTTTCCCCATGTTGCTAACCATAATGTCCGAAAATACTATTTAATTTGCCTCAACTAAACAGTTATGTGCGAACTGAGAAAGAGAATGTTTTATTCTGAAATTTGAACTACTGATTTGTGGATGCAACTTTGTTATTGGTACTGTCGAGAAGGTGGGAGGGTGGGGTATCTTGAGCATTGTAAACAAACCAGAATCGACGCACGAGTGAAGCAACTGAGTAATCTAATAATATACTGCACCGCGTCCGTCGAAAACAACTTTTGAGTTATACTCGTCAAAGTCTACAGTGGCACTTGAAATGAATAACGACTCCAACTCGTCATCGTACGTCAAGGGTTTATTGTAGAATTCTCCTTGTAGTTCAGAAATTTGTCTATGCCAAGAGTACGCAACAATTCTCAGTTTACAACAGAGCTCAAGAACTAACTATGTAGTTCTATATGTAGACTATGCGTAACTAACGCATTATTTTCTCTGAGCTAATTTTCAGAAAAGATCAAGTCGTAATTAGCAGTACTCGAACAGAACACTCAAGATTTATCCACGACTTCCTGATAATTAAGTAAAGTCATTCTGAATGCAATTTATGTGACGGGCTCATCAGAATCGATCATGAATTATTCGAATGTCCCAATTGTTCAATATAAAATTTTCTTACATAAATTATAATCTAGAATGTAAACATAATAATACACATAAACTTATAATAATAATAATAATTTGACTGCGGATTTTATGCATTTATGGGAAAATTGGGTAGATGCAGTTTAAAATAGTGAAAAGATTAAAAGAACTTTTAAATGTCAATGTATCATTTTCCATCTAATGAATTTGCTATTTGTCATTATCATGCAATTTGCAATAATAATAATAATAATAATAATAATAATAATAATAATAATAATAATAATAATAATGATACAAGTTTTCAAATATAATCCTAATTTGCTGTTTATTAAAAGTTTGAAAATTAACGATGAGGAATCGATATAACATCGGAGACCGAATTACTTTTACATCTTCAAATTACACGATTTCCCGCGGTTTCCCACCTGTTCCTATAATTACGCGCGACGGTTTCGCGAAACAGTATCCACCTTTGACATCTTCGCGTCCAGGCAAGTTTGCGTGCCGTCAATGAACACGGTCGGCGTCAAGCTGCCCCGCAAATTATGTTGATACAGTCCTCCGCGGTGTTTCGTTTTTTTCCATTTTTCACGCACGGTCTGTGCAAACGAGCCGCGTTTCATCCGGCGGCCGGCCGTAATTGAGATTTTTCTAGCGCGCGCCGATTTCACCGGGGCTCTCGCAGTTCGTATTTATTTTCCGGCAAGTAGGGTACAGTTTTTCATCGCGTTCGATCCGGGCGCCGACAAACAAATTCCCTTCGGTCCGCTGTCCCGGAAAAAATACCCGGCCGAAACGAACTTTCGCGAAACGTCGTCGTCGTCGTAGACGTCGTCGTCGTCGTCGCCCGACGTAGACGGACGGTTTTGCGCGCTCGTAAACGCGAAACGACGTTGGAAATTGTACGAAGAGAAAATGCGGGACTGTTTTTTTTTTTGGTTCCGCTGTCCGGCGGAGCAGATGATTTAACAGAGTCGGAGAGAAGAAACAGAGGAAATGGTGGAGGAGGAGACGTAGGAGGGGAGAAGGAGGTGCTAAGGAGATTAAGAAGAGAAAGGGTGTGCGAGTGAACGGAAGCGGAAAAAGTGTACGTTTCCTCTTGCTTGTCTCTGAAACCGTGTTCCGTGATTTATAATGCTTTGCGTCTTAAGCTGGTGACTACAGGTGTTTAGACGACTGTGAATTTTTGCGGAGAATCTTCTAACTAGTGGAACTGTCCGAAATATGTATTGCGAAGCCGACGCAACCGATGCGTCACGATAACAAATAAAATTCTATTTCGCGGCTTCTTCTGTTGCACGACGTTAATATTAACACGTTCCGTGCCGAGCTTTTTTTACTCGAATCTTCACACTTTGATATTTTACTAAAACTTGATGTATTACGTGCAATTATTAATTCTCGTACACATAACAACGTAACAAAAACTTATCAACGCCCATTCTTGCGGTGGAAATTGATTCTTCGGTTCTAAATTTCTTGTAAACAATTTGTTCAGTTCACTAAGTAAACATGCAAGCGTGTACCATCGATGGTACACGTGGCACGGAACGTGTTAACAACAGAGCCTTCGACGCAACTAATATACGGTATAAGGTAAAAGTACCGGTTATGAAACACTTTTCGATGGATATAAAATTATCATCGATTTGATTACAGGTAAAAACTATCGTTGTCGATTATTTATACCAGGAATGGTCAAAGCGTCGACCACGAAATTATTCCTAGTCGCCCACGTGTCTGACATTATCTGTGTTTATTTTAAATTTAAACTTATTTTGGTATTTTCAGGTTAAACTTTATTTTATGGGCTGCGATATTGGTAGATCGCCGCCCATAATTTAACCCGAGAAAGATAACCTACGTCGCAGAGGCGCCTGCGAAGACTGTTGATTTTTGTTAATTTTTCATAGAGGTCTAGTGATTTAAGTTTAAAATTACTTAAAATATAAAAAAAATATAATATAAATGCATTTTATTTTTACAATAATGCCAAACCTTTAAAATGACTAGATTAACTTAAATAAATATCCATTGTTAGTATAAAATTGACGCCTTAGAAAAGCATGCGCCTCTGAAGCGTATGGTTATCTTTTACGTACGTTGTCATATGGTTATCTTTCTAGGGTTAAAAAAGGAACAGGTCGCCCATAGTGATCAAAAGTTTAGCCACCCCTGATTGTATTATTGTACGATCGATTGATGTTTGCGGATAATCTAATGAACTTTGAAATATTCGATTCGCACGAATGCAAAATAATACGAGTGAACTAATAAAGTACGAGCATGTACCATCGATGAAACACCGTAAAAATTGAGGTACAAAATATGTTTACAGTGCGCGTTCTCGTTTAAAAACACTCGTGTTCGAGTAAACATCTTTTTCTACAGTCGATTGTTATATGACAATATTTGTACGAGCGAATTTAGAAAGAGTACCGTTGAAAAATATAGACAGACTTTTTCGCGTAGACTTTCATATGCTCTATCTACGTTTTATTGCACTGTTTGTATTTCTGCTTGAAGAAGGAGTCACAATCGAGCGATGTCACACAATAGGTACATTAACCTTATTGGTTCCCGAGAATGAGAAGAATGGCTTCGCTCCAGCTCCGTGAGATTTCTATAATAAAATATGCTCGTGTAAAAAAAGTTCGCCGGACAGTCTCGCTAGTTGTAAAAGAAAAAAAATTAGAAGCAAGTAATTTCGGCCGCTAGTGCGGCAGTCCTAGCATTAACGACCGTGCATACTGGAAAGCCAGATTAATACCGACATTATTTTCGCCGGCGCGGAGCCTGAAAAACAGTTCGCAGGAAACATTACCAACACGGCCAGCAGCCAGGCTTAAAACTTTCGCCGGCGCGGCGGGAAAAGTTGCGTTCGCGAAAGGATTGCCGGCGACGCGTCGCGCGGCGAACTTCGGGTCCGTTTCGGCTTACATCGATGCGTAAAATTAGCGGAGACCTCCGGCAACGTTCCGGCAAAGAGCATCGGCCGTTAAATTATACACGGCGTCGTTGAACTTCCCTGGAGGGGAAAGGTTGCGCGAACGTTCGAGAGGCGTTTCGCGGCAATCTAATTAACGAGAATCCGTTTTCAGCCTGCTCTGCTGCTTTTTCCGGGCCCGGTAGATAAAGATCTCTCTTTTTCCTCCGGTGAAAAGCGCGAGAAGCAGGAGAGAAGCGGAAGGAAAGAATGAAAGAAAGGCGAGCGGGTTCGCGCGCGTTCCTCAACGACTCTCTCTCTCTCGCTCTCTCTTTCTCTCTCGCTCTCGCTCTATCGCGTCGAAACCGCGCGGATGAAGGCTGTAGTTTCGATCGATTTAATCTTGTGCATTTCCGGCGCGCGGACGGCGCGTCATCCGGGCCGACGAGTCAGCCGAATTTTTTCTCTCCTCGAAATTTTCGTCCGGCAATTTCCGTTCGTCGATTTAATCCGACCGTTTGCCCGTCCCCCGTTCGCCGCTCTCCTTTTCCATTATAACTTCGCGGCAGCGCGGCGGAACGCGTTAACAAGATCAGGCCGGTTCCCGGCGAACGCATCGCCGCGTTTGCATGCGCAATAATACAACTAGCATCGAAGGAGAACGATCATCGGGCCAGCACCACGATTCTTCTCTCTCTCTCTCTCTCTCTCTCTCTCTCTCTCTCTCTCTGTCCCTCTCTCCATCTCTCTCTCCCTCTCGCTCCTTCGCCCCTCTCTCCCTCGACGGAAATAATCAGCGGATGTAAAACGCGTTGTAAAAAGCGGCGATCGGCCCGAACGCCGCTTCAAGCTCAACGGAATTTCCGGCTGGAAGCGCCGCGCCGTTCCGCGGCTCATTATCGGCTCGTTTTCGAGCCAATTCGCCCGCGAAATTATTATATTTCCGAGAAATACGCGGTCGTGATCCTCCTCCCCGCGCTAATGTACACGGTGTTCCCCGTGACAAGGTAACGACGAACCGATTCCGCGCGCGAAACTTCGTCGAAAGCGCGCGCGGCAAAATTCGCTCGCGGCAAGGATCCCCGGCTTCCCGGGAAATCGATTTCGAATGTTTGTGCGGCTAGACCACGTGACCGTTTTGTGTACCGTGCTGTCCGGGAGTGTTTGCACGCTTGCTTGAACCGGTTCGGCGAAAGGCCTTTTGTTTTTCTTTGGTTCCTTCGTTAAAAGTATCCGTGCCGGTTGATGAAGTTGAGGGACGTTTGGATAGTGGAGCGAGTTACTGTGGGGTGAACAATTTTCTGTGACTTTCGTTCGCTTTCGGGCTCATAATTAACGCTAAAAATGCCGCGTTTTAAAATTGACTATGTGTCGCTACATATAAATGAGAATATTGCACTTATTTAGACTTTTCGCTATTGTCATTACAACGTACGCAAATTTATTTAATCGTTTCCCACAAAAGAGTTTGCATGATTTCAATAATTCCATGATGAAAAGTATGAAACCGAATATTTTGAGTGATTTGGTAGGTTTAATCTTCTATTTATCGAATAGGATATATTAAACCTTTCCGCTCGAATGGCGACTCCAAGGCGCCATTAAAAATTGTTATGTCACGTTTCAAAATAATTTTATTCATCAAATTTGTTCATATTTGAGGAACTGTTGCATCAATCGCAAAATTCAATTTTATACGTATAAAATGCATTAGATTATATAAAATGGAAATACAGTCGGCCACAAAAGTATATTAAATTTTGTGTTAATTTGGCTTCGAGTGCAAAGGGTGACATTTTCTTATTCAGAAATAAACAAAATAGAAGAATTCAAAAATTGATTAGTCTTATTTGATGAATAGAAAGTTAATTGTGTCCGAAAACGATCTAAAGGCACAGTTTCTTTTCAATATATTAAATTCTTTTTCCTTGTTATTTAATTTAATTTGTGAATCATGTGTCTATGTGTTCCGTAAGCGAGAATACTTTCTGTAAATGAATTCTTTTAATATGCTAGCCGGTTATCCCGCGAGATCCATTAGGTATTCAGATAATTACCCGAGTATCTCATACTGGAAATCTTATGTGCTTATGGCAAAAATGAGTGTAGTTGCGATTGAAAATAATAAAAAGATTCGAAGAATTTCAAAGTGCCGCGCTGTATTATTTACGATCGACTAAAATGGTTTTAAAAAAAAGAAGAAACTCTCGATTTACTTTCCCATTTCTCGCAATCGGTACGAGCAATATTTACTTTCCATAGAAAAAACCGCGGTCTGCTCGCGTAAGTCACGGGCTCCAGTTAGAAAATCGTCAGAGACATTGGAATGTCGCGAATGGAGGAGAACTTTTGGAAAGAAATTCCTCGAGTTCCCGGAAAATGGCGCAACTCCGAAGTTTGTCCTCCCCCATAAATAGCATGGTTATTTTCACTTTCCGTCTTCGGCGAGTCGCGGACCATAGTGCATCGCCGTTCCGGCCGTCGCAGTTGCCGCGCTTTACAATGCGGCCCCGTCGAACTTTTCGCCGGGGAACTTTCGCGGCCTGTATTCCGGTCTCGCGCGTGCACAACGCGCGCGCCGAGAACAACGGGCCGGCTTAATCGAAAAAGTGGCGCGGGCGGGCGAGCGGGCAAGAGCGCGCGCCAGATTCGAAGTTTAATCATGAATCTTGAATGAGAATGCGCGGCCGTGGCACGTCGATCTCCCGAGGGTTGTTTCGATATTTCCTGCAGATGGTGGCGCCGCGCCGTTCTCGCGTCGAGAGCCGAGGCCCGTCGCCGCGCCGCGCCGCGCCGCGCCGCAACGGGGCAAACGCGAGAGTGGAGCCATCAACGACAACGCTCGACCTCCGAATGCAACGTTGCTGCTTTCCCGGCTTTTTTTCTGCCTCGCTCGCTCTCGCCGGCTCTCTTCCTCTCTCCCTGTCCCGCATCCGCGGAAATTCCGCCCGAGCGTGTGTCTGTGACCCGATTCCGCAGCCGGGTAAGCGCGTGATTTAGCTTCGCGACAACCACAGGCCTCGTATTGTTCGATATTGCGAACGGGAGTCGAGGGTCCCGGTGTTCTTCGAGTAATGCAAAGGTATTCTTGGAAGCCCGCTGCCGTCGATCCCGCACTTTCCGCTCCCTTATCCCACTTCCGGATTAGATGCCGGGAACCCGAACATTTCACGGACCTCGCACATGCTAATCCACAGTTTTATCCTGCTTTCGCGTGCCCGCTAAAAGAGATTGCCCACCGGATTATATAATAATAATAATTATAATAATAATAATAATGTTACGGCGACTTGTCCAAATCAAGTAGCTGTAATGTGAAACTGTCCTGTTGCGAACAATTCCTTAAAAAATAATAGAAGATAGATGGAAGATTCAAATTGAAAGATCTGAAATATATAATTCTGTTGAGTTGTGTTATAGTTGATATTCTTTATTGTAAATAAAATGCCGCGACGCGAGAGAAACGGAGTGATTTGCAACAATAATAATAATAATAATAATAATAATAATATTTTTACCAGAACCACATAAAACTCATTATGGATTCCTCAATAGCCTAAACCGTTGCTTTATGATAACCATGCTTAAAATAACCTTGCTTTCTCGTGTAACCCTTTTTCCACCCTCAAGATAACTGCCTTAAACGCTCGTTCTCATCTCCGCAGACATAAAAATTTTTTCCCTCCCTCAACTTTTCATATTTAAGTTTGTGTTCTTTTCTCCATCTTTCTTCGTCTTCTTTTAGTTTATGAATTAAGAGAAGTCGATGCAGTTATTTCGCTTCCATCATTTTCAGTCGGCCGCAAGAATCACGTAACGTCTTCTGTTAACATTTATTAACCTTTTATTATTATTTTAAGAGAGTTGAGGAGGAGATTAAGTTGGGGAGATTATATATTTTATATATTATTAATTATATACTTAAGAATTACACTTACGAGCCCGTACCCGGTATCAATTTAATTTAACTATTTCATTTTGTAGCAAAAATTTCACTTTTCGTGTTTCAATTGCTTTTTAGACACTAGCTGGTTTATTCAATAGCTAACCAGAGCACATTAATTTCCGTTCGTTATAGCCGGGAGAAATTAGACGTTTATATTGTAGGACATTTTATTTGACTAGAAACGAGATAGGGGAGATCAATGTATCTTCATTGCAGCTGCATTCATTTCATTGCACTTAACGGCCGTCCATGCGCTATAAATACATGAAATCGTTATTTTTATAGGAAGCTCTATCACGTCGGTTTTCAACACACTTTAAAAATTCACTTTCAATCTACCTTTATGCCCATTAAAACTACAGCGAACTATTAGTGGGAAGCAAGCAATTTTAAACTGTTAAGAATTTTATGCGCGTTGATGTACTTGTTACTGGTTAAACATTTAAGCAACCGCACGTTGCCTCGCTATCCTTCGAACGCTGCAAAGCGAAATTTTTACTTACCGATTTGGCATGAATCAGTCAGAGTCTATTCCAGTCATGATTTTAATGTTGTCTCACTATTGAAAGCAATGTTCTCTATACAAAGCTTTCCTCCAAGCTTTTCGTCTATTCTCTAGTTTCCAAATGCTGGAAATTCCGCTGCTCTAATTCAATACTGAGTTACGACTAAATAATCAAGTTTAAAGAAAGATGCATTCAAAGCTTTATTTTCCCAATAATAATTTTGCTTTCGAAAATAGTAAAATAATATTTCCACTAAATTTTGTGCGAATGTATATTGAAACAACTAAAATGTAATAAAAATAAATAAATATAATTAAAAAATCTATATAAATGCAGATCTATATGCGTATATGTATAAATGCAATAAAATTTTATTTTCCCAATAATAATTTTGTTTTCGAAAATAGTAAAATAATATTTCCACTAAATTTTGTGCGAATGTATATTGAAACAACTAAAATGTAATAAAAATAAATAAATATAATTAAAAAATCTATACAAATGCAGATCTATATGCGTATATGTATAAATGCAATAAAATTTTATTTTCCTAATAATAATTTTGTTTTCGAAAATAGTAAAATAATATTTCCACTAAATTTTGTGCGAATGTATATTGAAACAACTAAAATGTAATAAATCTAAATAAATAAAATAAAAAAATCTATACAAATACACACACAGATCTATGTACATGTATAAATGCAATAAAAATCTACCATTTCATATGAAACAGTAGAAAATCTCTAAATCACGTTTTCTTTCAAATGTCTCGGTATTGAAACGGAACAGCGATTTCGAATCATTAGATTGTCATCACGAAGTCCAAGCCCACACGAATGAAACGTTTAAAGATCGCCATTAAAGTTCCCAAAGCAGAAACTATCCTCGAATGGAAACGTTAAAAAGCAATTTCGCGGGGCTTAACGGTCGCGAAAGTGTATCACGATCCGAAGAATGCCGAAAACAAAGAGCGAAGCGATTTCAAAGTCCACTTCGCATCCGACGCGACGAAGCGACGCTACAGGAAACCGGAAGGAATGAAGCTGAGCGAGTCCGATTGTTCGCAATCGCGACTTCATCCCCTAGCTAGACAGACAGCCACGCTGCTCTCCGGCGCTAACGAGACACCTGCGGCGTCTAGCCCCGCCGTTAATTGCGTTCCTTCTCGCGAGTGTCCTGTCGGCGTTCGTCCGCGACGATTCCGGAAAACGGTGCGTCACAAAAGCCTCGAATTCAGAGGAAAGCGGCTGTGTACTCGCTCCGGCAAGGAAATATCGCGCGCGACGCATGCGACGTCCGGACACGCTTCGCGCCGCTCCGCGCCGGCGGTAACGACGTTTGCGAGAGAGCGCGAGAAATGGGGGGCCGCGCAAAAACTGTCGCGGATCTGCTCGTTAACGAGGATCGCGGGACCTTTGTAGCCACGGCCGAGGGGGGAAGGCTGCGCGGAAGAAAGAACGAGAAGGGAAAAGCTCATCTCGGCCTCCCTCCGTCTGCTCCGCGGATTCTCCGCCTTAACACGTCCGCTGCCACGCGGAACTTTTTCGGCGAACCTGCCACCACCCATCATCCACGTCAACCGGTATTCTTCCGTGCAGATATTTCGTCCTGCACGACTACAGAGAGTATGTACTCTCCTCCTCTCCCTCCCTCTCTCTGTCTCTCTCTCTCTCTCTCTCTCTCTCTCTCTCTCTCTCTCTCTATCGCTCGCAGATTGCAATAAATTGGTGCCCAGTATTTTTATCCATTTAAATGAATTAATGTAAACTAGATACAGTGTAATGGTTCTCTAATTGACGCTCAGATTGCCCACAAAAATTTATTTATAGTATATATATAATATTTTATATTATATTATTTTTTTTATATTATTATAGTTTGTATACTTTACGTTCGTAGACTGTATACAATTTTACAACAAAAAGACGAGAAAACAGAGAATTGCTTTGCTTAATTAACAATTCGCATATTTCAGAGAAAGTTGTAACAAATTTTCAAAAACAAAATGCACTGAAAACGGTAATGATTATTGGTAGACTGCGGATTTTATGGTTTTATGGGAAAAATGTACAGATGAAACGTAGAATAGTGAGAAAATTAAATGAAACTACAAAATGTTGACACGTTAATTACAACTTATCAAAATTGTTTAAGAGAGAAAGGGGATTGCGCACGTCTTGCAATTGATGCAGACAATTTTTATTTTGCACGAAGATCCGCAATTATAAGAAATGCCAACAAGTGATTTTGACGCCTGTTGCGGCTGTTCTAATTGTCTGTTTGTCAAATCCGAATCATGTTTTAAGGATTTCTGCGTTTCCGATAGGAGCGAGCGAACACTGTCGAAATACAGTAATATCTCTCTAATTGACGCTCAGATTGTCCACAATAATGGACAATTTGGAAAGAGGAGATGCGATTATTCGAGTCTCGCGGCTCGCTTTTATAATTGTTGACAATCGGTAACCATAAAAAACGAGCCACAAGGCTCGAATAATCGCATCTCCTCTTCCCAAATTGTCCATTTTTTTGGATAATCTGAGCGTCAATTAGAAAGACATTACTGTATAGGTAAGAGATCGGCGACTTTGACTCCTCGCAACTGTCACTTCTGGCGCGATTATTTCAAATGTTATCCGATAGTTGATTAACGATGGTTTCGTCGATGAATATACATTGGACGTACTGGAGTTGAACCTAATTAATACTAGATTTACGGAGCACAAAAGACAGCTGATTTATAAAAGTAACAATAAGACATTTGTTCTTATTTTTAACAAGTGTTATTGTAACATTTGCCGTAAGTAACGTATAAATTACGATATGAATAATCGTAAAAAAATTAGTGACCCGCCATTTTGACGGGTTCCGTAAATCTAGTGTTAATAACGAAACTAACCTCCTTAACTCGAGAACATCTACAAGACGAAAATTTCGTTCATTTGCGTTCATCTGCGTTGTAAAAATCTCTATAAATCGAAATAAAACTTCCCTTTAAATCGAATTATTTTCGATTATAACGAAATTTTATGTTTAATTATCGGGTTAAGCGATAAAGCGATGAGCCGTGCAGTATGTATACGAATAGAAACAGTATCTCGATGGATCATTTTATTATCGTCGCGATCTTCGTCGCTGCGATTCAGAACGAATGCAGAATCGATTTTTCGCAAGAATCGGCCGTCCCTGATCCTTCGATCGCACATCCGAAAAGTCTCGACAGTATTTCACCCTGATTGGCGAACTTCGTAGCGGGGGGACACAGCGTGTACATCACGATAGGCGAACGGTAATCCAAAATTATCGGCGACGCAGCCTCGTTTCTGTTGCGCCGGAAAGAAGAGCGATCTCGTAAATCCGGGAAATTCTCGCCGTAAAACGCCGTAAAGCCCGTCGCTTATGACGGATTCTCCCCGAGTACTTGTTGCGCGGTCTGTGTTCGCCGTTGCTGCGTGACGCTTAACGCCACGCTTCCATAAACCAAATTCGCCGGCGAATAAAATCGATGAACGATTCTCTGTACGCGAGTCGCGCGCGCGACGACCCTGCACTGGCTGGCTTGTGATATCCGGCCCGGCGATTTTGCCCGGCGTTTATCTTCCATGTTTCGGTTTAATTTCCTCGGTTCGGCTCGCGGAGGACAATGGTGTCGCCAGGTTCTATTCCATCACGATACACCGAAATCTCGTAATGAAAACGGGTATGGGGATAGGGAACGGGAACGAGAGCAGCGGCAACAGCAGCAGCAGCAGCAGCAGGAGGATTCCTCGTGGAGCAAGGAGACGGGCCGGGCCGGGCCGGCTCGCAAAAAGAGGGCAGAGGGTCGGGAGGGACGAGGACAGGGGTTAGCTCGGGGTTTGTAGTACGCGATAATTCACTCTCGGTCGCAGGAGCGGCAGCCTCTGGAAATGGAGTCACCACCCCCGGAGAGTCCCCGACGGGCTGCCGGAGGGGTGGCCGGCTTAAACGGGTTTGTATCCTCGATGAGGGTCAAATTAGGTTAGCGCGAAAACAGCCTATACACTGTGATCCGCTTCTCTACCGTACTCGTCGCGAGCTGCGAGCCTCGACCCTACTCCGCTATACGGATCTTCGTCGTTCGAGAACAATGTTCACCCCGTGGGTGCCGCGAGAAAGGCTTTTCCATTCAATTTCACGGTGCGAAGATTCCGCGCTTGTCCCCGAACAAACGAGACGAGCGAAATCTACCCGGATATCGCGCACCGCGCCTGAAGTTCCGTCGATGACGCGCGAGATCGGCGAAGAACGGACAGTGACGGCTTTTGTTCCGATTGGTAACGCAAGAAAGATTTTATACTGCTTTCTCAAAATACGATGACAAAACGTGGACTATTCTTGTTTCTTCCTATTTGAAGCGTTCAAATCTCACAGAGATTTCTTTGCTTTTCTATATACGTTTAGGAAAGGATCGAGTTAGCTATGTGTTTATATATTATGTGTGTAGAGATACTATTCTATTTATTACTAAACAGTGACGCACACAAAATACAATACAATAATTTGAATAAGTCGCTAAACTGTGTTCATTATATTATAATTCCGTATCGTTAACCGTATCGTAAACCGTAATCGAGATCGTGTTCATAGCCGTGTTCGTAAATTGTAATCGTAATTGTATTTGTGATCATGATATAACAATTGACGCAAAATTGATGCAAAATACGCAACATTTGATTAAAAGGAAACCAGTACACTAACTTCTTGTTACCGCGAAGCCTTCGTCGGAATGAATAACGTTGACTCCGGCTTCGTGCACAGACCAGGATTAAGTATTTCATCTCTGTGTTTGCCTGGTGATGCGGAGGCGAAAGATTGCCCAGAGAGATGAACAGACAGTTTCAGCACTCGCTGATCCCCCAGCAGATGAAATATTTCAAATGAAATTTAACACGTTGAGCGCCACGTCAGCCATCGGTGGCTGACACTGGACTTTCCGTTCAGGCCGCGTCAGCCATCGGTGGCTGACACTGGACTTTCCGTTCAGGCCGCGTCAACCATCGATGGCTGACAGCGTGTAACATGAGAACTCTAAAATTTTACACTATTTTACGGAATTACAGAAATTATATTTAAAATTTACTTAATTTGGTATCATTTCAGGATTAATGGGATTCATTGTAACATGGCAAACATAAAAATGGTTTTCCTTTACAAGTATTACAAAATGTTACAACACGCTTGGTCTTTCTCCTTGCCATCACTCTACCATCTCTTCTTACTTTTTTGTCATAACACAATTTACAGTACTTTCGAACTTCAGAGACTTTTCCCGATTTTCTTTCGAGTTTGTGTTTTTTTCTGGATCTTCTTGCAATTCTGCTCGGTGGAATGTTTTCTTTGTCACAACTTGTAAGATGGACTGCTAATTGTGTCCGAAATTCGATAATGTTAATTTATTTTCAAAGAAATCTTATCTGAGCGGGCCAAACAGTAAAGAAAACAAAACAGACTTGACGCGTAACGTGTTCTTTCAAAGAAATCTTATCTGAGCGGGCCAAACGGTAAAGAAAACAAAACAGACTTGGCGCGTAACGTGTTGAACCAATACCTATAGGTATCACGATACAAACGTAAACTATCTTTTATTGCGATCGGAAACACCGGCCTTACAATACCAGCGCGTAAAAGCGGCGCGCGTGGCCTGAACGGGATTGCTTTAGAAAAACGCGTGGCGCTCAACGTGTTAAAGAGGAATTAGGATAGTGGAGACGTGATGTAACCAATTGCTGTGCCATTCGTTTGTATTCGGGCATAATTAACTTTATATTCATCGAACAAGAGGTATTAAATCTCTTTGTTATTATATTCTGTTGATTTTTTGTTAATTAAAAAATTTAATACGTCGAATAAACGAACCAAAGGCAATTCAATTTGTATACGTATTAAATTTTTTAATTAAAAAATGAACGAAATAAAATAATAAAAGAATTTAATACATCTTGTTGGATAAATATACAATTAATTATGCCCCGAAAGCAAACCGATGAATGCTTGGCACCGCAACTGTAATTCACTTGATTACATTTCATCGGTGCATAACGAATTTCAAGCCGAAGAACAATTACGAGTCTATAATCTGATTTGAAAAACTTGTCCGCGTCCGGTGCTGGGGAAACTTCATCTGCGATCGAACAGAATTTTGTTGACAGGCAACCGCACTTGTTCATTTTCGTTCGGTGTGTTCATCTTACCCGGGACTCCGGCACGCGTGCCCGTGTGCAATGAAAATGGGTCACGCGGCGAAAGAGCCGTCAAAAACAGTCGAGCACCTGTCCGGCGGTCCAACTACCGACCCACCCCTGCAGCCGGCTTGTTGTGAAACACGCTGCACGCAAACAGCCGCGCTCGTGCCGCGCTGAATGCGCGATGACGAGTTTTGGAAATACCTGGGCAACAGCGTCGCTGACAAGACAAAGTGGGCGCGTGAGAGAGATAGAGAGAGTGATAGAGTGAGAGGGGGGCGAGAGGGGAGAGAGAGAGAGAGAGAGAGAGAGAGAGGAAGCTCGCGCCTCTCTCCGACGAGAATATTTCGCGTTTTGTGTTCTGATAAACGACCTCTGGAGAATTAAATCCGTCCCGTCCCTTTCCCGCCGTCCCCCAACGGGGTCGCGCCTTCTCCCATTTTTGTCCAGCCGCGCGTCACCCTTTTTCTCGTTTTCGAGCGGACCGGACCACCCCCACCCCCATCACCCTCGTTCCCTTCTGCCCTGTATATCTCGGCCATGAGCCACGTCCAGAGCGTAACACAGATTAATCTGTTTGTTGATCCTATTCTCCCGCTTTTTTTTCACCCCCGACAGTTTTTCCTCTCCCGCCTTTGCGTGCGTCCTTTCTCCCTTCATCTCTCTCTCTCTCGCGCGCGCTCTCTCTTTCTCTCTTCGCACCCGTTTCTACGGTTTTTCTCTGGCGCCGCGAGATTTTCCGTTTCGCCACCGTCCAGCTGCGCCCCTAGGATTTCCTCGCCTCTTCGCGAGCTATACGCACCAAACCCGGCCGTGTTTCATCGTACCCCGTTCCCCTCGCGCACCGCTGCAGCCTTCGTGCATTATACCCAGCTGCTTTTTCCATTCCCGCGCAAGTCCTTAGTTTTTTTTCCACCTCGTTTTCCCTGCGCTGCCGCATCGACGCCCACGGTTTCTGCGAGAGCTGATCGAGCGGACGGGGGTGGTTATGCTCGTTACGCGATTGCTTGGGTGGCGTGCTACGGTGGTAATAATTCTTACGGCGACACCAGCAACAGTTCTATACTCGAAGGATTCGTGTACACGTAATAATTGTGCTCCGCTTAGGAAATTAGAATGCTCGAAGTTTTGCTGATATTCGGGGCAAAATTTAGTTTTATCCGTGAGGGCTCAGAAAAACTAAACTGAAAAGTATCGACTGTCCTGTTGACTGACTCGGGTCTCTTATTTATATTACGTCCCCCAAAAAGGCCACGCCTGTTTTGGGGGACTCGCTGTCTTCTTTTACCCCCGTTTAGTTTGGCAGGGGAGACAGCCATTGATGAACCCTCGCTGTAGGGGCGCGCTGGCCGTTCGGCCAGGTAGCGGTACGCGGCCGGCGGCTTTCTCCGCGACCAGGCATGCAGTACATCTGGCAGTGATAAAAAATAAAGAGACAAAGGAATTTCCGGTTCTTGCAAACGTCAAGGACGTTTTCTCTCCGTCGACCCCTTGACATCTGCAAGTGGACAGTTTTATGGTTATTACGGTCGCCGACCGTGTGCCGCTACATCCGTTTCGAAGAATTTCAGTTTCATCGAATGCGAGCGTCGAACAATGTGTAGGTAATGCGATACAGTAACACTTTGGAGGATAATATCGATATTATATTTGGATGGTATCGATAATTTCGAAACAAATTTTGCGAACGATTGTAACTCGTTCAAATGTAAATGAATGATTATAACTTGTTCAAATATAAATGAATGAGATATAGAAGCTTTAAATTTGATTTTTATTTAAAGGTCCTCGTTCGTGGTATTATGCGTTTGTTTAAATTTGTCCGATGACTGTACTGCAATTTTTTTACAATTTAAAATGCTAAGAAAATTTAGAGAATTTAAAAATGCCAATGTATTATTTTTAATTTGTTAAGGCGGTTAAACAAATAATGAACTTACTGTTTAGTTTCTACTTCATATATTTGATGCAGACATTTTTTATTTTGAAGAAGAATCCATTGCCTAGCGATGACTCGTTGATAATTATTCGGAAAGTGGAGTCAATGCTCTTTCCAACGGCTTTTGTCCCATGTCGATATCTCAATCCGTTCTCAAGATCTGAGCGTTAAAAGTATTCACTTGTTTGAGTGGAGCGGGGGGAGGGGGGCTCGTTCATAAGAAATTCCTGGAAATGCGTAGTAAATAGTAAAAACTGACCGACCCTAACTACGCGCGCGTAGCGGTGACTCGGCGACGTGTGCGAGGGAGAAAGACTGACTGTGCGAGGATGACGGAGACAGTGAAATGTCAAAAATGATCTTTGTCTTTACACGACGATATCTCGGGAACCGGAAGTCCTATCGAAATGATCCGCAAACCATTTTAAAGCAGAGGTTTCTCGCTCTCCAACCATCTAAGTTTTATCCAAATAACGCCATTAGATTAAAAGTTACAATAATTTAAAGATTCGCTAATTTCAATAGGATTACAAGATAGAATTTATTTAAAATTTTCGCAATTTTGATAAAAGTGTGCGCCTGAATAAAGAAATATATTCGACAATTTCTAATGGAAACAGCATAATTAACAGCAGACTTTAATAATTATTGAAATAAAAGTGTGAATCCGGCCATGTGACCGGCGCACAATGGTCGGTTTCTATACGTAAAGCGGAAATAAACGTATAACAATTAAAATTATGAATTTAACAAAATGCAATGTTTTAATTGTTTAAATACAAACTTTTTAGAAACACAATTTTTGTTTTTAATTCAATTCAATTCAATTGAATATCCTCTCCATTTCCATGTTACGAACATTGTTCCGAAACGGTATGCTTTGTGGCACGTACCATTTTGGCATTATTATTAGCTGATTTCTCCAATAACAGTTAATAGCAGTCAATTTTTATTTTGTTATTAATGTAAGGCATCGCTCTTCAAAATGCGATCGAAGCGAACACTGAACTCCACCGAATTCGTAATTCAAAAACGAAATGAAAATTCAACGTATTCAATTGAACATAACTCAAAACATGTGAGAGATAAAAAAAGTGTCCGGTGACATAATTTAAGTACATACCAAGTACATTAAATTCTGTAAAAATTATTTATTTTCAAAGAACAAGATAATAATAAACAATGATATCAATTTAGAATGATTTGGAGATGGGCTACTTTGAAGCCACGTAGCCGTGTCCAAAATGACCAAATGATAAAACAAACCATAGTAAATAATAAACCACAAGTTTAATTGACTGCTAGCGAATAAATTATGCATTATGCGGATATTTTCACAAACTAAATTTTACCGTATTTTGTATGGAAACCGACCACTGTATGGCGATGGTAGGTTTAGCGTTAAATCCAATCCTCCGGTAATAGCAAACGAGGACATAAAAATCCTTATTATTTTACATCATACTTTAGATTTCAGTGGCATCTTGGCATTCGGTATTAAAAGAGGCGATTTGCCGAATAAATTCGCAGAAGGAAGGAATCGCGGTGCAGTCGCCTCGCCAGCTACGACTCCGAGTCACTTTGCACGAAGAGGACGTTCTTTTCCAGCGGCGATTATACGTATTATTTCCGCGCTCGTAGCGAGCGTCGTGAAAGGAGCATCGCTAATTTTATGCAGCTTCTCAGAAACAACCCCCGTTGAAAGGGTCTGACTCTGCCGTGCCTTTGCTTGCTCATTAAGTAGTGCCGATAGACGAACTTTTGATCTTAATTGCGCCGGACCTCATCCTCTCTCTCCTCGTCCACGGCGCCGCGTTCCGGCAAGCTCCGCTCCGCTCGTGAGAAAACGATCAATTTTTCCCGTAGCCTGCGCCAAACGTACCCGAAGGCCCCCGCGCGCCTTTGTTCTTCCCGCGGGTCATCGACGTTCACGGGAAAAATAGAAAATAAAGCGGGACCCTTCCAACTCTTTTCGACGGCCACCCCCCTCCGACCCGCCCTCCGACGTTTCATTACAGCTGGCGCTCCATTAAGCGTTTCTGCCGATCAAGCCGAAATTTCGCCTACTTCGGTTTCCCCTGTTCCCCCTTTCTCCTATTTCCCACCGTTCTTCGCCGCCGTCCATTGCACAAAAGAACGGCGCGAAGCAAAGCACGGTTGCGCTGCCGACAGGAATCCGTACAGGCTCTTCCGAAAACAAAGGACTCAGCTTTCTCCAATTTTCGGAACGTTTAATTGTTTAACACTAGAATTACCCAGGTGAATAAAAATGACCGGTTTCCGATTTTTTCTTTCACTCTTCTTGACATTTTCGAAAGGTTTCCACGACAAATTGTTTTCGACACAATCTTCTACATTCAAGCGTGTGTTATAATAGATGTTGGGATTATGGAATGAAAATGAATATGATTCTAATTCTTTGCTTAAAAGGACTTTATTTTATTCCTTTATTGGGAGAAGGTATATGGGCGAAAACGATCGAGCGACCAAACTCTACTGAGAGTCCGGTAAGAAAAAACGCTTCTTTTATACCCTTCTTGGGTTCGTCTTATCCACCAATCAGAGACGTTTTATTTGTCGCGTTTCACATTGTATACGTGACGCTGGGATCCCCAAACAGTCAGGACACGATGTGTATCTAATGGTACCGGTGATGATGTATCGCGGTATCTACTATTATACAGTTTACATCGCCGTCGTTGCCCGCTGACGGATCCGGCGAAAATGTAAACCGATACCTTAGTATCTTAGTACTAAGTAAACTATAGATTAATTTTTGTTCGAGGCTAAAATTTCAACAATAGAAATGATTCGAAGTTTAACGAAATCTAAACTTGTCGCTATTATAGAGCAATGTACGTTAATCGTGTTTCTGACGTATGCAAAAATTCAGGCGACGAAAGGGCGCAGTCGCGAAAGATTCACGCACGCCAGAATGTTCATTAAACTGCTCATGCAAATGACCGGTTTCCGATTTTTTCTTTCACTCTTCTTGACATTTTCGAAAGGTTTCCATGACAAATTGTTTTCGACAATCTTCTACATTCAAGCGTGTGTTATAATAGAAATGATTCGAAGTTTAACGAAATCTAAACTTGTCGTTATTATAGAGCAATATACGTTAATCGTGTTTCTGACGTATGCAAAAATTCAGGCGACGAAAGAGCGCAGTCGCGAAAGATTCACGTACGCCAGAATGTTCATTAAACTGCTTTTTCACAAAGGGGTGACAGAGCCCAA